>NW_026562402.1:4375000-4975000 GCF_027474105.1 Poeciliopsis prolifica
CAGTCTGAACAAAAAAAAAGAAGAAAAAAACATGAGTAAAATTTCACCATGTTTTCTTATGATGCATTTATTGAATTTTTTTCTAATGTCACCTTAACCAAACAATTTAAAAGGAGATATGGAGACATTTAAATACATATGTAACATATATGTAGTTTCCTAAATAATGAAGCCACAAGCTTGACGCTCTCCGTCTTTCACCTTCGGTCCACTTGAAATATAAACATAATTTATCCTAAATGTCTGAATGAACTAAAACTGAATTTAGGCTTCTACATTAGTGTTCTGTTTAAAATATAAACTCACACAACCAAACTCCAACAATGTAGAAGAAACATTTCCATGTAACTTAATGGATTTAAAACAGTAATTTACTTGTTTTCTCCAAGCAACACGAATATGAAGGGTTTAGATTTGGGCCCCTCTAACCAAACCGCCCGTCATGTTTCCCCTCTCAGAATCAGCCCCATGGAATGGGCCGACCCAGAAGCAGACGAGCACAGTTTTACTCTCCTGCACAGTTTCTGGTACATCACAGGAGCGCTGACCCTGCAAGGTAACACTGGACATGGTGCTGACCAGACTCAGGAGCAACCACGCCCTCTGCTGGCTGTCTTTTTTAGGCACATCTTTCTCAAAATTCTGGGATGCCTTGATAAGAAAAAAAAACAAAATCATCTTCAGATCCTCACGTCTTACTGTGATAGATTGTTTTCAGGATAACAAACTGTAACCCTTTAACATCCCTATGGAATCCTTGCAAATATTATCAACACTTTATTTATTTTAAACGACTGCAAGAAAATTTGTACCAGTCGGTTTTAAAACACAACTTTTATCAGATCTTAAATAGAGACTTGTGGGGAAAAAAAATCTTCAAATTCTCCCCAGTTTTGCTTTGTTGGTTCATATCGTGTGAGTTTATTACTGCACAGTTTTAGAACCCAGAAGGTTCTGTTTTCATCTCCACGCTCTCAGTGGTTCTCAGCCCAGCCTCTCATTCCTCTGCTCTGTTCTCCACAAAACTATATGTGACGTTTTCTTCGCCCCTCATCTTTCATAAAACAGCCAGACTGCTCTGCTCTGATGGCCCATCGACAGTTCTCATGTCTGTCTGAGGGGTTTCACTCTTCCTTCCCTCTGGCTGCCTGCCTGTGCGGCATTAGAGCCAGTGGTGCCGTAATGTGGAGCAGATTTAGAAAAACGCAACAATCCCGTGATAATTGTTTAGATTAGAGTTTCAACTCTAATCTCTCCTGCTTTTGGAGGCCGGATTGTGGAGAGCTGATCCCGTCTTTGTCCTCCCAGGTGCCGGCCCTCACCCTAAAGCTCTGTCTGGGCGGGTTGTTGGCGCCATCTGGTGGATATTTGCAGTGCTGCTGCTCGCCTGCTACTTTGTCAACTTCAACTCGGTGCTGCACAACAAGACCAGGCACACCTCCATCACCAGCTTCGAGGAGCTGGCCAACCAGAACGTGATCGACTACGGAACAGTGGAGAACGGCTCCACCATGCTCTTCTTCAAGGCACAGAGAAAAACTGGCGTCCGCCAGCTGATCCGACTCCTTTAACCGGCTGACCACATGAAATGACTCATTTTTTTATTTTCCCAGAATTCCATCAACCCCGTCTACCGCCGCATCCATCAGCACATGGAGCGCAAAAAGAGCTACGTGTCCAGCATGCAGGAGGGGGTTCGCCTGGCTCAGGAGGGACGCTTCGCCTTCATCGGGGAAGCTGTGTCCCTGGACTTGGCCGTGGCTCGGTACTGTAAGATAACCCGGGCCCAAGAGGTCATCTCCATGAGGTCATACAGCATCGCTGCGCCTCGGGGTGAGGCTTGTGCATCTGCCAGCATCACATGCACCGCTGCTGCTTCTTCCACACTGCTGAGTGAAGAACAGAAAACGTTTTCCTGTTCAATCACATTACACATTGAATCAGATGAAGCCATAATTAGTATTGATGTTAATATGCATGCGCCAGGCTGCACATTGTTAGCTGAGATGAGTAAGTAAACTCTATTGTACAGTAACTTGTGGTAAAAAATTACGTGTTTCTGTGTGAAATAATCTTACTCAAGTGAAATGAGAGTAACTTAAAAATGATCAAATGCTAATTAAATAATCTTCTCCACAAGACCTTCCAGTGGATGGCATTCACAGAACATTTTATATATACAGCAACTTTTACACAGCAAGTCACTTTAGCTACTTCACACCACATTCTCAGCATCTTCAGTTCATCTTTGCAGATATAATATTTTAATTCTTCTGACATAAAAAACTGAATCTCATTGGAGGTAGCAGTTTTGGGATGGACTGGCAATCGGCCTGGTCCATCTGACCTTTCACCCAGTGACCTCTGGAGACAGGCGCCAGCTCCTCTTGTCTCCTCTCAATCCCTCCTTTCTTACCCCACTAGGTTCTCCGCTGGTGAAGAACTTGACCATCGCCATCCTCCAGCTCAGTGAGTCGGGGGAGCTAACACACCTGCGGGAGAAGTGGTGGGCCAGCAGCTGCCTGGGCTCTGATGAGACGCACGCGTCGGATGCGCTGAAGCCCTACGACCTGCGCGGCCTCTTCCTGCTGCTTGGACTGGGCCTGGGCGTGGGGCTGCTGCTGGCCGTTCTCGAGCTCCTGTCCAGGGCCCGCAGCCGAGCCAAAGATGGCAAGGTAGGCAGAGAGACTCACACGGCGGAGTCGGGTCATGTGGTGTTCCTGCTCTTTACGGTTCCTCTGCTGTTTCCCAGAAATCCTGCTGCTCGGTGCTGTCATCTGAGCTTCACCAGCGTTTCGGGAGCGGAGGAGAGGGAGCAGAGCAGGAGAGCTCCGATAAGAGCAAAGCATGAAGCAAATGTTCATGCTGGCTGAAATAAAAGCATTGCAGACTGGAAGAAGCTGACTGTTCCTGTTAGCTCTGGTCCTCTGTAGTAACACTCATACATGTTTTTACTTAATGTGTTTTGTATTTTTGTAGGACACCCTGAGATCAATATAATGAGGCAACCTGAGGAAGACACTTGCTCTGAGTACTAAGCTCTCTGGGTTACTTTTTGTTTGTTTTTTTTAGTTTACACTTCAGTTCTTCTCTGCTAACACACCGAGGCTCAGTGTTTCATATTAACACTGTTGTTTTCCCTCTGACTGTTCAAATAAACTTTCCAACATTCCAGTTTCTTTCCTTCTTTGAAGTGTGAAGCATTATTCGTCAATATACCATGGAAAACCATTCCTGATTCAGATGAACTATACGCATCCTAATCTCAGACAGAAATAAGAATTACTCAAACTCAAAGCTTGAGCATGCAACAGGTCCCCACTCGGGATGAAGGTGTAACAAAATGGATAGATAGACACATAAACCAGCCTGAGAGACGCTGTTGCCCACAGAATGAAAGAGTTGGTGGGAATCAAAATGCTAAAGACCAACACAAAGAATTAGAGCAACCTGAGAAACATAGTATCGTCTAGAAGAGCTGATCTATGCATCGCTTTGAGATGCCGCCCGTCTGCAGCAGTCATCAGACAAGAGGTGGACTGGACACACGCTTCTAAAGAGAGACCTAAGAAACCAAAAAAAAACAAAAAACAACGCACTAATTCCTTGAGGAATATATTGAACTGTTATCCTTTTTGTTTTAACTACATTTGTTTTGGGTTCAAATGTAACAGAGAAGGGGATGAAAAAGATAGGAGAGAAGAAAGTGAGAAAAAGGTTGAAAGGGAATGGAGATATGACTGGGGGAGACAAAGAAGAATATACAAACCAACACCCTGTCTCCAGCAATTCCTGCTTCTACACCTGCAGAAAGAGAGAAACAAAAACAGAACCGAGAAGCTATAGAAACACATCTACATGCATATAAAATCACTGGAAATTACAAGTTAATACAAGACGTAACAAGTGGCAACCACAGCCCAGCAGAGTTTATCTGGAAATTCCTGGATGTGTTTGATTGCATGTGTATGTGGTCTTATATTTAATACAGCATAAGGACCAAACCCTGAGACCCAGGAGAAGAAGAAGTGCTGTTTGGGTTAGGCTGTGGAAGTAAATGAGAAAGAACTGTGGACAACAGGAGAAAGTTTTTCTGCTTTCATAACCCACAGCCAAATGGTAATCATGCAAATGCACCATTTGAAATGGCAAGGGAAGACCACTTGGGGGCGCTGGAGGATTGCTTTAACTTGATGGAGGAGAAATCTCAGCTCTCCTGGCTTCATTTTCACATCCTGAAGCGTTTTTTTTTTCCCTGACATTTTGTAACATATAAAAGGATTCTGTTTGCTCCACGGAGTGATGATATAATTTAGAAATCATAACAGCTGGTGGATTCAATGTAGCACAATGAGAACTTTAGTATGAAATCTATTCTGAACTTCTTTTAAGTTCTTTCTGTCAGTTTTGCGGGATTTATGAATTATTCCTAAACATTTCCAATCTCTCAGAGGAAACAGATGAGCTCATCTCCAAAGCACACAAAATTCTACTTTTGAGTTCACAACATGCAACAAAGTGTTGCACCCTTGAAAAGAACTTAAAAAAAAAAACTCAAAATAGATATTCTCTTTTGTGCAACTTTATTAAACAAAATCCACGGTTCAAGCACACAGCTTGTGTCACTTTCTCTCTTTCCTTATTTATTCTCAGGTCATGAACTTTCAACTCCCATCCCATCTTAAAGTATTAAAGTATTATCATGACAGAAATCTATGAAATAAAATAAAATAAAGTAGTTTGAGCACATATTTTGCCATAAACCAAATGAATTGTTTTAACTAAATACTAAATCAAATAAATGCTTGCCCAAAAAGATAATTATGCTCATTAATGTAACATTATCATGTTCCGAACATATTTTCAGGGTTTTACAAATTTTGAGAGACTAAATATTCTAGCAGAGCCATGTTTAGACTGTGGGAGGAGGCTGGAGATCCTGGAGGGAGTCCATGCATGCACAGGCAAAACATGCAAACTCCAGGCTGCGGGAACTCTGGCTGGAATTCAAGCCCAGGACTTTGTTGCTACAGGGCAACAGAACTGATGACCATCATGCAGATTTTTTTTGCATTTTGTTACGATGCAAAGTACAAATGTAAATTTTTTCCGCTACTTATTTTAGCACAGTAAAAGGATTCCATTCAGAAAACGTTTCTTCTACCAAGCCAACCCAGGTACGATGCTTTGGATGTCACAGTCTGTAACTGTTTGTATTTTACAATTTAAAAGATGTTTTTTGTTTTTTTTTTACAGTGCAAATGTGGTTTATGGCTTAATATCTGCTTTGAACTTTAAAATCCCGATAAATAGAGTCTTCTTTCAGTTTCTGTTTTTATTTGTAGTCAGAAAGCAACATTCCTCTACTTCTCGTGAGTCATTACAGTAAATACGATTAGTGTAATTGTTTTTTTATTTTTTATTTTTTTTTCCAAACTGACTCTGTGAAATGACCTGCACTTGAACCTGCTAATCAGCTTCAGGACTCATTGATTTAGTGTCGGCAGGAGACGCCGCCAGCAGAGACGCGCGGCAGTGGAGAGAAAGAAAGGAGCTGTATTGATTTTATAGCAGGCAGCTCCTGTCAGCTGCAGCGAGGCGGTGCATCCACAGCCTTCAGTCACACAGCGCGGCAGACAGGGGAAGTGCCTACCTAAGCAGATTTAGCTGCAAATCCCCACGATTTCCTTCCCAAACCTCCCGGGTTCCCCCGCCCGTCCCACCGAGCAGCACGTCCAGATAGAACAGGAGCTCACTGATGTGCGAGAACGTGGATGAGGTGGAATGGGTGAAAAAAAATAAGTCAAGATTTTGAAGATTAAAAGACTGTTGGTCCAGCTGATAAGTACAGGATATGGCATATGGATCTTTTTCTCTCAAAGAAGAAGCATATGTCCACTGAAATGTCAGCTACGCTTCTCAGAGTCAAAGGTCAGGTCATCCTCTCAGCCAGGGTCTCAGGGCCTCGGAGGCCTTCAGAGAAGCCTCAGTACTGGGAGTTTATGAAATTTCAGTCTAATTTCTACATATTAATTACTTTGACAACCTTAAAGCTCTTTTTAAAGGGCTATTTTTGTATTTTCCAGCCACACAGCGCCACTTCATAGCACAACCAAAAACTGTTACCTTCCGTTTTTATAGAAACGCTTTAAAATTACCTTCCGAATTTGACCCCTTGAAATTGATGTCTGTTTCTTCATGAAGCTCTTTCCAACATGCCAGTTTCATCACAGCAACATATATACACGCTCTCCCTCGGCCTTTGACGTTGTTCTAAGGAGCGTTGCTCTGAGGTAGTTTATATAACAATCTCAGCAGACCAGTGATGGGTTGGTCACAAATGTTCCAGCTTTAAGGAGCTGGCTCTTTGAAGCGAACGACGGGAGACTGCTCCTCACTGAGAGTCTGTTATAAAGGAAGGCTACAAACAGCAGAGGAGAGAGAACACCATCCGAGAGGTGGAGGGCGAGACGCCAGGTAATGGGAGGAAGAGAGAGAGAGATCTCTCATTCACTGCATTCTGGCGCTTGATTCGAATCTCAGTGACAGCACAGTTGGGGTTTTCTCCCACACCTTCACTTGGATGCTATTTGGTAGAATTTACTCTGAGTCAATCAGCCAACAGAAGAAGAAGAAGAAGAAGCTGTGATCGATGAAATCAGTTTTCTGCGGTGTTTTAGGATTGTGGGCAGCGCAGGAAGAGAACGAAGCCGTTCAGTTTGTGTTGGTCATTCTTCCTAATACTGAATCAACATTAACAGCCACTTTTATCTGCCCTTCTCTTTGAAGTGAAGGACGGCTGATGACAGCATAAGCAGTTTCTGGTAAAGGTTCATGGCGTTAAACTGGCGCGTTATCTCACGGAGAAGCCTCATCGATTAGTAACGTTTAAAACTTCAGCAGAGCCCACGGCCCCAGGAAGAATAGAATAGAATAGAATAGAATAGCATTTATTGTCATTGAACAGGATTCAACGAAATTTCTATTGCAACTCCCGTGCAAAAAGTCAAAAAATACAATATTAAATAAACAAATACACAATAATAATAATATATACAACTAAAATTAACTAAAGGCACTCAACCACACCAAAGAAGAAGCAGCAGGTCCAATTATGGTAAAGTGCAGATGATGTGACAGTGCAAGTGCAGAACAATATGGCTGTGTGGGGGTTGGGGTGTGGGGGGGGGGGTGTATGTGAGGTTATGATATGTGTGGGAGGGGGCGGCAGGGAGTAATGGCTCTGACGGCTGTGGGGAAGAAACTGTTTCTCAGTCTGTTTGTTGTAGTCTGTATATTCCTGTACCGCTTGCCTGATGGCAGCGGCACAAACAGTCTGTGGCCCGGGTGGCTGGAATCCATGGCTATGGATCCAGCTCTCTTCTTGACCCGGCCTATGTAAATAGAGTCCAGGTCCGGGAGGGGGCATCCCACAATGCCTTGTGCTGTTCTCACCACCCGTGTCAGTTGTTTCCTCTCCAGTGCTGTGCAGCTACCATACCACACAGTCACGTTGAGGCAGAGGACGCTCTCGATCGTCGCCCTGTAAAAGTTCACGAGCAGCCGTGAGGAAAGTCCAGCCCGTCTCAGTTTCCTGAGGAAGAAGAGCCTTTGTTGTGCTTTCTTCACCAGGTGGGAGGTGTTTGTATTCCAGGAGAGGTCAGATGTGATGTGGAGGCCCAGGAACTTGATGTTGTCCACACGCTCCACCTCTTCTCCATCTATGAGAAGGGGAGTGTGACCCGTCCTCCTGGACCTTCTGTAGTCCACAATGACCTCCTTGGTCTTCCCTGTGTTCAGCACCAAGTTATTGGCTGAACACCACTGAGTGAGCTGCTGAATCTCCTCTCTGTAGTGGGTCTCGTTGTTGTCTGAAATGAGACCCACTACTGTTGTGTCGTCCGCGAACTTGACGACTGTGTTGGTGGGGTGGATGGCAACGCAGTCGTGTGTAAACAGGGTGAAGAGAGCTGGGCTGAGAACACAGCCCTGCGGTGTGCCTGTGTTGAGGACCAGTGGGGACGATGTTGAGCCACCTATTCTCACCACCTGAGGCCTGTTGGTGAGGAAGTCTCTGATCCAGTGGCACAGTGAAGCAGGCAGCCCCACCTGGAGTAGCTTCAGCACCAGCTTGTCTGGGATGACGGTGTTAAATGCTGAGCTGAAGTCTACAAATAGCATCCTGACGTAGGTGTTGGGATGCTGCAGATGGGACAGGGCTGTGTGCAGAGTGATGGAGACAGCATCCTCTGTTGACCGGTTCGCTCTGTAGGCGAACTGAAGGCTGTCCAGGTCTGCAGGGATGAAGTGTCTGATGTACCTCAGAAGAATCCTCTCAAAGCACTTCATGATCACCGGGGTCAGAGCGACGGGCCGGTAATCGTTCAGGCTGGTGATGGTCGTCTTCTTCGGTACAGGGATGATGGTGGAAGACTTGAGACACTCAGGAACCATGGTGAACTGCAGGGACAGATTGAAAATGTCCAGAAACACTCCTGCCAGCTGGTCGGCGCACGTTTTCAGCGTCTGGCCTGACACCTTGTCCGGTCCTGTAGCTTTGTGGGTGTTGATCCTCCTCAGGGTGGACGTCACCTGGTGCTGCTGCAGGACGAGAGGCTGGTACTGCTCTTCCAGTCGGGGTAGATGTACAGCTTCTCTGACTGTGTCAAAGCGGGCAAAGAAGCTGTTTAAGGTGTCAGGCAGGGTGGGGTCGCGGCTGGTCAGCTGAGTGCTGTGTTTGTAGTCCGTCATGGTCCTGATGCCTCTCCACATGCTTCGGGGTTGTTGTTGATCGTTTCTTAACAGCTGAGAGCCTAGGCCGTTTGCGCGGAGCAAAGTGTAATCCAAGGGATTAGTTTGTACCAGGCTGGGAATGTCCCAGTCTGCCTCAAAAAAGTCAGAAATACTTCTCAGCATCCCCAGCAGTCCCATCTGTTCATCCAAAGACTCATCAATGTGCCAGAATTTGAAATTCTAATTGATGTGTCACAACCTGAAACTACAGACTTCAGAGTCTGGTTCTTCCCTCCATCACTCAGGCTAAAGTCTACACAGTCATTACTTTGATTTTCTTTGACCTTGACTCTCTTTTTTTCTCTCCCAGTTCTTCCATAATTTGCATGCCACTCTTTTTTCTTCTTCTCTTCTCCCTGCAGCATATGTTTTAATCACCCTGCTGAACACTTTGAAGAGGGCAGAGACAGGTGAACGTCCTGCACATACAGTGCAGCTTCCACATGGTTAGTGAGGGACAGCGCTCACTGGACATTGAGAGGTGTTGTCATGCAAACTTACCAAATATGCTGTAATAAACCTTTTATTTGCTTCTACTGATCTCAAAAAAGCAAAAGCAGCTTTTAGATGTTGGCATCCTGACTAACGTAAGTGACATGATTATGATGTGATCCATTAGACCATGGGTGTCAAATTCCAGTCCTCAAGGCCCACTGTCCTGCAGTTTTTCGATGTGCCACAGGTAAAAAACACAGGAATGAAATGGTTTAATTACCTCCTCCTTGTGTAGATCAGTTCTCCAGAGCCTTGCTAATCACCTAATTATTCTATTCAGGTGTGGAGCAGCAGAGGCACATCTAAAAGTTGCAGGACACCGGCCCTCAAGGACTGGAGTTTGACACCCCTGCATTAGGCCGTGGTGTAACCGTAATGATGCACGTCTAAGGTAATATGGAATAAGGTTGCAGGAAGGTTCTGGCTCTGGAGCTTTTCTTGGTGGAATATTAACATTTTTACTCCTAGTTGACACAAAATGAACAATGAAAACATGGTACAGGGCGGGCCATAAGTTTCCATACATAGAAAAACATAAACATTTTACATTGCATTTTGTGGGACTCTGTGTCATCGCTGCACGTCTTGGACCACTTTGTGGTTGATCTGAAACATTTCCAGTTTTCTGAAACTTGCAAATAAGTTTCTCCACAGTGCTGTGTGTGATGCTCGTTCCATGTTTTCTGGTAAAGTCTTGTGCAGCCATGTGACTGCTTACTGATCCAGCCATCGGTATCATTTCAGTTCTTCGCTGTTTTGTCAAACTCATTTTCTTGGGTATCTGAAATATAAAAGAAATATACATTTTGCATGCTCCTGTGTATGGAAACTTATGGTCCTCCCTGTATTTCATGACTGGCTAGAAAGATGATCACTTATTTAACGCAGCAGTCTCCTCACTGTTAAAGATGTTCTCTGTTTTTGTGACCCATTTCAGTGCCTCATTTACAGTTTACGTTGAAAAGAGCTTCCTCCACAGGGCGGCTCGACAAATCCTTAAAAAAAAGGAAGAAGAGGAAGCAACTACTGCTGCTTCTTCACTTCGCCATATAGAATAGCAATACAATTATAGTTATTCTATAATCATCAATAACAATTTATGGAAAGCTAAATAGTGTATCTCTTATCTGGATTTTTATTAAAATTGTCTTGATTTGAATAATTTTTTACACTAATGACCTCTGCTGCTGTCTAATCAGTCTGTTGACAGATTTTCACTTTGTGTGTTGAAAGAAACGTAAAAACCCTGAATCGCTGCAGAGTGATTTTCTCATGTTAGTGCAGCCCTGCATTCGTCCTTTTACCTCCTTATACCATTTTTTCTTGACCCTAGAGAATAATTTAACGTGACTCGTCTAATAAACCAGCTATTTTATTCTTTGTTTTTCAGCACAAGTTGGATTTATGTTTAGAGATCTGACAATACAAACATTGAACTCTGGCTGCCAGAAGATGTTGTGTAGTCTGGGCATCACTGTGACAGCAAATGTTTTTCGAATCCTTGCTGCAAACTGGAGGTTCCTCCCCTCCAATCTTTAGATTCACACACCAGATCAGTTTTTCACACCATCCGAAGCAGTGCTACGTACGTGGATGTTTTGGAGTTGCTCTTTGGCCTCTCTCCTGTTCAGACACACGTCCCTTTGAAGCCTCTTGCTCTTTTCTTCAGCCAGCAGCAGACTGACTGACAGCCGTGGTGGAAGGTTTGTTTTTGGATCTGCTTTTGAAAGCTTGTGACAGTCAGAGAGGAGTCCTGCTGATGTGTGAAGCACCCCACCGCCTTGACCCGTAGACCTTTTTGCTCCCCCCCGTCTCACTTATTGATGACAGCAGATGCGCCTGCCTGCATGATAACCTACACTGGAGGACCCTCGTGCAGTGTTTGTCTGTAAATCATAAAAAACGTGTTTATTTGAACACTGCATGTGTGTGTTATGGGACTTTGTGTGCATACACTGTTTGAGAAGTTGCTTGCTGTATTATTGATGGCCCTCAGGGAGGGATGAAAGTGTGAACAGTGGCAGCAGAGGGATGGAATGGACAAGGACTTGGTGGAGACACATTTCATAGCAGAAGAATGCAGTTGGAGGTTTAGTTTTCCAACCTGGATGGCTGCAGCAGATGCCAAAGGAGGCTGGATAAGGAAGAAAAAGCAATGTGTACTCAGTCTTCTATTCTGACCTTCGATGTTGCGCAGTCATCCACCGATCCACCTGAGGAAACTTGACAGCCATCTGTTATCGACTTCCTGTAACTTGAGATACAGCAGGTACCTCAAGTTACAGGATTACCTGCAATACATTTCTTTCAGATTTTCACCATAAGAGCCATAATCTGAATTCTTTGTGTATGTGAACTAGTGAGGAGTTCAAAGTGAGCCCAGCAGAAGCTGCTGGAAACACTGCAGGACCTTCAGAGTGCAGCAGGATTCTTTGCAGCCTAAATAGAGTGGTTGGTTGGTTACATATTGTGGAAATTGTGTAAAGGAATGAGAGAAACAGCAGCCGTGTGGCTTAGGTTGACTGCATCAACCACATTTTTGTCCTTAATGTGAAAACCGGTTGGGATTGTGCACAAGGAGGCTGCAGGTCTTGTTGCATAAGCATAATCCTAGACAGTAGATCAAAAACAAGTATCTGCAGTCGGGTTTAGGTTCACATCCATACTTTGAAAATGCCTTGACTCCAAGTGCAGGTATTTCTCTTATTTGACAAATTTCTTTGCTATACCTCATGGTTTGAGGTTTTATGCAGACGGACTTCTGTACTTTTTTGTTATTGTGACCTAGACAGAGCTGCGTCCCTAATTTCCTAAAAGCAGGAAGAACTTGACTGACGTGTAAATTTCCAGATTAGGCTTCATGTTGCTGTGATCTGTGGGGCCTAACAGCAATGAACGTTGACTTCTTTACACCCCTCTGTTATAGATCTTTTCCTTCTCTTTATGTGGCCCCATTATTTCACTACACACTCTTAACATCATAACCACTCATATCACCAGTCCTAATTTCTGCTGCGCTTCCCCACCACGGCTTGTGACTGAAAGCCTTCAGCTGATGGCAGCTTCAATAAATCAAAATATGCAGACATTTACAATTACAACGCTACTGAATGAATGGTGCTTTGACTTGTCATATACTAAGACTATGTGTAATCTTTTGTGCAAAGAAAAAGCTGAGGTGTAATTCTACTGTAAGAAAACGCTACCATTCTGTATAAAATATTTAACATCCTAATCTCGGCAAAAGGAGTGAAGTTCAAATAGGATCCCAGCAAGTCATGACTGGCTTTTTCCAAAACACTGCAGGCTGTGAACATGAAGTCAGAGCATTACACCACAACAACTAACATTAATCATCAACCACAATACTGGAACATTTAATATCTGCATTGTGGTGAAAATGTCTTCAATAGCAAAATGATCGGCAAGACAAATTCACTCACCTTCATTTTTAAGTTTGCCTCTGAAAAGTCTCTCTTTTCAAGAACAGCAGGCCACTTATAGAAAACAGTATGAACTGGTATTTAGTCAATTCAGTTCCAAAATACTTTAACAAACTAGAAACACGTCTGCAGCAAGTATGCTAGCAGGGACCACCATGCATATTTTTGTGGTTCATATAAATTAGTAGCACACATACAGTACAAACACACACCCACACACACACACACCCAAACACGCATACATTCATACACACATACATACATACATACATACATACATACATACATACATACATACATACATACATACATACATACATACATACATACATACATACATACATACATACATACATACATACATACATACATACATACATACATACATACATACATATCCATACACATGCTCAAAGCAATGCTCCTCTTGACAGACAACACATCTGAGTGCTACATGCCCAACGGGATGCATTGAATACCAAAGATGCGTAGATATTGATGTACCAGGAAGCTTTTCTTAATGTCCTTTTTGCTTACTCAGGCAGTTTTTACAGTTGCCACATAATTACAAATTAGTCTCTAAGATGAAACTCAACTTCGTTTTGTTCTTTTTGCAGAAGCTGCAGAAAAATGAAGCAAAGACCATTCAAATAGCTCAATTCATGGTGGGGTAAGGTTGCCAGCCTTTTGTACAGAGGAGCTGCTCTAGGGCTACGATATTGATCTTCACTGCATAATGCAGCTTCTTTGATATAAAAACATCTATAAGAATAATTTTATAAAAATACTAAAGTTTATTCCACTTTAAAGACCAAATTATTGATTTGTGGAGATCTGACACTGTGAAAGAAAGGTTGAAGATTGAAATAATGTGTATTGAGGCTTTTGTTCAGTTTTTTTATTTTTTTTATTTTATGTTACATATCGTACCATGAAATAGTGACAGTTCCCCAAACTGACAGCTGGGATGTTGTACTCGACAGTGTAACATTACATAGGATGACACGACCTTTCCTTTTTTTGTAAGACATGTAGGCTAATAATACATGTACATATATGCATAAGCTGAGACCTGAGCAGCCTCTCGGACGCCTCCGAACACACATCTGATGTTGTATGCTAATCTCCTAACCTTGTGTGTGCCCAGACCCAAATCCAGAGTAACCAGAGAGAGAGAAAGAGAGAGCAACAAAGAGCTGCCTTCTCTGCTCGAAGTGCTTTGACCCAGGCCGCTGATTTCCCAGCTTGCACTCAAGCTCTGGTAATGAGCGCATGGAGCTCTATGAAAATCCGCAGTTGGTATTGAAAAGAGGCCTCTGAAACTATGATTTTTCAGCGTGAGTCATTGGGGGGAAGTGAATGGCCCTGATTAGACATTGAAATCGGCTTGTATGTGACAGGTGGTGCTTCTAAAATGGCAGAGGGAGGTGACAGCTTGGAGTAAGTCCAGCGAATCCACATGCAGACAGAGGAAGAGGAGACATCAGGTGACGCACAAAAGAGAAGCTCCTCGAAACGACATGGAACAATTTGATGACTCCGTCGCACAAAAGCTGCCATTTGTGAACAAATCCGAAAGTTCTCATTTATTCTTAGAGAACAGGTTTTTTTAAACAGTGAATGACTTGAAATTACTTGCTTACTTGTTTTTATTGTGGAACTTTTTACATGTAAAACATGGTCCACAACTTTGCAATGGTAAGAAGCCTGCAAATTGAACAACTTTATATTTGGAAATGTATTTTCACCAAAACAGAATGTGTTGATAAAACTACTTGTAAACTGTTCAAATATATATATATATATATTCTCTGAATTCAACATTACTTCTTTAAACGTAACAATTTATAAATATATTTTGTCATTGATGTAATTTGGTCCTTCATATGGCCAGAAGGAGGAACATTTTTTAAAGTTTTGTTTAAGGTGCAACAAAGCCAGTTGTGGGGTTGTTACTATCCAATAAATTGAAATAATTAGGTTCACAAATGCATGACGAAAATATTGTGTTTTATTAACGATTCATTAAAATGTAATCCCAGGCTTCAGACACACTACTCGATCTCTCAGGAAAAGAGGAAGGGTAAAGACAATTATGTCAGTTCTTCCACAAAAAAAACAAAACACATGCAATGCAAAAATCAGGCAAATAGCAATCAAACCAAAAAAGGAAAACATATTAGTAAATTGCATAATACAGCAAAACAAACACAAAAAGTGAGAAAAAGACTCAAATGCAATGCAAATTGTGGAAGAAACTGTTAATGTTCAGTCTGGTTGGCTGCGCTGCCCAGCCAACCAGCTGCTAGGACAGCAGCGGATGCAGTGGAGAAGTTTTCACAAACAGACGGCAAGACAGGACAGCAGAGCGACCACATGCACTGCAGCTTTACATGCAACACTACGCAGACCAATCACGTGCCTAAAAAACAAAAAACCCATTACCTCTGAGCATCGTGACACGGGGGGAGGACTCCACCCATCCCGCACACAGACAAGAAGGGAACCACAAACAGAGAAGATCCTCTCAGGATCATCTCTTCAACTCCTTGAAGACCACTTGGTAAAGCAGCTTCCGTAGCTGCTTTACCAAATTTGACTCAAATTTGGTAAAGCAGAGGCTTTCGGTGACAAGCCCAATCCCAAAAGGTCGACTATCTGCTCAACATATTGAACTGATTTCTGAAGTAATCTCAGAACATTGAACTCTCTCTACATCCAGACACCTTTGTAGTTGCTGTCATCCCTGCCAGGGGATTTACTCACTGAAACGACACGACCACAACAACAATACGGTCCCTGTCAAAATCTGTTTAGAGCATTTATTACGGTTTTCATTTTTAATCTCTTGTCTGGTGAATTTCTTTAAAGCCCCCTCAGCCAAACATTTCCAATGGTTTCAAATCTATGAGAGGTAGCGAACAAAGGTATCTGTCAGGAAAGAACAAACCTCTGTTTGATTGTCTGCCAAGCTTTGTGCTCCTACGCTCCAGTCATGGTCCTGGTATCTAAAAGGATGTGACAAAATCCTTTCCTGTAACTCCTTTCTTGCCAGTTTGTCTGGTATTCATTCTTTTTTAGCACCCTTGTTCAGACATGAGTGCTTACAGCTGCCTGCATTTAATCGGCCTTGTAGCCTGGTGCAGTTCTAAGCATCTCTTACAGCATAGCATGTTCTTACAGGTTTGATAATATTGTACCTTGTTATTAAGGAGGGGTTCCTTTTCCTTTTCCTTTTTTTGCCTTGTCTGTTTGTGCAGTTTATTTTGTTACCTTTAGAAATTGTGGAGTACTCACCATTTAGACCAATATTACACTTTTTAGATTATTATGCAGAGCAAGTTCCATTAGTTTTTTCCAGAGAAATGAAGCACCAAAAATTAGCTATAGTAGCAGATTGCAGAAACTGGGGTGAGTGGAGCGACCCCTTGTTGCTAGGAAGCAGGAAAGGTATATTTATATTTCAAGCTCAGAAAGTTAGCTACATTGATTAATGATCAGGGGTTAAATGCGTAGTGTTGGGTCAGATTGTGATATTTATTGAGAGCAGTAATAAATATTGCAATCATCTTTTCTGTACAAATGTTTCATGTTTTATCCTTTACAGCTTGGCAGACTTTTGAGAACAGCTCCCTGTCTTTGTAAAAGAAAAGATTTTACATGGTGTAATGTTCTGTTTCTTCTTCTCCTTGGACTTTAACCTCTCACGTTAAAAATGACTTCTTTAATTTCACTAAGTTATCTCAAGATGTGAAACTTCCCAGTGTTTTCTCATTTCTATCTTCTCATTTTTCTCCTGTTCTTCATTCCCCATCACCCCCAACTCTTGTGTGCATCTTTTCTTTCCTGCTAAGACTTGCCCACTGATTCTGCCTCATTTTCAGGTTGTTATCCCGGCCTTTGATGGAGGGAGCCTTTGAAAAGCTCCAGAGGACGACTCGACAGCTCTCCCCCACTGTGTCGGTGTTAGCAGCGTCTAAATTGGGCCGTGTAGAGGAGGTTGACTCGTTGCTCCTGGAGGGAGAGTGGGAGGCTGGAAGCTGATCAGACAGCCCACTGCTGAGGGTTGGAGGAGCCGCTCCCGCCTGCTACCTGGAAGCTGAGGGGAGACAGTGGTGCACATGGCACCAAATCCTTTAATCACACTGACTCACACACCCTCTGTTCTCAGCATTAGAGTAGTTCTGTATTTTTCTCATTCTTTTTAATATTTCCACTCGAGGTCAATTACAACTGATTTCAGTTTTTTTAAAGAAGCACCTTGTAGTTCTGATGCTTAAGAAACAGCGAGAAGTTCTGGAAACCCTTCATTAGATGTATAGCTTCCATCGAGTGGTTCGACATGGATCAGTGTAGTTTGGTATGCTGCTTCATTGTCTGGTGTATTCAGAAGAGTGTTTCCAGCACTAGCCGCATTCAAGTGGGGTGAAACGCAAATAGATAACTTTGAGTTAAACTAGTGCAGTGGTTCCAAAGTGTGGGGCGCGGCCCCCAGAGGGTGCGCCGTGCCATTGCAGGGGGGACGCAGGATGCGATATGGATGAATGAAAAAGATAAACTGTTACACAAAAGTGTTTCACTGTAACAATGGTTTGTAGAGTGTGCTTTTGCAACCTGAAGTGTGAAATAAACTTCTGTAGAGTTTGAAAACAAAATATATGAATAAGTTTATGTCTGGTTGAACGATGTGTGTGCACAGTTGATTTTGTTTTTTGTTTTTCAGGGGGATTTTCTTGCAATCCATAGGGGGGCCCAGAAAATCTTTGGGAACCACTGAACTAGTGCAACCACTAAAGTGACATATGTGCTTGTTGCAAACTGCATTTGTTTCTGAACTCGGTGTGGATCACACACACACCACCTTTCACTCAAAGTGCTGTGTTTGGAAGATGCTCTACCAGAGCCTTTCCCCCTGATTAGGAGCTTTCTATGAAGACTGTCTTTTCGGTGAGTATGTAAGTACAAAAATGACCTTGATTTTATTTTTTTCAATTGCATTTAATTGTGTTTGCCTTTTTAACATAGTTGGTGTTAAAGTAGCCTACTATAAATGTAATGGATTGCAATAACGGAATTATTTTCATTTTTTGTCAACATATTTTAACACAAAAACACAGGGACTGAGCCTCTTCCACCGGGCGAAGTGAGTTTTCTGGTGGGGGAAATCCTGCTATTTGTTTTCATACAATTTTTAGGCACTTAGAGAGCTTTATGGGATTTTTATGTAACTTGTATTTGTATTCATACAGCCGATCTTCTTACAGCCGAGAAACAGCTCATGCATCTCCAAGGTCTCCTGTCTACTATTAGTAGGTTTCAATTAGCTACACACCTGGAATGACAGTCTTGCTCCATTGAGCTCCTGTGTGCAGAGGCTGGCCTGTTCACAGTATTGGTCCATTGTCCAGTCTCAGGGTAGCTTTCTGACCCACATGCAGAAGCAGAGGCAGGATGCAAAATATATAACAAATGGTTTATCCACAAAAGGATAAGTAACGCGCCGAAAGAAAATACAAGTCAATGACATTTATTAGCATATAAAAATATTCAGTTTTTTATTATTTGAGACCATATGCCTCAAGATCTCATAGAGCAATCTGAATGTGTAATGTTGGTTACCATGACCTCACATGTTAACCACTCCTTCAGCAGCCCCAGGCAGATCTCTGCGTCTCTGCTGTGCCTAAACTTCAACAGGCTCGACCACCTGCTGCTGGGAATGCTATTGACTTTACCACCTTGGCCGCTCATGTGTCTACAAGGATCCTTCCAGATAATTAATGCAAACATATTGTATGTGAAGTGCTCCATTGATGCTATAGCGTTTTATTTCACACACACACACACACACACACACACACACACACACACACACACACGCACATCTCTTTAATTCTACATATGAAACCTATATTTGCTTGGCTTGAAAATATCAGTTTGATCGCTGTGTGGATTTCCAGTCCTAGTTGGTGCTTCCCAAATGCATCTCCACAAACAATGCCGTTAAAATCCTCCACACACACACACACACACACACACACACACACACACACACACACACACACACACACACACACACACACACACACACACACACATGGTAGGTTCACGCAGTACACACACAGAAAGCAGAAATACAGAAGATAGTCTGGGATGGTGCACCACAGCAGAAGGTTCAGGTCTGGGAGAAAGAGGTTCAAATAGAAGACATTTCTCTGTTGGGTCTTAGCAGATGTTGTTTATCACCTGATTTTGTCTAATTGATGAAATTATCAAAATAGGTCAAAGGTCACTTGGCACAGTTAGACAATAACATCTGCAGGATGTGGTATTGAATTTTTATGTTTCCAAAATATTTCTGAACCCTCTTGTAACCATGCTTTGCTATAATAAGTCATGATTTTTCTTATTTTTATATGTATAAATAGGCCATATTTGTGTAATTTAGACTGCAGATTCCCACCGGCAACAATTGTTGCCAAGTACAAAACCTACATTTTCACCAACATAACCAACATAAAATGTACTAACTCATAAATGTCATGTGTTATGGAGGTCCAAGGATTGAAATGCTTGCACTTATTTTGCAGGAAACAATTTGGGATTAAACGGGTTAATGAATGCCGATATGTTCTAGGTTTATTGAAACGTTTTAATATCTAATGCAGAGAAGCTACTGACTTTCAATTTGGTCTGAAACTGTCAACCGTGCCGACAAACTTTTAACACATGAAACCAAATATTCACATACAAAATGTTCAAAACATTTTCTGACTGAAATTATTCCTGTTTTAGGTCAGGTGAGATGTATATTTACAACACTGGTTTATCTACTGAGTTCAGCAGACTTTTCATTTCTAAATGTTTCTTCTTCAGCGTACATCTTTGGGATTGTTTATGAATTTATCAAAAAATAGTAACTAATGGCAAGCAAAGCCTGCAGACTCTTGAGTTATTCTGATATTTCTGTTGTGTGTGTGTACAAAACTGGTTCTACCTTTGAAATAGATTGAATTAGATTGAATTGCAGATGCTAAAAAGATTTTGGATTTGATTATGAAGTTATTATTTAAGCTTGTTGTGAACCTCTGAAGCATTGACCTGATGTCAACATGTCATCATGGCCAATCTTAGAGTCCTTAAATGTTTTAGGTCATGTGAAGCTACAACAGTTATTTGCAAAAGTTTAATTTATTCCCTATTTCTTTATATTTGCTTGCAAGCAGATAGATGTTCTCACCTATTTTCTGCACAGACCTTGAGTCTGAACTCGACGGCACATTGTGCAATCTGTGCTTAAAAATGTCAAGTGGAGCCTGAATGAGTCTTCACATCTCCAGAAGATAATCCCTATCTGAAAGTCGTCTGTTTATGAAATAGCAAAAAAAAGTACACATTGTCCTTTATTAAATGTCAAGTTTTGAACTAACAGTCATTTGTGATTAACTCGCAGGAACTAAAATAAAATATGTTGTTGCTTACGCCGTGTTATTTATGTTGTTTTATTTTTGACAAATTGAGCAAAAGAAATCAGAATTCATTGACATTTTGTGACGACTACAGAGAAAAAAATCAAATTTAATTAGATCTTAGCAGCTTTTTTTTATGTATTTGTAGACATAGTTGCGGTTAATCGGTTTAGGACGTTTTTTATCCTTGGAAAATTTCACTTCTAGTTTCTTTTGTTTGACCTTTTGTTGTTCCACCTCTCTTATTTTGCTCTGCCAATTTGGTTCCACTTTGTCTTTTGTGCCGCTTAGCTGTTTATTTAACTCCCCTTTGGAATCAATAGAGTATTTTTGCATTGAATTTGAATTGTTTTGCATATTTGAGTATCATCTTGTTATGAGAGGATTTCAAGACTGAGTGTAGGACTGTCTGCTGGTGGCGTTGGACTGAACTCAGCATGGCGCAAAGCTGAGTTTGCTTGATTTTTACAAACAGTGCCAGTTTTAATAAATATGGAGAAAATAATGTTTTGTGTAGAAGACCCATCCAGCAGCTTCAAGGTCAAAAACCATTTTCAAAAGCGTTTTCCGTCATGGTTCGATAGGAGTCTATGACTGTCCACAAGCTTTTCTGTTTATTTCTAATCACGCTCCCTGATCCAAAGATCCCTTGACTTTTGCTTTTATCACACACTTCAGCTCCTCTTTATGCCTGAGACACTTCTGCCTCATGAGAAGACTGAAAATGAGAGCCAGCCTTCGTCAGGGAGAGTTCAAAAGCAGCCGTCTCCCTGTCAAGTGGAAATCGCCCAGTTGGATCATCCCTGACTCCTTCCGGGATGATCAGCGCCGACAGAGAGAGAGAGAGAGAGAAAAGGACCAAGATCAGAAATAACACAATGTATGTGCAGTCCACCAGGAGAAGGAAGGACTTAACACCACAGAGGATCACAGAAACAACACTGGCAGCTGTCAAAGTTTGAATACACAGGAGCCTCCAATAGTGATTCACAGCTTTAGTCCCTCATTTTGACAGAGATACAGAAACTGAAGTAAGTCACTTTGATAAATAACTGTAAAAATTCTTAGTAATATTTTATTTCAACAAGAAAAGACTTTCTCTAATAATATAATCCACCACACTCTTTCAGCTTCTTTCATCAAATTCTTCAACATGATTATACACTTCAAAATGTTCTGCAGTAAAACATGGATATTTTCCATCTGACTACTTCTTGGGAACCTCCAACAGAATGTCCAGGATTTGTGATTTAGTGGTAAATAAATGTGATATTCTTATTGTGGTGGATATCCTAAATATTGCTTTCTTAGACTCAGTTAGCTTTAGTCAAAAAATGACAGTCCTTCCCGCTCTCGTTGTGATGCTTTAGACCAGGGATCCTCAGATTCAGGCCTCGGGGGCCAGCGTACTGCGGCTTTTAGACACACGAGTCGAATAATCAGGTCATTTGCAGGACTCTGGAGAGCTTGGCTGCACTGATGAGGTAATTCAGATATTTGATTGAAGTGTTTTGAACCAGGGACACATCTAAAGGTAGCAGGACACCGGACCTTGAGGCCTGGATTTGAGTCCTGCTTTAGACCTTGTGCCTTTACGCTGTGCTGTCTCTGTATTATCAACCTTTGAGTTTATTTGAAATTAGTATTCAAAGCCTCAGAAAATATCCTTATAGAAGATCTTTATCTTTATATAATGCTGCAAAATACTTTTCAAGAATCTGTTCCATGTTTAATTTCCTCAGAATCTCAGACAGACACAGCTGAAGGCGACAATTCAATCTCAAATTGATGCTGCAGTTGACAGTGTTACGTCTTCATTGAGTGTGGCATTAGGTGATGTGCCCCCCCTGAAAAAGAAGGAAATTATTCCTAGGATGTTGGCTTCTCGCCGTAATTCAGAAGTGTATACTTTGAAGCAGAACACTGGGATGTTTTAGAGAAAATGCTGCTCTTCAAATTTAGAGTAAGTTAGACCCATGGTCTTCTGCTGTATAAAAAGACTGCATAAAAATTTGTGTATGGCCTTCAAACTATTTTTCTGGTGTTCAAATGGTTTTATAATCACAGGTCAAAAATGACCTATAGGGCAATCTTTGTACCCTGCTGGTGTTCAGCCCACATGGAAATATAAACAACAACAAAGTATCACTTTTTCTAACGATGGGGTCAATTTAGGAAAAGTTATACAATTTCAAGTCGGAAAAAGATCTATTATGGTATTTTTCCTACAGCGGGTCACTAGCGAGACGACAAGGGTTAAGCAAAACTGATTCCATTAGAAATAAATGACGCAGCATCGAATCTAACTGTACAACCTGATATATGTTTGGATGGTTTTGAGTCTGTTGAGCTTTCTGAGTTATCAAAAATATTAGTTTCTTCCAAACCTTCCATTTGCATGTTGGACCCCGTCCCAACCAGATTATTTAGAGAAGTGTTCCCTTTGAACAATTATGATGAACCTATCTTTAAACATAAAAATAGGACATTTATTACAAGCTTTAAAGGTGGCTGTACTTTAAGAAAACTCTCAATCAACATTACTCAATAAATTAAACCCCTACATCTAATCTTCCTTTCCTATCTGCAGTAGGACAGGAAGAAAATGGTTGCTAATCACGTGGATAAGAATTTAAATGGTACTGATCAGTTTGAAGAGCTTCAGTCAGCTTTCAGAGCCTGTCGCTGCTGAAAGGTACAAAATAACTTTCTCAGACATTGGACTTGGTTCACATTTGGATCATTTTTAATTTCAGATTGAGTAGTTTAAATCCTCGACATAACAACATAATGATAATATTACCTTAACACATTCAATCATATGTGAAGAAAAAAATACTGAAGGAGCGGCATGTCCTTCACCAGTTTGTGTGAATGCGTGTGTGTGTGCGTGTGTGTGTGTGTGTGTGTGTGTTACCTCATTTTCACAGTCAGGGCTTTGTCCCGCAGGAGCTCTGCTTCATCAAGTCTAGTTGTGGGTAGCAAAGGGCATCATCATTAGATTAGTCTCTGATCACCCTCCCTAAATAATTATCCCGCTGGCCAGGCTCCTGCAGCATGCAGACTTAATTGATTTAATGGAGTGTGCTCCCTTCCTCTGAGTTGATGCCTCACTCCTCTGTTTTTCTGCTCTGCTTCGAGAGCACATTTCCTCCCTCCGAGTTAAGGATTCGATTTCTGAGTCAATGAGGTGAACGGGCTCAAAATGAATGCTTTGTTCTAATTTATTCTCCTTATGCTGTTGTGGTTACATTTCATTACACTTTAAATGTCTGACGACAGAGTTGACATCAGCAGGTGCTTTTGTTTCAAGGATAGCCGCAACATGAAACGTCCAAAAGGCTTAAAAAGGCAGCGAAAGGTTTAAACCTTGTGACCCTGCTTGTTAACTAGAAACGAGCTTCATAAGCCTTTACAGGCCACCATTTTGAACTACATAAGTTCAAAACACATTTTGAACTACATAAGTTCAATATGTTTGCATGTTTTAGGTGTGCGTGTTCGGTCAGTGCACTCCAGCTTAACTCCAACAGTCTAAATGGCCTCTGTGTCCTTGTAATGGACCGGTGTCCTGTCCAGATTGTGTGGGTATGGAAGACAAACTATTCATTTAAACTGAAATTTTAGTTATTATTATAAGATATAATATCTAATATCTTAACATTAAACATTAGTTGCTTTGATCCTGGAAACCAGCATAAGCCAGTAGTCTTGTTTTTTCCCAGTGGTTCTGTTCTTTTCTCTGATGCCCATAATGATGACACTTCCATCCACTACAAACTGAAACACTATTGAAAAACTGACTTAATTCATTCATTCATTAATATAACTTAATTATTTAGATGTATAAACCACTGGTCTGTCGTTTTTCATTTTACTGACACAAACTTCTCCATCTGTCCTCCGGATCCATTGTGCATCTGTAGGCTTCTTCTTCTACTGGGTTGAACGGGTTAGTCTGAACACTGCTGCCGCACGTTAACCCAACCCTGTTGTGTTAATTCCATCCAGACCTGAACTGGTGCATTGAGTACAGCAATGCTAGCAAACTAAATGCCAGACTTTTAAAATATCAGTAGAGCATGTTTTAACACCGCAGCTGCTTTTCTAATCTTCTAATGATGACTTCTGGCTCGATGTTCCCCTGGCATTTTTAAATTCTTGACCTATACGCGGATAAAATAAACCAAGCACTTACCCACAGTAACCTTTGGTTTGGCCTCTAGGAGTATGAGACCCTCTCAGAATCCTGTATTGGCTCAGCCTGCTGTCAGACGGTGATTTGAGTGCTCTGCGATTATCTCTGGCATATTGATTTGGCGTGTTTAAAGATTGACTTTGACACGAGCAGCAGAAGCAGACGCTGGGCTAAGGCGTATCTGCAGCCATGAATATCCTATAGCTGTGGGCTAATGCTCGACCTTATTGCTGTCTAATGAACCGCTAAGAGGCAATCACTGCCATTTGCCCACCTCTCTGCTTCCAGGATGAATCATGCGCTCGTTGGCTGGTGCCAGCCAGCTTGCACTCAGAGCTGCAAACCAACTCACAGCTTTTACAAGGTGGAGGGTCAGATTAGTTGTGGGGAAACTGCACTCCCTGCTGAGCTTCAGCCTCTCTTCACCAGCTGACATAATTACATGTAAACAATCAGCAAAGCCAAGTACGCATGCAGAAGAAGCTCTTGCTATTAGCAAATAGAGATAACGAGGCCGTGGTGCGATTGTGTAAATCGAAGGGGCAGGTTGAGGCATATTCACCCCTGTGTGGTGCATACTCACTAACGCGGCGGGCTAATTGGTTGGTGCAACAAGACATACGGAAATCAATGCAACCCTCAGGGAGCAGAGTGAAACAAGCCTTCAAGAGTTGGACATATAAAGAAAGCAGCAGTAACCTCTACATGACTGCCTTTATGACTAAGGACAAACCAGGCAATGGCAGACAGTGCTTAGTTTGAAAATTAATGAATCATGTCAACACACCCCCCACAGCATTTAAAACACTTACTTCCACCCTCGATTATTGAGTTTCATGATAAAACCTCAGCATGACTGCGAATGAACATTTAATTGGATTAAAAGTTGCTCTGTTCTTGCACACAGAGAGTCTTCTGAGATTATTGGTGGTTGTTGCCAGTTTATCCATTATTTCTCGGAATACAGAAAAATCTATTATCTGAATATACTTTAGTCTTTACACGCTTCTCTTTGGAAATATAAGACAATTAAGCATTAATTTCCACAGCACTTCATTAATGAGTTTTATACTGTAGCTGCAAGATGAATCTTATGAAATGCTGCTGAAGCTCAGAGAATGAAACTTCAGGCTGTGGGAATATACCAACCTTTCAAGGAAGAATCCTGGTAGTTGTTTTAATTTTCCGACTCCTTTATGGAAAACTGAAACTCTGTGTTCTTAAAACATCCAGAAGGGTTGGAGTTTGATTCCAGCCAGTCATAGACAAAGTGCTTTGTTTCTTTACTCGAGTCAGTGCTGATACTGATCAACTTATCACTTATGTGCTTTCAGAAATATGTACGTGTTGAGAATACTTATAAAAGTGTTGTTGTTTTTTTGAACATTTCACTTCATAATAATAATATCTGGGAGAAATGGATTCTATATGGGACAGATCAGCAACTCCACTTCATTAGTCTCATATAGTGCTTCTCTAGACTCTTAGAGTTGCTTCACAATTTGATGCATTATTCATTCACTCCTCAGTCACACTTAGTTCTGGTGGTCACCACATCAGCATCGACTGGAGAGGATCTTTCCTGCCAACAGCCGTCACCATCTTCAATAACTCTTTGAAGATGTTAAATTAATGAGATACAACAACATTTAATTTCCCTGTGAGGTTAATACAGTACTTTTGAATTGGAATTGGAATCTTGAAGAGACTGACAGGACACGCAACAATGTCAGAACGTCGGCAACTTTTATATTTCTTAGAAATTGGATTAGAAATAAAGGAAATATAAAAATTTTTGTGATAGATTGATGCACGTCCTGCACTGGAACAGGAAGTTTTTGCATACATGACTCAATGCAAAGTAACGGCGCCTGCAGGTGCACTTCACTAGCAACATGGGAGTTAATAGGTAATGTTAACTGATGTGCAAAGCAACACTTGTAGGAGAAAATGATTCCTCTTATTCTCCTTGCAAAATAAATCTACATATCACCACCAGCCATAGACGGGTAGTGTGTAATTTTACAGTCTGTCGGTGGAACAAAGGAACACAGAAGTAGCAAGTAGCAGAAAACAATAGCAATGTAGTGGAGTGAAAACTATGCATTTTATCATTAACATGAACAGGACTGAAAGTAATACAGTAAAAACCCAAAAGTACAAATTCCCAACAACTGTAACTGCACACTCAAGTAAATGTACATTTTACATGGCTACCGCCCAACTCTGACTCCAACCTTTCCCTGTCCTGTGTTAAGACTTAAAGCCTAAGTTGGCCACCAACTTGATTTGTGAAGGTTGAATATTCAGATGACTTGAATGTGAGGTATGTGTGGATGGGTCATGTAAAGCTTCTTTCAGGCATAAGACTGGAAAAATGCTTCATTCTGATCAATGTTTCTAACGATAACTTTTATATCGCCGTAGACTACTTTTGTGTCAAATAACCTTTACTTCTGAATTCTGAAGTTTTGAGAGCTTTGAAAGCCTTCCTGGAGTACTTCAATTATTTAAGTGCAGACTGCCCCTGATTTAATGCCTGGGTTTGACAGGCTGGTTTTTTGTTGGACCCACTTTGCATTTTTCAGTGTTAATGCACAACATGTCTTGGCCAGAACTTTCCAAAAAAAATTTATTAGGATATTTTTGAACAAATTACCATCTACTCAGGACCGAGGTTTAAGATATTACAGCCAAATGGGTGGACATCAAAAAGCTGAACACAGACTGCTCAGTCGTCTCTCCTGCAGACAGGAGAAGTAGCGCACGGACTTGCGTATTTGCTTTTTATGCCAAACCTGTGACATCAATCAACTCCAAGTATGGCATCCAACTGTTGCCAGTAGGCGAATGTTCTCATGGTGCTTTCACAATTGTCTTCTTCCCTCCAGCTTAATTTGTCATCAGTTGGCTTGTTTTATTATGAGTGGGTGACTTCCAGACATGAGTAATCCTGGATTTCAAAACCTATTTTTCAAATTATTTAATCCCCCTTTTTGGTTAAATGAAGGAAATCAATTTCAGCTCTGTCTACACCCCCTCATGAAATGAGTCTCCTAACAAATGGTGCCTGATCAAAGTGCTCTTCAAATTGAACCCTGCAATGCATCCCAATTTGTCCTATTCAAATTTTCATTAGTTTGTACTTTTATAAATGTACCTGGGAATGTCTGTTGTTTTTGCCTCAGTTACGTTCTAAGCTTCTTGCTTTCTACCCTGCTGTCAAAGCACCTGGAAGCATGCTCAATTTCATGTCAGTAGTTTTGCTCTCAAATTTAAGACTTTTTCCAAGGCCATTATGAAGGAAATTTAAGACCCGTTTCATGATGGAAATATACAAGAAAGACAGCAGGCATATGAAATAGTACATCGTGTTGCATTTTTACTGACCATTCTGTACTCATTTTCATTTTCTTCTCATTCTCAGCTGTATTTCTCTCTATAGTACCAATAGGCGAGATTGGCACATGAGCACAGTGTTTAACGTCCACTAAACCTCTAAGCACTCTTAGAGCCCAGTGTTGTCTGGGCAGCTTCAACCAAGAGAAAACTCCAGCCCTTGATAAACGTAAAACATTTAGCAAGCATGGGTCTCCTGGCAGCTCGCCGCCTTGAGTCACAGAAAGTAATGATTTCACAGCACGACTCAAACTTTTTCCTAACAGAAATCAAGCAATAAACCATATGAGATAATAACAAATACAATAAAACTTATATGAGATTAAATAGTCCTGCCAAGAAAAAATGTAAGACCTGTGAGTAAGGCCAGCTGACTTTATTTTTGTAAATGAAATTAAGACGTTCTTCGTTTTAGATGCGTGAGTTTAAGACTTTTTAAGTATGCACAGATACCCTGTTCTACGAAAATGCGCTCGCAAGCATTTCTCAAACAAGTGAGGGAATGTTATTGCCTAAATTCAAACCAGGACTTAAAACTGAAAGCAATCACCAAAAATATGAGAAATGAAGGAAAAGTTCATGATTTGCCTCCGGGTTTTGTTACTGACTGATGCAAGTCGTGAAGGGAGACATTAAGAATATGCTTACTGACTCCAGATAGCAGACTAAATGTATCACATCTCAAAGCAAAGAAACACAATGCTTTAAAATGTAAGCATCTAAAATTGACTGACTGAATTGGACATGCACACAAGTCTAAATACTTCAATGACATGTGGCTACAAAAATAGTTTAAAACGAGCTGAGCTGATTGAAATGACTTCCTTGTTCCTCCAAGATGTACTGCATAAGGAAAAAGCAATTAAACATGCAAGTTTAAAGGGACATTTGACGCTTTGCTGAGTGACAAGATGCTGATCATTTTTCAGTAGGAGCCTTTTGCTTAAGGCGCCCCACCAGCTTCATCAAATAGCATAATTTCCAAATAAACTTTAGGATCCAATTCTACCATTTTGCTGTTCTTTTTTTCCCCACTTCTACGGTGTAATGCTTCCAGAACAATAAGTTGATATATTCACATTTTCCAGGGCTGCACATTGAGTAAATAAGGCCTGTGTGCTGGGGCTTGACCACATTGTTGATTCCCCTGCACAAACTTCCAGTGAGGCAATCCTGGTCCAGCATCCGGACTCTCCACAGTGGGAAGCAGAGCAACACTGTTTATAGAGTCACTGCAACATCTTGTTGCAAACCTTGACAAGGCCTGTCCGAATTTGAAAACCTCTTCAAATGCGTCCTGCTTTTCCCCAAATTTGAAGGATGGGTCCAGTGGATCATGTTGTAGTCGCATTACTCAGGTCTTCTTGATTTAGAACCAAACATTGAGAAGCAGCATTCAGTTTTATGCTCCACTAATAACTTCCAGAAATCAACAATATATGATTCTACCTTGATGTAGTACTCAAGGTTTTTTTTTTTTTTTTTTTTTTTTTTTTTTTTTTTTACCATAACAATCATGCATGGTCACACTTTTGTGACTACTGGTACTTTATCCTACGACTTAGATGACAATATCTGTTTTCAAATTGACATAAAACCCGTCAGCCGTTTTTTTTATCTACTAACATGTACTACATGTAGGCTATTCAATGGTTGTGGCGAGACAGCAAAATCATTTAGACACAGACCTGTAGTTGAGAAATCCAGATTAAAAAAAGCAGAATTATAAAATTACAAATCCTCTCCACTCTCATCCCCATGGAGTGGCTGCGGGTGAGTGTGCGTAATTACTCCCATCTCTGCAATTTCTGGGTGAGTAGGTGGATTGACAAGCTGCATACAGTGGTATTAATTGTTCCACTACATGAAATTGAAAGTGCAGGACGGGTAATCAAGCAGCTTTACTGACATGCTGTAGAAATATCTGTTCTCCTGGATGTTTTATTTCTGAGTTTTAATAACCAAAAGTCCACTAATAGTTCACCTTTTTATCATTGCAACAGCATAATAAAAGATTATGCTGTTGCATAAAGGGTTTATAAATGCACTAAGAGCTGGTGATATGACAAGAATATCATTATCAGTTTTCTTATGATGATTTTTAAGAAAGATCAGAAACATGTCATGACAATTTTAATAGCCATAGTTCCGAAAGCAGAATACCAAACTCAATTATTTCAGTGAATAAAATATTTGTCAAAATTCTGCCATCTTGTGTAAAGCCAACTTCATATTTTCAAAATAAGTTGTAAGATACAAAGTCTAAATCACTGGCAATCTGGAGCTACAACTATAAACCGATGACAATTTGTTTTACATTTGCCTTCAAAATTAAGCAAAACTCCTAAAGTGATGAGTGCTGCTAATAATTACTATTAAACAGTCTGAAGATTATTATTGTAGGAAAATCCATGAGAGGTTCATCGTCAATGTAGCCATTTGACTGGTAGCAATAGAGGTTTTATTATAGTTTCATCAAAATTTCAACAGTGTCTCCTGTTTTCCAGCTTAATATCCAGGACATGTTGCTCGTCCTACACTTTGTAAGGAGGAAGCAGGTTGTATAATGTAGATGCTCACGACTGGAGTAGAACCGTTAACCGTTTAGTGCGCAACCTGCCAGTGGAAAAACGCATTTAATCAACTTAATGAAGATCTATGTCATTATAAAGTGCTGACTGTGGGCTTATTCTAACTAGTATAGATTTGAGCTTTACCACAAAAGCCACTCTCTGTCTATGCTATGAGGTATTGGGGATATGATTATTTAGAACATATGGTTGTTAACCAAAAGCTCACTTATTACAGAAATCTTCTTGCAGAATACTGTGTGATGGTTTACTGCATTTCAGCCTAGCGTTTCGCCATGTGGCCCATAATGCTGCACTGGAGACACCAGGTGGGTTCTGCTGAGACAAAGATAAAATGACATCAGTTCAATCAGTGTCACTAGTCTGAAAAAACCCTACCAGGAGGCAAAAACCATAAAAACCCGCAGGGGGGCCGAGACACTTGTGAGGGGTTTGAAACTTTTATGTGACAAAAGTTAATTAGACATGTTCATCGCTTTCATCGAGGCCACCTTTCTTTGCAAAGGTTCCATAACTCTATCCAGCATAAAGGCAACACACAGGCATTTTGGCACCAGTGTCAATCACCATCGCCGCCCTGGGTTCATTTGCGGCTTTTGTCGCTCGTTTTTATTCAGCGGCCATCAGTCTTGTAAAGAGGCAGAGAAAGGTTTCCCAAATTAATTGGATCAACGATTAAGTAGGAGGCATCCTGCCCTGCTGAGCATTGACAATGGTAGAAAAAAGGGTCAACACAGGCGCTGGCGAAAAATTGACACTTGAATTAGATAATGAAGAATAGAGGGCAGAAGAAAAACACAGAGGCCTGTCGGTGTGAGGTCTTCATGGAGGTCCAGACTGTAACCTGTTCAGTGAGCCCACAGGGACGGTTTTGATTGACTACTGTTTTGCAGCAAGGCTGGCATATGAAACTTTAAAACAAATTTCATATTTTAGCATTTTTTTAAGTAACTTTGTCATGACATATATGAATAACCGCACATTATATGGTTGCAATTATCATAAAATAGTTACATGAGCATTTTTTTTTTTTATCTAATTCGTCAGAATTATTAACACTGACCACAGATCTGATAAGGAAGGCTGGTTCTGTTCTGGGACAGAACCTCTGGGAATAATTATTCAAAGGAGGATTCCTCATAAAATAAATACAATAAAAACATGGACAACCCTGAACATTAAACAAAATTGCTGTCACAGTGACTGCTACAGCAGATCCTTATTTTCCACAGTCATTCAAAAACTCTGGAAGAAAACGTAACACCTGACTTTCCTCTGGCAAGTGAATTTTTGGATTGAATTAATTTGAACCTGGTCGGTATTAGAACTAGTTTTTGCTAAGGAGGAAATTCAGCTCATAGTTCATGTGAGTTTATAGAAGACCCTTCTGCTGCTGGCACATTGTAGAAAACAAAACCACTAATAAACTCTTTTCCAGGGTTTAATAAGGACCTTATGTTGGAAGAAAATGAAAAAACTCTTGGTAAAACTTTATTTGATGGGTTGTGAATAAGACTCATAAACATGACATAACACCTGTCATGAACATGAGTAAGTCTTCATGAATATTTATGGCTGTTGTCATAAAGTGTCATTCGGTAAATCATGACACGTTTAATACAAAGTTGGCATCATTCAAAATGTTACGACAATTTGACATTTACCAAGAAATCATGATCCGACATAAATTTGTTATAAAAGTATTTCTGATTAAAATTTAGCTTTAATGACATAAAGTGTCACAATTTTTAAAGTTCAATCAGTCAATCAAATAAAGTGTTACCAACCTCTTCAGTAATTTCTCCACTTTAAATGTGTGCAGCTGTAAAAAGTGTAACTAGGAACATAAACGGTGTAATGCCTGGTTGACAGTTGTGTGAATAAACTGCAGCTTTTTGTTAAACTGAAACGCTGCCAAAGGTTTATTAACCATGTTTCAGAGAACGTCTGCACCCTCTGCAAAGCTGTCAGGCTTTCATTCCCAGCTGTTTGACCGAGTCACAACATAAAAGCTCACAATAAAGGGGCGGCAGTGGCACCGAACCTTAATCAGTGGTAGAAACTTCTTGACAACACAAGCTCTTCTGCGCCTCTTCTTCCCTCCCCTACTCAATAGAAACCTTGAAAAGCTCCAGCTTATCCCTTCGAGTCATTTTTACAGTGCAACTAACTGCAGTTCTTTTGTTCATTTTTAAAAATTTAGTCTCAGTTTATACAAGTTCATACATGTGACATTATCAACCCCTTTGCATAAACATATAATTGGGAAAAAATTTATTTTTCGTGGTGGCTACAGCTTGTGGTAAACGGAACTGAGTGTTCCTTGTGTTTTATAATAACTTGTAATTTGGAATAATTATTTAAATCATAAAGACAGGAAAAGTAACTGAACATTTGTGTTTGCGTTCGAGGCCTACCATCCAACACACTTTTTATTGAGTTGAAAGAAGTATAGCTTTATGTGTATCTGAGTTACAACTTACAAAGTCACACTGAATGCTACTAAACCAGGCAAGCTGATAAGGATGGAGAAAATGATTGGAAACCCTGGTACTGGATTTGTTCACTACTTTCATCCACTTGGGAAAAAGTTCCCCAGTGCAACCAAACACATTCTTGTCTGTTGCACAGTGTATCAGACGGAACAGGATGAACAATAAACCACTTATTATTTACAGGGCAAAAAAACAAACAAACAGGAAAACACCATGGGTCAGTGAATTTTTAATCATCAAATGTTATCAATACCTGATAAAACAACTCATTTGTTCAAAAAAAATTGCGATTGTGCACTTGAAAAATAGCTACATGAGTCAAGTCAGTTTGATAATCCATTTGCCTGTACTCATCCTGTTCACAGTGACCCCCTTGCTTTGTTTCTACATCATTTAGTGAGAGATATGCTTGTCGTAAAAAAAAAAGCTCTCCAAGTTTCTTCAAGGCCTTCATGGCCAATAGATTCTGGACAGAGGGGAATATACCTCCTTCAGGGTCCTGCAGAGGCTGCTCGCACTGTTTTGTGTTTTCTGTGAAAAGAGCAAGATCAGCAGGGGATTCTAACTGCATCTCAGGGGCCCCCTTCTTTATGAAAACACTCTGCTTTTCCACAGTCCTCGGAATGTCCCGAAAGACTGCAGGAGCTCTAGGTGGCTCTAGGTGGCTGACGAGGGGCGTTGTGCTTTTTGTCCCCATTTCTTTCCCTCCAATCGGACAGGAAAGGTCAGAGGTCCTTCAGACAACAGACTGGACTAGGGGAAAAAGTTCCCCACAAGTCTGGCCCACATCCATCTGCTAGGCTTAAATTTCTATATATATATATATATATATATATATATATATATATATATATATATATATATATATATATATATATATATATATATATATATATATATATATATATATATATATATATATATATATATATATATATAGAGATATATATATAGAGATATATATATATAGAGATATATAGATATATATCTCTATATATATATATATATATATATAAATATATATATATATATATATATATAAATATATATATATATATATATATATATATATATATATATATATATATATATATATATAAACATAAATTAAATCCTCTCAGGTTGATGGAGGTGCGCTGGGTCCATACGAAGCTGCTCAGGAGAGACTCAGAGTCACACAGAAACACAAAGCAGCACAGAACCTGACAGTATGTCCATCATTTAATTCAAATTATTTTATTTACAGAGCACCAATTTATGGCACATGTCAAATCAAGGCACTTCACAAAAACAAAAAGGCAGCTCATGCATTTCAATGGATCATTGAATAACATAATTATTATTACTTAGATTAATAAAAAAAAACAAAAGTTTTCCATCATGGAAACCCAGCAGATTGTATGCAGTCTTTGACTGGAACACAGAGTGACTCGATATAAATTCACAAAACTTCACACGTTCTTCAATATAGATATTTTTCCCCCTATTTCACAGGGTTTAGGAATCCTACCACATGCCAGGTCCATTTCTTGCACTCTCTGACAGTGATTCTCCTCACTCTGGTTTTGCTATTCAGGCAAAACGTGTGGTTCTTTTTGATGGGCAACACGGTGAAAATGGCCCTGGAGGGCAGGAGCGTGAGACCAGGATCTGTTTCCTGCAAGCAAAATATCTGTCTTTACTCCCAGCATTTTTCTGCACCCATGAGAGACACACTTACATCCAAGAAAAATGAAGTTGGCACTCAGCAAGTTAAAGGTAGAGAAGACAGTGTAATCACACACTGTGGATATACACTTCTCTCCAGCTGAACGAGGGCGGGGTCACGTTTCAACAGAATGAGCTGGAATAACAGACTGATCCATCCAACAATAATTTTCATTTCTTTCTCTCTTTCCAGATAATAATAAGAATGTGAACAAGGCAATAGAGAACTTTACATATGTGTGTAAAAGTTTGCACGTTTTACATGAACAAACTAGAAAAGATGTAAACGACTCAGGTGCTGTTCAACACTGTCCAGGCCTCCACATGATGTCACCTGTGAGTGCACACGAAATTTAATTAATTCCCTAAAAACGGGGAAAAAAAGAGAGTTTATGTCTCATAATTTGAAGGAAAAAAGTGCAAACATTTTCAAACACTGATCAATCAAATAACTCAATTCTGCGATGTTAGAGGGTTGAGCTGCACAGTCACACAAAATCCAATCAATGCTGTGCCAGAAAACACAACAAATGCAGAGGAAATGAGAAATTTTTCACCAAAATTGCAACCTTTTGTCGTTTATTCTAATGACAAAAGGTTAGAATAAATTACAAATCAATTAAGATCGTCTACCTGCTGCGTTAATTTATCCAGAACTTTCCTCATGAAAGTCAGGAGTCAAATACTAAACTTATCCATTTTCAGTGATATGTTGATCATGACATATTAATGAAATTACTGGAGAGCTTGGTAGGACTGTCCAGTCCAGTACTTCATTTATTTGAATCTTACATAACAGAAATTTCTTTCTTTCAGTAGGTAATTTCATATCAAAGCAGATGTTGTTCACATACGGGGTACCCCAAGGAACAGTCCCAGGACCCCTTCTATTCCACATGTAAATGCTCCCACTGGCTCAGGTCATAAGTGAGTATAAGATTAGCCATAAAAACTATGCAGATGATTCACACCTCTACATTACACTGTTACCAGGTGACCCATACATGCATTACATACATGTGTAGAACAGATAAATGTGTGGATGTGTCACAACTTTCTCCAGCTGAACAGAAACAAAACTGATGTTATTACCTTTGGACCTAAAGAGAAACAATCAAGAGTCCGCTCACAAATTTGGTTGTTACATTTAGAAATGAGCAAGTTGGTCCAAAATCTGGGTGGGGTGATGAACTCAGACGTGAACATTCGGAGCCACGTAAAGACAGTTGTAAAGTTGGTCTTCTTCCCAGGCTTAAAAGACTAATGTCAGTTTGCAAATCACTCTGTGACTTTGCACCAATACACATTAAAGATATGACATTCTTTCCAGCCTTTAGGGCTGAGGTGATGTGCTCTGTCTTCCTGGTTTTAGTGAGAATGTGAGCAGCAATGTTCTGGATCAGCTGCAGACTGAGACACTGTTGCAGTAATTAATGAGTAATTAATGGGTATTGACTGGCTTCATGTCAATACCCACTTAATCACAAACAGAACAGAAATCACCGTGAGGTGACAGAACCCTTGCAAACCGGGTATTCTGACCTGCAGAAATCAGAGACAAGCAAACAAATCCCTGAACACCACAGTCAGGTCTAAACAGCAGGGATTTAAGTTCCTGTAAGGAATAAGTGAAAACAGGCTCCTGACTTAAACCAGTGACATCATTTTCTGCTCAGAATAAATGTATAAAACTTAACATTCCCAGTCCTTTTTCAGAAGAAAGACAAACTGCTTCCATATGTGCTTTTTCCATATCCTGCTGCTGGTCTGGAATTTTGTTCACTCACATTGTCAGAATTCTCACACTGTGAGAATGAAGGCATAAAAGCAATTAGGGGTCAGAGAGGAAAGCAGCAAGAGGGACTGGGGGATCTGGGTGTGTGGTGCGAGGGTCTGTTGAGCTTTGTTTGTGCGTGTGGTTTGTTCTGAGGGGGATCCCCAGGACAGGGTTTGGACTTGGGTTTAAATTCACACGGGAAGCGAGTTGATGGTGGGTCCTCATCCTGTTTTCAGCTGATTATCCTCTCTAATAATTTCAGGCCTGACAAGACCAGGGCCCTGAGAATATGCGAGAAAATGAACGGCAGTTTTCAATGCACTTTCATGATATTCCTTTAAAAACCCAAACTTATCTGTCCCAGTGACAGATAAATTTGAGTATATTGAACACTGTCTCACTATTAATCTCTTTGATGATAGACTAGTGTAGGCAGGAGTGTTGTCAATGGATTGATCACACTCAGAAGCTGTGATTAATCATGATTAATTGCATGACCTAACTTTGTAATCGTGACATATAAACTCCTCCTGCCACACTCCAGCCAATTCAAATGCATATAACTTTCAGTTTTTCTGTTTGCTTTTTTTTTTAGCAGAAAGCAGGTAGAATATAGAAATTGAATAGTTACTGTGCACCCTTACATCCAAGAAAAATGAAGTTGGCACTCAGTAAGTTAAAGGTAAATCATAAATCATTAAAGAGTTTCTGTAGATGGATAAATCAGATTAACTCAGATTAACACTCAATGTGCACATGCACAATGAGTTTAAAGCCAGCTCCAAAACAGTATAAACAATGTTAGAAATATATACAATATAATCATAATTATGGAGATATTTACAATGTTACATTCATAATGAGGACACGCATACAGAAAGAAAGAAATACATATACATATGAGCTTCCTTAAGAACATGGTGACCTCCTTGGTTTTCTTGAGGTTATTCTCTGAACGCTCTCTCTGTGTCATCACCCTGTGAGATGAGTCCGATCACCAGAGTGTCGTCAGCAAATTAACGATGTAGTTGTTGTTGTGGGTCGGACAGTCGTGGGTGTAGAGGCACCACAGGAGTGGGGTCACTATACAGTTCTGTTACCAAGCATTGTGTCTACACCAAGGCCTGTCAAAGTCAACGCGTGGGGTCAATCTGAACATTTTAATATCACATGACAGAATTATCAACCTACCTATTTTTACCTAAAAGCCTCTCTCCTACTGTTTCAGCAGCCAGCTGGCTGCAGATGGGTTGGAACAAATCGTGACCAGGGTGTGGGGAGTCTTTTAAAACGTTCCTGGCTTTCCTGAGGCAGTGGGAACTGTGGAGATCTTCAAGAGAAGGCAGAGAGCAACTGATGGTCCTCTGGGCAGATTGCATGATTCTCTGTGCACAGCAGCACAAAGGAAGACTCCCCAGAGACAATAGATGATGTTTACAAATGAGCATCGATAGAAGGACACCAGCAGTTTTAGAGAAATGTTGTTTCTCCTGTGAACTCTCTGGTGGAGAGGGTGACATCCTCTCCACCAGATGTATGGTGGAGAGGGTGTCAACCACCAATGATGTGACAGTTTCCTGTTTTAAGGTAAACAACAGGCCACAAATCCCAATCCTATAAAGAACCAAGGTTCTGGAAGGAAAAAGGAAGAGCTTTGTGGTTGAAGGTTGAAGAGGTCTAGATCCACAGACATCATGCATGCATGGTCAGGCCAGATGCTCAGAAAAAGGAATTGTCTCACAATCCCAAAATTTCCTACACTTGCTTGGTACCATTTGGTCTCTGCTCTTTTCAAAGAGGATTAATGGCAAGAAAAAAGGAAAGACTTTCCCCAAGCTGTAATTTGCAACCCGCTATTTGACTCATCATAGTGAAGTCTGTGTGTGTAGCCTGTGTTTTTTTCATGCTTTAAGCTCCGGAAGCCTCAACCTCTGCATAGTGGATATGGGTTAGCGACACAAAATATCTTATTCAAGAGATGCATATCAATGCACACGTCTGTTTCTTACAGCTCTGTTTCAAACTTTTATAATTTTATCTGAAAAGTCAGCATCCAATCACCTGGAGAACATTTCTATGATTAAAGAACTAATGTCCAAGCAATGATGAGAGAAACTTATCCATTAACTCATACATTGTGGCTCTCTAATTAAAAAGTTAATCAACTGACCCAGAACGCTGCTGCTAACACTCTCACTAAAACCAGGAAGATAGAGCAGTTCTAAAGTCCGTACAGTGGCTTCCTGTAGCTCAAAGAATTGACTACTGTTATATCACTGTACGGCCAGCAGCAAAACACATTAATGACCTATTGATGTTGTTGTTGTATCAATACTCCAGGTCACTCAGGTCTTCTGGTTCTGTTCTGCTCTGCATCCCCAGAACCAGAACTTTGTTGCCTTGAGCAAAAAGATGCGAAAGTTGTCCCGAGGCCACAGGAGAGGAAACATCTCCAAAGCGCAGCACCAAAGCGTTTATTCTGTGTGAATAAATCTGATGTCAGAATTTCATCACTTTGCAATATTGATTTCCACTGCTCATTTTTAAGTTTAAAGTTGTTCTGTGGAGCAAATAAAAGAGGAATTGAGTTATGTGATTGAGTAGTGAAAAGAAATGTCCTGACGACAAACCTTGTATGAGGAAAAGGAAATGGGAAATATAAGCATTTGTTGACGAAAATACACCTTTCAGGAAAACAGACATCCTTTGATGAAAACGCGTCAGGAAAAGGACAAAAAATATACATATATTTCTGCTTTCATGTTTAATTATGTCAGTTTTGGTCCTCCGTAGCGTCTTGCTGTGCAGTGAAGTAAATCTGTGATGTAACATCAAGGAAGCAAACAGGGAAAGCAGGAATACAGGCCGTTGGGGGATCCGATGAAAATGGCACTAATGTTTCCCAGACCATCATTGAATCACTGTCTTAATGCTTGCTTATGATTAGTAGGAATGTATTTAGAAAGTCCCAGTTTGGCTCCCTCTGGTGGTTTCACTATTCACAAAATATTTATAAATCTAACATAAACAAGATGTTAGCATTGAGAATGTATCCCTCTCCAACCATTACCTAAAGATGTGAATGCAAACGCCCCTTTCGTTTTTTTTGTTTTTTTTTTTTTGCAACAGCGACAGATTTTGTTCCAACTGAAGTTTCTACAGTTTGACTGGTTCCAGTTTCAGTAGGAGGGTTTTGGGGGAAACATGTGGATGGACATGACAAACCTGGAAACTAATCTCCCATGGGGCATTTTTGAGTTATTAACTAATTCTGATAGAGTGGATCCTAACCTGTCCAATGATCCTAACCTGTCCAATGATGTCAAACAGGTAGTGATCAAAATAAAAATAAAGGAGATATGGTGATTAAAATGTTGGAACTTTACAACCAAGATCAGGGAGAAAACAGCCCTCAAAACCTTCTTCATCATCATATCTAAGTTTCGCTCTCAGCGGTTACTGTCTGACCGCCTGGTCATTTCCTGTTTAGATTACTGTAAGCGGTCGATGTCTGACCACCTGGAGTGTCTGTTTCTCATTATTCTGGGACTAAATATGGACAACAGCGCCAATGTTGGAACACGCCAATAAAATTGTTCGCAGCAACACACATTGGAGAGCCTTGAGGATGTGGTTCTGACTCAAATAAATGCTGATGTTGCATTTTCTCTTATAGAAATTAATTGCTGGCCCAATCATAATGAAAGTAACTCTAATTACCTTATTGTTTTTGCAGTCCGTGCAAATCTATCAACTTAGTGGCACGTTATTTGCCTTTTTCGTTGTTTTTTTTACATGGAACCTTTTAGATTTAGGTAATGCCATCAAAAGAACTATGGGCTACATGTACAGCATTGATGCAAATGACTGATGGATGGTATACATAACCGACTATCAGAAGATATGTGGAGTCGTCCTATTAGACTTTTCATGTTTGATGTGATTGATCACAACTTGCTTTTAGAAAAACTTGAGCTGTGTGGTTTTAAACCATGAACACCGATCAAGAGCTACTTGTCCAATAGATCGCAGTAAAATAGAACTTATTTTAATTTGCACTAAAGCAATACTCAGTCAACGTCTTAACTTCTCCACTCATGTTGATAACTCAGACACAAAACTGTCAAGGACTGAATGATGTGGAGTCACTTCATAATGCGAAACACAGGCACCAACTACCTTGCAACCACAAGTATTCCCCAATCTGTATATTGTGGCAAAGGAAGTGTAGCGTAGGATTCATGACGAAACTCTAAAACTGATCTTAACTGTGCAGACAATGAAATGACTTGTGGTGATTCATCTGTCCCAGGTTCTCCTCACAATAATGATGGATTATGAGCAGCGTTGGCACAGCTATGGCTGCTTTCCTCTGCCTTCTGTCTTCCTCTGAGGACAGAGTGATGAGTTATTTTTCTGCAGCTTGGCACAGCATGACACATTCAGCTCCCCAGATGGCCTCACCGGTGAGTCATTTAGTGGCCCTGCCTGTTGCTTGGTTGCACGTCTAGGCCAGTGGAGCGTCACACATACTTCAGATGTTGGTTTCATGTGGCAAATGCCGGCAGCCAATGGCACAGGCTTTTACTTTGATCCAAAGGGAATTCTGAATTATCTTTCAGGCATGTAGGATCTGTGTTTCAGAGCTTTGGTGGCAGACAAGCGGGACTGATTTGAAATTTTCACAACTGTTAGAATCATCCCATCTTTAAAGTGGCTCATGACTTATCTTTGAATAAATGCCCTTAAAAGTGCATCAAAAACAAAAGAGCATACTGACATTAAACTCATCCACCAAGGAAACAATACTATTTAAAGATGGAGCCAGGATTCATTTGAGTTCTGTGTACGTGTGTGTGGTCTCTCTTCCAGAGGGTCTTGTGTTAGAGATGCACTGCATTCTTATGGGACTGTACTGCTGATTTCCAGTTGCCTCAGAAGTTGGAACCCAGGGTGACAGAGTTCCAGTAAACATGGTCAGAGAAGTTAATGCCCCACTGTCACTGGTCACAGAACATCTTACAAACATCAAGCATGACCGGTAACACTTTATTTGATGGGTTGTGAATAAGACTGTCATGACACCGTCATAAACATAACACCTGTTCTGAACATAAGAAAGTTTTCATGAATATTTATGACTGTTGTCATAAAGTAAAATGACATGAAAAACATATTTTTCGTCCCTATATATACTTTTGAGAATGTCATCCACATGCATGTACATATTGATTATTTCATAAATAACTATCTTCAGCAACTCAAAAACTTTTAGTTTGTCTCTCTGGAATTGAAAGCTTAATGTACATGTTATGATGAACACCTGCCATCTTAAAGATTACAAACTCAAAAAATAAGAAGAAGAAGAATGAGAATGACAAAAAGTCACATCTGTAAAATGTATGTTTGAAAACCCACAAAAAAAAATCTTAAAAAATTTAACTCCATCCGAGAGCATGGATTTCTGCAGCTGGCTCGTTGGCATAGTCTTGTGTTTGTATTGGGCAGCAGGGGGTTAAGATGGCGGTGTTTGCAGTGAGGAGGCAGCGGCCGGGTCCAGGCCAGCAGCCAAACAGATGTTAGTTTGTTTCAGGGCTGTGGTTAAATAGCTGGGTGGCGTTCCAGCACACAAAGAGACACGGATTAGAACTGCAGCTGCACAGACAGAACAAGGACAGAGGGAGTACCAGAGAGCAATAATGGAGACTTGACGCCGATGAATCAGCGGTGAATAAAAAGGATGCTTTTCCAGTTCAACCTCCTTTCCTTCTTCACCATCATTCAAACCACGGCAGACAGTCATTACATTTTATAAGATGGGCATGACTTTCATTTTGTTACTTTTTTTTCAGAAACAATAGTATGCCAGTGAAGCCAGTCTGAATCTTAATTGTTCAAATCACAAAGTGTCAAGGTGTGTGTGTGTAGGAGGTGTAGTCCAAGTATATAGTACTCAACTTGGACTTTCAAAATCATGTTCCATTTCAAAGAGCAGCTTTCCCGCCACATCTAACCTCACGTGACTTACATCTGAAAGCACAGCTGAGTTTATGAAATGAGGCAGAGAAGGGGAGACATAATAAGTGGGCCTGTTTATATTCCTGCTGTGCAGGCAGGATGCTCTGGGGTCTTGGGACCAATTTAGCATCATTTGTGGTTGAGAATGTGACAGAAACCTCAACGTGGAGGTAAACAGGACAGCCTGCTTCTCTTGGTTACTCAGCTGCTGCCAACAATGGGTCTTCATATAGAAATATTATTCATGGAAGCAGGAGGAGATTTTTTTTAGGTATTGTTTAGAGAATCTCAGCGGTTTCAGATTTCCATCACATTTTAGCTGTTGTTGGGATGGGCCCTGAAATGACCTTTAACTCCGTTGGGTGTTTTTGCAGTATATTCATCGGTTGCGATCAGCGATGTTTTCATCTCACCTCAGCCCAGTTTGATGTCCTGCTCACCAGTATCGGTGCCCACGTCTACAGGCCAATATGTCACATAGCAGAGTCTCTCTGGTTGGTTGACGCTCCACGTCCGTCGGCAAAAGTTCACATCTTTCAGCTCCAGCAACTGATGTGTCGGATGTGCTTGACGCACGTTAAACGGTCAAAATAATAAAAACGCTTCAATCGCACAGCGCTTGACGCGTGACATGCGCATCCACGTAGACTTTGAATGTAAACCAGATGCACCTGAAGCTTAAATGGCGTTTGGCGTGATCGCACAAACAGGAAGAGAGGAATGACTGGAGAACTACATGTCTACACATGCTGCACATAACAGTTCTAATCCATAAAGCTTTCACAGAGTGACATGTTTTACAAGCTTTACATCTTTAACATTCGTGACCATATTTCAACTGATGTGGAGTCAAACAAGGTTATTCTATGCAAGCTTCACACAGCTTCCACATTATCCGTATAGTTCATACACCATGTGCACATGAACACATTAGACAGTCGAATGTGCTGTCATTTCTATTCTTAACATAAGGGTTGGCTTATCCTTGGCTAAATATGACTGTTTCATTTGGAAATCTGGCTCACACATATAGATGTCGCCTACTCGTTATTGATCCAACAAGGGATTTGTTCTTTCAGACAAGGCTGCCATTTTCGTCCTTTTCACTGGAACGAGAACAAGAGACGATTGGAGATGGCCTCCAACCACAAAGTAACCAGTCAAATTTGGGCAGAAAAAAGGCTTTGATGACTAACCTCACTCCCCTTCATCTCTTTTTCTACTCTCTTTGTGCTGCGCTTCTTCAAAGCTGCAACCATTTTTTGTTTGTTTGTTCTGCCGCTCTTACATCAAGCAATTTATGTAATGCAGTCAGGTTTTTTGCCTGTCTGAATTTTAGCCGGAAACAAATATGCAGTTGTGTGCTTTCATTATTGTACAACGGTTAAATTACATGAGTGTGAAATGGACGGTTTATGTATCATGAAAGTAGGAAAGGATGCAGAGTGACTAAGGTTTGGTGAAGAAGCAAACAGATCTGGAGACACACCTGCCTGGAGTGGCCCAACCTTAACATCAGCAGCATATCCCTTGGCTTAGCATGAGCAAAGTTCTGGATACCAGGAAGAATTCATGTCTCCACACAGCAGTAGCTGTACTTTAACACAGTAACCTGACATTATTGGATGTGCTGTTTCCATAGGTCTACATGTGGGTAATTACAGTCCTTACATTTGACATGCTGCTACAGAGGCGAAACAGCCTGGCAATTATGTGTTTCAGTTTGTCAGAATTCACTGGATCTATTGACTTTGTTTTCATGCCTGTGGATTTATAGTGTTTTTTTCTTGTCCTTTGCGTATTTAAAATATGTCTGTGCACACACAGCATCTTAGTCCACATAAATATATGGGAAAAGTAAAGTCAAGGGAGCGCTGAGGCAACAACATGAGATTATTCCCGCTACAAGAGCAGCATGGATTCAGCACAGATTCTCACTTCCTGTGTTCAGCTCAGTGTCAAACCAAAGGCCCGGTGGCCAAATCCGGCCCGCCGTAAGGTTTTATGTGGCCCTATGGACTCCACAAGGACAAATGCATTAAACTTTCAAGAGGATATTTTATTATTCAAGTCAAAGTAGATTTTATATGTAAGCTGGCAAATTAAATCAACACAGAAAGATGTTCAACATTATGTCATTGAGAGCGATTTTAATCATTTATTGATGGATTCTTTAGATACTCCCCTGGTTTCTGCCGTGCGGTGTCCAGTTCTGTGACGTTTTGATGTTATTGGAACAGATCGGCGTTAAAAATGACAATTTGTTCTCAAGCAACTTTCCCAGTAAAATAAAAGTTAGGAAAAAAATCAGCAGGGCGCTGATTGTGCGACAGCCTGTGGATCTGATAAAAAACTATGCAAGCACAGTCCATTTATAAACATACAAATCTTTGTCCTGTAGGAACATGTACTGAATCGTGGGGGGAAAAAACAGCTGCAGAGGAGCCACTCTCACAGTCTTTATTCACCTTTAGTTGGAAAAGGGCATCAGTTTCCAAAATCGTATTGTGCTGTTGCTCATGCACACTATCCATGCCAAACAAGGAGAGAAAGGTATGGAAGGTGAAGGTTTCCCGTTTCCATTTGTTGTCCTTCTAGCTGGATTTCCACCAGAAACAGTCTTTGATATCCTCCAAGCGGATGCCACAGAGGAAGCCTTTCATGATAAGCCAAGGTGGGTTGAACCTGAAAGCAGTCCATGTTATCTGACAGCTGAGCCAGTCAGCAAGCTGGTTTTTCACACTGTTTTTTTTTTTCTGTTTTTTGGTTGTTGTTTTTTTGGTCTGAGTGTTTCCTTTTGTCTTCTTTGTGTGTTCACGTTTGTTTACCCGGTAGACAAAAGAGGACCTTCTGTTCTCAATGTGAGACGCTGCAGAGGGTTTGGAAACAATTCTAAAAGTTGAACTTTCCAGTTCAACTTTTGCACACACAGCAATTAGCAGGTTCTGGACAACTTTTATAACATAAATGATGTTAATTTAATAAATTCCACATTACATTCTGAGCAGAGACATAAGTGTAAGTGGAGGAGCTGTGTCTGTAGACATCAAACTGCATCTTCACATTAGGGCTTATTCAGAAAAATCTGATTTCAAAAAGTTAAAACTGTTTATTTTACCAGAAGATTCTTTCAGGGCTGTAAAGTCTCTACCATTAATGAATTTGGTCTTATGCAAATTAGGGCTGCATCGTGTTGCGCTGATTAGCATTGTTGCCCTTAAGCAAGAAGGTTGTGCATTTGAACTTGCTTTTCTGCTTTGGTGAAGTTTCCATGTTCTCCCAGAGTTTCCCATATTCTGCCACATTCCCAAACTGGAGGGACGGTTGAGTGGGGAAAATCCTGCCACTTGCCAGGACACTCTTGTAAAAGATTTTTAATCTCAATGAGGTTTTTTTTTTATCCTGGTTGACTAAAGTTTGATGCACCTCTACACTTAAGAGAGTCATTTTTGCCCTCAGTTCTGTCATGTTTTCTAGGACATGTTATGTTTTATAGAGCTGCAAATGATAAGTTACATTCAAAAATCTTTGATAGAGAATCTGTAAATTCACTGAGGTTTGAATTGTCTATTTTAATACAGTTGTTACTATGTTTAGAATTTAGTACACTTCACATAAAAGTCAGTAGCAAATGAATGGATTTGATAATTAGTTTTTTATTACTTTAATTCTGTTTTTAGGTTTTAGAATAAAGAAAAAAAAACTATGACAAAAGAGAGCAGTTTCTTGACTTTCAAATTGATATCAAGATTCGGACTTGGATCCCAGGAATTCAACCACATCATACAAGTGTGTAGAAAAGTAAGTAACAATAACAATAATAATAATAATAATAATAATAATAATAATAATAATAATAATAATAATAATACATGATCCTAGTGCACATTCACTAGGATCAGAGCATGCTGTTTATGATGACATTATTTATATATTGAGACGTTGGCCGCTATTGTATCATGTGTTCTTAATACAATCATTTAAATATTGTATCTATAATATACTTGCTTTAATTGCCTGTTGCTTTGCTGCTCTGAAATTTCCCATTTATTGCACAATAAAGGATCAATTAATCAATCAATCTTATCTGTGTAGCGCATTTGAGCAACAAGTTTCAGCAGCAAATTTCATTTGCACTTTGTTTATTCTAATTTCTCTTGAGACTCCTGTGCCTTTAGAAGGCCGACCTCTCGTCAGACCTTTGCTTTCTCTGAACTGTACGTCAGTGAGGTTTGGAGGGAGTGATGCCAAGTTAAGCTGCAGATGATATTCAACTCTTTGGGAGATCTTTTCACTACTGGACTTCTTGAAGTTGTGCACCCACTGACAGCTCACCACTGGGAGGCTTGCAGGAATGCTCACGATGGTCTGCTGCAGCAGATTACCAACATGTGGAAAACATACGCAATTGGAATATCTATTGGCAAGTGTGCAATAAGTGAGCACAACACTCAAAATTAATTAAAAAACAGAAACTCTCCTGCTCCGTGATTGTCATGAACTTTTTTTCCTCAACCAAATGTTGCCGCTCAGAATGCCTCGACTTCCTGTGAGTGAATCCTTTCATCCCAGCATTACATTAATCTCGTCTTTCTAGTCTGTCTTTAATCCAGCTCTTCTCTCTCAGCAGAATACTCAGTTGAGCTCGAAGGCAGGTCTGTGCATGTCCCCCTCCCACCCACACACTCTTTCTCACACATGCAAAACCTCCACTCCACACACCCCGGGGGATCTGAAGTCATGGGAAAAGTCTGAGACCAGGCTACAGATTTGAGTCCTGCCACAAGACACAATTGTTGTTCAACACATTAAAACCACCTGTTTAACATGATGTGGGCCCCCAGCACAGCTCTGACCTGTGAACATGTAAAACAGACAGAAGTGAGCAGACAGCAGAGCCTCTGTGGTTCCATCTATTCTTACCTGCACTGGATTGTAGCAACAGGTTCATTGCAACCTCAGTGAAAAAAGAGTGAATGGGTTTCATTCATATATACAGCAAATGGTAAAATTACTTGAGTAATGTACTTAAGTATAGTACTTGGGAACGAATACTGCAATTGAGCTGCACTTCTTAAACATTAAGCTTCTAAGTAGCCTCTGTGGCTGTCGTCACAGGAGCATCGAGCTGCTTGGAGCTTGATGGAGGTGGTCCGACAGCCTTCACCTCGAGTTTGTTTCCATCATTTCCTGCGTCGACTCTTCCTGGCTTCCTGTGCTCCACGTTCAGCGTAGTAAACGTCAAGTCACTAACTAGCACAGTGTCCACTTGTCGCTTGTTGGCAACCTCAAATAGTGGAGGCACGACCATTACAAGTCTGAATTTGCATAAATGTTTGAGTTAATTCATTAATTTATCAGTACAAGTGCAACAATTACCAATTCCTGGGTTGAATTAGATCAACCTTGTTTCTATTTTACATCAGTTCAGTTCTCCTTAGTGATTCTGGGTTTGTAATGTTTATTTATTTCTAGTTATTCCTTGTTATTTTTCACTTCATTTTCCCAAGTCTCCTTTTGTGTTCCCTCCCTCGCCCCCTGTGCAGGTCTCTCTCTCTCTCTCTCTCTCTCTCTCTCTCAGAGGCCACAAAAACTATACATAAATGTTCTCATGAAGTACACAACTTTGGTTCCTGCAGTTCCTTCCAAACATTGGCCATCATTGACTATCTCTAAAGAAGTCCAGGGTCAATCTGGTGACTTCATCAAATTTCTGTATATTCCCAGTAAATTAAGGGCTGATCTTCATGTTTACTGTTCTTTGGTACATTGTGGTGCTGCTGGTAATTTCTTATTCCTTTTAACTAATTAGTCTGCTTTCTGGCCTTGAGCTTTGCTTTTCCCCTCTCCATCTTCTCTTCCTATTCTGCTAGTTTTTCCCCATCCACCATCCCCATCCACAAGAGACCATCAGGCCTCGTCTGTGGCTCGGCCCAAATCCACCGAGGCTTGTCCTCATTATTACAAAAAGATCTGGCTCAAATGACAGCAAAGCCACAGTTTGTTGTGAACGCCAATTATAAGATAATTAGCAAGTGTTTTGTTTTGAGTGCACTGTGCAGTGCTGCTGCCTCAGCTTCAGTCAGAAGGCCAGCATCACGGTTTCAATTAAAAGCTCCAAACTTCAAAACTCACATCAGGTCAGTTTCACTTAGGACTAAATTTCTCAGTCTAATAAAGTATAAATTACACAATATTTGGAAAATCATTTTCAAACAGAAAATGTTAATAAAAAAAATAAGTCGTTAATTTTTATCCCACTGACAAAGACTCAGAGCTCTGTTTGCTGATTTGCTTTTAAGTTAGATTTTTCTGTATAGGTTATGTACAATAGGTGTGATGTTGAGAATAAATAATTCGGAGTTTTCCTTCTATCTCTGTTAGCTAGTTGCTAAGCTAAAGTTAAAAGAGACACCCTCAAAGATCACAGAATACTGGGAGCTACGGAACGCCCTGTTTGGGGCGCAACTTCGATAGAGGCAAACAAAGGAGATCACTTGTGTGTTTTGGATCTGGTTCGAAGTCAGCTGTTGATTGGTGGATTGGCTGTGGGGGCGGGTCATCCACCAGACTTCTCAAACAGAGGAGCTTCAGAACTTCTTTCATTTTGACAGCTGGTGTCAAAAAATAAAAAAACATTTTGAAAGTTGTAGCAGAGATTATGAAAGCACCAGCCTTCTATGACCCGACTTCTTCAGGCATCCATGATAAATTAAAGGACTAACATGGATGGATCTAGAGGAACTCATCCATGCATTTATCTTTATTCGCATTGATTGGTGTAAGTGTTCTCACAGGTCTTCATAAAAACTCAGACAGACACAGCTGATCCAGAATGCTATTCATGTTCTCTGGATGAGAAAAGTCCAGAAGTGTAAGAGAGAAAAAGTGTCCAGAGAAGGAACTGAAACTGTCAGGCTGCGATTGGCAGCGCAGGTAAGTTTTCCTTAGTGGTGATCAGAAGAAAACTCCAGAACTTGAGTCAACTTGAGATGAAGAACAGCATTTCACAGAGACAGCAGAAGTTCAGTAGAGCTCTAGAGCTGGATAGAAATAGCATCACAGCTAATAGTCCAGCAAGGAATGAAGGCTCTGCAGCTCATTTTGTGCACCAGCCAGCTTGATGAGATGATTGGAGCCATGTGAGCAGCAGCACAGCGGTCCAGAGCTCTCCAGCAGTGAGTTCCTGCTCCACATATTTCAAACATTGTGTGAATGAAACTGTGCATTTGTTTTGTTCTATCCCACGACAGCAGTCATTTTAAGTTTTTAACGTTATTTCAGATTAAAAGGGTGGTGTGCTATATCCCAAATGACTTGACTTGATTATGTCGCCTTTGCTTCTACATAAGCCATTTCTTTAAACCCTCAACACATGCAAGTCTAAAGATCTTCCTCTCCGACTTAGAACAACAGTGGTCTGTGAAGAGCTATGAAGACTGTTGTATTTGGCTGCAGTGTGTTTTCCCAAGAGCAGGGACTGAGTTTTTTCAGGGGAACCAAATTTCACACAAGATCAGTTTTCGCTCCATCTGTAAAAAATAAAATAAATAAATAAATAACTGTTTGTATTCTAACTACACTGGATTTTAAAGCTCTCGTTTGTAGGGGCTTGTTTGTTTCAACATTGTGAAAATGACGAACAGCTTCCTGTAAGAATAAAGAAAATGCGCTGTTTGACGCACAAATAGTGAAATTTTGATTGAATTTGGTAGTAAAGCAACAACAGCTTTTTCTGTGGATTTCCTCAGCAGCTTCAGTTCAGTCTCATTTCAAAAGCTACATACAGACAGTAGTTTTGTCTAAATGACGCTGTCTTCTCATCTTCTTTGGTTTAGTGTTTACATCTCATTCTACGGCCTGTTTAAGCTGAGCCTTGGCACAAGGAAACGCTCAGGAAACCCATGTCCTTTCCTGAAGGAGGCTGTAGACATAGAGCAAATCTCCATCAGGTCGGGGTTATGATTATGATTGTTATGATTTTCAGATTAGTGTGATTTCTCTAAATTTATTTGCCCACACATCGAATATAGCAGAAGTACAAATTCTTTGTACTTTGCTTTTACGCCAGTGGGATGCTGCTCAGGAATTGGTTCTCCAGTGCAGACTGGAGGGTATCTCTGCTACATCGTTCTGTTCTATTTTCCTTTTATGTTGAGGACTTTGTATTATTTTCTGTTCCTTTATTCATGCTTGAACGTCAAACAAGCCTCCGGCCACTAGGTGGCAGCAGTGTTCAAACTAATCAACAGGCTGCCTGTTTGACCCAGGAGAGAGGTAATCCACAGTCAGGGACTTTAGAGGTGGGAACAGCAGTTCATCTGAATCTCTAGCATCAAATTCATGAAATGCTTTAAATTAAATGTTGTTGTGGCTCATTTAATGACAGCGTTATTATGGAATTGATGGCTGTTGGCAAGAAAGATCTCCAGCAGCAGCCTGTATTACAGCGTCTCTGAACAAGCCTCTGACTGAAACACTCTGCCTTTCTAAGCGGATGGACAGTGTCGTCCATAATCTTCTTGATTTCATAAAGAATCCTTCTTTGCAGCATCAGCATCATCTTCAGAGGTTCCAGTCGTCCCCAGAACAGAACCAGGCTTCTTCATCGGGTTAGTTGAGTCTTTTCAGGTCTCTGATGCTGCTGCCCCAGCAGATGATGGCTGAAGAGATTATAGAAGATCTGCAGCACTTTGCCGCTAACATTAGAGTAAGAAGTACAATCTGCTCTTGTCATTTTTTAAGACTGAGAGGAAAGATGACCGAAGAAGAACAAGTGCTGTGACGTGGTGCACACAGCTTTGAATGGCTCCAGTCCTGATTTGCAGTACAGCTACTGTGCTGGAGTGGCGCTGTGTCCCTGCAATATGAGTCACAGAACGCAGATGTTCCACCAACCTGCCGCGCTCAAGCTATCGCCATCTGAGCCGACAAATGACTCTTTTAAATGGACTTGTCATAAAATTGTCAGAAAGCTCCATTTAGAGCAGCATCAGTGAATCTGTGATTGATCTCATTGGTCCCTTGAAGAAATCTATTGATGCAGATTCACCTGAATTACTTCAGCCTGGCTTGATACAGCCGCACCTCCTGAGCCCGGTTTGGTCTTTGCGAAACGAATAAAGCCACGATGAACTGGTGTCGAGCCCGGCTTTATCTCTTATGCTGGACTCGACAGGAACTTCGTTTTTGTTGTGGGTTTGTTTGTTTCACCAGAATGATGCATCTAATTGATATTTCAGATTCAACTCACCTGGTTAAAATAATGAAGTCATTTGTGGCTGAGGTTGATTCAGCTGTTGGACCACGTTGCAGCACACTGGCCTCAAAGGACCAACATTTGGTATTTGATCAACATTTTTCGACTATCCTCTTCGAGGCAGCAGCAGCGTTGTTTTTACAACGATGCAGCAGCAACATGATGCTCCTAAACATCCATTTCTGTGTCGGTGCCGCTACAGTTCAACTATGAATGATTTATGCACAAAGTCTCACACATTTCCACTGAGAAATGTAAATCTAGGAAGTTTATGTAAAGCGAGTTCGGAAGAAGACTCAACAATCCAAATGTTTCCTCACTCAGACGCGATACAGATGCGGAAATTTGACTTTCACACTTCCCTGCATGCATTGTCCAAACGAAGCCTATAGCCTGCAGGCGTCTTCACCTTTCTGAATCAATATTTCAGTGCGCCGAGGCGTCGCTCAGCCTCCATCCACCTGGAACGCAGCCAACTGCCGGTTTCTGTCCAACCAGCAGCCTCTGCAGAGTATGGCTTCTGCCCACACACACATTTGAAGGAACATCCAGACCGAAAAATAGCTGCCGCTACGCTTTGTTTTATTTTACCAGGTGAAGGGATTTAAAATGCAAACCTTTATTTATCAAATTTTTTTTAAAGCGGTTTGAAAACTTGCGGTCGATTTACATTTCTGTAGAACAAAAAATAACCTTTGACCTTTGCCTTTACAGGAAACAGCCGGTCTTGCCAGAGGGCATAAAATGTGAACACTTCACTAATGCACTAAAGGCTCGGTACATTCCTGAGTTAGTTTACATGCTAGGTGGGTGTATAGCCATGTAATTATGTTTTTGAGCTGCAGTTATAATCTTCAACCTTTAAATTTAGTGCAGCTCCCCGAAACAACTGTTTTCGACTCCAGAAACGTAATGTGCTGCACTGTCTTTAGAAGTATGTGTAAACAGAATATTAAAATAAGGAATGTCATAATTTCAGCAGCATTTAGAATTAAAAACAACATATTGGATTAAATCAAGACTCAAATCAAATTAATATCACAAAGTCAAGTACTTTAGATGTGACTTTATTAAGCGGCAAAATATTTGGAGATTAATTGGGACTTTAACAGTTATAACCCAATAATTCACTTTGATAAATTATTTAACTACTTGCTATTTAGATTTTTTGACTGAAGATTAATTTTATTTGTTTCCAACCTCCTAAAAAGTAACATCAAAAGTAGCATCCAGTCATTAGACACAGATAGAAGCATAAAGATGTCCAGTGACCTCACTGAGCAGCTGTCAGAAATATAAATCATATCATTTTCTCACACCAAGGATCAAGTGATCAACAATAAATTAGCCGCAGGATGTGGGTCAAAGAAAAAGTGAAACTCATGTTATATGTATTTATTTCATGTAGAGTAGACATTCACTGTGAGTCTGTAATTTTTTCTGCTTTCTCCTGGATTGCAGGAGAAAACCCAGATTTCAGCATCTCAAAGACTAAAATACTCATTGTGTCATTCTCTCCTGAGCCACTAGAGATTGTCTCTCCAACTAGATATGTACGCTACATTATCATTGGGATGATTGGACACATTTTATGTGTTTATTTATAAGGGACCCCATTAGTGTCCACTGAAGCGGTTACTGATCTTCAGTTGATGAAATACAAGTTGGACCAAGCCATACAGCAGCAACCAGTAGGAAAATTCACCTGCCTAAAAACCATATAACCAGTCCACTTGCAGAGGATGGTCAGAAGTTATGATGTCCACTTCAGCAGCCTGTGTGCATTTATAACATAAAAATCCACAAAGAAACACAAGAAAATGTTCTTTCTTTTAGATAGTTGTCCACTACAGTGACTGCTATGCATGAAAGAGTTAACACTCCATTTCTGGAAACCTGTTTTGATCAGTTCAGGTTTGAAAGAATCAAGACTTATCTTAGTTGAACTCGATGCAGGAAAGTCATGCTACACCCCGCAAGTGACTTGCTGTGTTTGCTTCACTGCACAAAATACGGTTCAGGATAGTTAAGCTAATTTCTGTAATAAGTAGATCACTTGGTCAAAGTGATATCACTAAAGATTCCACGCGGTCTGGACCGAGTATCCAGGATATGTACCACACAGCAAAGACTCACTCACTTGGAGCCACTTTTCTTTGTTGTATGGGGAATTATTAATGTGCAGATTGGTGTGATCTCTGTGTTATCTGAGTTTTGATGTGTTCTGTACTGAAGTTTGCTTTTTGTTGATTAAGGGCACAGTCTCAGTCCCATATGTGTGTGTGTGTGTGTGTGTGTGTGTGTGTGTGTGTGTGTGGTGTGTGGGTGTGTGTGTGTGTGTGTGTGTGTGTGTGTGTGTGTGTGTGTGGGTGTGTGGGTGTGTGTGTGTGTGTGTGTGTGTGTGTGTGTGTGTGTGTGTGTGTGTGTGTGTGTGTGTGTGTGTGTGTGTAGGTGCTGTAGTAAGCTCAGAGTGGCTTCAGTAAGTTGACCGGCATTAACAGTGGTGGACACGTGTTGGCTCTCCCACCCACCGCTCCTCTGAATCCTTTTAACAGATACTTGACAAGTGAACAATGGAAGTTATAAAGAGGAGGACAGTCTCACTACACCCACATACATACACTAAGGCTAACTCCAGGGCACTGGAATCAAATGTTCTTCATTTTGTGAGGAACAAAAGCACAACAGACCACAGTGTAAAATAAGGCAGAAGTGTGCTTTCTCTGTTTTGGTTGCCTTGTTAATCTGGAAAGCTGTCAGGCTGGTCAATTAATGTAATAACAGCTGCAACAAAACAACCACCCAGTTCTTATGTCTCTTATTTGATGAAGATTCTTCTTTTTTGTTCATCTTGGCATTTTAAGTAGGGCATAATTGTAAAGAATTAGGGCACTTTGTCTGCTGCGCTCTGAAAATGTTTTTCTTCTGCAAGACTGGGACAGTGCTCAGACATTCAGAAAGTTTGATTGGTCACATTGCAACCAGTGAAAGAGACCCATTTGCTCATCATTTTGTTGCTTCACTGTTTCGTACCCCCTGAAGCTCTTGGCTAAGGGATCATTTTGACGCTTTAATTTGTACTTGTGGTATAATGGAGAATTGCACAGTGCAGAATCTGACAAAGTAGAGCACAATGTTAGATTGTGCCATCTACGATTACAACTTCACTGTTTCAGATGCACAAGCTTTACTGATCTTTTTAACTTGCTGATTTTTGATTGCGGGCATTGCCATTAGCACAATCCTGAACAACAGTGTCAGTCTCCCTCAAATGCTCCCAAGACCACTAAGCCATGGTCTTAGGAGCATCACTTAGTGGTCATGACCCACACATTCAATGTATATTGATGATCTTGAACAAAACGTAATGTCTGCCACTGCTTTTTCGACTGTCTGATGTTTCTATGACTTCTAATTCTTGTCTATTTATGATGTAAAACCCTTTGAACTGTAAAACAACCTTCTTGTATGCTATGCCATACAAGTAAAGATGATTGAAACTTTTTTCCATGTGATGCACTAACAGAAAACATAAAAACATACCCCACACTGGGGTCCAGCACCCAGTGCCCCCGGCCTTTTTATCATTCATGATCATGGAAGGTCATAACGCTAGTTAGTGGTAACATGGCTGCAGGCGAGTGTGACGAGTCTGAACTTGGAAGGTCAGTTGTGCTAACAAGCCAATGGCGAGAGAAGCCATTGAATTCCACTTTCACTCGGTGGTGGTGCATCACTCCCTTATCCCTGCTTGTGTTCATTTCCTTTTCTCTCCTTTGGGCTATTCACACTCACTTTGAAGCCATTTTTTCCAGTAGCAGCACAGGTGTGATCCCAGTGACACAAAGAGATGCCCCCAAAATGAAGGAGGAGAAGGAGGAGGAGAGCTGGAACTATCATATTGCACATGATTAATTCAATGCAGGAGCTTTGCAAGGAGAAAGGAGTTGTGAAGCAGGCTGTACGCCTCAGGGCATCAACAGACTCTTCACAACCTGGGACCTGGTCTCTCGCTCTTTCTCTCCATGCCTGACCGGAGTGGTCGGCGGGGATTTGTAAGTCATGCACACCTACAGCAGCGGTTTAATATTGACATGACATGACAGAGGCCGACCTTGGAAGTTTTCCACCCTCTTGATCCCCGACTGGCTGTTTTGCTCTGGTCTATTCTTTGTCCTCTGCTCTTGTCAAGCTCTTTTTATGTTTCTCCTTAAAGTTACCGTCCTCAAGCCTGACCTGCACAGAACTGAACCGAGAGCTCCACCTCATTTTTCTTCTGTAGGTCAGCTCCAGGTCATCTGGCTTTTTAAGAATCTCGAACTGTTACGGGACCTCTATTGCCTTTGCATACCGCAACTTTGTAAGGAGGCATTTTCTAACTGCATGAAAGAAAATCCGGTTTAAAACTGAGTGTTGCAGCTTCTGGGGTTCAAACAGTCACTGCGTTGGGATGCAAATGCTGCGGTGCAAGAGCTGCATTTCCAAATTCTGTTTGCTTTAACTTCACAGTGCTTTTGAGATGACAGAGTAGAAGTTAAGTCAGCTGGTATTTTTTGGCTGTCTGCAGTTGTTGCTGTGACATTCAATTTTTGTGCAGTGAACTGATGCGTCTCCATCAGTTGGAAGACGCGTCCTGTTGAGGCTTTCTCGTCAGATCAAAAGTAGCTTCTGAAAATAGCAACCTTTGTAGCAGGTATTAGACATACGTTTCATCAAGCTCCAATTTCTGCATAAAACATTTGTCCTTTGGTTTGATGTAATGTTGTGAATCTTAAACGCTCTGTTTTTGTTTGATGTGAGTAGAAAATGAACATAAACAGAAATCAGAAAGTTGTCTGCGATGCCACTGCACATTGTTTTGCATATTGTTTGTCCATGAAACACATTTTTGACTTTGCCAAAACATCTGATTAAGAGTAAAAACAAGAAAAACAAACCTCAAGCCATAAATTCATGAAAATATATTAATCTACCCTGCAAAACGGGCAAAAAAATCTCCATATTATAAACACTACAGATTTACTTTAACATTAAACCAGAGAATTATGTTAATGATGTTTTGTTTAAAAAGGATTTAAAAAGATGAACAGCTGCTGCATTGTGCAAAATGTTTCAGTTTCCAAATCCAATGGTTCATTTAGACCATTAGTCTGATAATAATAAACTAAATCATGGTCTCATGTTCAGATGTAATTAGACACAAGAAATAAACATAATAAACTAAAATCACCAAGGCAAACCGCGTTTCGTTCAACAGTAAACTATTTAGAATCTCGTATCACTACTGACTGCGAAAGGCACATGTTCATTCATCTTGTTCTGTGATGTTTGGACAGAAGCAGCTCAGACGAAGCCTAAGTTCACCTCAGCCGTGGCTGAAATGCCGTTTAAGAAACTGCAACCATCTGGATTAAATAATCTGAGCTCTTCTGTCTGTACATGTGACAGGAGCCCCGCTGCGCAGGCAGCCTCTGAAGGGCACGTCATGTCAGTTCCGTTTCACCGGCATGACACAGATGTCCCAGCACCCTCTGCAAACCACAGTCAATTACAACCCTCACATTATACCCCCTACTAGGAATGCAGCATGGTCAGTACCACTGTTCGTTCTTTACTGGGCTGCTTTCACCCCAACGCTCAGATGCAGCGTTGGGGTGAAAGCTGCATCGTTCTCTAACAACGCTGCAGTTGTTGGAGAACAACTGCAGCGTTCTCTAACCTGGGTTTAGGACTCCTGTTAAAAGTCATGCTTTATTTATTTAAGTTAAGGTTCTGCATGTTATCTCTTCAAAGTTATTTTGTTGAATTTTCACATGATTTCTTAGGACTTTCCAGATGCTATTTAGTTGCAGTTTGTAATTTTTAAGAACACGTTTCTTCACATATTTGTTAAAATTGTTACTGGGTCGTGACGGTGTAAACTGAAACAGATCATCAATGAAGCAAATCGGGTTCCTCCGCCATCTCCCTGTGGTCCTATTGCTATTTGCAGAAATACGCCGCTGGGTCGAAAACAACCAATCCGAGCCATTTTCTCATCACAGTTTGAGAGACTGGAGGACTGTGTTTTCTGACCAGGTGCAAAGGAGCACCACAGGGCGCTGTACTTCCACCATTCCTTTTCACTCTACACACTTCAGATTTTCAGCACAAGTCCGACTTCTGTCATCTACAGAAATGCTCAGATCACTCTGCAGTTATCGAGTGAATCAAAAATGGACAAGAATCTGGTGGAGTGCCTTGTCTGATGATATGGGAACAATTGTCTCATCTCATATGATGAAGGAGAAGTTCATAGATTTCATGAGAAACAGGGTCAAAGATCAGGGTCAAAGATCAGGGAGGAGATGTGGAGGTGGTTGAGGAATATAAATATCTCAGTGTTCACCTGGACGACAGACTGGACTGGAGACGCAACAGTGAAGCCGTCTATAAGAAGAGGCAGAGCAGACTGCACTTCTTGAGGAAACTAAGATCTTTCAAGCTTTGCAGCAAGATGCTGCAGTTCTTCAGTAAGCCTGTTGTTGAGAGCATCATCTCTTCTGCTGTCATCTGTTGAGGCAGCAGCATCAGAGTCAGGGACGTAAAAACGCTCAACATCCTGATAACGAAGGCTGGTTCTGTTCTGGGAACGACTAGAATCCCCGTAGATGATGATGATGATGATGATGATGATGATGATGATGCAAAGAAGAATTCTTCATAAAACCAGGAAAAAAAAGAAAGATGGACAACCCTGACATAACAGTGTCATAGAAAAACAAAAGATCTGCTTCAAATTTCTCCACAAAAGATCTTTTCTGGAAACAGCCATCACTATTTACAATAACTCTGAAGAAACATTTAATTTCATTTGGGATCGATAAAGCATTTTGGAAGTGAATTGAATTGAAAAGCAATCACTACTTCTAGTGTCAGCTAGAATGTCTTTGTGCCACAGAACATTGAACTACATCTGTAGTCCTGCACATGCGGCTGCTACGTGGCTTTAAGCGTAAAACAACGCTGTTGGGGCTGTTTGGTACGCGTGCGTCCCAACCTTGCTCTGGATATTTTTGGTGTGAATATGCAGACAGGCACACCTGCTGAAATCTGGGGAGATCAAGGCTAAGCAACGCCAGCCGAGTGGCCCGTTTTTGTGTGCGACCTCCTGACAGCCCCGGCTTGTCAGCCGGTGACAGACATCCTGCGGGGCCGACTGTGACGGCAGCCGACATGATGTGCAGAGTTGTCGGTTTGACAGGCGCAGGACCTGAGACGTTGATCACTTTTGTCAAGCTGAGATGGTAAAACGCTGCAGCGACCCATAAATATTGAACCTGCCCAGAGGCCAGTGACCTGCACCGGCTAATAGCGGCCTTTCCGGGGAACCCAGCTGCGTCTGCGTGTGCGCGTGCGTGAGTGTGTGCGTGAGTGTGTGTGTGGGTGTGTGTTTGTGTGCTTGTGTGTGTGTGTAAGTGCAGAAGAGAGAGAAAGGTCAAGTCTGCTGCATTTGATGAAATGTTGCCTATAGTAGGTGGAATAATGTAAAAGTAAACAGCATCTATTCTCTTCACTTTTTGAAAGTATTCTCATACATACATAAACAATTCGAATCCACTGAGCATTGGAAGCATAGCTGTGGTTTTCAGCTATCTGTGTCCATGGTGTGGTCACTGTCACCACTTTTAATACAAAAGGAAAAGAAAGATTTTAAGCTTTTAACTATGGGCTGATTAGATTTTAGCTTTCAAAAGTAAATCAAATGTAACCTTTGTGTACACACCCACAGCTTTGCTTTAATGAACAGAATGACTATTTGATTAAACTGCTGAGGAAGTGCAAACCACTCGTACTTCTATTTTCTATTTTTTTAGACTACGTCTGTGAGCACAAGCCCTGTCGCTTTGGTCCCATGGACCGCAAAGACCGTCGAAAAAGTGAACTACTTTCAAAATACATCAGCGACATCTCGAGTTCCACTTTAATGGGTTCTGAGCTCTAATCTACATGAAGCGATGGACTCTTTTTGAAACACTGAAATACGTGAAGTCTTTCATCCTGACACAGAACGGGATCATTTCGCCTGACTGAAGAGACTGAGCTGACGTCATAACGCACCATGAGGCACAGCAGCATCCAGCAACGGCTGGATGCTCCTCCTCATGTGACGGCTGTGATTGCATTCAAGCTTTATTCATCATTCAATTGTATGAACAGTTTTCTAAGGAAAGCCAATTAATTACATGAAGTCGGTGACTTTTGGCATCTACTCTTTGGACTTGCATGTAGCAACAGTGGGCAGTCGCTCTCATTATGTCAGTGTGACTGCAGCAAGAAAAACTAGAACTGGAGAAATATGATTTCTCATTTGACTTTAAGATAACCTTTGAAGTTCTTTATGTATTTAAAGACTAATTTACCTTTGAAAAATCAGCCGGTGGGCCATGAACAACATCCACTGTATGGAGAGGGGCCTAAAGCTAAGCTATACTCTACACACACCCCCACACACATACACGCACACACACCCACACACACGCGCGCGCGGCTTTGGAGCTCACACTAATGAATGTTTACATGAAATGCTGGCAGGCAGAGTAGGCGTAAAATGGAGATCCGGGGTGCACTAGTGTCTAGTTCAGAGTTTGCAGCTCGTCTTTTGCTTTTCAAGGTTTCCTCTGTAATTATGGAGGGCTTTTTTTTGTTTTTTTTTCCCCCTGCAGCTGCTCTGAAACAACCATATCTGGGTGCATAAACCAGATGGGAAATGGAAGCAGGAACACACTCTTATTGTTATTGTAATAACAATAATTCAGCTTTTTTTTCCCTCATCAAAACATTTCACATTATAAAGCAGCAAAATGGTACAGAAAAAGGGGAGGGGAAGTACAAACACAGAAAACGGAACATTTTGGGGAAAGCAAGAGATCTTAAAAACTAAGAATACCAACGATGACCAGGCAGAGGAAAGCAGTGCCAAGATAATGACAGGTTGTCACCTCTTACCATGGGGTGTGTGTCCCACGTTTCATCCCCCTTTTCTTCTTGTCGTCTTAATTTAAAGGTCACATGCTCCATGCCTTGAATACTATTAACAATGCACATCAACTGTTTGATACTGACGATTAGGCTGCTAAGCCGTTACTTAGTTATCGTTTTTTTTTTTTTTTCTTGCCATCATCATTAGTTTTAGGATATATCTGTCTGCTATGGTAACTCTTTATTTGACAGGGTGTGCATAAGGCTGACATGACACTGTCATAGACAGGACACCTTTATTAGTGTTTATGACTGTTGTCATGAAGTGTCATTTGGTAAGCAATGACACTTTTAATGCAAAGTTTCATTAAAGTGTCATTATTTACAAAATAATGCAAAGTTGGGAATTTTAATGGTCTTTTAAGTCCATTAAACATCAATAAATGGATGAGTTTCTCTAGATCTTGCTGTGATATTTGTCTTTTAATCCTGGAAATGCTCTTCAGGTGATAGAAGGCCGACTTTGTGAGGCGCTGAACATTCAGGTCAGAGTCCATCACCACACACAGATATCGGACCTGATCACTAGTTTGTCTGGAGCAACTGGAGGTGCGTGCCGGGAGAGATCGTTCCTCCTTTGGAAGAAAAATAAAGATTCCAGAGAGTGAAATCAGGCACCGCAGGATGCAAAATGACGTTTTTTTTTATTTTTGATGTAATCAAATTTTCTGAGAAATGCACGCCTGGTTCCAGAAGCTCCACGGACGCTGCGGCAGGATGAAGCAAAGAAACAAGTAAAACTGAGCTCTTATTTGGATTGACCTGAATTATTTGTTGGGCCAGTTTGTAGAACAACAAAGCATGAAGTCTGTCACTACCTCAGGATAATTAGGAATGAATAGAAACTGAGCCATTCAATCTGGACAAACATCTTTATTTCTGGTAATGCATCTATACACTGTACATTCAGTCACTGTAGTATATAAGCATGGCTATTTTCAAACATAATCTCATAAAGTCCTTTACAATATAGTCTGAGTCGTTAGAGAAGGGAAGGGGAAAGGTGTCAAAACACGGGGAAAAAAAAAAACGGACGTAGATGAATAAGCCAAGCTTCTTTTCATATTATATATGTGGCATTAATACATGACAAAGCTTGCCTCTTACATAAAAATATTTCTAGAACTGTATATAGTATCAGCAGCAGCACAGGGCTAAAAATAATACATGAGGGTGAGGGGAGAGGAAGTCATGTGGGCCGGCTATACGATGCTGACATTTTACTTAAAACCTATATGAAGAAATGAAAAAAACGATAATTCAGTAAAAACTATTTAGTACAAAAAAGGAAAAAAAACAACAACAAAAAAAGGATAAAATGTTTATGAAGGTAATATTCTCTGCAAATGTTCCTGAAACATTTTCATTAAAACACAAACGTAAAAACAATAAAAATAAAAAAAAGGGAAAGAAAAATAAACAGCTGCTGTAAGAAAAGATATGGAAACACCATCTACATTTATAATACAGTATCGTAAATGAAAAACATATTTACACGTGTAAATTTGTATTCAAATCTTCACACTGGCTAGTATTTGGCCTATTAATACGGACTGTTATTGCTGCTTTGCTGCCCATCACTTAGAAAAAAAATGATTCTCCTTTAGAAAACAAGACATCATTAAATTGCTTCTTCTTCTTTTTCTTTTTCCTTTGCTTTGCACGGGAGAGCAAACAGGCCAATGTTAGCGCTTCCCTCCGACATAGAAAACCAGAACACAGAGGATATGAGCTCTGAAGAGTAAAAACTACTAGAAAAATGTACCAATACAGGTCTGCTGGAGGGAGGCAACATCAGGGAACATCTGTAATGCAGGATCAGAAAAGGCCCGTTCCAACACTTGCATCAGCAAACCCAACTGTAAAAGTCCTTATGTACAATTTATAGTAACAATTTACCAAGTTTTTTTTTTCTATTTTTTTTACAGGATCGTTTATAAAATCTCCTCTGAGGGCATGCATATCACTGGTTTAGACATCAGAAAAAAAACAACAAAAAAAAACATTTGAAGCATCTGTTAAGTTTTCTGCACAGCGCAGAGTTCTGTAAACTGCTGATTCAAGGAAACACTGATTAAAGCGCTGCAGAGCACAGAAGGGCCTCTTCGTTTCGGAACCTGCGAATGGGAACTCGACGGCAGCGCCACCGCCAGGTTTCTGACTCTGGAAACCTTTCGCCCATCTCTCAGGCACTTGAGGTTGTCCAGCATTGCACTCATTTTTTGTTTTCCTTTTAATGTTTGTATTTTTTTTATTTTTTTTGTAAATGTAAATTGATCTAAAAATGGCATTTGGCTTTTATTTAACACCAATGCTTTTCCTGCTAAATAAGACAAGTTGCTTTATGTTGCATAACACAATAAAAACCCTTAAATGTACAGTATCAATGCCCAATAAGTGACTATATGAATGGCAAACTTTTTTCGTCTCTCATGCATAAAGAAGATGAGATTCCTACCGAAAACTAATTGTGAACACAACAGACAAGCAGTAAAAGTATCTCCACATACAAAAACAACATCCAAGAGTTTACTGTTTGTTTGTTTGTTTGTTTGTTCGTGCAGCTGTAACAGTCCAGCCCGCAGAGATCTGAGCTGCTCCAAACTTCCTGAAACGTCCTGCCTGCTGAACATTTTCCTGTCTATTTACAATCAGCTGCTGGAAACTGCAGCAGCTCTTCCTCACAAAACGCTCGCTTGATTCTGAGGCCACTGGATGACAACGGCGGCAGTAAAACGCAATGAAACTGGATTTGAACTTTGTTTTTTTTTTAAAGTTTTGACAAAAGTGCGACTTATCACTGTGAAGTACAAAACAAAAAGAACCTTTTATTTTTTTTTTATTTACACACCTTAACAATCAGACATTTTTGTGGTAAGTGATGAGAGCCCACTGAAAGGCTCCCGGATGACGAAGCCGTCTCTCATTCAAACGTTACGAGAACACAAGGCCACTCGCACACTGGAGGGAAAAAGAAAGAAAAAAAAAGATAAAAAATCAAAGTGAAACTATGGCAACCAGCATGGATGTGTGTGAGACTGTCCAACAACAAGTGCTCAGTGAATACAGAGAAGGTGCCTTTAACTGTGCCTCAATGGATCCGCAGCTGAATGACAGGAAACCTCCTGAACAGCCACACCGTGGTGGAGTTTGCATCTTTTATATTTATTGTCCGTCATATTCATTTGTACTGTCTCTGCTTCCACTCCACCAGCACTGACAAAAGCATTTTTTTTTCCTGTACATGCCGCTATTAGTCTTTAGATAGCTTATAATGTCTTGAAAAGCCTCAGCCTGCTTCCAGCCATGAGCCGACGCTGGAAGCCTTTTATTTGGGAGATCCGGCCCGGCCCTCTGGGCTGCGGCCCCTCGCTGCAGCTGTGATGTAATGACGGCCTTCCAGCAGTTTGTTAGAGCGGAGTGAGAGTCTTGTTTCGTTTCCTGGTGGGCGCAGCTGCGCTTGGTGAACTCCGGTTTGCAGGTCTGAGTGTGAACGGTGAGTCAGTCGGTGCTGGATTTAGAAACGCGTGTCCCCTGGCTGCTTCTGATCTCCCTTCACCCTTCATGGGTCTGGATCAGAAAACACCTGCGTGTTTCCTCTGATGGGAACTTTTTTTCTTTCTTCTGGACGATTTTTGTTCAGGTGTCTGTGACGGTGGGTCGGCCCAGAGCTACTGGAGCAGCAGGCTGTGTCGTATGGGATGAGAGCAATGAAGGGGAATGATTGAGTGCCGAGGCTTTTCTCGGGTTTACTTGTTAGGGGACGCTTCTTTGCAGCCAGGTGTGGGCCAGAGCTGCTGTTGGAGCTCCTTTACCACTCTCTCCAGGTGCTCCCTGGCCTCCCGCTCCTGCAGCAGGTCGGCTCTGAGCTGCTCGCGGTCAGCCTCGGCGTGCTGCAGCTTCATCTGGAGGTCCTCGATCTGATGAACACAAAGAGAAGTCATCTTAAGAGACAAAACCTTCAATTCTATTTAAATAAACTTCAAACACAACGATCGGTCAGAAAACTGTGGTAGGTGAAGCCCTAGTCTGGTAAAAACCAGCCCGTCGTCCTACACTTTGCTTCGTCCAGAGGGTCTGGGCTCTCGGCTATTGAGAAATGATGGCTTCCTGCAGGTGTGGACTCTGTTTCAAGTTTGACCCAAATGCTAATGTTTGCCCGTGACTCATGCAACGCGCCAGTTTGACGCTATGAAGCTCAAACTGGCGCATCGTAAACAGCCAACCTCCACTGCATAGACAGAAGTCACACATGTGGCTGATGCTCATTCAATATTTGGAAGCGTGACCAACACAGACTGAACGGCTTTATTCACTTCCTGATTCCTCTCAGCTGCTGTTCTTTTTCAAACCCAAGGTTTCTCAATGTTGTCAAGACAACCGTTCAAGATCATGTTGTGAAACAGCCTCGCTCAATCTAAAGTTCCCACTGGAAAAATATCTCATGAAAGGACAGCTAGAACCAACCAGAGACCAACATCACTGTCGCTCTGAGACATTTTGAGTTTTGACTCGTTCTTTTGTTCAGGTTCTGAGGAATTGGCTCCACCGTCTGCTTGTTAGCTACATTAGCTGTGAAGGCAAGAAACGCAGGAAAGACGGAGAAAGGCCTGTGCTCCCGGGAACAGAGAGTTAAACACGGCTGATTGTGGGTGCAGGGTTCTCCCTCAGGCTGGAGACATTCAGCTGTCCCAGAATAACATGTCTTCCCATTGGCTGAGGTTGCAGGATGACCTAAAACAGAGCGCTGATAGGCCAGCTCAGTGTGACCTCACCACACCATGTGGTCCTCACTGCAGCCACATCCACTCAAACCAAAACAGAGGGTTGCACATGGAGACGTTTGCAGCAGCAGCAGCAGCTGTAAACGTCCTTCCACCCAGTATTTTCCAGAAACGGTGATCAGGTTTTGCTGCCAGACAACTAGTTGGAACTGGACCACAGATCAGAGATGAAGAGCTTGTGTCTCACTCTCATCCAAACCCTCTGCTGCTCTCACGTCCTAATCCTGTTTGTTTTCCTGGCTGCACTGACAGCGTCTCCTCTCTGAGACGGCTGCGTCTCCGCAGGAGGACGTGGACGCAGCTGGAGGACATGGCCTCCCTCTTTGTTTTGTCTAAAGCTGCCTCAGGGAAGCTGACGCCTCTTCCTGTTTCCTCTTCCAGGGGGAGGAGCTGAACTGCACCCAATCATTTCTGACCGGGAGGAAGGGAACACTTTCTGTCTCCCCCTGTCCAGAAAGTGAGACAATATGACGGCTGTTTACACACAGCAGCTTAGCAACCTTCAGGGTCTGACGGTTTTTCAGTATGTCCACATTTGGAAGTCAGAGGGTGAGAGGCTCCAGTTTGTGCCTGACCTGTGCAGAGTATTTGGCGCGTAGACGGCCGGCCTCGCAGCCTTTATCGCAGACCCTCAGCTGCCGCGCCTGCTCCAGCTCCCTCTTCAGACGAATGCGCGACTCGTTCGCCTCCTTCATCTTCTTCTCGCTCTCGGCTCGCAGACGCTCAATTTCCTTCCTCAGGCTGCGCTTGGCCTCGGTCGCTTCTCGGAGCTTCTCCTTCTTCGCCACCCGCAGGAATTCCAACTCCTGTGAAGAAGAGACGGCCACCGTTAGCCTGCAAGTTCTCTGCGTTTATCTCCATGTGCAAAAAAAGTCCTTCTTATTGGCAGATTTCTAAAGTCCTCCTGTGTTTGTCATCAACAAATGACTGAAACCATTTAAAATGTTAAATTAAACTATTGCTACAAACAGTGAAATAGATGCTATTTTTAACAACCGCTAGAGTGTGACGTAGAACAGAAGAACAGAAAACCTTTACTGTCATTGAAATAGTTCAACAAGTTTTGGACTCCAACTCCACAGTACTAGAACACATTAATAATTAAAATTCACCCCAGGTAAAATACATTCACTCAAGACAAAATGACAAGGTATGCATCAGTGGTTATTCACTAAATATATGGCAAAAGGGGGGGGGAAAGCTCTTAGAGAATCTACAAGTCCTGGATTTGCTGGCTTTACAGCACCTGTCAGAGGTAACAGTTGGAACAGAAAGTGGATAATATCCTTCATATCCTTCATGATGTTTCTGGCTCACAAGGGACGCTGTCCTTATGATTCTCTCTGTGGTTTCTTGTCTGCAGCCAAGCATCCAGTATTCCAGAAAAAGAAGTCTATAAAATACCTGGAGTGACTGCAGCTTCCACAGGAAGGCACTGCTAGGTGCTGAAGGGTTCCATGTCCAGATATGAACAAGGATATGAACCCAGACGTAACCTCAGAGTCCAGCAAGGCTGGGTTTCACAGGAAGAAAGGCCCTTAAAGTCACCTGACTTGAACTCTATATGGTGAGATTTAACTAAGGTACTTCCAAAACCAGCTGGGGAGGAAAGGACTGGTTCCTCCGGTGCCTGTCTATAAAATCTCACGTGCAGCAGATCAGGACAGCAGAAGGTGCTCCACTACATACTGAACATTCTCGTCATGAATGGGCTGGATATTTGCGTGAGTACAGTCGCCAATAAAAGTGACTTTAGTTTTGAGAAACCAGTTGTGAGATCAGTTGTATTGACATCCTTTGATTAGTTTGTTGCACATCATTGTTAGCAGGATGTAGCTGGAATGTGGAGTTAATGAGCGCAGAGCCTGACTGTACCTGCTGGAGGCTCCGCTTGGCCTGCAGGGCTGAGCCCAGCTTCTCCTCCTGCTTCACTCTCATCTTTACGATCTCATGCAGGAACTTCTCCTTTGACTCCTTGGAGTCCAGCCCACCGTCCAGCGCCTGCCTGAGGCTTTCCAGCTCTGACTCCAGCCCCAGCTCCGAAGGTGCCACGGTCACAGCGGGGGCTGCAGCAGCGGGGAAGGAGCATTCTGCCGACGTGACGGTGCAGACCGGCCCCTGGGCCCCCGGTGAGCTCAAGTCCTTAGCTGAGCTGCTGGATGAGGTGAAGGACGGTGAGGACAGGGAGGACATGGAGGACGTGACTGTGGAGGAAAGATCAGAAACACGTCAACGACTGCAACACATGTATGAACACAGGGCGCCGGAGCGCTACTCACAGTCATCAAGGCTCTCCACCTCCACCTCCACCTCAGAGTCCTTGTCATCCTGCGGCGGGGGCCGGCAGGCGGCCGCAGGCAGGGGACAGGGGCCCTCTGGAGCCAGAGCTGGCAGCTCCTCCATAGCTCTTCTCTTACGAGGTCTGGAGCTGTGACTGGCACCCTCTTCTGAAGGCTGGGACGTGTTGGTGGCAGATGGGGATGTGGGCCCCGCCTTCCCCAGAGGGAGTGGCGTGAGGGCCACGTTGGGGGCCACAGCATTCTCGAGGCTTTTGTAGTTGTAGAAGCTGCAGGACAACAACAGGTGATGTTAAGGCTCATAGTGTTCTGGGGGTTAGATCACAAGGTGGACCATGGGGTGGTGAGCTGGACTCACCTGTCTCTCAGCAGAGCCAGAGGGTGGGGTTGCGGCTCCTTCTCCCCAGCAGAGATGTGAGGAGACCATGGTCTGAAAGCTGAAGGTCTCTGTCTGGGCTGCAGGCAATTCATCCCCTGAGAAACACAAGATCTGACTTAAGACCAGCAGACTTGATCTGAAATGATCAGGACTTGGAAGTGTTTTTAGGTTCATAGAAAAGTTGGGAGATGGAAACACAACTTTCATCTGAGCTCAGCCACACTGACCTTGTTTGAGGCAGACAGAGACTGCAGCCAGTCATGCTGCTTCTCTTTGTCACCAAGCGGAGACTGTGATGGGACGTCCTCCAGTTTGGACTTTTTCACAGGGATGCCATCAGACACCTAAAAGACAGACAGGAAGTTGACATAAAGACTCCATGTTAGAGGTGTCAGTGCCACTGAGAGTTTCACAATCATGTCAAAAATACTTCATATGATTTTATATATGTTTTATATAAAAAGCTGAAAGAAGGTTCACTTCCAGACGGAGAGAAATGAACATGGGAAGTGCGTGTGCTTTAGTCTGTCAGCTTGACTCCGACATGAATGATTCATTCCTGATTCCGTCCAACCTGAGTTTAATCTGACCGCCGTCCAGAGCACGTGAGACACTGACTGCCTAGAGTTAATAAAGCATAATCCAAACAAACGCCGCGGGGAATGCATATCAGAAATGCTGCCCTGATGTGGACACTACAAAACAGAACACATCTTTACCAAAAGAAATTATTATTATATCAGAGAATCGTCTTATGTTATTGTTCAATTGTTACAAATTGTTAGCAGAGACCTCTATAAGTTCTTCATAGTGACGACACTGCAGATGCTAAATGTGATGACGAAATGTATTTATACCTTGTTACCAGGGTTATTATAGTTATATTGTTATTGATTATAGTTACACTGTACTGTATTTTTCATGGTAGCTTATTTTTATTTTGTTGGAGCTTTTTGTATGTTAAATTCTTTTTTTTAATTTAGTTTCTTGGCATGCATTTGCAAGGTTTCATTAGTTCTTATTAGTTAAGCATTGTTTAGTTTTAGTTAATAGTTAAGTTTTTATTTGTTGTAATAGTAAATTTGTTTTTTTAGGTGCATAATTCAAAAAGGTCAAAGTATTGTACTGTGATCATGTATACATCAGCTGAGTAATGAATACTCAGCAAAAGATCCCATTTTCCAGAAATGTAAGAAATGATTGCTGAACAACCAACTCATACTGCGCTTTCTCCCAGCTTTTGCTGTCGCCGTTTTAAGGACCAGCAGAGAGTTTATAAAGACAAAAACAAAAGATATTATATCTGTAATTTTAGTCTCTTTTAGTTAGTTTTATAAATGTGCAAAGTAGTTCCGGTTCCTTATACTTTTACTCATTTCACTTAACGAAAATGTTTTCTCAATTTCAGTTTCGGTTATTTCATCAGCCTTAGTAAACTATGATAACCTGGCCTGTAAAAAACCAAGGAAGAAAGCTCAGTAAGAATAAATTTCCAACAGAGTTCCTCAAAATAGACACTGCTTTGATTTTACACATTAGTCTGAGTTCATGTGTCCCTTTGGGATGTAAGTCATCACAGGTTGTACTGCTGGCTAGAGGTTGCTCCTGAAGCAAGCCATAAAGTGAAAACGCACCGACCAACGCGTCTTTAGGGGAGCTGGCTGCAACCACCAGGGGGCTAAACTTAGGTGTGTTGACTGAGTGGATCTTTCTATTTGTGGGGAACTTCACACACACATACATGCATCACTCATGGCGTCCAGAGCAGCGAAGGTGTGTTTGCATATGGCCAGCCAAGAGAGAAGGCAAGAGGTGACTGGGGCAGTGTGAGTGTCTGACACACACTCTCACACGCAGTCTGTCACATACCGATACACCCAGAAAGGCAGACAAGCAGGGCTTTGTCACTATGACCTCAGCTTCTCCCAGCTGTGGCTGTCACTAGCTGCCGCACAAACGCACACGCACTCTGAGTTACTGCAGAAACTGAACAGAAAGTGTGTCGCTCGCTAAAAAAAGAAATAGATATCTATGGTACTTTTTCTTAATGGAAGCTGAACCTGACTGGTGCAAAGTCAAATCTACCAACACAGAGTGTTGAAAGCAGACAAAAGCATTGAGAAAGATATTCCCTGAAAACAAGAACAACCAAACAGCAGAAGTCGCACAAGGCAAGGCTGACGATACACTCAAAGGCGAAGGTCAAATTTCAAAAATCAAAAAATCCGAGAGCAACTCAAATCAGGCTAGACCAAACTGTGCACACCTCCATCATGAGGGGGCGCTGTGCTCCAACTTAATCCTGCTCTACCCATTATTCTATTTAAGGTAGAGCTGTCTAGAAACTGGAGCTGTCATGAAGCAGCTGACTGCAGGCTTGCTACCTGAGCAGATTACCCCACTAGCTAATCAGCTTATTAGGAGTTTTCAACAGTTGTCTTACCAAACAACAGAGGCTTTCATGCCAAAATGTTAGAACCGTAAGAAGAGCAGCAGGGATAATTTTTAGCTATCTACTTTGACTAAAAGAAATTCCATCAGGTTTCACATATTGTTGTTGTAAAAATTGGCAATGTTTAACAGCAGAATATTTACGTATGACTTTCATACCATGAAGACCTCAATACCCAATGATTCTGCCTTTATAATCGATTTAAAATGTAAGTGGGCATGTCTGTTGTTGATGAGGGCTCTACAGGAAGTGGAGGAGCTGTCAAGGTATAAAAGTAACACGGTGACTACAATCTGCCTTTCAGTGGGTAAAATGAGGCTCTGCTGGTTTGAAGTTGGTTGGTTTGTGGGTTCTGGGTATGAGCACTTTGATCTATTTTTTCCCCACTCCAACACAAGAATGTGATAAATATGTCATCTACTGTGAATCCAAAGGTTTTCTACAGCAGACACAGTAAAAACTGTTGCATGAGGAATCGGTTTTGCTCTAGAGGATGTGACGCTCTTGTTCTTCCTTCAAGTTTACAGCAACACAATGTCAGGACTGGACAGAGGACAGCGCTCTGGGACAAAGCAGTGTCCTGCTGGGTGACAACAGGTGGTCCTTTGCAGCCGGGTGAGGTCGTTCTCCCCTCCCCCCCCCGATCGTGTTGGCACGGCGGCCTGCTTTGCCACTTGTGGACGTAATCAGAGCTGCTCTGGCGGGGAATTGGTGTGACTAGACGGGCGAGCACTCCCAACATGACAGCTGTCCTCGTTCCACTAGACTCCTGAGGGCTCAGCTCCATGACTTTCATTAACTTTCCATTACATCATGGGAGTCTTGTTCTGGCCAATTAGTACAACTTTAGAAGCCTTATGATACAGAAAAATATACTATAGGTTTACAAAGATGCTGAAGATATTTTGGTTTTGTTTGAGGAAGTCTCCATCATCATCATTGAACTGCAAAAAACCCAAATAAACCATTTAGAGCTGGACAAGTTTGTGACTGACCAGATGGATCCGGTTTGTTCAGCTTTTCTGTCATTTACCTCCATTACTGATCAATTTCCAGGCCAAAATGACTCAAAGTATTCTGAAATACTCTGTATTTTTTCCCCATGTTTCATTGCTGTAGGAGTCCTGGAAGCAGAGTTCAACCCAGAGAGGATGACAGTTTGTGGGTTATCTGGAGATGAGGAGATTTGTCCTAGATTTGACTGTAGCAAAGCAGGGCTAGAGGCAAGTGGCTAGCCTACAGAGTGGCTGATCCTCTCTCTCTAACACGCACACTCAAAATCTGCGCCTCCATGCCACGTGTCAGTCCTTGTCTCGTGGATCACTGGTTGCCAATACTGCGGCTCTCCGGCAGGACAAGATCCGCTAGAAATCTTGGCTGGAGCAGAGCGTTTAGGGGTCAACAAAACCAGCAGCTGAGCCTGTGGGTCTCAGCGGCGAGAGGGCGGGAGGGCGACTCGGAGGAATAGAGACAAATCTACATGATTAAGGAGCGAGACTGAGAGGCATGAGGCTGTGAGTTTTCATCCAGCACAGAGACAGAGGGCTGGTTCCTCAGGGTTCAGGACTCTTCATCTTGATCACCTAAAAAGATTACATCACAAGAGTGGATGTCTTTCTGGGTGTTTGAACATAATCAGACACACATCTCTCACTCAGGGATGTAAACATAAAACATCTTTCTACAATTAGACCTGAACAGTAATGGAAACCCTTTACTGGTCTCCTGATGAAGCCCTGACCGACCAACAGGAAGTTGCTGCGCATGATGCAAATAGAACCATGCTCATGCTCTCCCACAGCTGTCTACGATCCGCCGTGGCTTGCACTGCATAGACAGGATGTCACACCTCTAAGATAAGGCTTAAAGATTAGTCAGGGTGTGTTAGACGTGCTCACACTGTGCCGTCTGCTGCAACACCTCACACTAAGAACAGCACACCTTGTACTATCAGTGCAGCGGCACCGCGTTACAAGCATGCTTCAGTTACAAAGTAGGACCTGCTTCATCTGCAGAGCAGCAGAGCTGAATGGACCAATCGGTGGCTTGCCATGTGAGCAGGTTCAGATGCTTCTCATGCAATTCTTTAGCTCCATGTTCAGGAATGGAGACATTACACCCATTCTCTGAGACTGTTGTTGCTTAAACCCTCAAAGGTTATCAAACGTGGAAGACATTAAAACACAAGACTTCCAGGTAAACATACTAGGAACTAATCTTAAAATTCTTACTGCTAAAATAAATAAATCCTTTCTGGACCATCATGGCAGCTGCTGCCAGGTCAGAGATCAAACTACGCCTGTAAAAGAGTTGAATCTGCCACTGAGTGGTGTCCACCACTGAGGAAGATTTTCCCTTATATCCTTCCTATTAACTCAGGTTACTGACATATGCTGCCTTTATTTCCAAACCAATCATATTAAGTCCTGCGGAGCTCCGCAGCTCATGTGTGTCTATTTTACAGACCTTTACTTTGCACATGGCAGTCAGGAATAACCCCCGCATGAGAAACTCACAAAGCATTAAGTCATGGGGCCACATCAGTCGGACTGTCAGGCATGTCTCAGCTGCTGCAGGGGCCCCATGCACATCTTCAGTGTGTGCGTGTCTGTTGGAGAGGCTGTTTGTGGCAGAGACAGGATGGGTGGGGTATTCTCCTAAAGACTTTCAAAAACCCTTGTTCTTTAACTTCCTCTGTCTGCTGCTCCACTGAGACAAGACACTCGTTTTCAGAGAAATCCTCAGCAGACCTGAACTCTCTGGAAAGTTGCTCTGTTTCTAACCTCTCAGATTTAAACACCGAACTTTCTAATCAATTCACGCACAATCATCAGACCATGTTAAATAATTCAACTTGATGATTTGATTTCGTTTCCTGCTCTGGCTGCTGTTCGGTGTGAGGACTGTGTGACGCTCAGGAGAAAACAAACTGTTCACAGGTTTGGTTGTAAAGTCTAGGATCTCCTACCACTTTGAAAACAAGGACAACAGTTTTCATCTACTTGAAAATGCGACAATAAAACGAGGAACATTTAGAAACACAAATACTACTTTACTATGTAATGCCCGTGTCTGTCTGGCTTCGCTGCAAAAGTCATTCTTCTCAGGACAAGTTCAAATATAGAAAATAAGATGTTTTCTACACATAGTAGTGCAAAAATCTGCCATCTCAGTAATAATGCTGAGAAAGTATTATTACTTTTGATCAAAATTACTTGTAAGTTAGTTTTGCCTTATTTCAATTATATGGAGAAAAATACTAAATTCTGTTATTCTTTTCTTTCTAGAAATTAAGAAAAATACATGGGTGTTATAGCTCCACAGTTGGGAACTGAGAAAAGCCATTATAGAGGTGGTTGCACTACCTGATAATCAGACAAACATTGCATTCAGTGAGAACTACCGGTTTAAAACCTTCTGAAACTTAAGCATGAAATCAGCTCGTTTCTGCACTCTTACTAATTTTCTGCTCACTAAAACAGTGAAACTGCTTTGCGATAAAAGTGTTGTGGTTCCTCTATGATTGTACAAATGCTGCCTTGAAAGTTTTTGGAAGGAAGTTTTTGGAAAGTTTTGAAGTTCCCTGAGGAACTTCAGGGAAATTAAGTCAGTTTGAGGTGAAACCAAACATTGTTTTGTTTTTTTTTAACGCTGAAAATATGAGAGCCAGTAAGCCTGAACAGCTCACAAATGACAGCCAGCCTTTATTAAGACAAAACTGAATCTCTGTCCTGATATAATCTGTCACTTTGGTCAACACCTTGTTTCATTTTCTGCCACTCCCTGTGTTTCCTAAAACCTTCCCCTGCCCCTCAGCGTTCATCTATCTGTCTGAGAGCATTTCCTGTGTCGCAGATTACAGGATGTCTTCTGCAAACAAGCTAAATTCCAGCTGCAGAGTGAAGCAAGCAGAAAGCTGCAGAATCCTCCAGTTGGGTTCGGACCTGTTCTAAACCTAAACACTCATTTTCTTCCTGAATCAGAACACACAGTGACTAAAGCAAGAGGTGGTTTTAAAGTAATCTGCAGACATGTGGCCACCGTGACATATTTGTGATAAATATGTTTCTGTTCATGCAGAACCATACGCTTAAATATGTAATATCAGTCACTCTGTGACTATATACTGTAGATGAAGTTTTGTCTGAAAAATGGAGATGAATGGCTAGATGTTGGTGATTGGTTTGTATAAATCAGTGATTAAACTTGGATAGCCTTTTTGTGAGTATTGTATGACTCTCAGCAGAAAACATTCAAACTTTAGATGTTTGGCTGGAGAAGTGGTTGCAGATCAAGGATCCCTGCAGACTGGGTTGAGATAAAAGGCCGAGAAACCTGTTTTCTTTGCTTTTGTCTTGAGTCAGGAGCCTGAATTGGGCCCCACCCTGCCTGTGACCTGACTTTGGCCTCTCTGCATGTCTTTCAGAGGGCCCCCTGAGCTGTGAAAAGGGTGGGGACCCTTCCTGGAAGCAAAGTGTCAGTTTAGATTAGCCCTGGCCACGAAAGAATACCTGCAGAAGAAACAAACAGGTGTCAGACAACACATGGCTCATCTGTTTATGCGGGGGGAAAAAAAGTCCTGCAGCCCTCAGAAGGTGAGTTCAGCTCCCACCACCTGCTTCTGTTTATGTTTATGTTTGCATGTAGTGTCCTCTCTTTGCTCCACATCTGCCTGTTTCTGTGCATGCTGCTCGAGAGTCAAGCATGGCGCAGAGAAAAAGAAAGAGCAGCTCGCTGCAGAGCGAATCCTCGAGTGAGTGTTTGTGGGTTACAGGCGAACACAGAAGAGCTCTAAATTTGGCAACCAGTTCATCTCACCATCACCTCCTTGGCTGAGGAGTCACGGAGAACAATAGGGCTTCTGTCTTCAATGAAGTAAACAGCAAAAACACTTTCCATAGCTCCAGTTGGGCTGCTGCAGCATTGTGCTGAAAAAAGGATCCTATCGTCTTATTATTCAGGAGCCTGCAGACTTGCTGAGATGCAGTTTTGTGTTTGAGATGAACCGGTTTGCTGACTAGACTTTAAATGACCTCATCTAATATTCTCTTTGATGTGCTGCCGAGTAATTTTTTCTGTGCTCAGCACATAAGTGACTGTATTTACTCAATAACTTTGGATTTATTGGGAGCAAGTATGTACTTGTTGAGTAAAGCCGAGGAAAAAGACGCCCGCCTGGTGAGTGTGCAGACACATGGCAGATGTTGAGACTCCCATGTGTGCGTTCATGAGGGGCCTCGGGCCCCCAGAAGTACCTGCTGGGGGGCCGTACTGTCTCCTCTCATGGAAGCCGTCATTCATCCCACAGCAGCTAAGTCTCCATCCCGGCTACTTGAAAGACACACTCCAGACACACACTGTTCCGGATATCTCCGAGCGCTTTCCCACAGGACTGCCCTCCTTCTACAAACCAGACAGCCTACTGCTATTCAAAATTATTATTATTATTTCACTGCAGTGAAATTGCAGTACTTTTCAACCTCCCACTTCCAAGAAGAGTCCAGAGGGACACCAGAATCAAAAACAGGAGAAGCCTCCCAGAACTGCTGAAACTGGTTGAAGGTTCAATGCTTCTCCAGCACTGGGTAATAGTTCAAAACTAGCTTTTTAAAACAAAACAAATGTAATCAACTGCATGAAATGCATAAGAAAAACATGACAGGAGAACATCTAGAATGAGGCATTAGCAAAGAAATGTTTGGACAAAGTGACAGCAACTTAGCTAAAGCATGACCTTGAGCACAAGTCATCCATAAACAGGTAAGGAAAAGTGATTGCTGTAGTTAACCCTAGTAAAGTGGTGTCTTTGTCATTTGGTCTCACAGATGCATAAACACAAACATGATTGTTTTTAACCAACTATCCTTCCTCGAGATATCCTGTTTTCAACTTGATCAGATCTTCAGTTCTCTGCATCCTGACTGAAGAGTTTAACCTGAAGAGGCTGGAAGTCATTAAACAACCACATGCCCACAATGATAAAAGCCTGGAGAAGTGAAAAACAATAAATGAGTCTTCTTCTACTACAGACTGTCTCCATGCATGTCTAGGTTTAGAGACAGAGTGAAGAAAGGCTTGGGATTGATTGGGGAGGTTTGGGCAGGGGTTGGGGTCTCTGTTTCCTCTCGCCAAATTAGCTTTGGCAACAGTTTCCGTGGAAATAAGGAAAAGAGCGATGCTCATTGTTCAGAGCTGACCAGAAATTGTGAGGTTGGAAGCGATGGAAAGCTTAAAGACGGTTCTGGAGGGTAAATAAATACAGCTCAGACATTTCAATACCTTTTCTGTCCAGTTCTGGGATTGAATTCTAACATTAACATGAGCAATAATTCCTGGTGTCTTTAAAATTAGGGACTACAGAGGTTGAGAAATATGTAACTTCAGCCAAGAGACATGCTTACATAGAATTAAATGAATCAAAGTTAATCTGTAATAAACAAAGAGTAACAAAAATGTTAAGCCAAATGATTTAAAGCAGTCCAGTTATTTTACCAGAGGACTACACTCTGCCCCATGCACTGAGAAAAGAATATGGGAAGCTTTTCATGGTCACAGTCTGATACTCAGGATTTGTGGACAGTTTAAGTGAATGTGAAATGATTTTATTTTTTTTTTAAGCGAGGTTGTTACTGTTTAGTTACTAGGCAACTATTCTGTGTAAGTTTCTTACTGGAAGATCAGTAGTGGTGCATTATCATCATCGAGTTATTACTAGAGTTAGTAACTCCAGTAATAATAGAGTTATTTACTAGAGAAGCAATGTTAACTTTTCCAGTTTTTGCACCCCAGAAATCCTGAACTGTATCTTTCAAAATGAAACCTCACTTACCACAATACTATCTCCATAAATGAAGGTCATTTAAAAACAGAAAGAAGAAGTGTTAGTGGTTATTAAGAGCAACAAAGCCCAGTGCTATCTGAACAGTAAGGTTATTTAATGTATAGTTTCTGTTCTTCTCAAAAATGCTTGCATGCTTTAATATTTTTGTTATTGTTTTTAGTGTAATAAATTGAAGAAAATATGCAATGTTTGTGATGTTAGTGGGACAGGGCTGGGATCAAAAGGGTCTGATCTGCAGTGCAGAGTGACTGCATCAGTAAAAAGACTCATGAGGGACCAATAGGAGAGCTCATAAACAAGCCTGTGTCAGTGTGCGGGACGGTGAAGGGAAGGTGTGAGTCTGGGTGGGCGGTGGCGTTCAGATGAGCCTCCCTCCCTCAGGTGGAGCTCACTCAACCGAAATGAATGAACGTGTGTGACGCTCCAGGTCGGTAGGGAGAATCTCTGTTTATAGCAAACACTCTAATGGGAAACGCATACAGTAGTATTTCTAATTTGGTGAGTGGAAATGTTTTGGTGCTGTGTGCAAACGTGTGCTCTTCCTGTGAGAGCAGCAGCCACACTGACTGGAGATGAAGCAAACATCCAGGAGGAAATCCTGTGGCTCGAAGCGGGACTGCCCAGCAGGCAGCGACCCGACTGGGCCATTAACTCCAGAACAGGTCAGCACTGACGGACGCAGTGGCCAGGACCAAATCTTGCCTCTACAAACCAGGACAAACAGAGACAACAAGCTACAAAGGTTGTTCCTGGGACTGGAGAGGCTCGTAATATCTCAACAAGAAAAAAAAAAAAAACAAGCTGCTGTCCTTCCCATCAACCTGAGAACTAAACCTTCCTCTCCAGAATTTACGGCTGAGCAGAGAAATGTTGCTCAGCAGGTTAAAGTCGTCCAGATCATTGCATTCAATCTTAACCTGACGGCGATGGTGGGAATTCTGGCTCATCCTTTCAAAATATTTGATATTAATCTCTAGCGTGTATGTAAACATGAACCAGTAAGATGAGGTGCGGATAAAGCATTCCTCTCCAACCAGCCGTCCACCTTCACCTCACACACAGCCGCCCTTTGAGCGCGCAGCGCTCTGATGGCCACAGGCTGCACTCTTTCTCTCGCCTTCCTGTCTCTGTGGTAAGATGAGGTCAAACTGTCAGCTTGACACCACACCATCCTAACCAGGCGCTGCCCGCATTTTACACTAGCGCTCAGCACACTGGGCCCCTCACAAGTGGGACAGCAGCTCACTATATGCCGCATAAAAAGGCGGCTGTTTCTATTGACGGCCGTGTTTGTTGTAGCGGCGTGTTAAGTGGGTCGAGTGTGGTTGCACTAATGCATGTGCAGACATGTGGGGTCAGAGAGAGCAGCAAGCTGAGTCGATCATCTGCCGTGGAGAAGCACACTCTCCCGGAGCCATGGCTGCCGAGGAGCAAACACTGGTGACTATGAGGAGAGACGGAGGAGAACAGGACGCTCTGCAGGACGGAGACACGGTGACGGGACAGAGAGTCCAGCTCCAATGGAGCCACCATCATCGTCAGGCGATGTCCATGTGCATATATGTAACACTATAAATCAAATCACTATTATTGTCAATATTTGAAAATACATTATTAATTTTTGGTTTCAAAAATGTATTTAAAAATGTTGAGAATGTCGTTAAACACCATAGAACTGCATATAAGAGGTATGTTTTAAAGTAAAACCTTCAAGAATTACAGGAGAACCGAATGGAAATGAACGTTCTTTTCCTGATGTCAAATAAATAAATACATTCTCAAAAATTTGCCTTTCACTAATAAATATTGCATTTCTTTAGGAATATGGAAGAAGAAATCTAAAAAGACCAAAAAAATCTTTATATCCTTGGTGCAAATGTTGGCACCTTTCAAAGATAAAGGCTAAATAAAACAGACACCGTCTCCAATTTGGGGAATGCTGTTTCAGCAGTACTCCCCCAGCTGGACTGGCATTAGCCATTAGCATCATTGACTGTGTCAACCAAACTTTGCCTGACTCTGTTCCTTCCAGCCACGTGTCTGGTTCAGTGAGGAGCAACTCGTATTAGCATAGGCTGTTCATCCTTTGTGTATATTCAAAGTCTACTCTATATCGACCCTTTCTATGTCTAGCGAGGAAAAATATATGTTACTACTGTTTTATTGCCCAGTTCTGATGGAATCTTTCTGAAAACCTTTAATAAGCACAGACTTCACTCTGTGTTGACTCTTTGGTAAATACGTCAACTTTGCAAACCCATTTATCCTGGTAGCATTTCTCTTTGTGACCTTTAACATGAACTACCCAGAATGTCTGACAAACACTTGCAATGAAAGTGTGAATTCATGTCACCAATATTGCAGCCAACAGATATTGCTGTCCATGGAGATTTTGGTGATATTCATTCTGGACACACTGCCATTATTACTCATACACAGTGTATGTTTTACGTTGTGCAGCCTTGGTTTGAATCAAATCTTTAACAATAGACCAAAACGTTTTCCCAGCCACTTTAAACTATGTGCAGAACAAGAAAAACCAGAGAACCCATCTCACTGTAGATGGTCAGGCCTCCTCTCATCATGGTGGAGGGCTTAGGATGGTGGGGCATGGGGATGCAATCCAGGATGAAGAACAGCACTTAAATTGCCTCGAATCAGACCGTCCTCCCACTTCCTGTCCCATTTAGCAGGTGCAGCAGTGGTACCACCAGTGCTGTACTTCATTGCATCTAAATGTACTTGAATGCTTTCTTCTTCTTTTTTTCTAGAAAGGCAGAATTTGTGTCAGAGCCAGAAGCCTTTCTAACAGCATGTTGCATTTAATGCCGTGCTACTGGCTCCTTTCAACGAGCACAGCAGACAGGAAGTCAGCACTTGCTTTGTGAGAAAAAGAGAAGTGCTTCAGTGAGAGACATTAGGTCATGTCCTCCACAGGCTGAACTGTACATCTCGAAGATTTCTGACAAAACAGACAACATCATGTTCCCGTAACACTGCAACAGGAAACCGCAAATATTACCATCATTAGCTGGCAACCGGGAGTCGGCTCTAACACTTTAAAAACTCAACCCACAGGGGAGCACTGTGGAGAGCAGAGTGAGCTTTGTCTGCTCCTGGATTCAATATTCACGATGATAATAAAAGTCTGGGTAGGGTCCAACAGCTGTCACACACTTCCTCTTTCTCCCCAAGGTGAGCAGCTCGCTTTCAGGCCTCTAGACCCGAGCGACGGAGGTGAGCGAAGACGAGCCGGCTGCTGCGGGGCTCAGCCTGGCGGCCTGCTCCAGGAGCAGCAGCATAATGCGCCGGGTTGTTAGGGAGCACTCCAGTTGCGCTGTGACAGGAATGTTTTCGACAGCTTTCAGACACTTGGCACTAATGATGTTCTGCATGCCCCATAGCCAGCTGGGAGCCGGTCCTCTTCCAATCAGTCTCCTCAACCATTTTACCAGCAGAGGCACAAATTCCTGGAAACGGGCCAGCTCGACTCCACTGCTGTGTTTGGGTTTGGAGGGTAAAAATAGAGGTGTGCTAAAGGGAACAGAAAGGCTCAGTGGGTGGGAGCAAAGCAGAGAGAAATTGAGGACCAGTCCAGACTCAACGTAACACTCTTTCATGTGACAGCTGTTACTGAGTCAAGACCATTCCAGGTTTACTGTTTCCACAATCAGTGAAGGGATGAGGTGCAATCAGAGGAATTGCAGTAAAATAGCCGGATATTCTGAAAGAAACATTTCTGAAGTCTATCAAGGTCCCAAGGCTTTTGGCAGATACCAGGAAGTGTGTAGCCTTCTGGAAGCTTCAGGGCTAAACTTCTGCTTTGGGACTGCCAGCTGGATGCACTGTGACGTTGATGTCAATGAGCTGTCACACCAGGAAGACTGGACGAATCTGCTCAATACGGTTTTTATATCTTCTTCTATTAAAGTTTTTGTAGCACGTAATAGTGGTCAAAGTCATGAACGAAAATGAGATTCGAAGCCCAAAGTCCTCTGTGTCCATTTCCTCCAGAGAACTTTGGCATTGCATGGCTGTCCGTTGTCAACAAGGTAAGAGGCCAGGTCTGAGGGACAGCAGATAAATCCCTTCAAACCCAGCAGTGATGTCTCTGTGGTGCAGGCTGTGAAAGGTGGAGGCCTCATTAGGGCCATTCAGGAGGAACCAATCAATGAGCGCTGGATTCTCTCCCAGGAGCCGCGCTGAGGAGGGGAGCGCTATTGTGAATCAATTGTCAGTCAATTAACTTCTATTGATAGCATCAGAATACTGACATGCTATAATAAAATAGTAATCATGACTCTTTAGTTGTGGGCGGCAGGTGGGAACCAGTGGGGCCAACTAGTCGGCAGGTTGAAGACGCATTCCCTAATCTCACTCTGCTCAGCACTGGTGCACTGAATCATCTGTGAGCATTAATGTGAATGTCTGACTCACGTGCTGCATGGTCACATTTAATCCCAAACAGTGGCAGATGGCCTGTTGAGCAGATTAACATCTTAACAAGAAACTTTCCATCCAACCAACCAGCTGTTTGTCAGCTGAATCCCAGAACCTTTTAGCAACTCTGTATGGAAAATGAAAACCAAATGCTGAATAACCATATCTTAACTAATAGTACAAGTAAGCGTCAAGATATATTTGTTAAGAATTGCAGAAAGCCTCAGTGAGGTAGAAAGCCTGCATGTGTCGGGTCAGATGGTCCATCACAGCCTTCCAACGACCAAAGACCTCCAAATCACAGAGGTATTCTCCAATGAGCACAAATGCAGAACCTCGCCTCGTGGCATCAGGTGAAAGTCCTGCTGAGTCCATAAAGACAGGAAACCAGTGATTACCAATATCCTTCCATTTATAAAATACAGTAGATGGGGAAGGCTTTACAGAAATCAGTAAAGACTGTAGATAATAGGACAGGATCGATCGACACCTTCAAGTAAAACTTTTACTTGAAACCTGGAGCTGAAAGAATTGAACAAAATTGTGAAGAAGTAAAATGTCCCTCTGACATAATAACTACATATTATGTTACGACGTAATAAAAGCTCAGGTCTGATTTAACCTGAACAAACAAGATTGTTGTTCATTAGAAAATGTAAAAAGGAAAAGAATCCAAGACAACATTTTTCTCTATTGTTTCAGACCTAGAGAACTAGAGACTTTTAAGGAGTCTTATTTAAAGGTCACGAGGCAGGCCATGGTTCAGAGGTTAAAGCTTTTCCTGAGCTGACTATTCATCTCCTAACATGTCTGCGCTGCAGATGTTATGAAGTAAACAAATTCTGACGTTCCTCTCGGTGGCAGGAAGCTGGGACCAGAACCAGTTCCTGCTGAACAAATTGGTCAAAACCTGCTGGTAAACCAGGGGGAATAAAGGACACGTCTGTCCTGCTGCAGTCACCCAAAGGACAGGGACAGGGTGAAGTTGGGGTTGGCTTGTTTTTCTGCTCCAATGGGAGAGCATAGAAGTGTCTATCAGAAGAGTTCACCCAGAGGTGAGCAACCAGACCCCTGCCATAAAAAAGTCTGAAGTTTATAGCCACTATTTGGGTTTGTTGTTCTGTTGCATTCTGCGGCGAGGGAGTTAGGAGTGGGGGCTGGGTGTGTAGAGAAGGGGTGCAGAGACACGACACAGACAAGTAGTTGTAAAAACTAAAGGAAAAAGCACAAGAGGCTGAATGAGTCTGGGGTCATTCAGAGAGCAGGTGGGGTCAAGCTCTTCGGGTCGGTACTGTGACTTTTCAGCATTTGACTCAAGCAGCACGCTCAGGAGGACATCAGCTCAAAGAGAAGGGATGAAAGAGCGATACAGCAGGAAGAGAAAACAGATGATACCAAGCTGCCATTTCTGTGCGTGTGAGTGTGTGTGTGTGTGTGTGTTGGGATAGCACTTTGTTCCTTGCTGGAATCCGTCTTAATTAAAATAATTGGTTATGCATTAAGTGTGTGCCTGAGGGGAGCCGGCTGCACTGAAAACATGTTGAGAGGGAAGCAGAGGAGAAGCGGGCGGCTTGTTTCTTCTTAAAGGAAACAGTTTTATTCCATCTCACAGCAGAATCCCCCCAAAAATCCCAAGAACATATTGAAACATTCCTCAACTCTCTGTGTGATTCTGCATCTTCACAGTGAGTCTCCCTTCAGGAACCCTGTAATTACCCACCAGCCAAGTCCTATTTGCAGGTGATAAAAGATTAATAAAGAACCGGTTTGAAGGCTGAGAGCAAAACACATTAATAAACCTTGAAAGGACTTGCAGCTTGTTGTTGTTGCCACAGCAAACTGAAGAAGCTAGCGCGTACTTGCAGAGGCACATGTGGGGCTGGGGCCGCTTCCAGCTTCCGTATGAAGGGGCCGGAACGCTGGAGCGCTGCTGTTCCCATCAATCAGCATGTGTTTGGTGGATGTGTTAACTCTGAGGCAGCCACACAGACGCATGTGGGCCGGCGGCCATGCCCTCGCCACCAGCACACATTTCTGGAGTCACAGCCCATTAGCTTCAGAATGGCCCTGATTGGCTCAGGTCTGGAAACAGGGCATGGCTCTCCGTCTGACTGCCTGCCTTACGGGATTCATGTGCGGAAAAAGTCAACTTCTGTTCAAGAAACTATAAATGAAAACTATCAGATCTAACGATCAATTCTCCTTACTCGGGACCATTCAGTGTTGACCAGAGACATTGCATCCTCCTCCAGAGTCTGCATGATCCCACCAGGAATATGCAGCACAGTCTGATGAGAAAAGGATTTCTTTTTTGAGGTAAACACAGGTAGATAAGAATCCAAAATCTGGGGCTGGTGCATCTCTACACGAAAAAGGCTGAATCTTTTTTGTTTAGAGAAAAAGATTCTCTAAACGATCAACTGGCCCATCTCTTGACTGTAAAGGTCTGTTGATTCCTGAATGATTTATACACCAGAGTTAGACTCAGGTACTTTAATGAAGTCAGCACTCTGTCATTATTACCTAAATACAAAATAACAAACATATTTAGCAACACTCAAAAAAAGTTCTCATCACTTCATTCTTCTTCCCTTCCTGGGGTCACCGGAGGGAGACGGAAAGCCAGTCCTGGACACAGGACTGCGAAGCGGCGGACTGAGGAGGCAGGAGAAGAAGAGCAGCTCCTGGTCATGTCACAGAGAGCTGACTGGCCCACGAAGCACAGACAGCAGCTGGGGTCACTGTGACCTGCTACCAGCAACAGCCGCACTGCTGCGTTTTTGGTCAGCATGACAACTGTGTGCCCGTGTATCTGTCCAGATTGTGTGTGTGCGTGTGCGTGAAAGAGTGGGAGACTACAAGTGAGTCAACCCGCCTGTTTGCAGACGGGCAACACTTGCTGTGAGAAGTGTAAATATATTTGTGTGTTTGCCTGCACCAACGTGCAGTCCTGTGTGCCAATATGTACCGACTGCATTACCTCTTTACTCTGTAACTGTGCCATCCCTTGTGCCAATAAACACACACAGAAACACGCACACACACAAACGGTGTGTGCGCTGGCCCAGTCAGAGTGTGGGAGTGTTTTCTCTGCAGGTGAGTTGCATACCACTCGCTAAGCTGTGGAAAGATGAAGCGATAGCAGGTGAGCAGGTACGGGCCTGCCAACGCCGACAAGAAAAGGAAGGCTTGATGCAGCTGCAGATGCAGCACACCTACTAAGATTCAACCAAAACATCTGCTTTCTCACACACACACACACCAATCAAGAAAATGGAAGCACCCAGCTCTGACCTTTCACCCACTTCAATCTGTTAAATAAAATGCTGCCCATCAATCTAAATCTGACACAGCAACACTCCTCATCTCTTCTTCACCTCGCACACATGCACACACACAAAATCAATCACTTGTCGGTGAGTGTTAATGCACCTCATCTTTCATTCATGAAGAGGAAACGGGATGAGTTCCTGTTGAAATGTGGGATCAGTGTTTAACAGCAGCGAGGCGGTTGGACTTCAGCTCACAGCCGGGCCTCACCATGTCTCGCTTTCTGGTTCTCTGGGCTGATGGGGAATTTGTGACTCTAACCCAACTCTTTCTATCTTTGAAAAGAAGCTCAAAAATACTAAATAAAGCAGCCCGCTTGAAACTGGAAAAGCCTCTTCTGTTTTTACGAGCAATCTTGGTATTTGCACAACTGATGAGCGCGAATAACGAGCTCGTAAAACCATATAATAGAATTCAGCTGATTCTCCCATACTGCGCTAGTTACGCACACACCGTCCCGGGCGACCCAAACGTCCCGGCTGCTGTCTCAGCATTCTGATGCAGGTTCTGAACGGGTTGAGCTCGCTTTGCTCTGCTGCACACTTTCTGTCTGCCGCGGCGTGGCGCGGCGTGGCGCGGTGTGGCGCGCTGCTTGTGATTCCACACCCTCTGAATTCTTGGAATCAAATTTCCACCGTTCCTCATCCCAGCCCCACACATGTTTCCCTCTCTCAATTTTTTTTTATTCCCTCTACAACTCAGTGTCTGGCATGGGCTGTGTTTTTCACCATAGAAACCGACAAAACAGTCCAACAAAGCAGAGCTGGGGCTCTGCAAACAGAGGCCAAATAAAATCCATCATTTACTCGGCATGTGCGAAAGCAGGTTTTTTTTTCCTTGTTCCCTCCGTCTCCGTGAGCTACTCACGCCCAATTTTAGAGCACTTCCAGCTCGACCACAAGACTTTTAAAAGCTGCAGGGAGAGTCGAGAGAAAAAACCCCTCTGAGCTTGCTGTAAATTCTCCTCCGCATGTGCACAAGTTCTTAGTGACGATTAAACCACTTTTTGTTCGATGACTTTTTATTCTGGTGTAATTACGATGGAAAATGAAGATCCAGCGTTTCATAAAGCGACACAAAATCTTTTAGCGCCGCTGCATCCCAGCATAAAAGCAAGTTGAACCTAGCAGTTTTCATCCCTTCCTATGAGGTAATCCCCTAAAATGTCAGATATTTGTTTAAGTTATGTAAGCACTAAGCCCCGTCCAAACCCTCCACTCGAGCTGCCAGATGGGACAAATGACGAATCTCAAGAGTTTGACGTTTCCTGGCCAGAGAAGCAACAAGGAAAACTTCCCTCCAAGACATTCCCTTAACATGAAAACTCTTAATGAAACCCACACATGTCAGAGTGCCTTGGAATCCGTGGAAAACAAAAGAGATAAAACAGGCATTCACATTCTGTGGTGCATGGCGCCCTGCAGAAGTCTTGAGTCATTCATCACACTGTCCTGTAAACCTTTGTGGTCCTGATCAGCAGTTTTTCAGGTGTTCTGGCAAGACATTCAAGTCTTCCACTAGACTTTCTCAGTCCAATGAAAACTTTTTTTTTACCTTAATAAATTTTAACTCTTGATTCCCATGCAAACTTGCATGAAAGTGTAGAGCACATGCTAACGTACATTTGCAGAAAACAGAACTGATCAGGAGGCCTTTCCACACCGCAGGCCAACAGCAGGATTAGTGAGGACAGAAGCATCATCCCAGAGCCTGTCAACCCACTGGGAGCAAAATGTGACCCATCGAGGTCTCTGCTGCTTGTCCTTTGCTCATTCCAGTGCAGGATGTTTGAGATTGGTTGGTGGGGACTGTAGCTGTGATATCTCAACCTTTTTGTCCTGTTGTGTCTAATACTTTTCCATCAGCTTCTTGAAAATCATTCAATGTTGTAATTTACATCAAAAAAGTCTAGAAATGTACGACCATTTTCCAGGCCAGCATACAATCTAGACATGTTTACCCTACATTAAATACAGGCTCTGTGCTTCAGCTTTTCATATGAATTGCCGACATTCCCTCTAGCAGCTCTGAGACAGACAGCTGGACATACACTACCAAACGCATTACACTACCTAAAGACTACAAGAACTGTAGGAAGAAGTGAAAACTTCTTTGTGCTCATTTTCAAATAGAAAAATAATGGAAAGCTAATTATTTTGTTTTTGGTTCTGAATGCTTACGTTTTCTCCTTTTGGCTCCGGTGTGAGAGACTCCGATCACTAGAGACATGTAAATTGGATCACAACAAAAATATGTTTTCACTCAAAACCAGCTCCACTTACAGAGGACCGAACACTTAGTCTGGTTCTGATGTCATTACAATCAGAACTAGAATATTTTCTATTATTAGGATCAGGTTACACTGTATGTGCATAACATATATCTACATTGTTGGACAGTACTGTTATGCGCAATTATACAGTTTATATATCTGTACAATTGGAAACGAATGAGACCATTTTATTTTTGTGATAATAAAAGTAAACAGTAATAGTAAAGGTGTAACCAATGACCAAACATAAATATGGCAACCCTGTCCTCTCCTGATCCTGGTGTACAGGGACTTCAGGATGCATTATTTGCTGTTAAACAGGAAGAGCTAGAGTTAACCAGCTTGGGGTCTGATTAAAGAAGAACTCACTCAGTGCAAACACTTAAAGAGCTTTCGTCAAAGATGAGTGGTTCTTAATGAGGTGCACAGATTCAACTAGAAGCACATCCCTTGTCTACAGTTCCTGTGAGCAGAAGGTGAGCAGTGCCAGGCCCGTCACCCTGTTAGCCCATCACCCCGCTAGCCTGCCAGTCCATCAAACCCTGGGCCTGTCAAACCATCACCCTGCTGGTCTGTCAACCCATCAGCTAGTCAAGATCGGCCCGTCAATCCATCGGCCCGCCAGCTGTTGCTGAAGACCATCAGCCCCAGGCCAACCCACGTCCTCTGGGATCTGTGGGTTGGGACAGAGAGAAAGGAAGGAAGGGAGCGCTGATGGAGGCTGTGGGAAAAGTCTACGTGACATGGAGATGAGAGTCAGGGAGACAGACTCTGGCAGAAGACGTCACAGAGGTTCTATCAGCTGTCTCTGGACAGAGTCAGCCGTCTGTCAGCAGCCCTCCTCCAACTTTACATGTTCCCTGAGCTGAAGAGTGGCCTTGCTGTCCTGTCTGGCTCTGGCCATTATGACCGTTACTCTCTCTGACTAGAAACCCTGAACTAACAGCAGGACTGCAAAAATGACTTCCTTCTCTTTGCTGTGAACATCTCTGTGTTTGATCTGCTCTGAAACCAGGACTCAGTTACATAACTGCATTTACAAACTGCATTTCCACCCTCCTTCATCCTCACATCACACTCATCTGCCATGTTTGAGGCAGACAGACGTTTTTCCGTGGCTTCTGCAGTGCTGTGCATCACAGTCACTGTTCATCTGGACAGTACAAGTGAAAACATGACTTCCTCAAACCAAAACTGGAAGCCGATTATATCTGGAGCAGACCAGCTCCAGATGAAGAAGTTGGTTGGAGAGCACAGCTGGTCAGTGAGCAGTCTGTTGGTTAGGGGGTCAGAGGACACTAGACACCCTTAACTTTTTTATGCCAGAAAGATATTTCAGGGGGGAGTTTGTTTGTTTTTTTTATACATTAAAATTAGTTGGCATTTTTATTTTGAACAGTTGTATACATTTTATTGAAGCGTAACTTTCATAATGTTAGCTGATAAAAGCAGACCAACTTAGAACAGATATGAGTTCACGTATTTCCTTATTTCTATTTTCATTTTCCATCAAGTAGAGGAAGAGACTGAGAAAAATTAATAAACTTTCAGCCAGTTGAAGTTCAAAGTCATTTCCTGAAAAAAACAAACAAACAAAAAGATACAATTATAACTGGCTGGTGGCTGGGTGGGCGGCTGGTTGGTGAGCAGGAAGACTCAACATCTGTCTGTTGCTCTGAGTGGAGAACATCTGTCTTTCTATCAGAGGCGAGGGGAAATCAAAGTATTGTTTCCAGCTGGAACTGACAGGTCTGGACATTTTCCACCAGCTATAATCTTTCTTCAGTGTGCCTCTTCCCCCTGACTCCTCTTTCTTTTTCACTCTGATAACTGAATCCTCCGAAACAAGATGTGGGCTGAGAAGTCAAGGAAGTGTAAAAGAGAAAGCTGCCTTTTCTTTTACTTCTCCATCACTTCCTCTCAGAGTGATTGGAGTTCCACAGAGAAGAAGGTAGGAAGACCACAAACAAAGAAGAGCAGAGAAGTCAACAGCTACCAGACCAAAGAAGGACCGTAGGATGAGCTGGCATACCTGAAAACACCGGAAACTCCTCATCTTAATCCAATAAGGAAGGATAACACTTTGAATTAACTGGCTGAACTGCAGCTTTGGTCCACTCCGTCCAGTGGACTAGCCTGATACTCCTGTCTAACTCGTCAGCCTATATTCAGCTCTAAATCAGCATAAATTCAAATGAAATTTAAAACTAGTTGGCCACTTCCAGCTTTGCAAGCAGATTTTCTTATTTAGCCCTTCATTCCTGCTGGGTCACTGTACCTATTTTATTGTATTTTTGGAAACCTGTGGTCGTGCTGATTCATTATGGTAAGTTATGGTAAACAGTTAAATAATTTACCATTATTTTATGCAACGTACATATTTTATAAAACATGACCAGATTGTGTATTTTTTCATATTTTTTTATTATTTTTGATTGTTATTAAATCTGTTTTCTCTCTTTCATGTGTGTTTTAAACTAAACTAGAATCAGAACCAGCTTTATTCACAGGCCAGAAACTTAAGACTTTGTTTTCACCCTGCTCTCAAAACATTAAAATACAAATATATGAAAAGGAAATTACGTAAAAGTCCTTATAGGCTTTTTTAGTATTTAGGTATATATCCAGTGTTTTACAAAACTGCCTGGCAGTGATCAGTCTTCAGCAGTCGGGATGGTAGAGCCAGGGTGGACTGGACCACTCCATCTCAAAAAAAGATGTTTTTATTTTCCACAGCAATACATTTTCATTCTATATTGTGAATAATGAACAGGAGTCTATATGTATACATACTGTTTGACCCAACCCCCAAGGTCTGAAACCCCCCCAAACGGTGGGCAGTGTTAGGGAAGGTAACCCAACACTGGCCAGTCAGCCCACAGTAATCGATTTCATTGCGTAGATTAGATTTGGGCAGAGCGCCGGGTTGGAGCTGATGGTTCTCTGAGTGGGAAGGTTGGCAATCATCAGGCGCCTGGTTGGTGTTTAGGAGTCTGAGCAGAGTTGAGACTAAAACAGTGATGGTGGGCGGGCTACGGGGGGAGGGAGGAGACGGGCAGCAGGCAGGCAGCTGTTAGTGTTTCAGAAAAGATTAGCACCAGGTTCAACTATAAACAATGAGCTCATTCTCTCTGCCTGTGGACGGCGCAACACCCCTCATCTGTTTTGGAACAAGCAAGTCTTATTGAAACTCCACAACAAGGTAGCCCACACGCCTCAGGAAAAGAAAAACTGGGAAAAGAACTAGACACAATCTTAGAGTTGAGTATCTCTTGTGAAATGCACGGACACCATCACCAGAAACAAAAATTATTACCATTACTGTGGTTTTCCACTACTACTAAAGTTTCACAGGTTTATTATCTGTACGTTCAAAACTGTTCGCAAAACCCATTAACACCTGAGGCACAGCTATCTATCAGACTGAATGGCTCCATTAGAGGGCATGTCTGAGTTTTCAGTCAGTTAAGCAGCAGCTCTGTCTGCGATCAGGATACGGATGCTGCCACATCAAAGAATGCATGCTGCACAAGTCTAAATGAGAAGAACTTAAGAGAATTTAAGAGGAACTTAAGAGAAATGCATCAGAAGACGGTTGATATTTTATTCCATTATGTGAACTTCACACACTTAGTAGTGTGTGGATCTGTGCGTGTGCGACTGCACACGAGGGTCAAACAGACATGAGGACCAGGTGGCTGAGGGGATGGTGCTGCCGGGTTGTTGGGTGACGACTGGTGAGCGGTGCCCTTTCAAGATCCACGTGCCATCTGCCTCAGCCGGCAGAGAGCATGTCGCTGTGACGCAGGAGGCAGCAGAGAGATGGAGGAAGATAATCTGCTCACTTTTTAGTGCCGTCTTTCACTTGTGTGATGTACTGGTGGAAACGGAACCTTTCTGTGGTGTACGACAGCATCAGGAAAGCTTGAGCCAATGTTTCAGAGAGGCCTGGCCTCCACTGGGACTCCATCATGTCACACTCTGCCAATCCAATTTGGAAAACCAATTTAAGAAATAGTTAATTGCAATTCTGCTCTATTTAACATTCAAATAAGCTTGGGAAGACCTTGTCTGTCTCGTGACCTCAGAAAATGTCCCATGCTTTCCACTGGAGCTGGGAACAGCCTTCCACTGTGTCCCCAGCAGGACAAATTAGATTTTCTGTCCAATTTCTTGGTTTTGTTTGTTTTGTTTTGTGGTTCTTGCTGAAGCATTCCAGAATGAATGCAGAGATGGGAGCAGTGAGAGGGGGAGGTAGAAAGCAGTCTGTCGGGGTCTAATGTTTATGAGCGTCTGCTACACCTGGCTCTCTGCTAGCAAAACACAGCCTGGTAGCAATGCTTCATTCTCCACTTTCTGTCTTCCTCCATCAGACAGGAGACGAGGTGGAACCGTCCCAGCTGTTCAGGAGGAAGGTCCCACTGACAGGAGAGGGCCAGGGGCCAGGGGCTAGAGCCCGGGGGTCAGGGCCTGGGGGTCAGGGCCAATCTAGGGGAAACTGGGGGGAAATGTTGAAAGTGGAAGACAGAAGCCAGCCAGCATCAATGGTGTCGCATCAGCTAGAGGAGCAAAGGAGGGCAGAAGACCTTCAGGCTTCAGCTTTCCTATTCACATATCAAGGCGACAGAGTGAAAAGAAGAGCCTGAGGAAGGTGAGGAAGGTCAGAAAGGTGAGGAGCTGCAGGCTGGGACAGTTTCATAGAAAAGAGCAGAGCCAGACCTGGCTGCTGGAGCCATTTCCTCTCTTCCTCTAATTTCCTGCCTCCTTATCTCTCCTCCTCTTCTCTGTCTCTCCTTCCCCTCCCCTCGTTTGGAAAAGTCCTTCCTCCTCCTTCCTGCTCACTGTGTGCCAAGGCGGAGGAAGCTATTAAAAATTAATGGAAGCTGAGTGATAGAGAAACCTGCAAGGGCGCGCCGCCTGCCGAAGACATGCAAGAGTTGTGGTGGTCAGGCCAGCGGGCTGGGAGCTGCAGCAGGCATGCAGCTGCGGAAGTTAGAGGTGAGTTGCAGACATGCAAGGCTAACAGCCTTCAGAAACACTATAAATACACATCATTTCCTTTCAACTCACACTCAGCAGGCCTGCAGGTTCCTATAGAACTCCTTATGTCGTGTAACGTGTCACCCTGCACACGCAGACGTACCAGCAGCAGCTTGTGGCTTTCACACAGCGTGTTTGTTTGAAGTCTAAATTCTGTCTGCTTCCTGGGAAAGGCGGGAATCACCATGGTAACAGGAGACTCCAAGCTAAAACAGCTGAAGCTGCTGTAGCGTCTGACTGCAACAGGACGGATCTATGATGAACGAGTGTGTAACGAGCTAAGAAGTGAATATTTAACATGCAGCCCTGCAGCCTCTGGTTGATCATCTCTGATCTGGATCTAACATCCTGTCCGACTCACTGTCTGCTCAGACTGATGACCAGAGTGTGTTGTCGCGACCTGTCTTCCAGTGATTGTGGTTTATGTGACAGAAAAGCAGAACATCCAGTGAAACGTTTGCCGCATCAGACCGATTCGTCTCCCATGAGCGTCACAAGAGCGATCAGCTGCTTCTGCTCTTAGAAAAGAGACAGGGCTCATCAGTTCAACAGCCCAACCAAAGTCCCAGAACATTTCCTTCATCTTTATTGATGTGAGAGAAACCACGGCTGCTCAGTTCCTCCATGCCGGCTGTGTTGACAGCATGCATCAGAACCGGACCTGTAGTCAGACCAACAGAACCTCTGTGCACCGGGCACTCAACCAACTCCAGGCTGGGCTGAAGGACATGACCTCTGACTTCAGCAGCAGAGGGGGATTCACAGGCCGAAGAGGAGCGAGAGGAGGTGGGGGAAGAAACTCTGATGCTTTGACCTGGACCAAACTGCACTGACCTGCCTATCAGCCTACCACAAACATGGTTCACCCTGACCCTTGACCTGCTGACTCTGACCCCACCCATCCACAGATGAGCTCCCAGAATCCCCAACTGGACAAGCAGAGCCTTTGTCCGGCCGGACGTCCCTCTGTGGACAGAAGGACGTCTCCCTCCATTGAATCAAAGATGTTCGGACGGAGAGAGTTGAAATGAACTTCACCAACTTCTGCCAGTTTCTTCGCTGTGAGGAAACAGGCAGGAACACATGAAATACTGTGCCCTCCCCAGAAGAGACAGGAGGACTTGACTAGGTCAGAATCTACTCCTTTCTCCTCCACTGGTTCAGCAAATAAGTTCAAGTGTTTTGTTCTGCTTTGTTCACTAAATGTATCAAAACTCTGCTGAATTCCAAACTGCTGCCTTGACAACACACCTGCTGCAGGTGTGTTGTCACGTGTTTCAGTCAATGTGGAAGTGGATGGAAGCCTGACGGATTCATCTCCGGATGAACCAGCCTCCTCCTGCTGACTCTGTTCCATTCATGGGACACAGATCAGATTTCATTGTCAAACCATTAAGAATGAAAAGTTCTTCCCCTGTGGGTCTGTGAACTTTCACCCATAATTCAGATGACATGAATCGCCTTCTCCCCATCAGTGACAGTCAGTGGCAGCTGAATGCAGATGAGTCAAGTGGAAGGCATTAGAGGAGCAGGCAGCAACATTCAGTTAGTGATGACTGTTACAAGGCTGGGCCATCTGCACAGCTCTATGGCTTTGAAGAGCTCAGAGTGATTCAAACCGAAAGTCAGTGGCGGGGATGGTTTGAAAAAAAAACAAAAAAAAAACTTGTAAGACAAAGAGCAGGAGCAGGCGAAGCCTCACTGAGCGTGCTCCGAACGGTTTGTAGTCAATGCATGTACTGCTGCAGTTCAGAAGATAGTGCAGGCATGCGGTTACACCCAGCTTCATCTCACAGAGGCCTGTGGCGGGCGGCCATTTTGGTTAAACCCATGTTGGTCTGCACTTGGGGTTTCACTACCGCACCCTTCCCCTCCCTGGTGCAGCGCATGTTCCTCCCAAAACGACCAAACAAATCTCAGCTTACAACGTCTGGCGCTGCCAGAAGGCTGCAAGGAAGCCTATAAACTCGATGCGCAACAGGCCCTGCAGCAAGCCTGCAGAGGCCCTGCTGCAGCCGGCAGCCGCAGGCCTGATGCAGGCAGGGCCACCGTAAGCCACACAGCAGGCCTGCAGCAGCCTTGTAGCAGACCTGCAGCGGCCTTGTAGCAGACCTGCAGCGGCCTTGTAGCAGACCTGCAGCGGCCTTGTAGCAGACCTGCAGCAGCCTTGTAGCAGACCTGCAGCAGCCTTGTAGCAGACCTGCAGCAGGCCTGATGCAGGCCCACAGCGGCCGCATCTCACCGCCACAACATGTCAAAACCCTACGCCACCTGACACTGTAATGACTGGAGCCATGGAGGCTGAAGGGGACAGAGGAGAAGAAGAAAGCATAGTGACACTCACCTAGAGATGACGAAACAGCAGCAGGGACACGCCATGGAGCCATGAAAGAGAGAGAGAGAAGGGGAAATTGTCAGCACCAAGTTCTTGCAAAATGACTCAGTGGAAGCTCGGCTCCTGCTCTGGAGAAACGCTTCCCAATCTTCATTAGAAACAGGACAGAGTAACAGTTGCCTTCAACTGTTACTCTATCCTGGTGTCTCTGTCTGGAACACCTGGGGGCCACTTTCTACTGAGTGGGTTCAGAATCAGGAAGAACTTTCAAGCCAGATCTGTGTCTATTTTCTGAACTGTTCCTGGCCCAGTTCCTACCTGGTTCAGATTAGGGCTGTTGTGAACAATTATTTTAATAATCAAATAATTTATGGGTTATTCTGGCGATTAATTGAGTTATTTAATAAAAACAATTAGAAAATATATTGGTAAATACTTCCATAACAATAGTTTTGATGTCAGATATCAATATTGTCCCAAGTTTTCATATTTGTGCATCCATAAAAATGACTTCTCTGTGTTTAGAAATAAGTTTATGTTTCTATCTTCAGTGAACCAGCATGTGTTCCTGTGGGGGGTTAAAGGTGTAAGCTGGGCTTCCTGATGCTGTTAAAGTGAACTCATCTAAGTGTTTGAGCTCCTGAAGCATCACTCCTGCTTTGAGCCTCCCAAACACCTTTTCAACCCTAACTCACATACATCCACATACACACACACACACATTTGCAATAAATGAGCAGACGGCGAGACAGACAGATCTGAGCCTGCAGAACGTGTTGCTTCCTGAACCCCAGCGCCTCCTCTGATCGTTCTGTCCTGATGTCCAGAAGGAACCCGCCGGGCCTCCAGTCCTGTGGTTGAGGCATCAAGGCCGCCTTCACAGTGTTACCTGGGGGGCTGACTGCTTTCTGCTGCGGTTCCGTCTGGGGCGGTTCTAACTGACTAGCTTCTCCTCCTCCGCTAACCCGTCTGAACTGATTTCTCTATTGGCTCAATCTGAAGTGAAATGTTGTGGTTAAAACCATCTTTTCATCTTAGTGGAGAGAAAAGCGTTTCTCTGGGAGATCGGGGAAGCAATCTGCAGCTGTGACCATGAGGAGGAGAATCCCTCCTGACTGAGTTTCACTTTCACATGGTGATTAATCACTTAAGAAGATTGTGCCACCCAGCCCGGCTCTCCCCTGGCCCCTAGACCCCCGATGCCCCGGGCCCCAGGCTCTGAAGCTCATAACAGGATTGGTCTGGCTAATGTCTCAGTGCTTAACATATTTCAGGCCTGGCTGCAAATGGCACGTTTTCATCTGAAAGACAAATGGGACCCAAAGACAAAAGGCAGAAGATGGGTCTTGACTTTCTCTTCTCTTTAGGATAGTGAACCCCTTTTGTCCCCACCCCCCTAGTGCAATCATCATTTGCTTTGCTATCCTCACCCTGCAGCTTTTTCTGTGTATTCAGAGCAAGCCAGCGGGGTTTCCCACTTTCTCTGCCGCTAAAGGGATTAGCGGTAATTGGGACAAAAGCACTGTCCTCAACCTACTTTGGCTCTGGGCCCCCTCTATAGAGGGTCGCTAAATACAGTCAGCTTCTCTGCAGGCAGCGCTCCTGACTCAGGGTGGGCTGGATGTCCAGGGAAGCCATGTCTCCAAAATTTCATTTTGGATTAAGTTTAAATTTAATCCAAAATCTAAATTGCAACGTTATGCTGATGATGCAACCTGAAAGCAGATTGTAAGGTCCTATTGATTTGACTTTAAAGCTCCAAGGGGCTCAACATAACTAGAAACCAAGTCTTGAAATTGCATTTCTTTATAACTGATTATGAATGGAATATAGAAAATTTCTCTAAATTGTAGGTTTGTGAAATCTTTTGATGTTGCCAGATCAGTGACAGAGTTGATGAATGAGACAGGGAAAAAATGGATATAGGTGAGAAGGACTGTCTCAGAAGACGTGATGGATATGATCTGGATGGTTTTCCGATGTTATTTGAAAAATTTGCTTTAAAAATTTGAGGAAGAAGACGCATCCTCGAGGAAAACCAGTTCATTCAATCTAAATCAGAGTTAAGATTTATGACTCGCCCTGACCCCAACCAAACCTAAAATTGTCAGGCTTCTGTTGAATGCTTAATATGCCTGCAATACATTCAGCACAGAGAAAGTCAAGCAAAAATGAAAGGCAAATTGTTGTAAAGATATGTTAAACCGCCTACAGTAGTGCAAACAGATGAGTAGATATCTGAACCTGTTGAGGAACTAAAGAAAGAAAGTAGAGTTAGTCATACTGTAGTAAGCGCAACGCATTGTATGTGCACACGACTCAACTGTAGCAGCAACAGAGTTAGGACGCTATCACACACACCCCTGATGATTTGCACCTGACTTACCCGGTGGTTACAACAAGCCACAAGCTGGAGCTGGAAGGTGTTAAGCCAAAGCTAAAAATGGGAGAAGTTACACAGCTTATTTAAATGGTGGGCAAACATCGAAAGCATTAAAATCTTAATTAAGATAATATGTTGGGTTTACTTCAGGCTCACTCAAACCTATAATTAAAGTGAATCGGTCGGATTGGATCAGGCTTGGATACAATATGGGCTCAGGTCATGTTGGATTATTTAGGTCCGACCTAAACTTTAAACTAAATACATGACTGCATATTGATTGCTTACTCTAATAACTTAAATATGAGTGTGTGAGTGTGTGTTTGCTTGTTTTGTGTCTCTCTGTTGGGATGATGGGCACTGTGAGGCTCCATATTCTCAGCAGCCAAAATAGTGGGTGAACTGGAATTAGCAGGCAGCTGGGAAGGAAGAATCCACACAGTGGGCCCCAGTCAAACCCCCCCAACTCTCCCCCACCCTCCACAATGGCTCATGCTTCAGATGCTAGCCATTTTACGCCTCTTCACTGTCGTCAAGGCTTGTTTACAGAGGATAAAAGGAAAACTAGATGTGCGATGAATATTCCAGTAGCATCCTCTGTGCAACCTTCAGCATGCACTCTGCTGCAGGCAATCAATGAATGATGAAGGAGGACTTGCCTTTTTACAGGTTACTACATTAGGACTTAAGTCAACTGAGGTGAAAAAGTCACCAACTCTTTTTTTAGCAGCAGCCGAAGAAAGTCGAATCAAGTCAAGCAGCTTTCAGAGCTGAACTTCTGACCTTCTGTTGTGGAGGAGAATAAAAGTGCAGACTTAGGTAAAAGGTGAGGGAGCGAAAGGCAAAACAAAGTCCTATATTACTCCTACCCTCCAGCTTGCCCCCAGAGAGACCCAATGAACTGTCCAAAAGTCTGGCTTACTGGTTTTATGACGGCCAGATGGTATCATAGGGGCCTTGTGCTGCTTGTGAACTAGCCTCTACCCCAGTAAAACGTTGACCACTGACCCCGGGGACACATAAACCTGACGTCTAAGACAACAAGGCTCTTGCCATGTCACATCGATCAGGTCACCTGAGGAGACTAACTCAGAGGAGAAATACTGAAAAAAATTCCATCTGCTTGAGTTGGTCCTGTTGTCCCAGCTGAAGCTCTAACTGCAGTGAATCACTGAGGTAGAAGTGCACTCTGACAGAAACTCCAACTTCATCAATTATTCAGTGGGGTTTCTGACGCAGACGTGTCCCTCTGGATTCTTTTCCAGGTGTCAGAGAAGGTTCACGACCCCTGGCGACCTCTCCAAGAAGCAGCCAAAGCCACCTCTTGTGTGACTTTATGGTCTGGCCCACTGTAAAAACAGCAAAAGGGGGGCGAGGGTGAGGGCAGGGAGGGAGGGTGCTAGGGTTTGGGCCGTCTAGCCTTTAGAAATGCAGCCTCACTCTGCAAACACTATCTTGAGAAGTGATCAAGGGAGGGACACTTAGCAGCTTAATTGCACCAAATGTCCTCTAATGACATGAAGCCACAGCCCTTTCTCTAAAGGCGGCAAATCCCAGGCCAGTCAAGGGTCACATAAGGGTCAGGTTGAATAATAGTTCAGCGGGATGTTTGGGCAGCATCAAGAGCTGCTCACACCTGTCTTTTAGACACAGCAGCGGGATTAGGGATTACCAACCAGAGAGGGAGGTTCTAAATCCGCAAGAGGAACATACTATATTCTGGTGCAATATTACATGATCAGAATGGTCCATCTGTAGAAACACTGCTGGCCACCAGAGAGGCTGAAACAGAGCATCGCTTTACCCTCACTTGTTCTCCTCATCTCACTCCTTTCCTCTCACAACTGGAAAGCAGGACTGGTTTTCCCTGCCAGTCCTCAGAGCACAGACACACACACGCACACATACACACACTGACGTCATCCAGATTGCTCTGCCTGATGGGAAGCATATGAGCTGAGGAAGGAACATTGGAGGAAGGGGGTGTTGTCCCCAGAACACAGAAGCTATGTGCCAGAAATCTCCCAAAACTCACTTCTTCCATTCCTCTTCCCCGTCACCATGCGAGGCTGCAACTCCTTTTTAAACAAGCCCACAACAAGCTCTTCCTTCGGCTCAAGTGGAATCTCTACCTCTAAACCAATTAGGCCTGTCTAAATGAACACAACATCTGCTGCTGTTCCAGTATGCCAGGTCTGAGGCTTATACCAAGCGGTACATCTTGTTGTAAGTGGCTGTTGGGGATTGAGTTTTCCTCCAAACATAGAAAAGCAGCCACATTCATACCTGGCTTTGGATGTGATACTGACTCTGGTGCTCTTCTCTATGCACCAGTGTTAAAGCAGTCCTCTTGGCTCCAGAAGGATGACGTCTTGCCTGGCCACCATCTCTCCGTAGCTGCACCTCACCTCAAAATAACCCCCAACACCCCGATCAGTTCAGAAAGGAAGAAAGGCTAATGGAAAGACAGAAAAACACCTGGAAGTGGTCTGCATTGGCGGTGGGCTACAGAGATTGAAGCTGATTTGTTAGAAGTTGGGTTTGTGCTGATTATTGCTGTCAAGGTTTATCAAAGTTAGGGCTTGGAAACCACTGATGGGTTTCATGATACAGTTTCTACACTTAAAAGTCTTCTTCATGTGATGCCAGAGGAAACACACACTGCAGGAGATTATATAGTAGCAGCTCTGCCCCTCCTCACCTGTTGACACACACTGCTGGTCAGCTGGCTGAAAGATGGCTCCTACTTACACCAAGCCCACAACATCAAACTGCATGCAAATATTCCTGATTGTACAGGTGGTCATGGTGTGAAAACTGAGGGAGCGTAAACCAGTATGGCATGCTCACTGCAACAATAATAGTACTCTAATAGAGCAATATATACGTTTGCAAAAGCCAAACAATAATGATGTTGATAGAATTATTTAAAATAACAATGTTCTGCAATATGCCTGCAGCAGAACCAACCGAGATAAGACCAAAGACTCAAAACAAAAGACAGATGGAGGTCCGTCAATTGTCTGTCTCAAGGAAAAGATACATTTGAAGTTAGTTTCCAGGTGAGCTCTTCTTTCTAACACTCGTGCAGCCCTCTCATGCCAGTGTGTTTGGTTTACTCTGTGTGCATAGTGACACCAGGCTGCAGTCACCTGTCACCAAGAAGAAGCTGAGAGGGCTAAAGGAGTAGGTGGTAAACAAGCACACCCCACTCCCACCACTGATAACTAACCAGTAGAAACAAGAAGCCCATTAAAACTGTGAGCAGAGTTAGGTGGCGCTGGGAAATGAATTGTGAAGACTTTACAGTTGGTATATAAGCCTTTTCGTGTTGAGGGGAGATTACCTAGTTTGCAGTGCTGGTAATCTGAAAAGCAGCTTGGAGAGATTTTTAAAGTGGCAGCCTGTCCTCTCTCCCTACTAACCAGCAAGAGACCTCATAAGGCAACAAAAAACTACTGAGGCTGAAAAAGATCAATCAGAACAACAATGCAGACAGGATATTCTAGTCAGAGACAATCATTTATTCATAATTCAGACGTTCTGATTTTTTAGCCAGTCTTTCCAACAACTGAGTACAAAACATGTCAGCCATTGAGTTTTTACCTGTATGTTCAACAGATCATGACTCAGTACAATGAGGCTCTAACTGAGCAGGGGGATAGAGGCCTGTGTCATCTTAACTTGGCTTGGCTTATTTCTCGTATGTACAAACATAAATCTGGACTGGCTTCTCCTGCTTTAAACCTGGATTCTTTCAGCCACAGTTTGTCAGTCTGTGAAACCTTGACATTATTTACCCACAACATATTAGTAGTTATGCTTTGGTTTCTTTCTGAACTTGAATTTCAGGTGAAGCTAAAAGAGCTCTGAGGAACTAAGACACAGAACCTATGAGCCAGTAGAATGGACTGATGGCATCAAATGTAAATCTGTAAAGTCGTCCTAATAAAAATATCACCATACAATATAAGGAAATGTACATTTGAGATACTTTTGCTGAATAATGAAGTGACACTGATTTCCTCTCTTCTTTGCTTTCCATCTTCATAATATTCCCACCTCTCACCTTCAGCATCTCAAGCAATGAGAATCTGCCCTCCTGACCGAACAGAAGCCAAGCACTTGAAACATTACAGCCTGTCAAATAACCTAGCAGTCCCATGTGTGAATTGTGTAAAAAGAGGCAGCAAACCCCCAAATCTGCTCTGACCAGACACACAGAAATACCAAGAAATCAAAGGAAGATAAAACTCAGTCTGTGTATAAACCCCCTGATCTCACCACCAGCCAACCAGTGCCAGTGAATGTTTGAAATGATATAATCAGCCCAGGTTTGTGATGGAACCAGTGTTGATTTTACCAGGAACCATCAGACTGTTGCAGCGATTAGGAAGCAGAGGAGCAGCTGCTCTATGCTCACCCTAAATGGCGCTGAGGACCACAACAGTTCTGCCAAGGAAAGGAGGATTAGACTAACATCTAGTTAATAGGGAATGATAGATCCTCCATGATCCATCATAACATTAAAGATGGAGGCAGAGTGCAGTTAGACCTGCAGGTTAGAATTAATTCAACCCTTTGAAAGGACTTTGCCTGACTATATTCGAACTGTTAGGTGTGTTAGTTTGAAGGACTTAGTTGGAATGGGATTACATGAAGCAGGTAAACAACAGTATCCTTTACACCACTGAGTTTTACTGTGGAGTTCTTCCTATCGTCTCAGTGAGTGTGCACTACTACCCACTTCCCCCTAAGAGGTGAAACCTAAACCCCGGGGCGCGGCCTGTACTCTGAGCTGGCAGAGCTCCAACTGCAGGGAAAAGCTGCCCAAGGAAAAGCCTCTGCAGCTTGGAATGCATTCCATAGGAAGCTGAGAGGAGCAAGATACTGCTAAAAAAGAAAACTTAGTTTTGTAAGAAACATCTGTGCTGGAAAAAGATGGTGGTTTACATGTGAGCGGGCAAAAAGGAGCCAGCTCCAAGACAGAGGTGTACAATTTCACTATCAAGTTTGAACAAGAGGAAATCTGACGCTGCCTCTGTGAGTTTTTCCTCTTCAGCTTTCCTAAGGTAAACATGCTGGTAGGCCATGTAACAAAGAGAGAGCCCTTTGCAGCACGAGCACTGAGGAAGGCTGTAATGTGGAGAAGAATAGAGAGCAAGAGAAGAATAAAGGAAATGATGGATAGACGAAAGAAGAGAGAAGGAAAGAAATAACAGCGATCCTCTGGTCAGGCACGCAATGGTTGGTTAGAATCAGGTCAGGCCCACATGAGGCCTCCCTCACACATAGAAAGGATCTATATAGCAGCAGAGAGCACGCTTGTGCCACATTACACTGGGCTGCAGAGAACCACTTATAGGATCAGTGAAGTATTTTTATGCCTTTAAGTCCTTGTTTCTCTGCATCGTTCATCGGATGATTACAGGGCCTCGATTTTGAAAATTCCTCAAGGCAAATTATCTGCCTCAAACTTCATTGAATTAAGTTTTATTATTTAACGTGCTGTGTTCCACTCAGATGATTATTTGTGTTGCACAACACTCTTTCTTCCACCAATAAGCTGTTGAAGAATGCTAAGATGCTAAAAGCATCTTAGCATTTATTTTAAAATGTTTAAGTTGATTTTTAAGTTATCTGTTTTTACAGCTTTTCAGACTTCAAACTTCACACTAAATGTTATAAGGATGCATTTCTGTTTCTTTTAAAAAAGGAACAGAATTAAGAGCTTTTTTTTTTTTTTTTTTTTACATGTTTTTGCTAGCTTAATCCATCTCACCTTTTAAAACGGTAGGATGGCTTATTGTAAACTTTGTCGTCCCAGCTTTTATTTCATTGATTAGGTAAAAATGAATGATGGAGTATGCTTGCTAACTGAACCATTGATTTTAAAAAGCAGAGCTTGTTCCTTAAAAATCCATCTGATTTGTAGAAAGGAATCATGAATGACTTGTTCTGAAACAAATCAGTGAATCTGTGTGGAGCAGAGGACACATCGGCTCAGCGGTGCTCCATTCTACAAGAGAGGTAATGAAAGGAAAGATGACATGATGGAGTGAACAGCTTCTAGCAGATGGCTTCCTACTCCCATGTGTAAACCAGAGCCAACATGGAGACTTCTGGAGCCCTCAACCTGTTTCGTAGGTTACATTCGGACGGTCTTGACTCCTGAGAAGTCTGATTGCTCCTCTGTTACTCTAAGCAGAGTCCCAACCCTCACCACCCCCTGCTTTCACTCCAGTCTGCACCACGAGCTCACTCTTTGACAGGCTGATGCCTGAAACCTGGAGTCTCAACTTACTGGAAACCCAAGCCGGCTGCTGGCTCGCTGAAAGGGAACCTGAGAGGAGGAGCGGAGCAGGCTCCACCATAACAGTAGAAACACACTATGTAGGCCACACTTTGAGAATGACCTCAACACTCTGGAAAGGAAGTTTCCTTTGGCTACATCTAACGATGAGCCGAATCACTTTGGCCAGTTTAGTATTTAGTCGTTTCAATCAGTTAAAACTTTTAAGAGTCTTTGGATTTTTTAAGCTGAATCATAACTGAGCAGCTTAAACCCTCAGTCAGTGGTGTTTCTCGGTGAACCCATAATTTCTGACCATCAATGCTGACCACCATTTCACGTGATTATACTGCCATTTATCCTATCTGTCTAGGCGCTGGCTGGACAGATAGGATAGGATGCAATCAAATCTTCAGTCAGCTCTCTATTTCTTAGAGAATAGTAAAATCACATTAATTACAGTAATAGAAAAACTTTTTTGTTTACTGCTGAACCAAATAAAAAGAACATATATTTCAGTATTTTTTTTCTTGATTGAAGTGTACTGAATACACTTCAATCAAACTGTGACTTTAAATCCAGGACACTTACCAAACTGTGGTTTTTACGTACCATAAACCCCGCGCTCAACTCCTCTCCCCCAGCCCCCCAGTTCTAATTACATTGTAATCAACTTGAAAGCATTTAGTTGAAGAAACACAACTTGACTCGCTTCCCTTTTACTGTATTTTTGTTTTCATTAGGTGCACAGCAAATAAGCGCAACTTTATTGAACCCTTGAGAGCTGCAGGATAGTTGATAATGAACTACAGCTACTTTCACTGAATCATCTGAAAGCCTTTGTTGTGGCCTGCCATGGCAGCATGATTCATCGAACTCATAATTAGTCATGCTCTCGCCATGGGCTGCAAATATGACAAATCTTACAAGACAACTTTTGCTGGGTGGACTCTGTTTCTCTTTCCATTCTGTAACAGGGACATATATACATATATATACATATATATATATATATATAATATATATAATATATATATATATTATATATATATATATATATATATATATATATATATATATATATGTTTAAGTTGATTTTTAAGTTATCTGTTTTTACAGCTTTTCAGACTTCAAACTTCACACTAAATGTTATAAGGATGCATTTCTGTTTCTTTTAAAAAAGGAAAAGAATTAAGAGCTTTTTTTTTTTTTTTTTACATGTTTTTGCTAGCTTAATCCATCTCACCTTTTAAAACGGTAGGATGGCTTATTGTAAACTTTGTCGTCCCAGCTTTTATTTCATTGATTAGGTAAAAATGAATGATGGAGTATGCTTGCTAACTGAACCATTGATTTTAAAAAGCAGAGCTTGTTCCTTAAAAATCCATCTGATTTGTAGAAAGGAATCATGAATGACTTGTTCTGAAACAAATCAGTGAATCTGTGTGGAGCAGAGGACACATCGGCTCAGCGGTGCTCCATTCTACAAGAGAGGTAATGAAAGGAAAGATGACATGATGGAGTGAACAGCTTCTAGCAGATGGCTTCCTACTCCCATGTGTAAACCAGAGCCAACATGGAGACTTCTGGAGCCCTCAACCTGTTTCGTAGGTTACATTCGGACGGTCTTGACTCCTGAGAAGTCTGATTGCTCCTCTGTTACTCTAAGCAGAGTCCCAACCCTCACCACCCCCTGCTTTCACTCCAGTCTGCACCACGAGCTCACTCTTTGACAGGCTGATGCCTGAAACCTGGAGTCTCAACTTACTGGAAACCCAAGCCGGCTGCTGGCTCGCTGAAAGGGAACCTGAGAGGAGGAGCGGAGCAGGCTCCACCATAACAGTAGAAACACACTATGTAGGCCACACTTTGAGAATGACCTCAACACTCTGGAAAGGAAGTTTCCTTTGGCTACATCTAACGATGAGCCGAATCACTTTGGCCAGTTTAGTATTTAGTCGTTTCAATCAGTTAAAACTTTTAAGAGTCTTTGGATTTTTTAAGCTGAATCATAACTGAGCAGCTTAAACCCTCAGTCAGTGGTGTTTCTCGGTGAACCCATAATTTCTGACCATCAATGCTGACCATTTCACGTGATTATACTGCCATTTATCCTATCTGTCTAGGCGCTGGCTGGACAGATAGGATAGGATGCAATCAAATCTTCAGTCAGCTCTCTATTTCTTAGAGAATAGTAAAATCACATTAATTACAGTAATAGAAAAACTTTTTTGTTTACTGCTGAACCAAATAAAAAGAACATATATTTCAGTATTTTTTTTCTTGATTGAAGTGTACTGAATACACTTCAATCAAACTGTGACTTTAAATCCAGGACACTTACCAAACTGTGGTTTTTACGTACCATAAACCCCGCGCTCAACTCCTCTCCCCCAGCCCCCCAGTTCTAATTACATTGTAATCAACTTGAAAGCATTTAGTTGAAGAAACACAACTTGACTCGCTTCCCTTTTACTGTATTTTTGTTTTCATTAGGTGCACAGCAAATAAGCGCAACTTTATTGAACCCTTGAGAGCTGCAGGATAGTTGATAATGAACTACAGCTACTTTCACTGAATCATCTGAAAGCCTTTGTTGTGGCCTGCCATGGCAGCATGATTCATCGAACTCATAATTAGTCATGCTCTCGCCATGGGCTGCAAATATGACAAATCTTACAAGACAACTTTTGCTGGGTGGACTCTGTTTCTCTTTCCATTCTGTAACAGGGACATATATACATATATATACATATATATATATATATATATATATATATATATATATATATATATATATATATATATATATATATATATGTTTAAGTTGATTTTTAAGTTATCTGTTTTTACAGCTTTTCAGACTTCAAACTTCACACTAAATGTTATAAGGATGCATTTCTGTTTCTTTTAAAAAAGGAACAGAATTAAGAGCTTTTTTTTTTTAACATATTTTTGCTAGCTTAATCCATCTCACCTTTTAAAACGGTAGGATGGCTTATTGTAAACTTTGTCGTCCCAGCTTTTATTTAATTGATTAGGTAAAAATGCATGATGGAGTATGCTTGCTAACTGAACCATTGATTTCAAAAAGCAGAGCTTGTTCCTTAAAAATCCATCTGATTTGTAGAAAGGAATCATGAATGACTTGTTCTGAAACAAAGGAAGAAAGAGTGTTTTATATATATATATATATATATATATATATATATATATATATATATATATATATATATATATATATATATATATATATAAAATGAACCCCAGGGTAACCACCCAGACCGGTGGCCATGGCGGCATGCTGCTGATCTGCAGCTGGAGTTCTCTGCTTCCTAAAACAGATGTGCAGCAGCCGGCTCACTTGTTTCATCCTTGCCCCGCTTTTAGACCACGCTGGAAAAGAAAACAGCCACTTTCTTGAAGTTTCCTGAATAAAACTCCCCAGCGCTCAGGGAACCTGATACTTTTGGTTGAAATGTGGTCTAACTGTATGGGGTTTGAGAAATCTAAATATATCCTTGATAATAAGCAGTAAGATGAGGCTGAGATGAACTCGCTGCCACAGACCAGACAGGCTTGTGTGGATCGTTAGCACAACAGCAGCCGCGGCACCTGAGTCCGGCCCACAAGCCTGCCAGCCAGGAAGTAGTCTTGCCCATTGCAATTTAGTCCAAGAGAACTGCATCTGCTTAGCAACCACGTTCCAGCTCCAATCACAGCAGCATTTGGGATAATGCCGGCCCAGAGAGCTGTGCTCTTCTATGTGGAGGCGGTGCATTAGTCTCAAAAAGCAACACACACACACTAGTGTGATGACTGTCTCACTTAATGCTGCTGTTGCTCTCCCCGAGCATGAAAGGAAGAGGAAGAGGGTTTTTTTTCCTTAATGCTTGAGCTACTACCAAGCCGCTTCTAGAGAGGAAGGGAGTGAAACATTGTCTGGCACCTTGAAAAGGCGCACTAAAGTGAAACCATTATCGCTTTCCCCTCCCTCTGTATGCCACAGAGGTGTCTGACTGTCTGCACCCCCCATCCCAACTCCATACGCCCACAACCACACACACCCACACCCTGACAAACAGACTAAAATAGATATGTGCGGTAGCGGCTGTTGATGCTGGCCGAGTCGTCCATGTTGGACTGAAACCCAGCACCCAGTCTGGGGTCTCCTCGCCATGACCCACGGCTATTCCTGGAATCAACTGCCGGACGCTGAACTTTGGGCCAAATTAACACTTGAAATGAGACTTTGTTCGGCACACCCTGAACACATGGAGCAGTAAACAATAAAGCTTCCCACGCCATGTTTGTGTTGCAGTGGTGTAAAGGTGAGAGTAATCAGGCTGCCGGAGAACTTCATTAGGGGCAGACGTGATTTCACTATCACACATGTTGGCTGAGGCCTCCAGACAGGGATCAAAGTTTACCGCTGTTTGGAAACACACACAGAGGGACAAGGAGGAGGCTGAATGAGACGCAGTTACCTGTTTGAGCCTCACCACTTCTGGAGTGAAGTGAGGCTGTAACACTTTCTTCGACGGACTCCGTCCCTGTTTGAGGCTTCACACCAAAGACCATGTATAAGATTGGCAAGCATGGACTGATTTCTAGTCTGACATTTTAATTCAAGTCCCAAGCTAACGTTCAGTCCACCAATTCAGTTTTTGAGCTGTTTGAAAAAAATATCGCCTGTGAAACAAGATTCCAATCCACTCCAATGTGGGTTTGTAACGACTCACGTGTTTCTTAAATCAACTCCTCCTCAAATCTATTTACACGCAACTGATTTCACGTTTTAACCGAGAAGAAACAGAGACTGATTCAGATCTTGCAACTTATCAGAAAAGCACATTAACTTTGAGCCAAGCACATCGGACTTTATGAAAGGACAGAAAGCCAACCCGTGGCAATCGTGCAACAGTTCAAATAAAAACTCTCCTGACATCACATCATCAATCATTACACAGAGTATCTTTACTGGAAGCAGGTTTGAAGAAAAGTCATCTTTATCAGCTCATCAGTTCAGCTGTGTTTCTCTCCTAGATGAGCCCATTAGAGGAGCTACTGAAATTAGCATTTTAGATCTCAATCAGGAAGTACTTGCTTCAGTGAACCCGTTTCATTTTTGTGTCTGTTCTGTCTTCGCAAAGCTGGCCGCGGGTTCTGAGGCAGGTTCTGGTTCTACTGGAGGTTTCTTCCTCTCCATTGTCACTACATGCATGCTCAGTATGAAGGATTGATGCAAAGTCAACAACACAACAGAAGTGGTTGTCCATTACCAGAATGTACGTACTCATCCAGAAGGAGCAAAAGGTGGAAGTCAATGACTCGATGCTTCTCTGGGTTTCCTCACATGGAAAACTTTTAAACTAACTTGAATAATAAAGTTATGGACTGCATTGTTTTATAACTATGACTCTTAATTCTGGGATTTTCTCCATCTCTTAGAGAAAAACAGGGAATTACAAACTGCTGTTTGATGCCATTTTGCTCTGTATTGTAGTCATGATAAATGGAATTCATTAATTCAACTCACTCTTCTTTAACCTCATACATCAAGAACCCAATGGAGAAAGGATAAATCTCCACAGAATGCATGAATGATTGAGTTGAATTAGCTATTTTTTTAAGTGCGTTGAGGTGATGCATGTTGTGAATTGGCACGCTTTAAATAAACTGTATTGAAACTAATTAGAATAATAAATACTTAAATGCAGTCTGACATTTTGGCCCCTATGATCAGTGAGCAGGTACAAAAAAGCAAATGAAATGTTTCCACACAAATAGACACTACAGTCACTCAGATGATGGGAATCTGAAACTGTCTGAATCAACCTGAGATAAAGTCTTACGTCTTTCCTGCAGGGAGTGCTTAACTGATTCATCACCTGTGTGTTCATCAGGCACAAGCGTGGTTGTGTTGACCAAACGGAGATGATGCTGAGGGCCATTTAAGTACAGCTTTCTTAAATTTGTATGGTGATGGTGGAAATAGGGAAAGACCAGCGACCTTAGTAGCGCAGGACAAAGAAATACTTCTGAAGTATGTTGTATTATTGTATGTATATTATTATTATTGATGTCAGCCGATTTTGTGCCTTAGAATGAATGTAAAGTGGAGGATGTGAACAATTATTCAATCATTGTCATAAAGGTTTCCATTCCTCTATAAATGAGTCAAATTCTGGTTGCAAAGAGCCAAACTGAAGTAAATCCTATAAGTCTTGATTTTAGCTTTCCACAGTCTCTTTGCTCATGTCCCATCTTAAAGACTGCACTTGTAAGATCAATGGAAACCAGTCTTTAAGGAAGCAGTTCAGTAAGGTTAACGCCAAGCATCTCCTGCTGTTTGACATTATGATCCACAATAAAAACAGCTGACTTAGAGCCCTGTATCTCTGGACACATGTGGCGTACCGCACAGAAAGGCCATGGTGAGTAATGTAGAATTTAAAGAGTGCACAACTCTTAGAAAAACTAGAGTAATTGTAGAGCAGTCCTGGTTTGGTCCATAATAATGGGAAGCAAACGACGTGGAGCCCCTTCAGGTCAAATGGGAAACTTCCTTCCTTTGTTTTCTCTACTTTATTCACTGGATATTTTTGAAGCCAGCTCCTTTACTTGGCCGGGGCTGCAGGCATGTCCATGACCAAGACGCTGCTGTCGGGTTTCTTTTTAGGAGGTGTTTTTTTTTTGTTTCTTTTCTGCTGCTCGGGTAAATCTTTGTAAGGCCAGAGCACAAAGAGGCCTCTCGGTTCAGAACAGGACACTGGGCAGTCTCGTAACCGAACCGACCGGCCAGTACATGCTGGTGTTTTCCACTACAGGGTCGGACATTTTGTTCCACCGCTGAACTCTGGAATAAGCTGATCAAGTGAAAGGGAGAGTGAGAGGTTTGACTGTGGAGCCAGATCACATAATTTTCCAGTGGAGAGGAAGGACGGCTGGAAGTGAGGGAGGAGGATCTGGAAATCTGGTTCCGGTATCCGCATATTGTATGAATAAAGTCTCTAGAGTCCAAAAACCCGACTGTAGCGAGAATAGAATGACTTGTTTTCTATTTCTGATGCTTCATTATAACACTTTCCTCAACTGGGAATACAGACGGAGCATTTTTTGATATATCAGGATGGACAAGACCCTTTGTCAATCATGTTAACCCTAATGCTACATATACTCTGGATTGAAGTTCCAATAGGATTACCCTTGAAGTTGCCAATACTTCATTTTGCTGGTTGTTCTGCTTCCTTCACTCCATATTTTTGCCGTTTGGTTATTTTTGTGGAGGAGAAAGAGCATATTGCCACAGGATGTTAATTTGTACATGCACGGGGATGTTGCATCAAACTGACCCTGAGCTAACCTTGGGTTAAATGTAGTACAGTGGACTTGACCTCTTTTGTTTCCTTTCAGCTTTAAAAAATATCTCCCTTATGAATTATAGCTATTGCATATAGAGATTTTAGCAGCCTTTTGGAAGAGATAAGAGGTTTACGTTCTCTACGGGAAACACATGAAACTGCACAATTAGTGCTAGCTAATATTGGACGCTAAAGATGTCAACTCCGAATTCCATTACCGAGGTCTTAAATTAGCAAAACCTTATTTTATGCCGACTACTCTCTCACATACAAAGTGGGATGGCATCTCCGATCCTGACATACGATCAGTGTTGCAGAATAACAGTATGGTTAAAAGGAAATGTTAATTATAGCTTGGGCAGAGAAATTGGAATCGCCAGGTAGACCACCACATCTCTAGTACCCAGATTGCGCTACATCACATAGATCAAATGCAAAGGCACAATTTGAGAAGTTTGGTCACAAACCTTTGTTCATGTATTTTAAAATTGTATTTGTTTTTTTATTATTATTATTTCATCTTTTTGAGATTCATCCAAAAAAGCTTTCAGGCTACTTGTGTGATTCAGTTCAGTCTCTTTATTTCTGAGAGTGGTTTCTGTTAGGACAAAGTAATACCCAAAAGATCCCCTAAAAATGCTGCTATGAGGGGCAAAGCATGTCTACATTACATTCTAATCTGATTAGCGTGAATCCAACCCAATATTTTAATGGCTTCTTGATTTAGTCTTAGAATGAATGAGGGAACTATGCTCTCTCAAAAAGCTTCAATCAAGAAATACGAGACCATAACATCCATCCAGCCTTGTTTGAGGTAGGAAAAAGGGAAATTAGCGTATAAGACGGTACACATGCCTCAGACTGTTGCATCAAGATACTTCTGTCAGCAGGGTGGAGTCCCAAAATGAAGGCTGTGTGGTGTCGAAACCAGAAGTGTAAGAGTTTGTGCCTGCCACGGCTCTGCGGTAGACATTTCGGCTGACAGCCTGCTGGGTTGTTGTGGCCGACAGCCGACACTCTGCTCATCCGGGCTGTACTGAGAAAAGGGGAAGTGGGAGGGAATTCAGATCAGCAGAAGGTCATGTGATGCTCCATGGGTTCAGCTGTGTGCACTGCTGCTATGTTTGAAATCTGAACGATAAAAGGCCCCAGCGATGGGTGAGTGGTTGCTGTCACCCCACATGGGATCGCACCATGAGGAAGGGCTTTCATGGGAGAAAACTGTGGTATCAGCAACCTCCCTGACCTCCCCCTCTGCCTCCTCCCGTCGGCGAACCATTCAGCAGGCCAGGAACCGACAGTAGACAACATTTACACAACCACAGAGATCATCCGTGTTTGTGCAGGGGTCAGACAGAGACACTGGGTCAACATTGCTTTTCTTCTGGACAGCCCAGGACAGTTGAAGAGCGCCTGTCCAGATCAGCTATCTGGACAGGCGCTCTTCCAGCAAACCTGAGTTTTCATTAAGCCCCGAATTGAACTTCAATCCCCTCTAAGGACAGGCAAGGAGCGGCAAAAACTCGAAACAGAAATCTAACAGAAACTAAGAGCAGTGAAGCAGCTGAGTTGCTTCCTTTCCTGTCCTCCGTCCTCTGCTGTCTGTCTCCCAGTCAGGTTGGTTCTCCTCTGGAGGAAGGGAGGGTTAATGGACACATTAGCTGCCGGCTTCTCCCACTGCGACGATTAGGTGGCCTGAGGTCATTCCTTCACTTCTCCTTCCATCCACATCAGGGATTTATCATTTCATTACTGCCGTTTAGGTGGAGGAGGAGACATCCGTCCTGGAAGTATCGCCTACTTATGTCTGCTATCAATCCGTGAATGCTGCTTGCTTCAAGAGCAGAGGCTAAACTATGGCAGAGAAATGAACCAGAGAGTTTACAAAGACAAGCACTTGCTCTCATTAGGTTATTTTATATTAGAACTGAACTTATTGTATGTCAGTGTGCTTGAACACTCTTAAATGTCGATGTTTGAAGATGAACACAGATTTTATTTGATTCATTGTTGTTTAAGTACCTAAGGCCAAGCAAGCTGTTTGAACCCATCTTTTCTCATCGCACTGCCTGAAAGCTTCTGGATGTTGCTCTAAATAAAGCCCATTTTTGATGCTTGCAGCAGGAATTCACACCGTCTGAGTGCATGAGTGTGTGCCAGTGAGTGTAAGCGTGCACTCAGTGTGCATCACAGCTGTGTGTTTGCTGGACGTGAGATGTATTGATTGATGCAGGAAGTGCAATCTGATGTTTCAGAGAGCTTCCTGAGTTAGACAGTTGCGCCACCGACAGTGAAAGCTGTGAGCGTCGGGTTCTGGCCGGGTGGAGGAAGAGACTTGACACAGGGGAAGTAACCAGTTTTAGAAAAACAGCAAGAACAAAGAAAAGGCTTGGAGGAGGAGGAGAAGGAGTGCAGAGACAGACGCAGCTTTGGCTTTGTCCTTGGGCTGAGACCAAACAATGCCTCTCCTTCTTTTTCAAAGAGAGCCGACTGCTGCTCCGTGGAAAAATCAATCGCTATCCTGTGTTTCAGGAGCCTGACGCCCTAAAATATGAGATATGCAATTGTGTGTGTGTGTGTGCATATGTGTGTGCAGTTAGAGCTTTGTCTTTAGTCAGAGTTGTATGTGAATAATAACTATAACGAGTTATAGCTAGTTGCTTACACTCCACTTCTTCATTTTTCAAACCTACAAAACTTCTACAATCAAAGTAGGAATGTTAATGTCTGGCAGTGTTTATCATCTTTAGAACGGTCCACAGCGCCATCCTGATAGTAATGGGACATTTTTTAAAACATGCTTTTACTTAAAGATTGATAAAATGAATAAAATCAAACCTTCCCAACACCGCTGCAGTTCGGAAAAAGAAACAAGATCCAGTATTTGGTAAAGGGCTACATGGGCTGTTCCTATCTTATTAATTTCATGCATTTTGATGCAGACACATGGACCAATGTACCTCTGAGTTGTCCACATTTCTTCCTTAAAAGTACCGGATGACTCTCAGACCAAAGTGTGGTTTTTCTGGCAGGAAACCAAGCCCAGAAGGGATTTCGTGAAACCGCCAGATAGTATCATAATGTATATCTATAAGTGGGGCTTTTGTGGTTTGATCAATTGGTTTAATCAATTTGGCTTTGATCAAACCACCTGTTTCACATTTGAATACAATATCAGTGTGTGGCGCAACGGCCAGTCTCTGTCACAGAGGACGTTTGATTCTTCATAGATGTGATGAGTGAGCTGTGCTGTGAGATTGAGGAAGATGATGGCAACATATATATCTGTGCCAAACCAAGGATTTTATCTCAGTTAACCTTTGAACTCCAGCCTCATCCTGCACGCTAAAACACTACTGCTGGGATACAACTATACACACCACACCTCCTCAGTCGAAGGGGGGGGGGGGGTCTGACAGATGACTTCCTGTTTCTGTGTGTGAGCAGATAATTAAAACCGGTAGACCAACAAGGCCGGCGAGAAAGCGAGGGTCACAGAGGAGCAGTGAGCTCAGCTGAGTCAGCATAGGCAGAGGTCCTGCCAGACGCCCTGAGCGGCATCAGCAGCAGCAGCGAGCAGGCTGAGACCTCGCCTCAGAGGCCGGTCCACACTCCACACACCACCTCGTCTCAGAGATCTACAATTACTATCATTATAAGAGTCCTATTGTCTGCTCTGGAGCACAATGAGAGTGTTGCACGTGAATGAGTGTATGAAGAGAGAAAAGATGAGGAGGAGGAGGAGGAGGAGGAGGAGGAAGATGGGGGTTGGGTGTATAATCAATGGAGTAAAAAGCAAAGAGCAAGTCTGGCTGCTGTGAACAGCAGCTGAAGTTCTGCTTCAACATCTGCACGGATGCTTTAGTAGACCACGCAGATGCAGGTTCTGCCCACTGAGGAGGGCAAAGCATGGTGAGCCACTCTTTTAAACAACACCACAGTCTCGAGTTTCTGAACAGCTGATTGATTCTGACCAAGCAGTCAACTCATTTGTAGCCTGTTGCAACAGATCTATTTTACACACAATTGGAATAAAATAGACTTGATTTGCACATACTGTTTTCTTCTTCTTTTTCTGAATTTTGAAAGTTATAAAATGTAATTCCAGACTCTGAAAGATGACTAAGTGTGGTAGCCTGAGAGGCAGAAATCCAGGCTACGAGCCGATGAAGCGAACATTCAGGTTAGCAGCTGATTTCATGGTGCTCTTCTCATATCAATGTGTGCAAAAGCACCCTTGCAAAGAACTGTTTGAATCAAACAGTTAGCGGGTAGCGATATCCTGAGAGCAAGGCTTTAATGCTCTGCATGGAAACAATAAGTTGGGTCAGTTGGATGAACTTTCTCTGCCATTTACGACCGAGTCTTCCTTTGGTCCCAGGGACTGAGAAGTGAGGCGGCGTGTCATGCTGGATAGGAAATGTGGGCTAATTGCAACCAAAGTCATCACCGTTGCAAAACAGCGCGGCAGCCTTCTGAGAGGCTGCAGCTGAGGTGTGGTTTTAGTTCATAGATAAGGTGTTGAATGAAGATAATCTGGCTCTTTGTCACATTACCCAACTAGGCTGAACCCGCTGCGTCACGTCTCAGAGTTCTACTATCACGTCTGTCAACTGACTGGTTGCTCTTGGCTGGCTCATTAGGGGAGGACGTCTGTTCTTCTGATTAGTTTAAGATTAACTCGCTCCAACTTGACATAGAAGCAGCCGTGAGTCAGAGCAGACTAGATGGAACGGACACATCTGTTGTGCTTATTCATCATGCTGCCAGAATAATCTGTAATGTTGCATTCATTTAACAGGTACTGGAACATCTCTGGCTGTGTAATGTCCTTGATATGTTTTCCTACCTTCCCCCCTGACCCTACCACCGCTGTTCCCCTGTCAGACAGAAGAAGCCGATCCCTTTCCTCCGAGCTAAAGCTTCCAAAGACATTAGGACAGCAGCTAAAACACTTTAGCTTGGTTTCTGATTGTATTTGGGGGTTTTATCACCTGTGTTTCAACTTCAGCAAACATAAACCAAAGAGTATTTTCATGATTTAGATTAGATGGTCTCTGAGAGGCTAAATGTAGGACGGATCTACATGTAAGTCGAGATGAATGCTGAAGACAACATGTAGTCTTAAACATTTACATTGTGGGTTGGAGTCAGCAACCCACTCCAGATTTCATCTTGTAAATAAAGAAATGGGAGCGTTTTCCAGTATGGTTCTGTCACCTTCTGCTCTGTTTATCCAAGCGAGAAGAAAGCATAAAACTTCCAGGAAAACCAACCAAAGGCAGGCTAAAGGACTGAAGTGGGGGAGGCAAACAATGACCACTGGTCCATGACTCAGGCTCTTTGGGGACCCTGACCATCCAGCGGTGAAGTGGGGGAGGAGCGGTCACTCGTATCTGTCCCCCAAACACAGATCCACATTTGATAGCCACTACAAAAGGAGGGACAATGGCTGGTCAGTGGAGCCCCACTTCCCCCTCCACCAGTGCCGCCACCATCACTCTGCGCTCACACAACAATACCTTATACCAAGCTGCTGGGAGCTTCCTTCCACATGGATGAGGTCAAGCCAATGTGACCTCTCCCTCCGCCCCCACCTTCCTGGCAGAAAGAGGAGGCCAACAAAGAGTCTCATTAAAAACATCAGAAAACACCTCCAGGCTTTCCCAACTCTACTCTCACAGCATATCATTGGATGGTTTAATGTGGCTAAAACAAACATTTCACAAGGAAACAACGGTAACAATATGATTCATTCATACATGGTATATCAAAGCTTTATAGTCACGTTTCAATCTGTTTTAATATCAGTATGAGGCCATCAGTATGAGGCTCGGATTCCCGAGCTTCAAACTTCTCCAGGTTAACATCGCATTTCATTGCACTAAGTTTTGTCTCTCCTTATTAAACCAGGTATTGCTGATTATTCCATGTCATCAGTGTCAGGATCCAGGGATGTTTGTTTGGTTTTGGATTTTTGCCATTTTCCCTGTCCCTATCGTGTCCTATTTTTCTTGCTTAGTTATTTCTGTTGTTCTAGTTTATCATATTTCTTTAGTCTAAGTTATTCTTTATTGTTAGTATTATTTTTTGTTCCCCGGTGTTCTCTCCCTCGCTCTCCTGTGCCACTTTTCTTTCTCCCTCTCCTCAGTCTGCTTCCTCTCCTTCCACTCACACCTGCAAACCATTAGCTCATCAGCCCAGGCCTTCTTGTCAAGCTCACAACCTCCCTAGTATTTAACCCTCTCGTCCTCACCCACCACTCACCGGATTCTTGTCTAGTCCCATCACTTCCTCGTGTTACCCATGATCTCCCTGCTGGATCTTTCTTAAGTGGATTTTTGTTTTTTGTGTTTTTGCCTTGGCTCCCTTTGGTTTTTGTACATTTTTATCTCCATATGCTTTATTCAATCTTCATTTTCACTGGCTTCTTCTGTCTCCTGCATTCAGGTCCTACAACAAACATCTAAACCTGACGACAGTCAGAGAGTTCAGATGAGTTTAGATGGACTCTTTGGGTCAGTCAGCTCTACTATAATTGAACACCACTTCTGGGACAGGGCTTCGTTACCACCACAAGATTATTTACTATTTGTGAATTATTTATGTTAGTTGATGACATTCCCCCCCCCCCCCCTCCCAACTATATGATCAACTGAATATTGCATTTAAATTACGATCCAACTGGACCATTTCCGCTCCCGTCCAAATGACGGTCCTGCACTGATATGAGTGTAATGGATTTAATTCCATGTTTTAATAGAATATGATAAGGAAGTGTTTGCATTGCAGTGTTTTGAGATGATAATGTTGTAAAGCGTGGCAAACAGTTTTATGTATTCATAATTTTTTCTATTTTGTTGATGAGTTTGTGAGTTGTAATGTTATGATTGTCAGAGTCATTTGTTGCTTTATCTTTAAAACTGCTGTCACATCAAGAAACTTAGATTTAGGGTAAAGTAGAACTGAAATATTTAATATCCCCCAAAGGCTTTTTTTTTTCTTTTTCTTTTAAGATGTCTTTTCTTACCTGGTCAGTATGGGAATAATTCTCCAAATATTAAACTATTTGGTTCATTTAGTTCAGCACCGTGATGGAGAGGATGGAGATCATGATAATAAATACCAGCTGAAGCAGAATTTCAATGGGATCTTGAGGGGAAATGACAGACACAGTGATTCTGCACCAGCAAATAACAGAACAGAAGAGCAAGAATCTTCATATGGGTTAATTTAAATATCAATCTACATAAAGCAGACTTTGCAATTTCTTCCGTTTAGTGACTGCAGCAATTTGAGCTCCCTGTCCATCCAAAGTGTTTCTCTACACATTGGAAATATAAGTTCTCCCAACTAAGAGCTGGCCCGTTGGTTCCCGTCAATGTTCCTGGTGTCCACTGAGCTGGACATGATGACTTAAGGCTCGGTGGACACACATCTTCCTCCTGCATCTGTCAGGGGACCTTGATGCATTGTGTGGGTGGGAAGTGGGTGCTGTGTGGACGTCTGAGCACATGTCAATGTAGGGCTGTGTGTGTTGGTGTGTGTGTGTCGGGCGTGGGGCGGCATTACTGTGGGAGACAAGCAGGTGGGGATGGAAATGAGTAAGCAGAGCTCATACTAATCTCCTCCTACAGCTGATCCACACACACACACACACACGTGACACGACAAATAACACACTGGATCAGGTCCAGTCTGAATGAGGCTCAGGAAGCCTGTGCTATGAAGCAGCAGCATGGATCTCATTTATAATGAACACCATCTAAATCCAGCCCACCTTCAGCAACCTAACCGTTCATTTATTAGCATCAAGCTAAAAGCTTCTATCTGAGAATCCTGGAGCCCAACCAGGGGAGGAGAAGGGGAGCAGAAGGGGGCCGCAGCTTTATCTGAGAAGGGAAAAGGTCATGTGCTTATGTGGGGGGTGGAGAGAGTATGGTGGTTCGGGTGGAGAAAGGGTGGGGGTCAGTGGCTTTGCCGGCCTACACAAAAGATAGTCCCAGGCTGACGCAGCATAAAATAACCATCAGTCACCTCATCGGCTGTTCACCAGCTCTAAACTACGTTACAGCCCTGGTTACTGGAACTGACTGACTGACCGATGTTTTTAAAGTAAGAAACTATCATTGAAGTAACTAAAAAAAAAAAATTAAAAAAAACCTGCTTGGCTCAATGACAAAAGCTAAATCTGTTCTGAATTTTAATTTAATTTTAAATTTTTTTTAATTGAGCAAAGAAAAATAAATGCATAAGGAATGTGTTGCATATTGATAATCCATAAAGGCAGCAATTAACAGATAAATCTGTAATGACTCTTTAATCCACTAACAATTGAACACTCTGGATGTCTGAGAACATGAAAACTGGCAAAGATATTTTCACCCAAAGTGCTCTAACATTTGCTACCACAGGGCAGGCTTTCTTCTCCATCAATAGCTGCACAAAGGCTTTAAGCTTCACACAACATGGGAAAACTCAGCAACGCGCTGGGCTCGACATGCAGGTCAGCTCTAAAGGGGTCAAAGGTCTGTGAATACGACTGTAGCTGGGTCTTACACAGCCGCATGCGATTATGAATATTTCAAAGCTTCTTTCATTAAATAAACACAGCAGCCCTCTCCTCCTACAGAAACATATCATAGATATTGAAAGGTCACAAAAACCTGTGTGTAGTTTCAAAGCGAGCCGTCAGGAGAAACGGCTTCTTTACCACGCTATACCTAGAGGAGGTTCAGAAAAGCGGAGAGTACAAGGAAGGTCGCACTGCAGCATGAAGGTCACGCTGCACTGCAATGCTGTGAATATTCTGACAGATTGGAAGGAGTGGGCTCTTTCGGCTGGGATGGTTCACAGCAATAACGCAGCGCACGGCCTGAGAGAAAGTTGGCTTTTGAGTGGAGTGATAAGTGAGGTGGGCTTTGTTTATACCCCTATCCCTGTCTCTAACACTGACGAGCTACTGTCAGTCCCAGGCAGGTGGCTCACCTGGAAGATGAGTAGCGCTCATCTTCCAGGTGAGCGCTCACTGAAGCACTCCCAGCCAGCGCAAGTACCTCCATCTATCTTTGAGGGTGGATGGAGACGCTGAGCCCCAGGTGGTCAGAGGCCAACAGCCCAGTGGGCAGAACTGACAATGAGGACTTCTATTTTATTTCTCTTTAATCAAACCTCAGTAGTTTTACTGGGAAACCTCCTTAGCTTCCTGTAAGCATTCCAGTGATCGGTCACAGTGATCCTCCAAGCCTTCTTGATGGCTTTCAGAGTTTTTACTTGATGCTTGGATCATTTTCAGCATGCTGCATGACTGTGTTCACAGAAACTTTTTCTGGATTGCTAACCCTCTACAAACTATGAATCATTAAGGCATGAATCTATTGCATTCTGTTCAAAAAGTCCCAAGCAATTATTTTCTGTGGAGGCGAACCAATTAGCTGTTTCCTGTCAGATACCGGAACATTTTTTTCTTTTACATGAAAACAATCTTGAGTTCATTTTTTATAGGACTATAACATGTCAAATAGGAAGAGCGACGTAGAAGAAGGGAAGAATTATAAGAGAAGCATTAAAGTGTGTCCCAAACCGCCTGATTATAGCTACAGAGCTAAAGTAGACAGAGTTCTTCATTCGGATGTTTTTAATGATTTCATAAAGAGAAATGTGTTTTATTCCTCCTTGTCATGTTGATCGAGGATTAGAGCTAATAGAGGGAAAACAGACAAATTACAATCTGTGACCAATTGATTGGTTCACAGAACACCACCCATTCATCCATCCATCCATCCATCCATCCATCCATCCATCCATCCATCCATCACGCCAGTGTTAAGTGATCAAGCGGTGACAGCCTTCATTAAGATTCTTGCTTAAGAAAGTTTTCTGTTTCAGGAGAGATTTGAACATTGTGTGTGTTGACTCAGTCAGAGCTGTTACATCAAAATCCAGTGAAATGCAGACTGTTTGCTAAAGCCTTCACGCGTTCCACATGATCAGGCATCAACTGGGAAAATCCCCTTTTCTTCTCACAGCTTTAAAGTCTTCCGAAAGAAACAGCTTCTGGCAGGAAGACGTATCTTCCAGAAAGAATCGCAGCACTTATTTCAGTTTCCACTGCTGCTTCAGCGGCCGCCTCTTGAAAGTTTTTTTTTTTTTTTTTCCAAACAAATACAGCAAAGCGATGCAGTCTAAGATGTTCAGCTGCTCGCTTTTCCTCCGTTTCTGTGCGCGCCGCAGCGCTTTTCCTGTCAGCAGTTGTGGTGGAAATAAAGCTATCGTTTTAAGGCGCATCAAGCTCAGTGTGAAGACACCGTTCCTCAAAGTTGACGTCACCAAACCTCAAAGAGAGGTTTTCTTTCCACAAAGGAAGAGGGAAAGAAAGCAAAACTACTTCTCCAGTATAATTATTTCTGTACTTAATACATCGGATTTCCAGTTTCGAGGGAGAGACGGAAAGCACTAGGAAACACTATGAGGAAAACATACAAACCCTCAGCCAGTCGCTGCAGAAGCTCATTCTCAGCTCTGGTTCTGCTGGAGGTTTCTTCCTGTTGAAGGGGAGTTTTTCCTCTCCACTGTCACTACATTCATGCTGTACAAGGATCACTGTACAGTCCAGAACCTAATTCAAGTGATTTTCTACATCCTTGTCCAGGAGGAGTGAATATTGCATGTCAGTGACTGACTGCTGGGGTTCCTTAGATAGAAATGTTTTAATCTACTTTGAAGAATTTGAGCACATCGTACTGCTTGATAACTAGGATCGATTAGAAAGTATGTATGTGTGACTGAATTGACATGATTTCTTATAATGTGCCTTGAGATGACATTTGTTGTGAATTGCCATATATAAATAAAACGAACACCGGTTTAAACCTCTGAAATGAAACAGCCAAGAGACTGCCAAGTTGGTGTTTGAAGTCCCTGTGTTTTGTGTCAGACTGTCACTGTGAGCGCAACGTGGAGCGACTTTTCAATCCCACTCGACGTTGAGACTCTTAAAGGTCAATATGGCATTGATTTCACTGAGCCTCATCGTGGATCACACCATCAGCCCCTAAGACAACGGCAGGCTGGCTGAAGCTGACTCTAACCTTCCTTAACTTTGGAGTATGAAATAAAATTACAAGGGGAAAAAGTGAATTCTATCTGCAGCACGACTGCACAATACATCCACAGAACTACTTATAATACCTTCGTATCCAATGAGAAGATCACAACATGCTAAATGTGTTGGCTGTTATATTCCAAGAATCAAGGATTTACTCTGTTGGGTCAAAGTCCCATTGTTAGCTTTTGGCTAGAGTTCAATTCCACTAGATACCCAAAGGTTAAAGGTTGCATTTAAACAGGGTTAAATTATGGTGCACCAACATTTCAAAGACAACACGATGGTTGTTTTCTGTTGCAGATGGCAGGAGTAACAAAGCTAACCGCGGGCAGTTTTACCTTGAAGCCATTAGTGTTTTCTGAGTTAAGAGATCAATAAACTGATAGAAAATGTATTTGGGAAAAATTTAATTGAAATACCAAGTATTTGGCCAACTTAATGTTGAAGCTGTGGGTTTCTTTTAGGACCCTTACCATTAACTAATGCAATTAATCTGAAACTTTAAAGGCATTAATATCATGTAGAGAGCCGTCCATTGGAATCTACTGAATCTGATGCAACATAATAAAAGCTAACAGTCTTTATTGTGGATGCTGACACTGTTGGGGTCAAAATAAAACTCTGTTTTGCAGTAACTGATAGAGACCAAAAAGCTATTTCCATACATTTTAAATATTCCAGATCATGAGACAGTGTTGTTTGGAATGAAGAGCATCAGAACAGGAAGAGAAGAACCAATGGGATGCATCTCCAAGCTACCTGTTGTCAGGACAACACGAAGCTCTGCTGCACCTCTCTGAGAACAGGCCTGAAAGTTCCCAGCTGTTCCCTCCGAGCACACGGCTGCCAGTCAGCAAGCTTGCTCCAACACTGCGCCTTGCATATGAAACAGGACATGGCCCTCCAGCCCCTCTGGGAGTTCACTTCCTCTGAGCCCCAACCACCACAGACCCCTCCTCCCGCCTGAAACAAGCGGCCCCTTCAGCTGGAGGCCAGATATCCCGAGCTGCAGCAGCGAGGGGGGGAGGGGCAGGAGCGGCCCTCTAAGTAAAACTGGAAGTTAGAGAACGTCCCAAAGTTTAAAAGCATCCCTGCAGCTGTGGAGGAAAATGCATCGACCGCAAACAGCATCTATTTGTAGGAGTTAAAAGCTCAAAACAACCACACACGTCAGCTTCAATTTCAGCCTGCTTTGGTTTTCACAGAGATATCCAGAGTAAACACATGGTGACGGGCTGCAGGAATGCGCTGGCTGTCAGCATAATAACAACATGTGTGGAGCAAGCGCAAAGTCTGTTTTATTGTTCTCCTTGGAATCTTGATGCACTTTTATCCCGACACGGATCAGTTTCCCCCAACCTGTGATGGAGGACTGCTCTTTACACCAAACAGGAAGCGAGGTTTCCACTAAAGTTAGCAGCGGTAAATAGCAGGCCATGCGAACGCCATGCTTAATGTCCAGAGGCAGCAGCAGCAGCTGAGGCTTAATGACCAGATCTACCTACAGAACGGGAGGTTCAGCTTGGAACATCAACTCAGTCTGCAAAGCCCCCCGCTGTCCCCCTCCCCACTCAGCTTGCAGTGCATGGCTCCTCTTTGCTCTCATATCTTCTCCAAACAGGCAGCCTGCGGAGAAATCACTTCATCTTGAGGGCAAATTATAAAGTTAGAAACTTGCTAAATCTGTGGCCACAATTCTTATCTAAACATCCTGATGCGGAAAGCCACTGATTATGTGCACCACCCACATGTGCACCAGCCAGAAACCAAAGAGTCTCACAGCCAAGGCCTGGCATCAGAACTCCGCATCCAGCTCAGCCCCAGCGCTGCGCCACATCAGCCCGCCGCTGTTCATGGCGCCGTGCATCCTCTGAGATAAGCAGCAGGGAACGGAAAGCTCATTCACCCTGGGACCCCCGACAGGAGGGAGAGAGCCGAGGTCCTCTGCGAATCAGTTGCGAGCACGCCTCAAGCTGAAGCTTTCAAAAGAGCGTCTGCAAGGAGGGAAGTGTGGCAATATCACTTCCTGCGTCTGTCTGCATACGAGACTGCTGCTCACACTTCTGTAACAGCCTCATTAATATTCACAAAAATGGCTGTCTGCTGAGCTCCCACCACCACCACATTGTCCTCTGTGGGCCTCGCCGCATCCACAGAACCTCTTCACATCCACAGAACCTCTTCACATCCACAGAACCTAGCCACGTCCCATAATCTCGATAGTAGCTTTATGAAACAGGAGTGGGTTGAAAAGGCAAGAGGTGTCCTCACTCCAGCCTGAACACAAAGTGTGTGTAGCCTTGTACCCAGCAGGCATTGCAGGACTCTGGAGGATTCCTGAAGTTCCTATTTGGTTTCTGGGTCTGACTGGAAGACAGCGGCCTGCCTCCAAACACTTCCTGAGCTCCTTCAACAAGAAGGCAGCCGAGTCTCCAATCAGAGGCTCCAAAAGGAAGCAAAATAACCCAGGAGGTGAGGAGGAGAAGGGGCAGGGGGGAGCATGTCAGAGGTGGGGATGGGTGGTCTGCTCTGTTTACTGAATGCTCCCCTTTGTTGGAATCATATTATGTTCCCACCACAATACTCTAAACCCTGCTTCATCAGCTCCATTGACGTGGAACAGTTGATGCAAATGGCCGCACTGGGCTTTTTCACCAAAGGGGTGGATGTGGGGGTGAGACTCCTTTTAAATCAGCCGATCCCCCTCTGCAAACCCCTTCTCAGGATTTCACCCACACTTTCTAAAAGTTTCCGTCTCATCACCTGAACCTCGGCAAACACAGGGACACATCGAATCACTCCAAGTGTGTGAAGATCAAATTATTCATTCAGAAATTAGACAGAAGGCTGCAGAAAAATATTGAAAATCCAGTTTAGAAACAACCAGACAAAGTTTGTTAGCTCAGGGTGTAAAAATCCTTGGAGAACACTTTGATTACACCTGGGAATGGGAAATAAACTACCTTCAGGTGAATGTCTCCCTCTCAGCCAACCAATGCTTGCACCCCCCACTGAGCCATTTGTTGCTACACAAGATGTGTTTACTGTACCAGCCAATAAAGAAGGCTTTAAGAGTTTCACGACTCGAATAATGACTTTATTGCCACCAGAAGCGTTTTGTTGTCACCACTGGATGAGGCCTAATTAGTGTCAATATGCCAATGATGACCGAAATGAGGGCTTCCTCAAAGTGAGAAGACCCTGGGAGAAGACGGGACCTGAACAGGGATCAGACAGAACTCCATTTTAGGGATAGGAAAAACTTTGGGGCCAAAAGTGTGATCCACACATGGATTCCTTCCTTTGCATGGGGAAATCAGTGGAGAAAGCATGGCAGAGCTCAAAGTTGTCAACAGCAGCAACAGCAGCAGCGGCGCTCGAACGCAGCCAGACTGACTCACCCTGGATGATGCTTTCCTCTTGTACTTGTTGGCGAAGTCAAATTTCTCTTTGATCTCGTCCAGCAGCAGCTCCAGTCGCGCCTTCTCCTCTTTGCCCGTGTAATCCTGACCCAGGAGGATGTACGCCCTCCAGTTCGCCGAGTCGAAGCCCCAGTGGCAAGTCCTGTTCTCCTGCGCTTTGTGGCTGTGCACCACGAACTTGTGGGTCGGGTACATGAGTCTGCAGTCCATGCACTGGATGCACGCTGCGTTGGGGCTGCTGTACAGCTCCGGCACGAACAAGCCCTTGCACTTGCCGAAACACTCGTGGTAGATCTTGAAGCTTCGGTCGGTGAGCTGCAGCTCCAGGGAGCCGGAGCCCGGGTCCTTCTTGCATCGCGGAGGGTACGCTCCTCCATAGATCAGGGCGTTGCAGAGCCGCTCGGCGTCCGTCTTGGTGATGAGGCCGCAGGACGGCGCGGAGAAGGGCAGGATGCCCATGACTTTGAGGATCTCCAGCTGGTCCGCCGTGCAGCGGGAGCAGTAGATGTGCAGCTCGTCGCACACCGAGTTGATCTGCTGCAGGGAGAAGTCCCGGAGCACCGTGTTGAGGATCTGCGGCAAGCACAGGCGTTTCTCCCCGCCGACCACGAAGCACGAGATGGTCTCCCCCTCCAGCACCGTCTCGCACCTCTCAGTGGAGCGGTCGGACGGGATGAACAGCGGGCCCGGCATCACGGGCGGCGGCAGATGCTGCAGGACTGGCTCGGGCTCTTTCCCGTCCTTCTTGAAGAGGAGCTCATGCTGCCACCGAGCCGAGAAAGCCGCCGGTCCGCCCAGGGAGTTTATGGCGCTGAGGTGGAACTGCTTCAGAGTTTGTTGCAGTCCCGGGTGAGGCTGGAAGCTCTGCCGACTTACAGTCTCCATGTTTGTCTTCCAACTTTGGAAGCGTAAATCCTTCTCGCTGAACGGTAATCACAAGTATCGATCCGTCCCCCGAGCTGGTAAATCCACGGCGTCCCAGAGCTGACGAGCACCGAGAAGAGCGTCATCAAAACCTCCAGCTGAACGGAGCTTTCAAAGATCCCACAACGGTTTCTGACAGTTTTAGTCCAGCTCAGTGAACATCGCTGCCCGCAGCAGGTCGCCGACTGTCCATTTAAAAAAAAAACAATAAAAATGAGACTGTCTGAAACTCCAGAGGGCCGAAAAGTTCCGCTGGTCGACTCCCAAAGCAGAGAAGGCGAAAACCAAGCGAAGCGGGGAAAAGCTCGGCGAGAAAGAAGGGGGGGGGGAAATCTTATTGTGGGTTCCTTTCCGCTGTCGAGGACTGCAGAGATCCGCTCGGTCTGCCCCCGCAGTTCACTCTGACTGGATGGAGATGAGAAGTCTGAGAGGCAGCCTGCCGTGCCCGTCCGCGCGCGCTCCCCCACTCCCCTCCCTGCCCGACTGACTGCCTCTCTCTCTCTCTCTCTCTCTCTCTCTCTCTCTCTCTCTCTGCCTCGCGCCCCGTCTAGCTCTCTCTCACGCGCCCTCTCCCTCCGCTTCCCTCCACCGCTCTTCCTCCACCCTCAGTGTTTGTGTGTCTGGCTCAGTCGTTGAATCCCAGCCAGGAATGTGAGCGACTCCGCAGGCAGGCCGGGCTCTTCCAGGAACGAGCCGTCACCCCCTCACCGCCGAGCTGACACCGTAGACACGCACAGCACGCACACGACGTGCGTCGCGCCACCACGCGCGCACAAACACGAGCAAAATACTGCGCGAAGCAGACCTCGAAGCAGGAAGGAAGGTGGAGAAAGTTAGAAGACATCTGCAGCTTTAAAGAGTGCAGGGTAAATGTTTGGTTTTCAATCGATGGTATTATTCTGTGTTGTAAACAGTGATGGCATAGTAACTTTGAAAAAGTAACTTTAATTGGATTACTGATTACTTCTTGAAAAAGTAACTTAGTTAAATTACTGACTACTTGATTTGGAAAGTAACTAAGTTACATTAAAAGTGACTTTTTTAGTTACTTTCAGCAGCTGCTAACAACAACGCTGCACCACCAGTGAAATGACATTGATCTTTGCCAATACTTAATTGCAAGTTATTTTATGATAGTAACATCAACAATGTATTTCCACTTATGTGGTTGAACTGAAGAGGACATTATTTAATGGTTGCAACAGTACAAAAAAAAAAAAACTTAGTAATTTGTGCGTGTTTTGTGTGTTTCTATTGTCTGGATCGCTTTGAGTTGCACAACTTTACGAACTCGCTCATTCGTGGCTGTTTTCGTGTTTATTGTGCTGTTCATATCAGTCTCGATGTTTCCAATTTTCTGGATAGTTTGACATCATTGAGAGCAAATATATTAGCTTGACATTAACAAAGACACAGCGGGACGGATCATCCGGGAAACGATGGACAGGGAGGGCCTGACTGAGACCACCTTCATGACGGACAAATTATGACTCTCTGCTTATTTCCAAACCCAAATGAGCAACTTCAAGTTCAAATCGAGCCCAAAAAGGCGCAACCCGCGACTCATTATATTTGCAAGCGACTTAAAAAAAAAAGAAGCCTAAAGCCGCTTATAATAATCAAACTTGGCGACAGAAACTCAAAATGTTCCCGTTTTTCCACCAACAAAATGCGCATCTCCCTCCATCGTTCACATTTCTGTTGCTGATATTGTCGCATAAAGACGTCGGTCACTCGACAAGACGTGAAGAGGAAATACAATTAGATAACAAAAGAAGATGGGAACGCAAAGTGACTTTGATAAGTAACTGTATTCTGACTACTGGATTTGAAACAGCAACCAATTAGAACCAGGAGGAGGGTCTTAGTGCTGTCAATCATCCTCATTCACTCACTTCTAAATGTGCCAATGGTGGAGAAACAACTTATCGGTATTGCATAGCACAGAGCAAGGCGAGGGAGGGAGCAGCCGCATGAGATTGTGATTGATGGCAGTAAAACTCTCCTGCCTCTGATTGGTTGTTTCTTGATAGCACTGGGAGAAAGCAGATAAAATAGATGTTTCACAGATTATCTCTCATACCATATGGTCACAACATAATGACAGTTTTAACAGATATGTGAAAAAATATATATATATATATTTGTAAAAGTTACATACTGCAGCTTTAATTTCACTTGGGAGAGGACAGGTCAGGAGGGACGTGGGTTAGAGCCGCTGCTGACTGACTCACCTGTTGTTAAGTGGTAAGAGGTGCAGGTACAAGTTAAATATATAAATATCTTGGTCATTTCTGTTTCCTTAATTCATTAAATTCTAGTGAAATGAAGGCAAACAGTCTGTAGCTATGCTAAATGATTGATAATCTCACAGTCTGCCCATCTCTCTTGGAGAAAATTTGGGTTATAAATTGACACTCTTGTTTTTTTTTTCTCTCTATTTTTCTATATTTTTTTTTTGAAAACCTGACTTTATTATTCTTTCTTAGCAGCATAGTAACAGCCTCAGTCGTTCTTGTTTCCACTGACTGCTGCTGAACACCTGCTTCAAGCAGGAATGAACCATTTCATGCAGATCCAGGAGGTTCAGGGCAAATGAAAAATGCTTTTGGGTCTGGGAGTGGGAACAGTACATTTTTACTGCTAAAAACAGTCTTCGAAAATACAACATGATTAATTTTGTAATTGACAAAAAATAATAAAAAATAAATAAATACAATGCGGAGGGGGCCTTAGAATTGTCATAACTTTTCCCCCCCATAGGCGTCCCATGGTCTCTACACATCACTTAAATGTCACTTCTTCACAATAACATTTGATTTCATTGAGTTTTTCTTTATGATTTACTTTCCAATAACAACGACGTATAAACAGTGAAAATATGCAGGGCAAATACCAAGGGAAGGAGCAAAGCTTTAAGGTGTGTTCAAAGCAAAAAGGATTGTCACCCACTGATTTATCTAGTCACTGTGTGAAAAATGTGTTTTCTGAGATCAGACAAAAGCTTGCTGAATTCTGTAAATGATTCTATTTTAACATAACTTGCTTAAAAGAATGCAGATTCAGGGTTTTATTTGTGTAGATTAGCCATCTCAAAATGTCCAGGGGTGAGATTATGCAAGTCAGTTGGTTCAGTGAGAGAAGAACCAAAAAGAGGATGGGTGTTGTCTTGTGAGACAGGACATATTTAAGCGACACGTCTGGTTGTGGTTTAGTACTTTCTGCTTTAATGTGCTAAGAAGAAATATCAGTGACAGGCGATGTTCTTGTTAATGTTTTGCATTAACAGAAACGATCAGAAGTTGATAAACAGCAGCTAGGTTGGATTTATAATTGTTGAAAGCGAACCAGCGATACGTCAGTGTTTTTACATGACTTTTTTGAAAGGAATCTTGACGTTTCTAAATCTGCACAGCGTAAATTTTCAAACTTCATATTTAGATATGCTGCTTGTTTAATCTTTTTTTTTTTTTTCAGATTCAGCTTTGTTACAGAAAAAGAAGTCAAACTGGAGGAATAGTAAAAGTTAATCCTGATCTGTAATCCAAACCAACCCGGGAGGACTGGTTGGGTTTGGGTTCACGTGTTGAGGGCAAGTTCAACTCCCGGAGAGTCCTAGTGGTTCCTGCTCTTTTAGCGTCCCCTGTCCAAATCCGGCTGCAACTGCAGCCTAAAATGTGGGTCATGACCTGAAACCAGCGTTTAGCTGTGTTCAAGGAGCACCTTTCAAACACATGCAAAACACGGAGAGCTTGAAGAGCAACAACAAGACTTAGCAGGAAACAATTGTTTCCTTATCAATGAGGAACAATTCATAAGTCTGGCCTGATAATGAATGATAACAATTAAGATGAACAGCAAGAACAGCTAAGGTTAAATGTTTTGTTTTACAAAATCCAATTTTTTTAAGCGGTATAAAATAAGCCCATGTCCTGATGCCACATCCTGCCATGGATCGGCCATTGGTTTACCCATCCAAAGTTTGATTTTCAAATATACATTTGAAAATGTTGTAAGTAGATTCACAGATCTTACATATTAATTTATTACCGAGAAGGCAGACTACTCCCATTTATTTCATCGGTCATCAGAGACAAGAGTCCTTAATAAGTTATTCTGATCTTGAATTTATTACCTTTTTATTTATCTGATAAATCATTTTCATGATCAACAATATGTGGGGCCGAAAATGTATTTTTGACCAAAATTATGACCAAAAAAGTCATGTAAATGTGAAAACTGATTTCTAAACAAAAACATCAATTAAATAAAATCACATATTATAAAAACTGATTGCAGAGATATTGACCCTCTTGGCTGCCGTCTGAGCAGGGAGTCAGAGTGGATCCCAACGGCTCTTCACTAGCCTAGCCACACATTCTCAATTGAATTGAGGTCTGGGCTTTGACTAGGTCACTTCAGAACTTCCACATTGTTATTTTCAAACCATCTCTGTGCAGCTTTCGCTGTTTGTCTGGATAATAAATGTTCCCTGAAGACATTGTTCTCCTGCAGATGGAAACTAATTGTCCTCCAGGATTTCATTTGTTCTGCTGCCTTCGTCTGACCTTCTACATTTAAAATGCTTTTCGGGCCTGTTGCTGAGAAGCCCCCCACAGCATGACACAGCCACCACTGTGCTTCACAGTGGAGACATTGTGCTTGTGGTGATGTGCAGTGTTTGGTGTCCATCTTGTGTGTCTGGGCAAAAGGTTCTGGTTTGGGTTCTGTGTTTTTCGCTGTCTCTTTTATGGGCTTACACTCACAGTGCTGCGGCTAACATGGAGCAATTTTGTGATTTTTCTTTTGTCAGAAAATCCAAAAATTTGTTGATCGTGACTGAGCAATGTTCACTGGAGAGCAGCCAGTTAACCCAGCGTGGGTGGTTTTGGAGTTGGAGGGGAATCTTTGGGGGAAAGTCGAGAGCTTCTTGTTCTGAGGCAACAGAGGTATTGGCGTCCCCACTGTGCAGCCCGGGGGAAATGCTTTTGCTGCCTAAATTCCAGCTTAAGTGGCATCTGCAAGGATTTAATGATTAATGGACCATTCAATGGACGTCTCACTAACTCATTTTCAGAGTAAAGACTTTCTGTTCTCTGTTGTACAATTACACCTAACAAAATGTCTGCCTGAAAAGCAAATTTTCAGAAAAGAATGCTAGTCTATTTATAGGCTTTTTTTTTTATTTTTTTAGGTGCTTTGGTGCATTTCTCACATCATCCTTGATGTTTGCAAAACAGTAATTGCATTTCTCAAAATAATTTCTTCAAACAGCAAGAAACCATTGGAAAAACTGCAAATTCCAGTCTGTACTTCAAAACGCTCAGCTCATTTCTCAAAATGAATTATCTGTGTCAGCGAACATGTCAGCGCTTCAGAATGTCAAGTCTTTTGTTCATTGCAAGCGGCAGGGCCTTGCAGAGGCTTTTGGAGGGCCCGGGGCTCAGAGTTAAAAAGGGGACACGATCTTAAAACAACAACATACCAACGACCCATATTAATCAAGAATCTAGTATTTAAAAGGATCATATTGTATCAATGTCATCATGTGGGGGCAAAGCAAAGCAAATATAGTCTATGTTTTCCTTGATAAGTATCATGTTTCTGTTTCTGCTGCTGACAGAGCTGGAGGGCTGAGTTGATCTGAGACTGTAGCTGTGAAAGAAACCAGAGGAAAGGAGGTCGCTGGTTATGAAGTTATGAAATAAGCAGATTTGTTACTATGTTACTAAATAAAACCTAAGAATAGCTGACTGTTTAGTGACTTGACTGCAGGCTGTTTTCAAGACTGAAAAAACTCAAGAGGGGTTAACACTATATAATATTTGGATGATAACTCCTCTAAGATCTAGAATTATAAAACTAAAAGACATCAGGGCAAAGAAAACTCAGTAGCTGTTAAAAAGATATTCAGGTGGCTCTATAAATGGTTGAATTGTAACACATACTATTGATGTAAAACTTTAGCAGTCATTTATTGAGAATAACAATGCTATTAAAACGTGTAATTGAAATGTACAGAAATATGATTGGCATCTTATGACAACCCATTTAAGCATTTTGCATGTCAAAGCTCAAATGACAAAACTTATGATTTAGTTTTTCAGAGCTCCTGCTGGTCGATGCAGTTCAACAGAGACCTATGTAATTACAACATGACAATTGAAAATAAAGGGGAAAAAGCAACAGGTTATGCACAGCAGTTTGCATGGAAGTAGCATTTATAACTTATTCAATTCTGATTTGAGAAACTCACCAAAGCAACTGAGAGAAACTGTAATGTATTCAGATTCAACAGCCTGTGGTGGAAAAGTTTTATATGCAATGAATTGCTTCTGAACTTTTTCTTTTGATCTTTTAAAGGTCGTACTGATCATTAGTTCTCGGTGCTTTTTAAAGGTGTTTCCCTGCTTCACAGGATGGATTATTTTAGAGTAGAGCTGATGTACTTAAGAGATCGGCTGGCTGACAGTAAATCAAGTGGCAATCGCCAAGACATTTTTTAACACACAAATGACCAGCTTTTGCTTATTTCTTTCTTTTTTGTCTAATAAACTGCTTTTATGACCCGAGGACAATCATGTCAATGCATCATGAATATACTGAAAGAAAGGGGAACTTGAAGCTGCACAGTTTGATAACGAGAATCATTTGGAATGTATGTATAATTAAATCAAAATTACTTTTTGGAAAGCACCTTGAAAGACAACATTTGCTGCAAATGGACGCTATGTAAATATGCTGAACTGAATAGAACAGAAAGATCAAATTAGGGGGAAAGTATAAAAAAGTAACCTTTCCAAACTTCTGAATACAAATATACAAAATAAGTGATTCCAATTTTATGGAAATGAAAGGACATAAACATAAAATGACTTTTGTGAAGAACACCTAAATATAACCTTGAATATTACAATTTCTGAAAACACTCAGAATCCTCCTATATGACTTAGGAAACAGTTGACCTGGGAAGAATTATCAGACATGCTTTGTGTTCGGTCTGGCTGCTGGCACGAAGCACTGCGATTAACTCTGGCAGCTACAGACTGTAAAGTCTGGCCTGCAGCTGTCTGTATGGAGATTTGGTGATAATGGAGGGAAGGGTGATGCACAACTTGCTGTTCCTTCAGGCGTCTCATCCCACCTGGGCCAAAGCTGCCAGACAGCAGAGCGCATGCCAAGCCTGCTTCTAGATGTTTCATGTAATGTTGCCAACATGGAGCCCCTATGCTAGCCTGTCCTCATGTGCTGTTGATGCTTTGTCTTCACTCTCCTAACGCTTCTGTGGTTGTGATGACCAAACCTCAGTCTCCATCTCTGCCAATGGCCTGCATAGATAGATAGACAGACAGACGGACGCAGTTTCCAAGTTCCGCATCATAGAAGAGTCCTCCCCGTGACTCTCCTCACTCAGCTCCTTCAGACTAGCCAGCAGCAATTAGCAAACATCTGATGGAATTGCGCACCAATTGGGCTCATTTTTCAGAGCTCCTGCTGGTAAAGACATTAAGAAAGTTTAAAGAGGAGCGCAAAGGAGGAAGATGAAGTCAACAACCAATTTCTTAAAAAAAAGAAAAAAAAAGTAGCTTGTTACAGGCACTGTTTGGAAAAAGCATTTTCCAAAGTATTTGATTTAAGTTAAATAAAAGTCTTTTACTTGTGTCTCATGTTGTAATCTATAGATCTGCACCCTATACACGAACTCTCTGTTTCCTTTTAAAGTCAATGGGTGAAGCTTAAATGAGTTGCGCTCAAAAATCGGGAAACAACGGTGACTTAAAGTTTATTTGATGACTCTTGCGTTTTTCTGTCTGAAAGAATAAGTCTTGTGCGTAAGTCAACAAAATGTTTATTTGCAGTTTTCCATCCTTCATGTTTTGTCAAATCAGATAAAAAGATAAATCAGAAAAGACATTTGAAATGGGAAACAAAATAGTTTAAATAGAAATCCTTGAGTTCTCTCTCAAGTGAAGATAACTGTGAAAGGTTTTTCAAAGTTTACAAATGAAAAATATTATTTATTTATTTATTTTTTTTGTTGGCCAGAAGGCAAAGGAGTTTAGAGCAAAGCTTATCTACTCTTCGGATGGTTTGGTGGACACACGGGTCACATTTTCCCCCCAGAAGCGTAAATATTTAAACAGTGCAGATACACTTTTGGAATTAATCCAAGCATTTGTTACTTTTTTGGAGTTATGAAGTCCAACAAATGTAAAAGCTGCAACAAGACTTCTGATGAAAATTTAGAAAAGACACAATATTTCTCCTGTTTTAGCTTCCCTTCATTGCCTACTTGTTAAATCTACAACAGAATTTCAGATTCTCCTTCACACATATGATCAAGCTTTTAATAATCCACCTCCATCATACAGCAGAGATCTGATTGGTCTATGTGATCTTAACGCAGCACGTTGCTCTCAGACTGCAGATTTCCTGCTGGTTCCCAGAATTTCACAAAGTAGAACAGGAAGCGAGTTCCCAGGCTCCTCTCCTGTTTGACCAGCTCCTAGCTTCAGTCAGTAAGGCAGAAATCCGTCTACTTTTAAGAGTAGGCTAAAAATGTCCCTTTTTGTTCAAGATAAAAGTTAGACTGGCTTGCATTATCCTGCATTATTTCTGTAGTTCTGCTGACGCAGGCTTAGGCTGATGGAGGACAAACTGAACGTTTTATCACTTTGTTACATTCTCTTAGTTCGCTCTCATTATTCTTCTTATCTTTATTTTTTTTTCCTCTTACCTTTATTTTACCAGAGTAAAATCTCATTGAGATTTCTCAAGGAAGTCCAGGCCAAGAGCATATCTGCCCATTGAAGCCATTGCCTTTATATTCTCTCTGGTTTTCTCTTTGTAAAAGTCACATCTAACCCAGCATTTACGCTTACCTGTGAGACCTTCCTGGAATGGACCATTAGCTGAGCTATTGCTGCCAATAACTTCATGTTCTCTCTCTATAGATGATGGACTTGGCCAAAGCGGTCTCTGAAATAAAACCTTGTTGCCACCAACTGCTTTTCATCCCATCGATTTTGTACTACAGCCTCTGAGCTTGTTTGTTTAGCTGTGTTTCTCTCCTAGCTGAGGCAACTGAAAAGCTGCTGCTGCCATTAACTTTTTACAGTTTCTCTAACATAGAAAGTGTTCCTGGATCAACTGTGACAGATGGCCGCTTCTACCGGGTCAGGTTCTGGTTCTGCTGAAGGTTTCTTCCTGTGAAAGGGTTTTTCTTTCTACTTGGTTCTGTTATTCATCTGACTCGTCCCTTTGCGCTCCGGGTTATGCTCTCTCACATGAGTGTCACTCTTTTCCAGTGTTGGTTTCTCTGTTTATCTTTCACCTTCCCTCAGTCTGTCGGTCTGCATCCATCACCTCCACCTGCGCTTTTCACAGCCATGCCCATTTCTCTCTGATTAGCTCCTCTGGTTCCCTTTTCATTCCCGTGATTGATCCATTATCGCCGATGTGAATGTCTTGTTTTCCTGCAGTTTATTTATTTCGTATTTCCATAATCGCCGTCATGTGTTCTATGATGATTCCGAGTTTGTGTCTTCATGCTGGTCCATCACCAGTCATAACGATTTTCTTACCAGCTTCTTAAGGAGCCCGAGTCGATGTTTCCTGTTGATACTTACCTTAATGATAATGACAACCACTCGCCTTTTCTCTTCTTGTCCATAAAAAGACTCATCGTTCCAATAAATATTTAAAAACGTCCTATTTGTGTCCGTTGTTGTTGACTGCTTGAAAAAGTCTCATATTCAAATATGACCCAGTTTGGGGGAATATATCCAGTGTCTGTCTTGTCCCTGTTGTCTGATAACTTGTCCAATTACTGGTGACAGTCTTTAGTGAGTAGATAGTGCTTTAGTTGTAATCTTCTACTAATGGATAACTTTCAGATCCATTTGATGCTTTCTAAGCTCTGTAAACTGTGGCTTTAGTTAAATTAGCAAATATAGGAAAAATTGTACAAAGTCAGTTGGACTTTATTTAAGGTTTTTCAAATTCTTAACAACTGATGGTAAGGTGTGAAATTCAGAAGACTGAATACTGAAGTATTTAAAATGGTAAGCAGCTTATTCAACAAGGTTACTGCAGCTTTTTAATTTTTAAAATTTTCTCTAATAATTTCGCTTGATTTTTGCAGACATTTTAAAAGTATGTATCAGTGTCCCGTTTCTTACATCTGGTAGTGTTTGCTGTTTTGTTTCTGGACAGCTTGATAGGAAGTGCTAAGAGTCGGACAGTGACTTGCTCAAGTATCACCCATGCTTGGATGGCGATGTGCTTCTTCAGCAGGATCAGGGAACCTGGACAGAGTTGAGAAGAAAAGGGTGGCGGTTCAACTTGGCTTTCATCAAATTATGTCCGGGTATTAGAACGGCCTAGTCAAAGGTCAGACAAAACAAGAAAATTAATGTTTTAAAGATACTCCCTCTCGTCTGACCGTGGTTGAGCTGTGTAGATGCCCAAAGCTGGTGGACATGAAAAGCGCACACTTTTCAATTACGTAGATTTTGAAACAATGTGTCTATTTTGTGTTTGCGTCGCTCGTGAAATCCACAGAGTGAGATATACGGCTTGACTGTACAAAAATGTGGAGAAGTTCAAGTTGTGTTAATATAGTTTTCACCTAATTGTCACCATTTTGAATCATTTCATTGGTGCTAAAATCTCAGCTTTTGTCAAATTTTTTTATCTTGGCTTCTTTTTTTTTTGTATTGACTGAACAAACAAACAGTCGGAGTCTCTGTGAGGCAGCAGATCTGATTTTGGTTGTTATGCTCCATTTGTCTGTCAAAAGACAAACAGAGCTGTGTCTTTCTTGACTTTCCTCTGCATTCAGCAGGTACGTTTGCAATTTCTGCAGAGGCATCTTCACTTCCCTTGTCTCCATGACAGCAGGGGGACAACACAGCATCACTTGCAGCGTGTGATGTAAGGTTTCTTTCCAGGCGCCAGCAGGATTTTTCCCAGTGCAGCGCTGCAGACAACCCTGGCCCAGTCCTCTGCTTTTGTGTTTTTTCCCAATGTGACACAGAAAGAAAGATTGTGCAATATGGTCAGTTCAGAAAACGTCTCGCTGCAGTCCTCATGTTATGGTGCAGAAGTTTGAAAAAGGAAGGAATAGTAACCATAAACATAATTCAAGATTTGCACACATTACCCTGCCCCCCCCCCCTCTTCTTTCATTTCTATGATGTTCTCTTTTCCTTCCTTTCACTCCAGCTTTCCCTTGTCTTTTTTTCCATTGCATAATTACAGCTGCTCTCCGTTGGTCGTCCCTCTGGCCAAAAGCTTAAAAGACTCAGAAAGTCCCACCAACTCTATGACTTCAACTTTCCACTTTACGTGTGTCCTTGCAGAGGGAACAAAGCCCCATCATAACAGTTAGCATACTTGCATGATGTAACCTGCTGTGCTTTGCACTAAGTAGAAATCCTTGTGCAGGACTGACATAATTTTGTTAGAGCATTAAAAGTAAGAGTCAGGGATTAAATGATACTGTACAATCAAACTGTGGAACAGAGAACGCTGCTTATCCTGTTGTTTCATGCTTTAAGGCACAACCAAATCACAAATCCTTTCATTGATTGCATTACCATTGCAAAGTGTGGTTTACATGCTGAGCAACGCTATTCCGTTTTCTGAAAGTCAGAGTCCAGCTTTCTTCAGTTCCTCTGGTGTCACTGGCTTGCTAAGGTGGAGAACAACATCTGATTTCAATGTTTAAAGAAAGATAACTAAAACTGATTTTAACTTTTTCCAATTCTGGATGCATGCAGACTATGAAAAGCATTGACACATAGATCTGGGGTCTTCAAATCCAGTCGTCGAGGGCCGGTGTCTCGCAGTGCTTAGATGTGTCCCTAGTTCAACAAGCTTCAATCAAATACCTGCGTTACCTCTTTGTTGCAGTCAAGCTCCCCAGAGTCCTGCTAACAACCTCATTATGTGACTCAGATGTGTTGAAGCACAGACGCCTGCAGGACTCCGGCTCTCCAGGCCTGGAACTGAGGATCTCTGATATAGATTATCAAAGCAAAAATATAGAAGCAGCAAGCTTTACAATAGTTCTCCAAGTCGAGTCTGCTGCTGAATGGTCCATTACCTACAAACCAAATGATTTCATGATGATGTCCAGTCATTTCAACTGAGAGGAGTGGAGCGGGAACGCTCTGAAATCCTATATGGAGTTTAGAACACACAAACATTACTAAAAGCCCCTCTCTTTTTTTTTTCCTTTTTTTGGGAATGTTGTAACCATTAAAAGATCTCCCCTTCAGTTCAACCTTATAAGTACAGATACAGTCCTGATGTATATGCCCTCAGCAGTAATTAAGGATTAAGGATAAAGGGGGCAGGGACTGAAGCCCCCTATGCCTAAATCTTCTGTGCCTGTTTTGTTCACATTTAAGATGAGATGATGGTTAAGAAATGTGCCAGGAGTCTGAGACTTTGTCACAAGGTCTCAGACTTCATTGAGAGTTAAACAAAGCAGATGACAAGTCAACAACGAGTTTTTTTTTTTTAGGAAATAAGAGATGCTTGAAGCGCTGCCCTGCCTAAACTCATCATCGGTAGGTTTACTTCCAGCCTGCCTCTCCGTAATACTTTTACTTTCACCTGATTGGACAAGACATCTTACTGAAGCTTCTGATTGGATGCTGTTAAATGACGTTGCACGGATCACACCGGAAAAGCTCGTCTCAAAGTTCGGCGCGGAAACAGAGATGGCTGAAAACGGCTCGAAGTCTAAACTGAAACGGAAGAGGAACTCGGTGGAGGAGTCGAACCCTGAAGCAGGTCCAGGAGCAGCGCGTCCCGGCAGGTCAGCTCTTTATGGACAGTCAGGAGGAACCGGGACGTGTTCCGGTTCGACTCTTCTGGCTCGCCGCACTGCTGTTGCGGTGTTGCGTTCAGGTTCACTCTGTACGGGAGGTTTTTTGGGTTCCTGACATGGTGAGTGTCAGAGACTTGCTCTGGTCAAAACCCAACAGAAACACAGCAGCAGGAACTTGTTTTCAAGCTCCATCCTTTCTTTTATCGGTATAGAAATCTATCATTTTAGATCACTGCCACATTAAAGCACATTAACATGCCAAGATTTTTTCAGTTATTTATTTATTTATTGTTGAGGGGTTGTTATAAATTGTCATAATAAACCTTCAATAAGAGTCGGTTTGCCAAGTGTAGAAAAAGCCATGCTCAGGTACAATATCTTCACCATCCAGGAAATAAGTCTTTGCATGTTGTGGATAGTTTAGCTCACCAACTATTAAAAGTTCAATCCCTTACTAAATGATCAATAAAAATAAAAAAAAGGAAAAATATTTAGAAGGTTCTCCTTTCCAATTAATCAGTCCAGAATGCTGTTGATCCAAACAGTTTGGCTGTTTGGAGGAGAAAGGCCTTCATGGTGGCCAGCTGGCTGCTGTTTTATGCCATCAATGGGCAACAATGAGCACCTTACAAGATGCTGCCTGACACGATTATTTACTTTTAACCCTTTTACAGTGCCGAAAGTTTGCAAGACGGAAACGTGTTAATCATGTTGTTTTCTGGATTTTAGCACCGATTCCTGTTCATTGAAAAAGAACAGAGTGTGAAATGCACCGCTCTGTTTTGAAGTTTGATTGCGTGGTGGTCTGTCACCTCCACCTGCCTCAAACCTGCTTCTGTTTCTGCTTCTACTTCAGCTTCTACTCTCAATATATTCAGAAGATATCCAACATCTCTCTCTTGCGCTTTTAAAAAAAAATCTTTTATTTTACAAAAGGAGTCACAGAGCACCAGATCAAAGAGGAGCCTCATAAATAATTTAATGCCAAGATTAAAAATGCATTGAAAATCATTTTTATAACGGGGAAGACAACAAATTAAAATCACACTCATCTTTTTTTTTCCCCAAAAAACTTTAAAAAATCTGGCGAAGTGTATCTGTTCTTTTTTTAAGTGTTGGAAAGTATTCATCATCGGGTTTGATGAAGAAAGAGCTGAGTTAGCTTGGTGATGCTGAGGAACAGAGTGTGTGAGCTGCTTTCAGGTGTCGGCCGCCTCCAGCAGCAGCAGCAGCAGCAGCATGGTGGAACACGTTGCGGCCCCCCACTGTGGAGAGCCTGTGGGCGTTCACACTGATGTCTGCTCTGCCGAACCTGCAGGACCAGCTCTGGGACCCGGTTCCTGATCTTCCCCTTCCTCCTGCTGCGGTAAGTTACCGAAAGCCGCTCCTGTGGAGAATACGACTCTCTTCAGAAATATTCATCAACATGCTGCGTTAAAAGTCCAAATTCTGACATGCACCTGTTCACTTCGGATCAGGTTGTTTCTACAGCAGCAGTTCACAACATATGTCATCTGGAAGCATAATTCAATCATATACGTTTCTTCTGATCTCTATCAAACAGTGCATTGGGTTTCCCATCGAGGAAAGGAAGCCCAACAGGTCATTGACTTGCAGCATTCACTTCTTCTGGACGATGTTGCAACAGTCGACAATCGCTTGTGTTGTCTTGTTGACTTTGCAGCAATCCCTCATACTGAGAACGCATGTGGCGACAGTGGAGAGGAAAAACTCCACTTCTTTGACGGGAAGAAACCTCCAGTAGATCCAGAACCGGACTCGGTATGTCCAGCAGTCTGCCAAAACCAACAGGGGGTTTGAGAAGATGGAGCAGATGCACAAAAAAAAAATAGAAAGAAGTGATCTAGGAGTGTTTTCTATGCTGGGTTTCCCCTTGAAGACTTCTCTTGATGTTTGTTCACAAATACACTGCAGCAAATCACAGTCATCACTGCCAATTGGACTCCGCTTCCTCTATCCACATATTTCAGTGCAACCCGTTGTCAACGGCAACCTGTGACTCATGTACGAGACGTGGAAAGTAGATTCGTTGCTTTGTCACTAGTTTGCGTTTCAACCATACAGTTTCTGTGATGTGATTGGCTGAGGTCTCCCGTGAGATCGTGAAAACAATGGAGACGCAGTGATCTCGGGACAGCTGCGTCATTTCAGCATGTTTTTGGTGTGAATGATGACGGCAATAGATAGCTTGTCTGAAATTTCATAGACCTAATAAGACAATTTTTTATTATTATTTTTTAAAATTCTATTTAGAGACCTGCCACACCAAAGCTGGAGGAGCAGTGGACGTATGATCTCTTCAGTGATGTTCCTCCCTTTCCAGAAGACGGCCCACTCACCCCGGGGCTTCCATCGGACCAGGACCCTCAGAGTGCATCTTCTGCCCAGGACATTGCTCCAGTCCAGACCAGGCCTTCTGGGAAGTCTCCTGACAAAGGGCCATTGTCTGAGAGCAGACAGAGTCCTGAGCAGCAAGCTGAACCTCCCGGATCCCTCAGCAGGACTCAGAATTGGGAGAAGCCAGCTCCGTCTTCAGCAGGAGAGCCGAGGCTCGGAGGAGAACAAGAACGGTGGAGCCGACCATTGAGCAGACGGCTTCTAGCCGAGTCACTGAAGGTTTCCAACCCACCGTTTTCTCCAGGCGGCGAGGAGGAGGAGGTGCAGAGTACTAGCAAACACGAAGAAGGAGCTCTGCAGAGCTGCCCCATGTGTCTCCATGTGTTCCCTTCTGGGTAAGAGCTGCTCATCACTCACCTTCTCTCTTCGTTTCACACTAAAATGAAACATTCTTTCACGTTAGTCCTCACGAGTGGCAGAGGGCAGCTCTGGAAAATACCCGGTGAAACAATGACAGCCCCCCACTCACCATCAAGGTTTTGGCTGCTTTATGTCTGAATGTGGTTAGATTCTGAAACGTTTACAGTTTCTCTCAGCTTGGCCAGAATATTTGCAACTTTGCACTTTGTACCCTAATCTAGGGTCTGTGTGAATAAGAGGATAAAAAATCCTGTAGCTGTGTCCAGAAAGAGGGAACATAAGAGAGGATGTTGGCCCAACCTGGTAGAACAACAATATTATATTACTCACATATTTATATTATAGACTAATAATATAAATATAAATCTATATATTTATAATATAAATCTAATAGACTTATTGGTATGTGTGAATTTTACAACTTGTAGTCTGCGCTATCTCTTCTATCTTCTTGTATTACTTATGCGTGTTGAAATTGCCACATGGGGACAAACAGTTATTTGAATTGAAATTTGAGGTGATCAGTAAAAGATCTGATCTTGGATCAGCTGATATTGGAGCGGCGAAGCTGCAAAATCCCCAGTGGATTCCTGTTTCTCACCAGTTCATGTGAAGTCGCCTTGGCCTGCTGCATTCACACACAAGCTGACCAGGTGGGATGAAAACTAAGAGTGCAGTGTACCACTGAGTGATGGTGTTGGCGTTTAGTTCAGGGTCACTCTTACCAGTAAAAATCTTCTGTATGGGGGAAACCTTTTGGATCAAGTCCTGAGAGACAAACCAGGACGGTGCATGGCGACGCACCAGGAAGTCCTGCAGGAGCCAAAATTCAGAGACAAACTCTTGAGTTGCATTTAAATAACTAGTAGATTTTAGCTGTCAGTGGATTTATAGAAGTAAATTGAAAGTAAAAGTCAGACATTGTGGTCTAACAGCAAGCTACCGTGTGGTAAACAGTCTGTTGATGATGAAGATGCAGCTCATGATTGGAGTGTTAGTCATCCTGTTGGGGTGGGGGTGTTGAACACGCCTCATTATTTGTACACGCATCATTCTTCTGACTCCTGTAATATTAATAACTCAAATCCTGAGAGTTTTCCCATAAAGTAAAATTACATTTCCATCTAAATCTCTGAAATGAATTGTTCTTAGTTTATTGAGCTGAACTATGCTGCAGGATTCGTTATTGATGAGATGTGATGGGAGTAATGAGTCCTTGATCCAAACCTTCATGTTTATGACTCGTTCCAAATAAAGCGCTCTGGGAACGACGAGCCCCCAGGGTCAGAGCGGCGCTTGGTCTGCTCACGCTGAAAGACGGTCATTAAAACCACATGAGCTCACTGTCCGTCACGTCCCTGCAGGGTTTTATTGCGACTCGCTCGGTAAATTCTGACCAGTTAATGACTGATGTTAGTGGCTCTGTTTACGGTCACCATGTGTTCTTTTAGCATCCCCAGCTGGTGATGATGGGTCCTGCTCCAAATGCTAATAGAAATCCTGTCTGACAGACCCGGTCGCATCGGAAACGGAACGCGCCGACACATCCGTGACCGCACAGACCCATCACACTCTGATCACACCTCAGACACTCACCTGTTTCCTTCAGTGTGCAATTAATGTTATGTCCCCAAGTGTCCAGTTCTTATTGCATGAGATTCCTGTAAAGTGTCTAGAGTTTTTTTGCGAAAGTGTTGCAGGATGAAATATATTATTTTGTTAGTTGGCAGCTTCCTGGCGATCTCGACCCTCTGACTGTGATGCTTTCTGGCCTTCCAGGTTCACGCAGATGGAGCGGGACGGCCACCTGGCCCAGTGTCTCTCTGAGCTGGGTGCGGACATGACCTGGTGAGGCGACAGGAAGCTGGCGGCGGGTCAGCTGGAAGAGGGAGGGCGTGGTCAAGTTATTTACTCCACTGACGTAGACCGAACACTCACATCCCAGACGGTCAGAGCCGGGTGAGAGTTAGAGGGCTTTGACTGAGCCACTGAAGAGACTTGCCCCTTGTGGCCGCTGAGAGGATGATTCTTCTTCTCTAAATGACTTTGGAAAAAGAAACTTTGGCTGCAGCCGCACCTTTCAGCTTTTTGAGCCGCTTAAAGCTGGAAACATAATTATCTGCATTGAAATCCGAGCCCCGGGAAAGCAGCTGAGAAGTCCTTCAGGCCCAGCGCCTGCATCTGATTGGCCTGCAAAGCTAAGGAGATGAGGCGCTTGTTCTGTTATTGGATAAATTCAGATTCGTATTCCATGTTTCAGATTTGTAAAACTGGATTTTCAATCTCAGTTTTACTCCATTTACATTTTTTTCTTTTTTTTTTAAGAGAAATGTAAAAGATGTGATTCTTGTTCCTCAACTTGTCATATCGATGTATTTTTCCAGTTTTCACTCAGTAACAACATTGTTATAATGTCTACGATACGACATGTTCAGCTGCTGTTGTGTAGCGCAGAGTGCAATATGTTAAAAAGCAGAAATTGGGCACATATATGTGAAGAGGGTCAGCTTGCCGTGTTGGGATGGTTTAGTCATCATGGTAACAGCCTTTAAACCCACTCTGTACGAACTGATGTTTTTGGTAGCCTGTTTATACTTTCACCTCCATCTGGGAGTGGATTTCTGTAAGAATTGGCATCATTTGTCTGAATCCACAGTCTGTTTGATTTAAGCCACGTTGGAAGGTTTTCCAGGATGAACTGTGAGTTCAGGCTCGTTTTGCACGACCGCCATTAAGACGGCATGACCCTCACCTCCCAACAAATTCAACTTTTGTCTCATCGTCCCACAGAAGATTTTCTGGATGTCGTTGGGTTCACCTTGTGAAAAATAAGCATGCTTAACATAATAAATATAGAAAACCAAAACTAACAGAAATAAACAATATTTAAATTCCTTTCAAACGCAAAAATGCAAATGTTGCATTAGATTCAACCGTTTCTTAAAACATTTGTCCTTTTTTTTTAACCCTTTAACTGTCACCAAAAACACTTTCATGCAAGTCAAGGTGTGCATGAAGTCGCCATCGCCCTCATAACGGGTAAAACAAATCTCTATTAATTACTGATCTGTTTCTTGACTTTTGAGCCACTTCTGCATCCACCTTGGCTTTAGCATGTTGTCAGCTTTGCACACTGACATTCTGCACTTAACTAAATTCTAACATTTTCAAGTACACAATGCAAGACATATTAGTTGGATGAAAACAATCTGATGCATTCATATTCCATACAGCTTCATACAAGTTTCCCCACGTCTCTTCACTGTAATTTATGTATGGAAATATTTACAATTGCAATATTTCTTTTTTTTCATTTAGCTTTTACAAAGTCAACATGAGTCTTCTAACACTGTGAAATATTTTTCAACAAAAATATTTCGTTTGTGTTCTATTCCTATGCTGTTTAACTTTTTTTTTTTTTTTTGTATTTGTTTGTTCCTAAATTGTAGAAATTTAGCTCTGCCATAATTATTTCATCACATTTCTCCTAATCATTTTCATTATCCTTCCACACAAGAAGTAAACAGCTTTATTTTCACTGCATTCATCGCTTACGTCACGCACAAAACGGCTCAGGACTTGTGTTTAGTGACTTAACATCATTATTCGCCTCATTTATTTGAACATAGTGAAGAAAGCGCGTTTCCCGGCAATATTTAGAAAAAATGAATCGATATGGAAATGTTGCACAGCGGGGTCAAATGAAGTCAGATGATTCTGCTCTGCTGTGACCTTGGGAGGCGGAGTTCACAGCCATCAGTCTCTTCCTGTTAATCAAGGTAATTAGCGGGGTGATTGGAAACATCGCTTGTGTTCCTGTGACACTTTCATGAGGAGGAAATGCTGCAGAGCTTCACTCGGTGATCAACTGGCAAATTGACTCTGCAAGGTGCTGCTTTATTTTATTTATTTATTTTAATCGGATCATCGGCCTCACACGGAGATCAAGCGGAACCATTACCGAACTGTGACGTGCAGGAAGTGGATCCAGTCCTGCCGCGGTGGCTTCAGCGGGACGGCGCCACCTGCTGCTCAGGAGGACTTCCTTCCTTCACGCAATCAGCCGGGCCGTCGCTTTGATTACCACTCGGTGTCAGGCGATCGATTGAGTTTGATTGTCCATCTTTACACTCGTGATTGAACCGGAGTGTGTGCAACTGGATCTGAACGGGACCTGTCAAACTGGAATCTAATGCTTTTAACTGAGCTCCTTTAAACCGTTTAGTTACCTTGATCAATAATAGGAGGAATAAGGTTGATGGGATTTGACAAGGTGTTTTTTAAATATAGGCCTATAACATAAATGACTATTGTAACATGATGTTTTATAATGTAAAGCACTGAACTGCCTTATTGCTGAAAAGACATTTCATAAATGCTAAACAGATGAATGGAGACATCAGTGTGTCAAATTCTCCTGTCTGTTTCAGGTTTACTGGCCCGATTTCTGCTTGACCTGTGGAATCAACTAATCACTTCAATAAAACCCTTTTGACAACATGAAGTAGGCCAAAAGCAACGAGGGGCATGCATCATGCCTCAAACCATGCCTTCAGATCTGCATAAATGAGAATCTCCAGCTGTCAGTCTGTGACTTTCATCCTGTTAAGATGTTGTGACCTTAAACATGCATTTGAATGAACGAGTTACGACGTTTAATCTCCCTTAGGGAAATTGAATTTATCAAACATGCCACAGGACGCCGACCGGCTGCATTTCTGTCTGATCTCTAGTGCTACATCAGTTCTCGGTGTTTTTTTGGGGAGATTCTGTTCCGTCTACTCAAACCTCAGAGCCAGGTTCTGTTTATACTGGAGGTTCCTTCCTGTTAATGGGGAGTTTTTCCTCTTTGCTGTTGACTACTCTGTTAAGTCATCGACAGGATTCAAGCGGTTGTCTACTGCCGCTGGGTTTTTCCACTAATTTGAATAATGAACTGAGCTAAAACCATTGTTTGATAACCAAGATCAATTGTGTGAATGAATTAAAATAACTTTTTGAAAAGTGCCTTGGGAAAAGATTTGTTGTGAATCGGTGCTAAATAAATGAACTGGAGCTGAAAAACGACTGGAAACTCTCAAGCTAATGATATGGAAAGGTTTTTATATCATAAAACCTTTTTATTGTAATTAATTCTCACATGGAGGATCTTGAGCCTCTTCAGGTTTCTGTTTTCAAACTGATTTCAGAAATGAATAGTTATTTTGAACACAACTGTAGAAATGGAAAAGATGCAAATTGGAAGATTTACGTGTGTGATTTTTTTTTGTGTGTCACCCTGAAAATGTACAAACTATTAAAGAAAACATTCAAGCACATTGGCCTACATTTCGAACTGATTTTGACTTCACTGAGCTAATCATGTGAAGATGCAGATTCGTTAATATTCCAGTAGACGGATGAAAATGTTCTTTTCTCTGAATCAAAGAAAGAAAATCGGAGGATGATGACAGAAGGCTCTTTCCTCGCTGCGCGAACGCAGAGAGCGGTGACGAGCTTTGATGCCTTTCAGCACTGCAGCTTCATCTCCCTGGAAATCAAACAAGGATGGAGCCAGGTCACGGAAAACCAGTATCATTTTAATAATTACACATATTTACAAGGACGCGGTGAAGCAACGGTAAGCAGATTGACCCAGCATTATATTTAATAAAAATCGTGGCCTCATTTCATTCATGTTTCAGTCGTTCTTTAAAGTGTTCAAGGACTTCCAGTTCATCCATTGGTCCCTCAGAAAACATGTTATCTGATGTACAAAAAGCTCAACAAAATCGTTTAGAACATGCAGCCAAACAGGTGGAGTTTATCGGGGAGGCTTCCTCTGAGCTCCATCAGCATGTTGGTGGCGACCGAAGCACTTCGTTATCTATCCGATCCCACCCTGCGGATTATTAAGATTCAGAGTCAAGGTGAGCTAATTAATCCTATTATGTTGTTATCAAATTAGCACAGGTCACAGTTCATCTCGTTATTCCCGGCCCACAGAGAGGCCCTCCCCCCTCCCAAAACCCTTCCCCCTGAGGAGATCGACCTCCATCCTCAGAGCTGATATTCACAGATCATTACACAACCGTTCTGCTCCAGGAGAAGAAGATGGAAGAACCTGGGTGTTTTCTGTTAAAAAAAAAAAAAAAAAAAAACAAAAAAAGCTCAAACTTAAATCCCCAACTCGGTGAATCATGTATAAAAATGGACAAGATGCATCAGCCATCCCCAGTTGTTTTTCTTCAACAGAAGAATCATTCATTATCCGTCTCAGGAAAGCAGTCTGTGCTTTTTATGTCCAAAGGAAGTATTTTCAACGCGAAGGAAACAAATATCTGAACCTGAAAATCTGACATATCGTCAATCTTGTGATCCCAGCTCAAAGCTCCTGTGTGCAGAAATGTCAGCTGTGAGAGTGGCAGTAGGTGGATCAGCTGCAACCCGGTTTGCCTTCAAACTGCGCCGCTGCTGAGCTGCAGGAGGAGGCTGGGCTTTGGACCATGAGGAAGGCTCGCTGTAGAACCGACGCGAGTTTTCCACCGTCCAACTAGATCAGTGATGCGATCCCTGCTTTAAACCTTCTGAGCGTTAGCCTCGGACAGAAGGACCTTCATGAAAAAACTAAAGGCCTGTTGCACAGACTGATGCATTTACATCACACAGGACTCAAACGTTGAAGAGACGGCTCATGCAAATGATTCAACCAAGCTGGACCTTGGTTTACCTTCCCAAATCATCTCCTCTCACTAGTGTCCAGCAGGACGCCACGTCGTTGTCCCTTCTGTCTTCCTCCTGACTCCGCACACAGCCAGTGGAGTTAGAAGAATGTGAAAGGTTTAGGTCAAAGAGGAGAGTGAGGCTGAATCTATGAATACGGTCTCAATGTTCAGGAATGCTGACTTTGTTCAGGGGTCGACGGGTTCTAAGCTTCGTGGATCGGCTCGGGTCCAGACGCAGTCGGAGGATATAGACTCTATAACTGAACACAGTGAGCCCGTCTGGAAGTTTGACAGCCTCACTGTCACACTTCCAGACGTTTCATTTCTACTTCCACAACCAGTTCTGGTCAGTTCGGCTCATTCGGGAGACAGAACCGGTTGCCTGTAAGGCAGAACCCAGCCAGCTTGCAGAGGAAGCTCAGATCCGGTGTCTTGTGATTCTGGTCACAATCCGTCTCTCTTAACAGCGGTGAGAGTCGGGGCAGAGCGCGGAGCTGGGTTTGGTGGTTTTTGGCTCAGCGTTTCTTCATCACAACGGATCGGAGCGGCAGCTGCAGTACTGCGGGCTCCACCCATCCATCTTCTGCTCCGTCCTATCAGAACTGGCAACAGCTTAGGTTCATTTAATTCTTCCCAGTTTGGTGAGAGAGACCTGTGATCCAGCGAACACAACGAGGTTAAACCGTCAGCCGTTCATCTCTTGAAACCTTCTGCTGGTGTTCTGTGGGCCACTGCGGATCCAAAGCCCAGCTGTCTGAGGCTCTGAACTGAAACTACATCCAGCAAAGCCAAACTCGGTTTGGAGATGGAGACACATGGCGCCTCGCTGTGGAAGTTAGGACCAGCAGGAAGTGGGGCGTTGTGGATGGCGTCTGTTCAGACGTTGAAGACTCAACAAGCTCTCCATGTGTCCTGATTCTGTGATAGACGATCATCGCTGAGAGGTTTCAACACTGAAAACAAGAGGACTGGACTGATCGGCTGGAGCCGCTGGGCGGAGGAGGTCCAGGAGGAGCAATCAGAGGCCGAACTCATTTGATCTTTGAGGCACTTTTTAAATAAAAACTACTCTCTCGGACAGAGTCCCACGTTTAGCTAGAGACAATCAGAAAAGATTTTAAAAAAGAAAAAAAGAGAGAGAACATTTTGCGCTTGAGAATGAGAATGTGCCAGTCGCATCGACAAAAGGCATCGTCAATTTTGGATTCGTCACCTACATCGTAACACGCAGTAACCTAATTCTTTATGTTGTACATTCTTGCTCGGTGCGAGGCGAAGCCTCGTCTACGAGACGGAAAACCAGAAATGAGGGAACAGGTGCGCCTAAAGTCATCTGAAGCTGAACTCTGGTCTTCATCCTGGGACGGGTTGAAATGTCTCCATGACGGCAGGCACAGAATGACACACTTCTGCTCTGAAATGACAAAGCCGGCCATGCTTCTGACTCGAGGATGGAAATAAGCAGAAAAAGAAAAAGGAGAGCAGAACAGGAAGGTAGGAAATGTTCCCGGAGTCCGCGGTTTGTTTTCCACTTACAAACCACACGGACAGCAGAGTCTGCTAGCAAAACAATCCAAAAGTCCAGGAAGGAAACTCTGCTGTCCCCCGGCCCGCGTCGCCTTCATGACCGGTGCAGCGAGTTCATCCTCCTCCTCCTCTTCCTCCTCCTCTTTGCCTTCCACTGTTGGCTTGTGTTGGTTTTATTTTTGGCTAAGACGGCAGCGTGGACAGACAGAAGGTGGGCGACAGAGGAAGCTGCTCTCTCCTTCATACAGACTCCTCTGTGGATAGCAGCAGGGGGTTGATGTATTCAAATCCCTCAAACTCTGACTGGTCTATTCTCTTGATGACGTCCCTGGGGAGGAGAAGGAGAAAAGAAAAAGAACCTGTTAGAGTCGTTCCGGTAAAAACAAATCACCTGGCTCTCTTTGGATTTTATTCTGCCAATCTGAGCATCAAAACCTGGTAGCCTGCAACTGGAAATCTGTCCTGTCTTACAGAAAAAACGTCTTTTATACCGTGATGTAAAAGCTTGCGCATCCCGTTAAAATGCTTTGTTGTTGGGATATAAATAATAAAATGACCTTTCTAAGCTTTCTTGACCTTTAATGTGATATTTGTTCTGAATAATTCGCCTGAAAGCTTCACTAGTGTAAAGAAAACAAATATCCAATCCATTGTTGAAGCTTTATGGGAGGCAGCATTCAACTCACCAAAGTGCTAATATTTACTGTTGTAAAAGTTCTCTAAATCAGTCAGACGGGAGAAGGTCTCAGGTTCAACATCAGGAGAGGTTTGATGTTTTATCAAATTTAGTTTTGAACTCTGGCTCCGTCGTTCAAAGATTTCCTTCCTCGGTCATTTTTCGATTTGACTGCATGCCTGGACAGTCGTACTGTGGAGCAGGAAAATGAACTCAAACTTTAAATGTCCAGAACTGCTCATCATTTCATCCACCTGAACTAAAACCTGGTTTGGTTAGAAGCAGGTAAGCTCACAGCATGCTGCTGTCACCGCGGAGACGGTGTTAGGTGTGTGTTATTTTGTTGTTGTTATGTAGCCTGTTGTGTTCACACACAATCGGCGTCTTTGGTCAACAAAAACTACCTTTTTTTTTTTTTTTTCTTAAACCGGGTTGTGAATACCGGTTTCATGTTTCCATAGAGCCGTGATGACATCACAGCTCCCTCTCTCTTTATCCCCGGATGCGCCTCGCTCTCTCAAACAACGAACACGTTGTTGTCTAGGCCTGCCACAAAAATCAGGCAGTAAATCAATAAATCAATTTATCGCATGATAGATTAAAACAAACTCAATTTTGATTGGCATGATTCATCGTGTCTCTTTTTTCTCTCTTTCTACCAAAACCTGGATGGTAAAAGTCTTGAAGTTTGGTGATTTGGTGTCAACTAGACCTTTGATTGAAGGACAGTTTTGTTTACAAAGACTTCAGAGTTCATTTTATTTGTCGTCTCATTTATTTTGGATATTTAAAATGTCTTCCAGTGTCAAAATGTTCATCAGAGTTTAAAGTTTACTGATCTTTCAGAATGTGCTCTTGAATTATTACTTTGCCATTAATTACCATCACATTACTTAAAAACAGTCTCAAAGCAACAACGTTACAATTCATCGCAATAACTTCTGGAACAATTTGTCGACCAGCAAAGTTTGTCACGGTGACGGGCCGAGTGTCGTTCTGTGTTTTCCGTGTCGATCTCTGGCGCCGCCGATTGGCCCGGCGTGTCGCTAACGACCGAACTTTGACGGAGACATTTCTAACACTTTGTTTGTCACTTTAATCCCAACAGCTTATTGATTCCATGTCATCATGACGGGGAGTTTTCCTCATCGCTGCTCGTCCCGTCAGGAGCACATGGACTGCAGACGGGTCTTCACTGCACTGTTACAAACTGCATTCACATTCTGGATTCAAAGGAGAAATCAAACTGGTTTGGAATCGACAGCAGGGACGTCATGATGGTGCTTGATTTGCAGCGCAGGTGTCACCTGAACACGCCGCTCTTCTTTATTGTCTCCCGGCGTCTGTGTGCGGTTGGAGCCTGTAACCTGCTCCTGCTGCGGCTTTCTTTCAGCTCACTTCAGAACAAAAGCCATGAATTTCCTCCTCAGGCGGCAAAAAAAAAAGGAAAAAAAAAAGAAGCATTTATATTTGGGGGTTTATTTCTTGGAGAATATTTCTGCTAATAACAAAAGCCTCATCGCAGGTGAATGAAGTGGAAGCCCATACATAGAGAGTGAGGAGTAAAAATAAATTGACTCCCTGAGCAACGCTGCTGCTTTCTTCTTCTGCTGCAGCAACAGGGTGTTTACTCATCTGTGTGTGTGCTGGGGGTTGAGGGTGGGGTCGAACGAGGCCTCCTGCTAGAAAGGCTGGGAGGCTTTCTCCCTGCAGACACTGAGTGGGGCGGGGGCTTTGAAGTTAAAACAAAAGGTGCGCTGAGTGGTCCACCAGGTGGGTGGGAGTCTCCAGTTAAGGGCCACCAGCGGCGTCCAACAGGTTGCCCGTCCCACCCACACGGAGCACCGGGACAAGTGAATGCAACACCGCGGTGTCTTTCCTCGAGTGTGCCGAGTGGAATATTGATGAAGCAAATATTTTCCTTCCGTCTGATCTCGTGTGAAGAGCCGCGAGCGTAGGAGGAGGTCGGCCAGCGAGACAACAATCGGATTTGGAGCGCGGAGCACTTTCTGAAAGGCGGAGGGAGACGGAGCAGCAGCGAGGGATACAAAGCAGAGAGGAGACGCTCTGGGAGGGGACCAAAACAAACACGGCATTCTTCCCTTGCAGGCCAGGAGGAGCTGAAAGCATTACCAGATGCAGAGAGAAGAGCGCACCCAGGCAGGAGGAGGACCAGGGAGACTGGACGCCACTCAAACCAACACTCTACGGCGTAAACTCATAGTGACCGGGGGACAGACTGGCATGGAGGCGAGCACAATCACACGAGTCTGAGTAATTTTACCAAAAACTACCAGAAGATTCTCTTCCTAGCGTAAAAACGGCTCATTTGAGACGGTTTTATTTAAGATGTTTACTACAAAGGCCATGTCTAATAAAGAAAAGGTCCGATTTTATGGGTTAGAGTATTCTCTGGATCTTTACTAATGATCGAAGACAGACATTCTTCCTGCCACGATGTTAACACCTCATTACAAAAACGACCTCTGCAGGATTTTTCCCCAGAGAGAAAAAAATCCACAGTACTTCCACATGTTGGGTCTTTTCTCTGCATCCGCCTCAGTTCTCTCAGTGAGGAGGGATTGCTGAGTCAAAGTGAAACAAGAGTGATGCTTGGGAACAGTTGAACCAGTTCAGAAGGCTTTGGAACGGCTCACGATGGTTCCGAAAGGTCAACAATGGCTGGGAAGAGTTCAGAATGGTTTGTGCTGGTTCAGAACGGATCGGAATGATTTGGAGCAATCCGGAACGGTTCAGAACCCTGTAGAACCCGTCAGGAGGACAGCGGGGCCAGCCTGCTCTTTAAAACATGGCTGCAGCTCAATTAGATGGGCAGACAAATTACATCATCAGCACATATCATTCAGATTGAGGTCCAGGCTTTTACTAGGCCACTGCAGCACAGATTTTCATTTTGTCCATTCTAGTGTTGATTTGCTGGGGGGTGAGGGAGACTCTGACACCCAGCCAGCTGTCTGAGGCCTGTAGAGTCTGATCTAGTTTCTCTGAGCACTGCTTGTTCTCAACCTGCTGTTAAAAGTCACCTCATAGGTTTTCCTTCTAAAGAACTGTGTTCATTGAATAAACCTCCTCTGGTTGATGGCAGCAACAGTTGTTTCTTTAGGATCACCGCTCATGTGTCTCCTTCTTGACATTGTGTTCACACACGCACACACACACAGAGCGTAGTGCTGCTCCAGAGCAACAAACTGCCCACATCCCTGCTGTTACTCAGGCCTTCTCACTCGCTGATGATTCAGCAAGAAAATCAATTCCCTATTATTAGCAGCATGTGCTCTCTGCTTTCTCTCTTACCTCTGTGGAAGCAGTAAAGGTGACCCATCGGCATATGGATCAATATACACTCCTGATCAAAATCTTAAGACCAGTCAAAAAATTGCAAGAATTTGCATTTTGCACTATTGAATCTTAAGAAGATTCTAAGTAGAGCTTCACAATGTTAAAAGAAAATATTAGTGCAAGAGACAAAAACATTTGAGCGGGGAATTTTCTGAAAACTGCATTTACACTCAAACATGATTTTTTCAGCTGATCAAAAGTTTAAGACCATAGTCCTTAAAAGCCAAAAGCTGTGCAAAAATCTGGATTCCATGTCATGTTCTGTGAAGTCTTTACACTGTCAAGACCTCCAGATGGCAAAAGCAAAAAAGCTCACTGACTTTGAACGTGGCAGGATTGTTGAGCTGCATAAGCAAGGCCTCTCACAACGTGCCATTGCTGCTGAAGTTGGACGCAGTAAGACAGTCATTTTGCATTTTTTAAATGATCCTGAGGGTTATGGAACAAAAACGTCAAGCGGTAGACCCAAAAAAATTTCACCAGCTCTGAACCGCAGGATCCGATTGGCTGTCCGTCAAGACAAGGGACGATCCTCTACCCAAATTAAAGCCATTACTGGTGCCGACTGCAGCCCGATAACCATCAGACGGCATCTGCAAGGGAAGGGCTTCAGAAACAAAAAACGTCTTCAAAGGCCACGTCTTCTTCAACTCCACAGAATTGCCCGTTTGGACTTTGCAAGGGTGCACCAAACATGGGACATTGAAAGGTGGAAGAAAGTTGTCTTCTCTGATGAGAAAAAGTTTTGGCTTGATGATCCTGATGGCTTCCAACGTCACTGGCATGACAGGGAGATCCCACCTGAGATGTTTTCTACACGGCACAGTGGTGGGGGCGCCATCATGATTTGGGGTGCGTTTTCCTTCAATGGAACAATGGAGCTTCAGGTTGTGCAGGGGCGTCAAACAGCAGCTGGCTATGTGGAGATGTTGCAGCAGGCATCCCTCATGACTGAGGGCCCTCGTCTGTGTGGTAATGATTGGGTTTTTCAACAAGACAATGCTGCAGTTCACAATGCCCGCCTGACAAAGCAGTTCTTCCAAGAGAATAACATCACTCTTTTGGACCATCCTGCATGTTCCCCGGATCTAAACCCAATTGAGAACATTTGGGGATGGATGGCAAGGGAAGTTTACGAAAATGGACATCAGTTCCAGACAGTGGATGCCCTTCGTGAAGCCATTTTCAACACTTGGAGCAATGTTCCCACTAGCCTCCTGGAAACACTGGCATCAAGCATGCCTAAACGATTGTTTGACGTCATCAACAAGAATGGTGGAGCTACTCATTACTGAGTCCTTTTTTTGGCACTTTGATTTCTGTTTTGGGGGGTTTTGGAGGTTTTTTGAGCTATGGTCTTAAACTTTTGATCAGCTGAAAAAATCATGTTTGAGTATAAATGCAGTTTTCAATTAATTCCCTGCTCAAATGTTTTTGTCTCTTATGCTGATTTCTTCTTTTAACATTGTGAAGCTCTACTTAGAACCTTCTTAAGATCCAATAATGCTAAATGCAAATTCTTGCAATTTTTTGACTGGTCTTAAGATTTTGATCAGGAGTGTATATACATAAAAGGCAGCAGTTTCTCAAATGCTCCAATCATTAGACTTCATGTTGTTTGTTGGATTCAGATCCTAAAAGCCAGCAATAAGCTCAGGATCAGGATTGGGTTACACGAGCTGAGAACAACATCCAAGAGGAACAGTAGATTTACCGCCACCCCCAGCCGTACATATGGATCAGTCAGTAAAACCAGAGGAACATTCCTGCTGACAAAACCTTCAACTGGAGTTGGCCAACCTGAACATGTCGACCAACTGCTGGACTGCAGCGCAGAACTTTTCACAGATGAGTTCCTGTTGATCGTAAAACTGTGTGAACACAACAGGCTCCTAAAGGCTCTGCTGGGACTTCTTGAGGCGAGAACAGACTGTAACATGCTGCAAAATAAGAAGAATGGATGGATGGGAGGAGGGAGGTAACTGGCTGACTGGTCATCAGTGAGCAGTGATGACCCTCACTACAGCTGGCTGTCACACACACCACCTGGACCAGGGACAGAGGACACAAAATCTGCTTTCCTTGGCAGTAACTGAGGCAGCCATTTTCTCCCAGACAGAGCTGGCACAAAGACCCCTCCACCGCCTCTCCCAGCCCCCACCATGCAGACGTGGGCCCCCAGCAATCCTGGCTTTTAATGTAGCAATGTAAATCTCTAACATGGAGGGCTTACACTCCTCTCTCCCCACACAGCTTTCACTTTTCTTTCTTCTCGTGCCAAGCCCATCATGAGTGGGAGCGCGAGGAGACTGAAGTGCTTTTTGCATCACCCCCTCCTAGCGGGAGTGGGCGACGCCAGCCCCTCTCCTTGGTAACAGAGGGAAGAGAAAGGGAAGGGGAGACAAAGTGCGAGACGCAGGAAAGGATGCGTGGGTCTTTCTTTTATTTTCTCCGCTTTTTTTTGTTAATTTGCCTTTCATACGCAGGAGAGCAGAGAGGGATTCTGGGGGACGTGAGGAGCGAAGCTCATGTGACTCCATCAAACAGCCTCCGCCTGAAACGGTGCTGCAGGCCACCGTGTCCTGCACAGTCCTCTGATGTGTTGTTTGAGGCCGAGCTAATGTCTCCACTCCTGAACCAACAGCTCCACACCGACCCGCACACGCAGACACACACAGGTCTGTGACGGACTCGACTCATCACACCCTGTCACAACGAGGGGCGGAGCTTCGGCGCCACTCTGCTGCAGCTCTTTTAATGAGCTCTGAAGTCTGACTTCAGACTGAAGGCGTCGCGGCGTGACATTAGTTCAGTGCCACCTCACAGGACTGGAGAAGTTCATGTTGCTCCAGCTGAAGGTGAATATAATGAGGATTCAGGATGGGCAGGTGGTGGCAGCACGGCAGGGGGCGACATATCTGAGCTGTGAAGTTCATACCTCAAATATGACGCTGCGAGACTTAAACAGACCTAAATACTGAAACTGAAAATAGTCTGGCATCAATCCGTTTGTCTTCCTATGAAGAGAAGACATACACCAGAAATCGTCAATAATCTGATCAGCCTACAGACTGCTGCACAGTCCTCCTCTCCTTGGTAATGGAAGACTTTCAGTTACTGCTAGAGTTTATTCAATTAATTGTAGATGGCGATGCTAACCCAGCACTTCTTATTTTTTCCTGTAGAAAGCCCACCTGGCTCAGTCTGACGATGAAGTTTCTGCTCTGTGCTCATCCTGTGTGTGGTGACACATGGCCGTGCTCATGTTTCTCCCCGCTGTCGCCTTATGCATGCTCAGGAGGACAGACTTGGAAAACTAACATACGTCTGGATCTGGATGTCTTTTTCTAGAGCTGCATCAGAGTTGACGATAGAATTCAATCTCAATTTAAATAATATGAATTTAATCAGCTTCAAGTGAATCAAGTTGGATCAGTTTTTCTTACGAAGCCTCAACAAGTTCATTGTGAATCAACACTCCAAACAATAGATGAGTAATAAAACGTTCAAAGACCAGACGGTTCATTCTCAAAGGTCTAAAGATGGCTCCTTACGATTTAATGTTCAGTGTTTGATCTTCTAATTTTAATAAATTTGCAAAAATCTCAAAAACTTCTTCCACATTGTCATAACGGGGTTTTTGTGTCTAGACTCTTGAGAAAAGAGTTTGATTGGAAACCTTTTGGAATGAGACTGGAGCATAAGATGTGGAAAAAGTGAAGTACTGTGAATATTTTCCAAATGACCTGCATCCGAGAGTTTGAACTGAAGATGTTACCTGCAGTTGCAGTCCCATTAAAAAGCAGAATTGGCCCTTTAGTTTTGTATAAAGCTAGAAATGTCACCTTAGAGTCCGACGGACTCTTGACCCGCAGACCCGACCTGGATGGTAGCTCTTGACCAGAAACGTTGGATGGAACATGAGTTTAGCCCATACTGAACTGCACTGAATTTAAAAAGTCAAATAGCTACAGCTGAGAGAAATTAGCAGCCAAACAGTTTTCTGGATCATTGAGAATTTCAAGGTGAAGTTCAGCTGGATTGGAGATCTGGAGAAAGCAAAGTGGGGAGAGCCACAGGGCGTCCTGGTTGGTGCCGGCAGCAACGCAAACAGATCCAGCCCAAAGTGGGGAGATTCTTCTCATCCCACTTCTACCCAACAACCATGACTAGAGGGATGAAAACATCCACCTAGTGCAACTTGGTCCAGCAACCCAGAAGCAATGTGGCAATGATCTGCTGAGGTTTTTCCATAACCTCGAGCAGCGAGAAGATCAGAACAGAGACAAATTGGAAACGAGGACAGAAAGTTCTGTTTTTAAGAACCGAAGACTGAGATCTGCTCTGAGATAAGGAAAACCTCAACAGGTTCTAGAACCGCTGCAGTCCAGTTCTTTCTAGATGTTCACAGTCCTACAGAATATGCTTCAACAACAGAGTTTCATTCCTGTTTAATATTAAACTGTCAAGCCTTATTAAAATGTGCATTTCTTCCTCCTTATGAGAGGCCTGTTTTTTTTTTTAAAGTGTATTATACATAGCGGGTATTGAATTTTCAGTCCGTCTGTTTTTGAGCAGCTGCTTAGTTCAGAGATTGATTGAAAAAAAAAAAAACAGTCAAATAAATGCTTTGCAGGAGAAGTTTAAATGCTGGAGCCTGAACAATCAATCCTGCATGGATTTATAGAGAAATCTTGTCTAACAAAAGCCTGGTATGTATTGGCAGGCCTTATTAAAGGCGTATGGAAGCTGCTTTTAATGGCACAGAGGAAAACAGGCTGAGCTTGTGTCTTCGTGCTGCGTCTGCAGAGGATCCCCAGCAGCAGAGCGCGACTCATGTCTGTTGTCGTGCCAGATATCCTCAACCTCTTTTCTCTCGAAAAGTCAAATCTTAAACAAGAGCTCCTGTCAGGCCCTAAAAGCTCCATGCTGGCGTTAATCAAGACAATGTCCCTGATGGATAAAGACATCAGCCTGGGAGCCCCGTGGGGGATGTTTTGCTGTATTTGATGAGAAAGTCCTGTGGGAAGACAGAACAGCATGCAACGCTGGCGTGAAGGTAGGACGGGGAGGGGCTTCTCCATGTTCACCGTGGATGGAGGGAACATGTTCCCCCACCACCTCCTCCTCCCTCCCAGACTCACTGTATGCATGCTGTTGTTAACAGAAGGTATTCATCATCTTTATTCATGTTTAAAGGGGTAAGTTTTACCTGATACGGACATCCGTCCGTCCATCCATCCATCCATCCATCCATCCATCCATCCATCAATCCGTCCATCCATCCATCCATCCGTCCATCCATTCGTCCATCCATCAATCCGTTCATCCATCCATCCGTCCGTCCGTCCGTCCATCCATCCATCCATCCATCAATCCGTCCATCAATCCGTCCATCCATCCATCAATCCATCCATCCATCCATCCATCCATCCACCCATCCATCCATCCGTCCATCCATCCATCCATCCATCAATCCGTCCGTCCATTCGTCCATCCATCCATCCATCCATCAATCCGTCCATCCATCCATCCATCCATCCATCCATCCATCCATCCATCCATCCATCCATCCATCCGTCCATCCATCCATCCATCCATCCATCCATCAATCCGTCCGTCCATTCGTCCATCCGTCCATCCATCCATCCATCCATCCATCCATCCATCCATCCTGACCACTAAACCAGATTGAGCTGCTCAATTTGTTTCTTAGAAAACAGTTGGTTAAAGAAAATGCTCTGGTGGGATTCCACAAATCAAGCCAACCAGTTTAACTGAGGACAATTGTCCAGGATGAGTTAGTGGGAGATTGCGTCTCTGATCTACCACCAGTGTTGTCTTGTCTTGTGTTCGAGTGAGAATGTTCCTGAAGGAGCTCCTGCCTCCCTTAATCCTTTACTTTTTCCCTTTCTAGAAGAAACTCCTGGACTGGTGCTCCTGTGTATTTATAGTTTGTGCTCAAACCCCAGTCTGTATCACGCTATTGCCACATGCCTGCTCACCATTGCTGTAAAGTAAACCACTGAATGAAACTGACTGCCCACTGCATGCTTGCACCAGTGGAGGGATTGCTGTGATGTAATTTGAGGCATTTTCTCAGATGGAACTTTTAAAGCAACAACTGCCTCAACTTGACTGCTTATGGAGCTAAAACAAAATTGAAAAATTTGTAAGTGACTTCATACATGTTTATATCATTGGACTTATTTAATTACATAATTCTGCAGATGAACTGCTTCTATTTGCCTTGCAAAGTGCATTAAGATGACATTTTTTGTGAATCGGCACCATATAAATAAAGTGAGCTGAAGTCTTCCTGGTGTCAGTAAGTGGCGCTTTGATTGGGAATGACTGAAAGATATGAACCGAATAACTTCTTTTCTGTATGAAAATAAATGGCCCGAATGGCACAAACAATATGGTAACTACAGCACTTGACCTTTATTTCTCCAACTGCAATACATACAAGCATGATGTATTAATGCAAAATAGTTCATGCAGGGACTGCGAGTGAAACTGAACTCACTCAGTACTTTAGAGGAGGATTTATGAGTTTTATTTTTTCTCCGTTACTAAACCAGCTTTTTATCTTGACACAGATTCTCTTAGTTAGAGAGTAACATCCGTTAGATGACAGGTAACATTTCAGTGCGACAAAGAACAAATACGTAAGCGGGGCAAATACTTTTTCACAGCGCTGGACGGCATTGATTAGAGCTACAAACATTTCATCCGAGCAGAGAAGAAGCAGAGAAGAAGCAGTACTCACTCGTCGTCTGGTGTTAGCTGCACTGGTTCGTTGGTAAACTGCGTGTCAAAATTTTCCAAGCCGTACTCATCAGAGATTTGAGGTTTGAAGGGCGCCGTCATCTCCTTCTTTTCCAGCTGAAGAAAAACAAACCCATTAACATGTGTCATCACCGTGGGCCACAACAGTTTTTCTCTTTAGAACTACGGAGTGGTGGCCATGGAGAGAAGAACAAACAGCCTGTGTCAAAACACGGCTAATGACCATGTTGATTTGTTCTTAATATGCTGTTTGTCTTTGGTCTCCCTCTGTTTTTCCTGTGCTGCCGTTTTTAAAGTTTCCAGGCAAGTTTCAGAGACTGGCGACGTGTTGTGAGCCGGGTAGGTCCCGGAGGCACACAGCTTTGGATGCATGTTTGAAAGGTTTCATTGTCTTTGTCCCTGTAGCGCCGTCTCTCTGCTTCACACTGCACTGTCGCTAACACTGGCTCTGTGTGGCAGATTGCTGCACAGCGAACAACATGATGCAACCAAGGGCCACTGTCGCCTCATGCTCATTCAACAGGAAGTCGGTGACTTGATTTAATCTGCTGGATTTTCTAAAGTCATCCCATTTTTTAATTATCTGTACAGTTTGAATGGACTACACATTTCTGAATACAGAGGGATGTTTTATTTGTTATTGTTGTTTATTGTCTCCACCATTAGTATGTTGAGCACCACATACATGAGCTTAACTGGCAGCACTAAGACCCTCCTTTGGCCCTGATGGTTCCTGACTGGGAGTGGTGCATTTCTTCAGCACACTGGGAGGAAGTAGAGGAGCAGATTCTCATATTATACAACCTAGTAACAGTTTTAAAAAGTATAAATCCCCAAATGTGAGATCTTTATCTGGCTTTGTGTAAGATTTATATTGTGATATAAATCTTATGATTTATAAATGTACATAAATTGTATATATAATTAGATATTATATATATATATATATATATATATATATATATATATATATATATATATATATATATATATATATATATATATATAATATTTCAATACGACCAAGTGTCCAGGGAATTACGGGTAAATGTAGTCCCTGTGGACTGAGCTGCTGTTTTCTTTCAGAAAACTACTACAGCAAGTAAACCACTGCTGGAAAGGATGTGAGGGATTCATTCCCCTTTTTTCTAAACACTCAATGCTAGTTAATCTTCTTTTTGCCTTGTGCTGATATAGTCCCAAAAATATTTATCCTTCATTTCTCTCATCAGAACTAATTGTGTTTTTCCCACCTTGGAAGTTTTGTGACAGATTGCCCTGATAAAGCAGAGACTCGAAGCCTCCGAGTGAAAGCGTGTTTTGTGTTTGACCCGAGGCACGTCTGAGGAAAGGAAAATACCCTCGCACATGTTAGGTGGTTAAGCAAACATCGAACCCAAAAATAAATACAGTTACGTCCAGTCCACCTGGTCCTTTCCACATGCTCAGATGTGCCGCAGTGAAAACGGGGGGGATTCTTTTTGTGGCAGTGATGGCAAGAGGATAGAAAAACAACAAAATGCTGAATGTAGAGGCAGCAGAATAATTGAGCTGGAGTGATTCAGCTGGGAGAATTTTTGTCTGCTGTGTTTCCATGGTTTCACATCAGTAACTCACCCTTTTAAATGTGAGGCTGAGGACATTTTCCGAGAACACAAACAGGTACAATGTTTTCTTCTTTATGCGGTTTGGGAGGGTTTGTTAAGTCTTAGCAGGCGGACTAAACCCAACTGGACGACTGAACATTGGTTTTAGCTTATTTTGGTAATGATCAAGTGAAGGAGGGACAGCAGGGACCTTGTCTTATCTGATCAGTTAATACAAAGATTACACATTGATCATATCAAAAAGCACAAAATAATCTTTGTGGTGCTAAATTTAGCAAGTGAATCAAGACTCACTGTTGCAAAGAACCATAAAGTCTGTGCACATCACAGCAGAAGTGAGCAACAGATTCAGGTCGTCTGTGTAAACCTCAATTCAACAAGGCCAAAAGCAGAAAGCGTAGCTGGATGTCCTTCCAGCCCTGGGGCAACACTTGACAGGAAGCGGTTGGTTAATACATGAATATGGATTGAGCCAACAATTCCCCCCCGCATCCACAAACAGAACCCAGGACCGAACTAAATACAAGAACCACTAAGTCCTCTGATCATCAGCTCCACACAGAGGGACAGAAAAACTGCAGACTTGGACACATTAGTCAAAGCACACTGCAACGCTGCCCATCAACGACAATCTGACGTACAAAGCAAAGGGATTCACTTAGCAAGCTTTCCCCACACAAACAATTAGAATTGCTGTAAAAAGAAGTTGATACAGGAGTTGAACAAACAGTAAGTGTGCCAACAGCGATAGGAGATATTGAATGATTTTTTAACATTCAATGTGTACAATACTATTAGGGGTTTCCAGAAAAAGCCCTATTAGTTTATGTAAAACACTTTGAACCTGAAAATGCGCTATATAAATAAAATTACCTTATATTACCTAACACCTACAACAGCAAAGACCTACCAGTGACAGACTTTCTCTAGCTGCTTGTGCCACGTCATTTCCAGTTATTCCTTGTTGTGTGATGAGTTAAAGACTTGAGCAAGACTTCGGTCTGTAGGGAATAAGTCTAAGTTAGGTGTGAAATCTTATTTTTGCGACTTAAGTGTGATTCATGTCAGAGTCTAAAACTTGAGTCACCATCTCTGCTGAATCCTAATATAACCCCTGATAAAGCTGTTTTTTTGTTTGTTTGTTTGTTTGTTTGAACATGATCTGTGCTGTTGAACTGTCACTATACAGAGACTCTGTGCTGCAGATGAAGTCATTCCCACTTCACTGTCACTGACAGCAGTAGTGCAGAGAGACTGACTGTTCTGTCATTAAAACGACGGGTGGCAAATAAAGGTAGGGGGCACAAAGGGTTGTCATATTCTACTGCAGGCACAAACAAACAAACATCTCTAGAATGGTGTGGAAATATCTTTATAGGTTTATGTTCATTTTAACTACACCAATATGTTAACTGAGCAGATACTTTTTCAGCTCGTCTGGAAGGAACGTTCAAGACCAAGTCATCAGAAGGCAGTTTGTACTAGTTGGCACTTATGTGGGTTAATAGGTACCTCTTTCTGATTTAATTCATTTTTTTAATGAACTCACTTGTGGCCGGGCTGAAATCAACATCAGCAAGCATAATGTAGTTGGTACCAATGTGGCTCAGATCATCATCATCATCTGGTAGCAGAAATGTAATAAAATAACCTTAATTATGCTGTCAATTTAATCATCAGAAAAATAATCTTTTATGTTTATTTTTACCTCGAAGTTTGTCGTTCAGTGAGGGTGGGATTCTCCTTCAAAGTCTACCATGCTGTTACATTTCTGCGTGGTTATCATGGGCTACATCATGGTAGCCCAGGATGGAAAAACTCACTAAATCTGATTAATAGGCTTGAATAGCATTCTAAATTTCATGTAAGTTTCTACTATTGCTGACTATCCTTTTTATAACACAAGTGATACCTTCTACCCACACACACACACACACACACACACACACACACACACACACACACACACACACACAACATAGAACCAGTTAAGGCTATAGCACAAATCTGTGTCTTCAAATTACAGCTCAGACTCGCCTCCCATAAACGGACATTATGGGTATATTATATATTTTCTGAATGCATAGAGTCTGTTAAGTATTTCGGATCTTAACTTGTGTCCCTGATGGAAAAAATATAATCTATTAAAGGCAAAAAGTGTGGAAATTGTGTATTATTTGGAAGGGGTGTCATACCAAACTATTATCTCGACTAGAGGCATGTATCTTTTTTAAAGATGGTCTGACCCGTAGACTATAGATATAATAAATCTTGGGGAAACATTTTTTTAGTTTGTTCTTCTTTTTTTTTCCTCATACAAAGTGTTTATTTTAACTACACCAATCTGGTTAAATACACATTTCAGGTGTAAACAACCAGGAGAAGTTTTTTAAAAAAGATTTTTGTACTGAAAGCAAAGTTTGCAGCTGCAGTGCACAGTGGGTTGATTCGCCCTGTTGCCAATGAAAGGACTACCTCTTACACACACAAGGATTGTTGGAAATGAACATGCTGGAGAGTGTTTCCCCAGCATCCATCCAGGTCCAGCTCTGGACATCTTGCACAGAATCCAGCCTAGTTAAGCAGCCGTCTAGTGTCTTCTGATTTTATTTTTCAGATCCTTACAGGTTGTAAGTTCAACCTGTTTTTGCTCATGAATGGAGGGCCGATTGACCGAGAAAGATTGGATTTGGGTTTTTGACAGGCTGCTGAAGCTAAAAACACACTGAGACAATATTTAATCCAAGACTGGAAATGATGCAAATAAAAGTAGAAAACTGAAAAGTTTGGAACAATTTGGAGAGAACTGTAAATAGAGCTAGTAATGCTCCCTATGATCACCAGCAGATCTCTTGGTGGGTCTTGGTGGATTGACGTCACTACGAACTTAACCAAGCTCTGCCCACAACCAACCTAGAAAATCCCACATGGCCACAAGTCTCACAAACAAAGCCTCATTGCGCTTTGTTTCTACGTAAACATGGGGTCTTCCACTTGGACCGATAGAGTACCTGACATCACCAGTACAGATACCCCACTGGCAATGGAGAACCAAGTTTTCTTTTTCAGAAAACTTTCTGCCGGTCTGCTAGTCCACAATGTAGTCTGGTGCTACATTAGAATGTGTTTACTAATGCGTGTACATTAGCTTGTGTTTGTGAGACGGCCACGCACATGGTAGCGCAGCTACTATGTAGAATGGACATCGACCAATGAAACGTGGCCACGGTGGTAAGGTCCATTCCGGTTTCTCCCTGAGGATCCAAACGGCCAGCACTCTGAATGTACTTCTACAGGGACAATACTGACTGCTCGTAGCTACTCCAATTCAAATCAACCTAACTTTTAAAAAAAACAAAACAAAAAATAACAACAACCCTGGACGGTCTCAGGAATAAAGCCTCGACACAGACAGGGCTGTGGTAGTTTCCTTTAATACTGTTTTAATCTTTAAACTAATCAGTTTGTGGCCCTCCTCTTCAAAACAAAATCCTCCTTATTTTAGCTGAGCATCGTTAGGTAATCTGTTTAATCCTGTGAGTTCCAGCAGAGCTTTGGATTGTGTTTTTTTTTTTTTTGCTTCAATACACCAGCTCAAATGATTTTCTAAAGAAGCAGAAAAAACTCTTATCACCTTGTTCTTGCTCCTCTTTTATTTGTTCATTTCCTTTTCAGCTTCTTCTACCTACGCTCCTGTCAATTTCCCTCCTGTCGTATCCTGTCCTCAGCTTCCTCCTCTCTGCTCGTGTCTGCCTCGCTCGTTTTCAATTCTTTAATCTCTCCACATCCCTCTCCTCTCCTTTCAGTCTCTCTGATGTGTTGTCAGGCAGGCGAGAGCAGGAAGGTGCTAATGGCCCAGCGCATACAACGCACAACCCCAGCATGTCGCTGAGCCCAGAGCTGCACTGAAAGCACTCAAGAGTCCTTCAGGCTCCACACACACACCAGACACTCTCAGAAGACAACAGCCACCGTGTGTGTGTGTGTGTGTGTGTGTGTGTGTGTGTGTGTGTGTGTGTGTGTGTGTGTGTGTGTGTGTGTGTGTGTGTGTGTGTGTGTGTGTGTGTGTGTGTGTGTGTGTGTGTGTGTGTTCCAAAAGCATTGATGCAACAGTTGGCTCAATCTAAGGCAGGTGACTCAGAACACACTACAGTTTACTCTACAGCATCAATGAATCAGACGCCCTGAGTGGCGCTTTAGTACATCTCCACATGAAGGAGTTTAACACAAGAGAGACAGAGTGAAAGAGAGAGAGGGAGGGAACTTGTACATGCTATATATAAAGTGTAAAAACATGTTTAACCGACAAAGGAAAGTCTTTTTTGTGCAGTAAGGACATTTCCCTAGTTCTTACATTATACTGCGCTCTACTTTTAGCTTTACAGATCTAGTGTGAACAAAATTTTGGTTGATGATACGCAAATGGGGTAAGTGGGTTAGGTATAAATGCAGTCAATGTACTAAAATGAAGGGAAGCCAATACAAAATTGTCGGCAGGAGTAGAAGGGCTCTGTGTGCATCTATGTGTGTTTTCTTACTGCAGTCAGGCGAGTGAAATCTCTTTAAAATGACAGAAAAGTCATATTCTGTTGTTTGATGCAAAGCTTTATGCGTCAAATGAAACATTCCTTGCACCTCAGCATGTTCACGTCCACTATTGGGGCGGTTATCGGAAGTCAATAATAGATGCTGAAATGGAGCCGCTTTTGTTTCCCAAAGTAGGCATGTAAATTTTTTGTGGGGAAATGCTAAGTTTAGCCTTGTCTGGGTTAATAGTGTTTAACGATGCCTCGGCAGCATGTTCATCCCGCTTCCTGCTCAGATGTGCTCTCAGTGCCACTGAGAAATACCATCCAGCTCACGAGTCTCTACTCCGAGCTCATCACTCTGACAGTGCTTTGGCAGTAAGGAACGCTGCGTTTGGAGGGGGAATAACAGCGAGGGGCAGGTAAATGATGTTCAAACGTGTCATAGTTTCGCAGGGAAAAGCCGCCGGCCCCTCAGGAAATGTCTGACGAATATTAATATGGGGCAACAGCAGTCATGGCGTGCCAAGCCTGCCAGATACAGAGACGGGTTCTTGGTTTAAGGCCACAAAGTGTCGCTTCTCTACTTCTCCCAGCTTTGTCAACCAGCTTCCCACAGTAGTGTGTGGGTGTGTTGATGGTGGGGTGAGGGGGACTCCCATGAACCAGCACTAAGGCACAACTCATTAGGACGCAAACAATCAATTTTCTGTTCTTATTACCTGCTGCTCCGCTTTATTGTCCCACGGGAACACTGAAGCAATGAAGTTGGGGAAAGAGGCTGAGTTATTCCTGAGCACAGAACATGTATTGTGTTCTTTAGCTTTTTTACACAGTGTTGCACTAAAGTTTGATCTAATCCCAAATCCTTTCAAACAGCCAGACGATTAAAGTCCTGCAGGTTTTCTGCTTTTTGGTGGTCTGAGTTCTAGTTATATTAAGACTGCACAGTATCCCTTTTTCAAGGTGATATTTTTAGCTCAATCATTGTTGACCTACAATAGGTGAAGCAGAAATGTTGATGTTAGCTCTGGTTAAAAGAGGTACATGTCATGCTCCTGGAAATCCCTCCAGTGGAAAAAAAAAAAAAAAAAAAAAATCAAACCTGCCGCTGCTCTCTACCCAACTTCAGAGTCATTCCTGCAGCTAGCATCTGCAAAGCAAACAGCTGCAGTGCTCATCTAATGTTCCAACATGAAACTAGAAATAAACAAGATGGCTTTAAATGCTCCTTTTGAAATTTGGATTCGGAATCCCCAATGACTTGACACTGTTTAGCAAGCAAGTAATGACGCATAGAAACACGGACATATGAGTCAAGATGCCTTCTGACCACAGTCACACTGAATCGACAAAAGATTCCTGAAAAGGTTCATGCTTTGAATGCAGCTTATCCATCACTTATCAGTTGGCCAACAGATATGTACCGATACCAAGATGAGCTTTTGTATTGCTTTATTTCTGCCAGGTGACCTTGTATGTGCTAACAGGCGTCTTTAATTGAAATGTACTACTATTATTAAAGATGGGATTTTAACTTGTTCATTTAGATTAGTTAATTAAATCGATTTCAACATGTTAGAAATGTTGATTTAATCAATTGCTTTTTTACTTATTGGATGTACATACGGCCCTGTGTAATATGTTGCGTGTTTCTGAAGCACAAGCTACAGCCACGCACAACGGAAACGCACGACAGAGCTGCCTCTCTTGCAGCCCCAGTGTGCATTCGTTTCTGCTTCAAAAACAACGCGAAGCAGAATTGAATACTGGAAAACACTACTGCTGTGTTCAAGATGTACAAACTTGGGCAGATCGCCGCAGTTATTCAAGCCTCAAATAGCATTTCAATTGCTAAACATGCTTCGGCAGCACAGATGTCCCCAATGTCAGGATTCACAATCTGTCGGTTTGTCCATTCATCTTCTTCCGCTTCTCCAAAGTTGGGTCAAACTTAGCAGCCTAAGTAAGGAGAACCAGCCTTCGCTCTCCCCAGACACTTTGGCCAGGGTTCCTCCAGGAGAACCCAGGCCATCTGGGAAACAAAGTCCTTCCAGCATGTCCTCTGGATCTCCACGTTTCCATAGAAGCTCCATGAACAATCAGGGCTTCCTGAAACACCAGAACGGTGAGAGGCCAGAATAGCACTTTGCTCCACTCTGGTGGTTGAAGAACCAGGAGATTAAACAGCTGTAAATGACTTTGCTGTGGAGCTCATGTTTCTTCTATCAGCTACTTGGCAACTAAGAGGGGTTTTGAATTGAAAATGTTTATTTTGTTTATATATCATTTGATTAACGTTTTATTATTTAACTTAAGCTGATTCAAAATGAATCTGAGCTTGTGGTTTTTAAATTATAAATGTCTATTTTGCTGGAATATGATTTTCTATTATAATGCAATAAATTTTGATGATTTAATAATAGACCCTGCATTTAACTCAATTAAACATTTTGGATCGAATCTCACCACAAATTACTACCAAGCTGAAGTATGCTGACGGAGGCAATAAAGTACATTAAACATGCACTCCATCAAACAAAATGGGCTCCCAAAATCAAGAACTTAAATGTTGCTTGAATAGCAACTGTTGTAATCAAATGCATTCAGCATTAAACATGGAGAGAAATTCAGCTCCACACAAACAGAAAATGAGCCAATGACATGACAGGATCTTCATGCATCTCGGCATTGAGATGTGGTGAATACGAATGTGTCATGACGTCGGTGATGGTGGAACCAAATTCACAGAAACAGCAGCAGCAGAGAGTGGAGTTGAAACTTTCACAAAAAGATGATAAACAAAAACTTGTAGCAGGATTTAACAGGAGGAACTGAGGCTGAGTAGTATATATACTGGGGATGTTGATTACTAGAACAAGGAACAGATGGCCGACTAGAAGCAGGTTGCAGGTGTGAGGGAAGAGCGCAGAAGGCAGACTGAGAGTACATAAGAGACAAGGAAATGAATACAACACTAAAGAATAACTAGAAATAAGGAACATCATTAAACTAGACAAGGAATAACTCAAAACAAGAAATAAACATCATAAACTACAATCACTAGGAAAGGACTAAACTAAAGTAAAACACACACAAGACTGATCTAAGCAAAGAAAGAGGCTAAGTAATACTGAATAATACACAAATCTCAAAACAAGCCAGAATCCCATCAGAATGGGCATTTTCAGAGACTTTGGTTGTTTGTGTAAGACTGGATGGTACTGGGATGTTCCTCAGCCACCATTTCCCAGGTGTACAGAAAAAGAAGGAGAAAATACTGCATCTATTGAGCAGTTGAGTGGATAAAACGTTATTGTTGCTGTCAGAGGGAGAGGAGAATGATTCTGGATGCCAGAAAGGCAACAGCAGTTCTAATCAAGAGGTAATGTAAGCAGAACACCGTCTTTGATCACCAAGCTTGAAGCTTGGGCCGCAGCAGCAGAAAACAGGAAACTAAGGCTACTATTAACACGGCTCATTGACTTTCAACAGTACCAGATTGGAAAAAAACATTTCCTGCTTCAGTCTCTGTTTCAGCAGTAGTGGTACACCGTGGACAGACCACCGGTCCAGCTGACTCTACGCCTCAAAGAATTAAGGAGGATCTGAACGGGAAAGGGCTCCAAAACCGAACCAGCTCAACATACCTCATAAAGTGGCAGGTGAACATAGACTTCTCGCCAGTGTGTTGACTTCACAAAGCTAGACACACGAGGCCCACAGATGACTTCATGTCACAATCACAGTCACATGTGCAGTTCATCTAATAACTCATTACACATGCTTCCAACTCAAATCAGACTTGAGCTTCCAGATAGAGATCAGTTCTGATGACGGTCCATGTCCACACACATTCATTGAACCAAGCTCAATTATTTTTTTAGTAGACACTAGTTATTGCAGGGAGAATTCACAAATACTTCAGACGCCCTTCTGAAAATTAAATATTTATGCATACTTACTGAAGAAACCTTTGACGACCCACTGGACTGAATTCTGTCCATTTTTTTATGAAACTGACACCATTTTTCTCAAATTGTGATAAACATACATTAAGATGAGAATAATTCTAAAAACCCACACGATTATTTTTAATCTGATCTGCCACTGTTTTTATCCTTTTATTGTGTGAATAAAAAGTAAAGTGCAGCACAAATGTTTCAGAATGAATAAGTGAGTATGTGTGTGATTAATGATTCCCTTTTATTTGCCTTGTTGCTTCACCCGGGGGGGGAACACGTGGTGTAGGAGTCGACGCAGTGTTTAGAACTACATCAGTCGTTTCTAACACCCTCCCCACACCCTGATCATCAACAGGAGGGTGTGTTCTGTGTGTTGTTTAAGGCCTTCATATATACAGTAGAGCCAGAGGCTGATGAAGGCACTCCAGAATGCATAATGACGGCTGCGTGCTCTGCCGTGCTGAGCTGACTCACATTAAATGTGGGCGTGCAGCCTTTTGTTGTTTTTCAGATGTGTTTTAAGTGAAATGTCAGGGCGTGGAGTCAGAGCACAGATCATGTGTGAGCAGCTGTCTGTCAGGAAGCAACACACAATGCCAGGTGACAGGAAAATGTGGAGTACAGCCTTTTCTAAATGGGAATCAGAGATAATTCTAGGGTTATTTCCAGGGTTTTTCTTATATTACTGCGCACGTTTTATTCAAAAAGGTTGTCCTAAATCAAGTGGATGAGGGTTTAAATTGGTCTTCTAAACATGGGAAAAGCATCAAAGTTAGTATTTGTGGAGTATGGGGGCGCTGATGTGAAAATTTTGGCTGATGTCAATATTTAATTTTGAACTTTGCTCTTTTGGGTGATAACCGACATATTTCACTAACCTTTGGATCCCATGAGAAAAAACAAGCAAATCGCTGACTGCCTCTCTGCTTCTGTTAAACCCCCCACAATTCTGCGCCGCGTCACTAACTTCACTTGGACCTATTACAGCAGGGTGTCATGTTGTGTCTTACAGTCTCACTCTGAGCCGTCTGATATGGCTGACGATCAAGATTTGATAAAGGGGCTCAGACAGTGTGACACAGCTCCAAATTTCTAAATATAAAACATTAAAAGGGTGTCCCAGGTCTGTAAGTGAACCACGGAGCAAACACAAAATCTGGGAAGCCAGACCAAAACCAATTACATCTAAAGCCAGACCTGGCTTTAGATTTAATTTTTGTTCAGACCTGTTTAATTAAATTATTATGATTATTGTGAGCCACCATTCAAAAGTAATGTCTGATTTTCATTGGTATTTTTTTGTATTAACATTTTGATTATCATTGTTATCAATTTCAAGTTATTTAAGTGGCTATTGAGGGCTTCAGTTATTAGCAGAGGATTATCAACAATTATTTTACACCTGTGTGTATTACAATAAAATGAAACGGCATCAAAAGGTTTCTGTATTTTAAAGATGCAATACAAAAAGTGAAACTCGTGGAGATTCCTTACATGCACCGTAATATATTTGGTGACATTTTATTGGAAGGTGTGTGCATAAGAGTGACAGGCCACTGTCATAAACATGACATAACACCTGTCATGAACATGTAGGAGCCTTCATGTCTTTTACCGAATGACAATTCATGTCAAGAGTCATAAACATTCACAAATGTCCTTCATGTTCATGACAGTGCCATGTCAACACACTCCTTCAAATAAAGGGCTGCTATATATTTCAATAGTTGGTTTTCATTCATCTTGATAACTGTGGCTTATCTCTAATAGAAATCCAAAATTCAGTGTCTACGAATATTTTAATATTTTATAATACCAAAAATTAGAGAAGCAGGATCTTCCCAAAGTGCTGCACAGAAAGGGGTAAAGGATTCAGGATTGTGAGGCAAAGTGCATTGAAGAGTTGGGGAACAAACTGGAGCAACTGTCCATCTCTCTTTGCAGCTAGAACATCTTCAACTCTTCTGTGAAGGCCGTCCACAAGGTCTAGAAATGTGTTTATGGAGATTTGTGACCATTCTTCCAGAAGTGCATTTGTGAGGTCACATACTGATGTTGGAGAAGAAGCTTGGCTCTCAGTCTCCACTTTAATTAAACCTAAAGGTGGTCTGTAGGCTTGAGGTCAGGACTCTGTGCAGGCCAGTCAAGTTCAACCACACCTTGTGGTGCAAAGGCATTGCGCCACAATGCCTTTGCACCACAAAGGCATTTCACTGGAACTAAGGGGCCAAACGCAGCTCCTGAAAAACAGCCCCACACCATAATCCCCCTTCCTCCAAACTCTACATTTGGCACAATGCAGACAGACAAGAACAGTTCTCCTGCCAATCACCAAACCCAGACTCTTCCATCAGATTGCCACATGGAGAAGCGTGACTCGTCACTCCAGAGAATGAGCATCTCCTGCTCTAGAGTCCATTGGCATCGTACTTCACACCATTGCATCTGACACTTTGCATTGCACTTGGTGATGTATGACTTGGATGCAGCTGCTCGACCATGGAAACCCATTCCATGAAGCTCACTGTTCTTGAGCTAATTTTCCCAAACACTTCCATTTTCTTATAATAAGCTGACCATTGAGTGTGGAATATTTAAGAAGGAGAAAATTTCACCACTGGATTTGTTGCACAGGTTCCTATCACAGTTCAACCCTGGAATTCACTGAGATCCTTTTTGATGACATTCTAAACTATTGAAAAGCACTGGGTGTGTTGAAAATGGCTTTTTCTTCAGGCTCAAATTCAATGAAACAAATGTTCTCATTTTGACAATTTAAAGTTCAAATTTAGGTTGGACTTTTACTCGGAAAATGCAACGACATAAAAAAAACCTCACAGTGATTCAGTTCTTACCTGGTCCCAGTCTATATTGCGGAAAAACGTGTGTGACTTGATATCTGTGAAGCCTGTTTGGACCTGGCAACCCAAGCGCTCCTTGGGATCCTGTAGGGATGAGACCCTGGTCAGAGTCATGCTTACAGACACCCTGCAAGTACGTAGTGAATGTCCGTCCCATCTTTTGCTGCACCGAGGCCGTTTCACGACCGGATGCTGAATATAATGATCTACGTTAAATAACTGGATGACAGAAGTTTGAACAGAGACCTTTGCTGCCCGTCGAAACACCTTGCTGTTTTTCTACACACAGAGCTCCCAGAGGTGATGGGTGTGGATGGCTCTCACCTTGTTTAGAAAGCCCTTCAGCACGCTGGCAGCTTTCACTGACAGAGACCTCGGGATGCGAATGGGCTTCTCGAGGATAACTGTCGACAAAAAAAAAGAAGGACGGCAACAGGAGAAGAGAAAGAAGACAGAGACAATGAAAGGGCAGTCGTGAGTTGGGAGAAGATGATTCAACCTGCCTGTGGGTGACCATGTCTGCTGAGTGGGAGTCGGAGGAAGGGAGGACACGAAGTGAACGCTGCTCTGTTTTCTGTATCACGTTCCATGCTCCACTAATAACCTTGGAACTCGCACAAATGAGAAGAGCTTGAAAACAGATTTTTTTTTTTTTCACCTTAAAACCTCACTTCAAGGATGTCCAAAGCATTCATGCTGAATTTCTGTTCAAGGTAATGTGATCAAAGAGTTTTTTTTCACTCCAGTTTCAGAATTACACACTGAAAAGTGGCTCTGTGTGGCGTTTACACACTTCAAACCGCAGCTACTAACTTCTCTGCTTTAGATCTTTCTGGAATCGTGCCACTCCTGGTGGCAGCAAGTAGGAATTTCTCTGTTAGCTCTGATTTGTTCTTTCTCAAGACTTTAGTTCAAATTTATTTTGTGTGTTTTTTATGCATGTTAGGACAATTAATCGCTCTGGTTCTGAATGCTGCACAGAGGGAAGAATTTTGACTGTTTTACATTAGAACATTTGCCATCACCCCAAAACTCAGAGGCGTAGAAAATGGAGGTTTTGTGGATGCAGAGCAGAACCAGCGAGCGGAGAAAGAAGGAGGAAGTTCAATATGGCAGGCAATGATCATACCCAGACTCCAACAGCTTTCTGCCCAAACAACTAGATAGAGAAGGAGCAGCTTCAGCAAATTTAATACTGAGCTGTTAGCATATAATACCAGGAAATTGTCAAAATCCATCCTGCCTACAGCAAGGACTCTGTGACGAGACTTGGATGATACAAGTTACAATGACATTTAATTTAACGTCTAGATAGATATTTTTCATTATTTTTGAATCGAGAGGCTGAGAGATTTAGACAAATGACTCACGTCAAGGAAGGGTTGAAAATTGACTATTAGTCAAATATTAGTTTGTGTTTTTATTTGTGTTGGATTTTGAATGCTGTATTAAGTTGACATTGGTTTTTTTATATAACTAAAATCCCACATTTGTTTTGCAAACCAGGTTATGTTAAAGTTCTTGGCACTAACACCATTTCAGTACAAATAAATTAGATTCAGTCCACATCATAATGTAGCATTGCAAATATTGTATCATTTTAAATACTATGTACAGTAAAACAACATAATAATTCAATAACATTCTTATAATGTATCTACATCCTGTGAGGTAATTTGCTCATTTTTACATTTCTTAAATTCTCCCCTCTTATTTGTGCTTTGACATAAATTTCTGGTTGATTATCAGAATAACTGCAATGTTCTCTGGTCTCCGAGTGTCTTAGCTCTGGGGATGGCATGTGCTGCACCGACAGCCAAAGCACACCCATGGCACCGGCTCCATCTCGGTGCCATATGGTGGGTGGCTCTTCTAGTGAAAGGGTCGGTTTCCGTTGGCAGGCGTTGGTCCAGGAAACCTGCTGATCAGCCACAGTAAAACCACCAGGAGGATGGTACTGGTGGCAGATGCTAGCTGTAGCACTGTGCTATAAGCTCCTGACTGTCACAGCTGAGACAAAGTGCGTCACACTGTAGTATGGAGGAATTTCTGCTGCTGCGGACAGTGCGAGGAAGAGAGGAGGAGGTGATGGGGTTGCGCTATGTGAGGAGACCATATGGCTCGAGGAAACACAAACACAAATAGAAGCAGAGAAATTCTCCACAATGATGAAGTGTGATGACACCTACAGCTCGCTTTCTGCTGAGCTCTCACTCTTTAGCACGCTGTTGCAACAAAGTTCAAAACTGGAGGCAAGACAGTTGGATCTGTATCAGGCATCTTTTTTTATCCAAAAAAATTGTATCAATATTGAAACATCCAATGATGATTGTCCATATGCAAATGAAACATGTCTCTTCAGGTCTCTATAGAGAGAGCTGCTACAGGTATTAAAGACATACCTAAAAACTACTGAGGTGAACAAGTAAGTCCAGTTTATAAGTTTTAACATGAAGAAAACGGTATACTGATGTAAGAAAAAAAATACACACACGAACCACAAAGTAGGGATGCAAGCAATTGATTGACTTCTGACTAATTGTTGTTTAATGGTTTAATATATTAAAATGAGTTCCTTTCGACTAACTAATAACATGAGCTTACACTTTCTTTCAGTGTTGCAGCACATCATCATCCTGAAGCCAGAACTGATTGTAAGAAAAATAAACATGGCGGAACCATCCGAGAAAAGGAAAGAGGAATGCTCCAAACAGAGTCCGCTATCGGATGCTAGTTGCAAAGTTATCACCTTAACGTACAGAGTTAAGGTGCTTGGCGTTTATTCAGCCGATCAGCAAGACAGAGAGCACTGTCAACTTCTCAATCAAAAATGATCGATGTGCCACGAATGATGCGGAAATTTTTTAGCTTGATAGAAAAAGATGTGATGCCAATAAGCACAGTTGATTTTGAGGGAGGTTGTGAGTGAGAGCACTTTATGGAGCCACGTTTTAACATTCCTTCAGGAGAAACTATAACTGCCTGTTTAGAGGTTCACTACAACAAGAGGGAAGCTGAATTGGAAGATGGACTAACAACACAAAGGGTACTGATAAAGTATTTTAGAACTGAATAAATTGAAGAGAATCTTGACAAACAGCAGGTGGGATGAACATGTTGGTTTCTGCTCAGAGTGCATGTCTACAATCATCCGACCGGCTGAGAGTGTTTCTGGATGCTGACATGTTGCTCCCGGAAAACTTGAACATCTTCTTAGAGTGAAGCCACAGTTTAGTTTCCCTCTTATTGGAGCCATGTGTGTGTTGTTGCAACAGCTCTGTGTAAATACATGAGTTGGGCCAACCTTTTAAAACCACATCAGTTTTATTTGATTGAGAAAATCCCCAAAACCTCACTCAAGAAATCTGACTACCCACCTCCCATCCTTCAGTCCATGTTTTAAGAAGGTAGTGAAATGTTGTATTAAAAGACTAATCCTTTAGTTTATGACACAAATATTTCACTGACAGAAATGGTAACTTCCATGTAGTCAGTGAAACCTGGCATTTTAGTAACTGGAGCTCATTTGTTCCTGGATTGACTGATCCTCCACTTCGATACGTCCAGCTTCTGATGCAAACTGATGACATCAACCAAACACTGATTCAGCTCCCTCAGCTGCTGTCCAAGTTGAGTCCTTCCTCAACAGATGGAGGCCTCCATCTTGGAACAAAGCGACCCTGCTGTGGTGAGCAGGGCTGCAGCCATCCTGCAGTTGAATGAACATAGATGCTATCCATAGATCCATACACAGTTTTCTTGATGCTCAGGCCAGATTAGGTCATCATGTAGAGTCAGTCCTGGGCTTGATTTCTGACAGGTGCAAGAAATTGCATCATTCAGTTTGTATTTTACCTCTGACCCGTTGGGCACCCCTACTTCCCATACCCCACATACCCCATTGTTTTATCGTCTCAAACCAAACCTGTCTGAAGACTCTGTTTTCCAGGTTTTTGTATTCAGGAAGGTTTAAAGGTTTTGTCTAAAATCTTAAATTAATGTCCCTCTCCATTTAGTTAATACGGAACTGGTGGGACGAGGCGACAGTCGCTTGTCCTCATCCAGCTAAGCAACTGTCATACTTTGTGCATGTGAAATTTTGGCTGAAAAAGCAACACTAGAAGTTGATAAATGTTCAATTTTTGTTGCTGTCTGCTGTCATTCGTCGCTCCCCTTGTGTCAAGCCCGTAACGTTGTACTGTGAACCACATAACCTTCAGCAGGAGAGAAATAGGTAGATTGATTAATCTGCTTTATGTATTGCCAACACATTAAAATCTTCAGATTGATAGCACGCCTCAACACATTAGCATTAATTATAAAGTGAATTATGGCATTGGATCTCTCTGTGTCATGTTGTATTATATTGTATTAGATGTAATTGAATTTTATCATCCTACTGTGACTGTTGTGTTAGTTAGCTTTGGTCCTCACAGAATAACACAGTGCAGGTCTAAAGAACTAATCTCGACAAATCCCTCCCTAGCAACTGTTGGGATTTCTCCAAATGTGTCCTTATAAAAATAAAATAGTGACAAACATTGAAGCATTTCCTGCTCAGAACCCTGGATCCGTCACCAACATTTCGTCACTGAACCGACAGAAGAGAGTTCTGTGATTTCAGGTGGCTCAGGATAATGATCTGGCTCCATCTCTGCTCGATGAAAAATCCATCAGCTGCCAAATGAAGCAAACGCATGAAGGAAACACTCCACTGGTCCTCACATGCAACCAAGTCCCATTTGTTATAGAGGCCATGATGTACTGCCAAATCCTCCAGGGCTCATGTGGGGCAGGACTTCATACTGAGGATGTGTTTTCAGCCAACGTCATTCCGAGTTCAAGCGTTAATAATTTCACCTCTTTTAAAGATTTATGTGATAACATGAACTGTTATGGTATTTGAAGAAAACCGTTTGCAGTCACAGATTCCATCCAGTTACACTGAAGCAGCAGAAACTGATCAGGAGTGGCTTTCCAAATGTTCGTCGCTCGCCTGGATAGTGGATGGTGTGTCTGTAGTTGTTCAGCGTTAGTCCAGACCTACGGTATGTTACTGCCAGATCATGCAGACAAAGATGATTTCCAGTTCAAGGTCTAGTTTTTCTCTGTAGCACTGAAAAAATCTAGATAGTAAAAAATGGCCCAACTTTCACACACTGTATACATTCTGTATACTTCATTTGTCTTGAAGTGTCATTTCATGACATAGACATGCCGTCAAATAAAATGTTATTTAAAGTATAATCAACTATTAAGGCTTAAACCAAAATGAAGCATTTGTAAAGTGAGCCAAGTGAAGGAAACCTCTGGAATACTTTGAGTTTTCAGTTGACCTTTCAGTCCATGAAGTGACTAAACCCAATCACGTCCAGTTCAGAGTGAAGGCAAGCAGCGCAAATGACTGTGTCTCACCTTGGAAGAGGTATTCCTCTGTGTTCATGTCAGGATTGTCAGTAATAATATCAAACGGAGACCTTCCGGCCATCATCTCGAACATCAGCACACCCAGAGCCCACCAGTCTACACTGAAGCCTGGGGGAAAACACACACAGGACGGAATGGTAACAAAGCAAAGTTCATCATCATAAACTAACCTCAGCAACACTTTTGCTGCTTAGCACTAACACACATTCACAGACACTCACGTATGACATAGTTTAAAGCAGCTCAGCAACCTTACAGGACAGAAATCCTGAAATTAAACTATTGTTCCATCTCTGGACCATCACACTAAACAGCCGGCATGTTCTCACCATAGTCCTCTCCCCTCAGGATTTCTGGTGCAATGTAGTTGGGGGTCCCACAGAAAGTGCTGGTGGTGTCCCCTGGTCTGATGCCCTCCTGGTAGGTGGATTATAATGTGATGTGAGCAACAGCATCAATGGGGGACAACAACAAAAACAGAGGTTATGCTAGAGCTTCCAGTTCAGGCTGCTCAGTTTGCTAGACAACACGGTCAGAACTTCAGTAAATGTTTGGTTCTTGTAGACCTTGCACATGCCATAGTCCGTAAGCTTGATGTGTCCTTCGTGGTCCAACAGAACGTTGTCAAGTTTTAGATCTCGGTAAATTATCCCCTTCTCATGAAGGAAGTTCAGAGCGATGCAGATTTCAGCAGCATAAAATCTGTGAAAAAAATGTTTGAATAGTCACGCAGCGACACCAGCTTTGAAAAATATAAAAATGTATATAACTAAAAGAATAAACCACAGGACTAAGCTGATACTTCAGAATTAAATACAAAAACAATTGTAAAACAGTAGAGCCAGAAAAAAAGGTTTGTAAAAAAGGTTTTCTTGAGTTTTCATTTTTGTGTTCATATTCACGTCAACAGTCAATTGTGTATCATTTTCTTTCTGCATGGTCCGTCACATTAAATTTCAATAAAATATATTAATGTTTGTGGTTGTGATGAGACAAAATATGGAAAAGTTCAATAAACATGTTAAAAACACAGATGTGGAAGGGGTCACTGCACTTTTCAAATGACTTCATATGGCATTGTGATCACATATTTCTGTAGTTGTTCTTAATCACGGCACACACAACTTAACAAAAAAATAAACTCTCGGAAGTGTAAAAGGAAACAGACATTAAAGTTTATTTGGTTTCCTGCTGCTGTCAATGAGCTGGTCGCTCTGAGTTTCCTTGCGCTTCTCTAGTTTCTGACTCGTTGGAGCAGGGTTCCTAAACTCTCCCGCTAAATAAGTGAAACTTTGGACAGCGCTGTGGCGGCACATTGCAGCAGATCCTTCAGTCTCCTGCTGTGAGTCAGGCTAGGAGGCCGTTTGGTGATGATAAAATGTACTTGGAGTGCTTCTTTGGTGAGTCAGCGGTGTGTTTTCTCTCTGTGTGTAGGTAGTGTTTTCTGTCTCTTGGAGACAAGCCTTCATTAACTCTGACAAGGCTTTCTGTGTCTGGCTGCTGTAAACCAATGATTGTCAAACAGTGACGGGGGGGGGAGTCTGCGTTTGACAGAGGAATCACAGATCCCACGGCGCTCCCCCACATCTCGGCTCTGGCAGCCTCTGTTGTTCCTCTGCTGCCTTCAGACGGCGCAGAGACATGTCCTATCAGCATCACCCGCGTCGCCCACTGCGCGGGGGAGCGCGTCAGGGCTCTGTCTAAGAGCGCGGCTCATGAATATGTACAATCGTGATGAGTGCTTAACATGCTGCTTTGCATATGTACAGCCACTGTCTCCAGGTTGCAGATTGAAGAGGCCGATCAGGGGCCCAACGGTGCCTCTCTAAATTACAGAGCCTTTGATCCGAAATTTATCAGAGCTGCAGTTGGAGTGCCCCTGAAGCAGACAGGCACAATGAATTATGGGTGCTCGCTGCATTTCTTCAAGATGTAAAGAAGTCTTGATTCAGATTTGGAAGCATCACGTCTCCGCGAGGATCTGCTCGGTGTGAAAACGGAGGCCCCGGAGGAAAATGTTTATAAAAAGATCTTTAGTCTCTATCGCCGACCGCACTTCGCCAGATCCTTTCATAAAACCGATGCTTTTTGTTCTCAGAGAACATCCCATCCCTCCAGTGAGTCCACGTTTAAACAGCTGGTGGTTCCACGCATGCGTCTCCTGAGCAGCTGTCACATCAGCTTAACCAAAGTCCAATAAAAGCACCGTTTACTGATCCTCCTGGCCCTGCAGCAGATGCCTCTCGGCTCTAATCTGGCCCACGGAGATTTTTATTACAGCGGATGCAGAAAATCCAAATACAATTAAATGACTACCTCAAAATGACGCCGACACATGAAAAACCTATAATAGTAGCCTTGCATGTGAATGAAGGCTGGCTAAGGAGGTCTGATTGCAGAACTGGACAGAGACTTGGATCGTGTGTGAAAACAGCTGCTGAACATCTGGATGCTTACCTGGCATGTTCCTCTGGGAGTTTCCGCTGCCGTTGCATATGAAACATCAGATCCCCACCATTCACATATTCGATCACCAGAAATAACCTGAAAATACAGCCAGGACTTTTTTAATCACCCACACTGTGGTACACATCAACAAGGACCATTTAACATGATAAATGGCTTCACTCTACAGTTTGCCATACACACATTCACACACTGAATATTACTTTCGAAATAAAACGCACACTAAAGAAATACCTGTGGTTAGTCAAAGTAAAGTTCTGCTCGCTATCTCAGAAAAAAGTTTTGAGAAGAAATTTTGAGGTTCATTTAGGTGGGATATACTTTTAGTTTCATTAGGATGGACACACGATTATTTGGAAAAAATCTTCTCTCTCAGCCGTTTGCGTTATTCATGCCATCCAGAAGAAAAACACTTTCTGCATTTTGTTTCGTCTTTACTAAAAACATTCTCCACTGTTGCTTTTAGCAAGTCTTCTAGGATTTTTCACACTACTGACCACTAAGAAATGCTAATGGAATATGCTGGATGGACTGGGCAACTCTACCTCTTTTTTCCTTTTCCCCAACTTATGAAAGCTAGAAGGATGATGAGATAAGACAAGGAGACATTCTCAGAGTTGATCTGCTAAAGTCTGGAAGCTCTTAATGCTTGAGCTGGGTTGAACAATGAGTCACCAAAGGTTCATTTAGGATTCAAGCTACCGCCTTCTAAACTCTGATCATTACAAATAGGTTATGCGTTTTAGTTTTATCACCTTTGATTTCTGTAGTCTCTTTGGTTACTGATGTTTCTCATTACTAAATACCTGTCAATAAAGATTCATTTGATTAAATGTAAATTTGTACATTTATTCAAGCAGTAGGTGTTGATTTGCCTCTTAGTTGATAATTAAGACCAACAAATTATAGGTTAATGTGATTTGAAATGTAACGTAAAAAAAGCCTTTATTCATTGCTGTAAGAATCGTCAGCAAATGCAGGAAAACCTTCAGTGTCCAACTTATGAAGGGAATGTGATCACACGACTACTGAGAACTGCAAACACAACGGTGTGTAGTGCAAAAAGCAAACAAGAGAGGAGAGCTGATCAAATATGTTGAGGAAAGTATAAAAAAAGGAATATCATGACAGAGTGTAAAGTTCTGTTTAGTCATGCATTTGTTTAAAAGGGCCTGGAGTTGCTCGGCAGATTGTCATGTGATTTCTGTCTAAAATGTCCTGATCAGATATTGATCCAAATGCAGGAATATTGGACTTCCTTATCCAAAGATTGGTTAGCTGATTTATCATTCTATTAAAGGCAGAAAATATCAAGACAGGATCTGAGGAGTAAATACATTTTTATTTTTTATTTAAAATGTCCTAGTGTTCAGAGAGCACAAAACAGTTGTAGCCGAGAAAGGCTGGCCTGTAAATCAGCACCGTCAGTCTTATCTGGCTCTTACCGACTTTCTGTCTGGAAACAGGAGTGGAGGCCGACTAAGAATGGATTTGTAGACGCCTGCTCAAACACATGCTTCTCTGTCTGCACCCAGTCAATATCCTGCAGAGAAGAGCAAAGACGGAGATGGCAGATAATTACAATCAATCTGTCTGATCGATAGGCTTCCTCAGACAGAGTGACACTCCTGCGATCAGTCGGTGTTAATGCTCAGGGTGATTTAGACTGTTTGCTTCTCTGAGTCGTCCCAGATAACAGACTGCACCTTGAAGGATTGGCTGGAACAAGGAAACATTAGAAACTTGTCTTGCAAACTTAATGACTTACACAAGTGACAGACTGACAGGAATCACTGCAGCTCAGGAATGCTGTAGAAACCCTCATGAGACCCAAATGTTTCTATCATGCACATCCCGTTTCATTCCTCATAGAACATTAAAAGAAGTCTTATTTAAGCAAAACAGTGATAACAACAAGGCCAAATCAGTAAATAAAATTATTTACTGATTTGGCCCCTTTGTGATAAAGGCTTTTTTTTATACTGGAAATGACTAAATGTATTATACAGATAGAAGTAGAAAGACAGTCTGAGAAAACTGCATCAGAAAAAACAATGATCCCACAATGACAACTAAAGCACACGTATTCTGTGTAAATAAACAATGCATTCATAGTGGATGAAGTAATTCTGAATAATTTCATGTTGAGGAGCAGAATGTGAAGCACAAGCAAAAGAAAATCAGATTTCAGAAACGTCAAACATTTTTCAGTCACTGAGGGCTAAAAGCGGCCTGACAACAAAGGAATCTCAAAACTACCAAAGCAATCTAATGAGAAATGAGAAATCTGCAAATTATCACTTGCAGAAATTGCTTCTTTTTTTTTTTAATCAACAAACTATTTAGTTACAGGTCCCATCATTTCTGTCCAAGCATGTTTCATTTGTTTTTGTTGTTGGTTTTTTTTTTATTGTCTTTGTTGAATTCAAAGGTAGTGCATGATTTTAATTTATTACCAGTGTCATTGATTTTTTATTTATGACTTTTTTAACTTTATAATTTTAAGCAGGTCCATAGAAAAAAACTTTATTTTAAAATGTAAACACTATGTTTGCTTTAGATGGAGCTGAAATATGTACAGTTTAATTTGAATTTATGTCCCTGACATACATGAAAGTTTGTTTGTGCTTTGCTGCTGTTTTCTTTTGCTGCAACATGCTCTGGAAGTAAATCTGAGACTGTTGGAACGTGTTCAGTTGCCTTTAAATGGTCTCACACTTGTAATGGAAATGCATGTGAGTGTTGAGCAGCAGGGTTGACTATGTGGATCCATAATGCCCTCCATTAGGGCCAAACAGTTTATTCTGCTATTGACTCTAGTTTGGAGTTCATAATTGGATTCAATAAGATTTGAAAAGTCAAGACATATTATCAATTTTGTTCATTTACCAAAAGAAACAGCCAGAAGGACTAGATCCCTCTTTGATAAAATAAACACATACACTCTTAACAATATAATGCCTTTTAATTCATTTTCTTCTTGCCTAGCTGAAACTACAACTTATAATTTACGCCTTGAGAATATGCACATGGAAGTTTTACAAGTTTTTTTCCACTATTTCAGTTCATGTTGTTCAGACTGAAACCTTTCCAGCTCAGGTAGCAGCACTAAGACATCGGGTCTCATTTCCTTGTACAGGCCTGTTTTAAAGAAAGAATAGATCTAAAGTAAAGCAGAAGGCATTCTGTGGGTGTTGTTGAGAGTTCTGTGATCAGGAATAATGGGGGGGATTTCAGCCCATAAAGTCGGAGAAACTGCTGATTTAAGGGTAATTAAATCAGCTTTCCAAAAGTAGATTTATTTTCAAAAGCATGTTTCAGGAGAGAAACAATTGACCAAATACTATAAACTAGTTTCTGAAAATCTGTTCTCCTTCTGGTCTTTGTGGTGGCCAACACTCACTTCTATTGTCCTAAAGATCATATCAAAGATGCTCTAAAACAGGGGTGTCCAAAGTGTGGCCCAGGGTCCATTTGTGGGCCTTGGATTGTTTGTGTGTGTGTGTGTGTGTCCCAGCTGCCGTTCAGGAATGACACCCGTTTATTTGGATAAAAATGTAAAGACAAAGTATTCATCTTTTTATAACCAAGCTTACATAGTAATTAGAACCACATTTATCCACAAATGTTTACTGAAAAACCAACTATTTTAATTAAGTCATTAAACTTGGCTAAATATAGCAAACATTTTGAAAGAATGTAACTCAAATCCTGCTTTTATAACTGGAAATATGTTCAATCAAATCCAAAATAATTTGAAAGCTATTATGAAAGCTCTTCTAATACAGCAAACATGCAAAATCCATGTAGAAATATTTTGAATTTATGTTGGAAAATTTTTTTTTAAACTAATAACTAAAAATGAAATAAAACTGGGAAAATATTTTCTTGATTTTTGCTGTTTTCTTTCGGAGCACTTTTGTCGGGATGATTTTGGCTCACGTGACCGAAAGTTTGGACACCCCTGCTCAAAGCACTCTGCAAAATTCCCCCATTAGACCATAAAATAAGAAAAAGGACATTCAGGACCTCACCTTAAATCCCATGTAAATTGTGCGACAGAGTCACAGAGGATTTATGGCGTCAGTCAGCTGTTTTTGATCAGAACTAGAGAGCTCAGCCTGAGGCGAGAGTGTTTGATACTGATTTAAAGTGTCGTTAAATGGATTAAAGTTCACATTTTATGTGTACTACAATAAACCGTTTCTACATCTTAAGTCGCCATGCTGTGCTCTTATACGGTTAAGGCCTAATTCACAACAGCACAACACAAACCGCATACTGTGCTCATGATTCTGAATTCCTTCTTGTTGGCTTCTGTAATCACACAGACGACTGAATAGAAAAGTATTTCATCTTTTCATTTCAGCTACTTCAACTAGCTCTCAGTTGTAGGCTTCCACACTTCTCTGATGCCAGATTAAAGGAGAGTTGAGAAGAATTAAAGTGGTGTGAACAAACAGACCAGAGAATCAGGGCCAATAGGACTTTCAAGTGAAAAGATGAAAAATGTTTTCCTTCGAGTCGTTGCTGGTACAAAACCAGTTTACTACTGAGTCCAGTTCACTTTAATACTGAAGGGTAAAGATGCTGGATGCTGATCTTAAGTGTAACTTAAGGAACACATTGGGTTGATTTTCTTTTCTTTTTTTTATGAGAATTTGTTGAGCAATACTACCATCTGCTGGATGACCAGTTAAAAATACAACAGCCAATCTGCAGCACTAAGGATCACTGGGAGCAGTAATGGAAACATTCTCACATCTCCCACAAATTTAAATTATACCATTTTGAATTGTTCTATATTAACATATATTGCTAGGAAAAACTCTAAATCCAGCCCTTTAAAATCCATGTTCTGTCCACACAGCAACACTATCCTGTAATCTATTAACTATGCCTTCGTCTGTGCTTCTCCAGGATTTCTGGAACTCTTTCAGATTTTTTTGACTGCTTTTTCTGGTGTCTTTAGTCCAGTACCTGATCATTTTCATAGTAATGTCTGTTTCTAGCTGTGACATTTAAAACATCCACGGAAAAGCTCCAAAACTGAAGGAATGACCAAGTGTCATGTCAACACATAAGCATTTAGCAAAGAACCCGTTTTAAATTGTTCAATCAATCAATCAATCAAATTTTATTTGTATAGCACATTTCAGCTACAAGGCATTTCAAAGTGCTTTACATCATAAACACAAAACACAAAGGCATGCAACATAGAATAAAATACCAAGGTTTTAGTTTTTTTTTTTCTCCTTCCTTTTTCCCTTTCCCCTCCTTTTTCCCTCCCCTTTTCTTTCCCTTTCTCCCCCCTTCCCTTTGTCACGGAATTTAAGCGCCTGTTACCGCCGGACTCCGCCGTCCGTTTAACCACGGGTATCCGCCGGGCCCCGTTGCCCACAACAGGAAAAGGTCTCAACCTTTTGACACGGAATTCAAGAGGCCTGGACTGCGAGATGGCATGGTTCCTCCACAGCAAGAAGGTCCTGGGTTCAAATTCTGGGATGAAAGTTTGTTTTGTGGACTTGTGAGGTAAGTGCTCCACAGTAGCAAGCTGTTAATGCTAAAAAGACAGCAAAGTTTATGTTAGACATCAATTTTGCGTGTATATAATGAGGTACTTGCTTCAGATGTGGGATAGTGTCGTTAGCCTTCTGCTTCTGTTAGCGCTGTGTACTAGCTTTTAGCTGCCTCTTTGAGTCTAGAATATAATTGTTTTGCTTTATTTTGACCATTTTTGTCTAGGGAAACACGTAACCCAAATGCATTCAGTGACGATCCTGATGTTCACCTTAGATAAATCCTTCATCATGTTGAAGCTTTGCTTACTTCATTCATATTGTGGTAGCATTAATATTTAAATATGTATCTGATTTGCATGGACGCTATAATTAAGCTACGCTCCTTATTGATGGTAATTGGTATAGATGGTCAGGGTGTAAATACACTAATAACACCATTGCAATGCATTTATTTGAATGCATAATTCTGCCGTCTTCATTCTCCTGCTCTGGGTACGACTCCGGCTCCAACATGTAAGACTGGATAAACAAGTCCTCCGTTGTTGACACATTTAACAAACTTTTTAATAAAAGGTTTCCCTGTTGGTAGATAATGATATCGCTGCTATCAAGCTGCAAAAATGTCCAAAAGGGATGGAGGGGAACGTTGTGCGGCCTTGGAGAGAGCTGCCTCACAGTTATGTTTGGAGCCAAACATGGTCAAGATCTGCAAGGCTACTTGCTTCAGACATGGGAAAGCTGAAACAGGAACCATTTGGAGCCATAAACTGGAAGGATTGGTCCTGACAAACTGCTCCTTCAGGACCAAATCTGCTTGGCGGTCAACCAGCTGCATGTGTAGATGTCCAGCTTTTACTCACTTGAAGTGCTGTGTGACTTCCTTTGAGAAGCCTCTGACATGGGTTCTAAATGAACATGGTGAGCTGAAGCTGTCAAAAGTTTACAGTGAGTTTCTCAAAAAAGTCAAGAGAAGAAGACGTGTCTTGCTGTCCCTAACCCTTGTCCTGCACTGCAGGGAAGTGAACCAGCACGGCATCATTCAACTTCTCAAGTTTCCTCTGAAACTGAATTGTCCCTGTCCTGTTGCCTCAAGTTCAGCTCACCTGCATGTTAAGTAATGTCAACCAAAAGGCTTTGCTGTTCATCTGTTTCTCATTTTCTAGGAATTCAGATAACTGTGTTCCCTTATGACTTTTTTTTAGCTCTGCCAGAAAAGATGTTATTTCCCTCCCGATGGATCAGAAGCCAAAGCGCTGCGTTAGCTAAGCCGTCTCACGTTGTTGTTCAGCAGAAGGTCATTGGCATCAACTTCTCTGAGAAATTCCCTCACCCTGCGATGCTGGTAGGAAGAAGATGACCGAGGAAAACTGATCACCTTCATTATTGTGTTTATCACCTCATCATGCTCATCTGACAGAGAGGCACGGATGACCCACTTTCCTGTCCGCTCACTATCAAATAAAAGTCAAAAATCCTTAAAAAAGGCAGTTCGAGACCATCTGAGAGAGAAAACACAAACATCTGAATGCTGCATATGAGAGAGAGGCTCATCCGACTGGGAACCATTACTTCAACCTGTTTTAGTCCAGTTCTGGTGAGTCTGTTTGGACTGTAGCTTCAGATCCTGTTCTTAGCTGACAGTAGTGGCATCCATCATTGTCTTCTGCTGCTGTTTTCAGGTCTGACATGTTGCCATATAATATTCTGCATACTCTAAAAAGTGGTCATTTCAGCTACTGCTGTTGTTCCAGCATGTAACCAAACTGTTCTGAATCGTGTAGTAGTATTTGTATATAATTTGAAGTTGGTGTTGGCAGCAATATTTAGTAAGAAAAAATTTTGTGGACCAAAGATGTAAAGTTAGTTTCCACCAAAATAAGATGCTGGTTATTTTAATATACATTTAGTGAAGCCGAATGTTGGATTGTTTCAATCAGAATTATTGTTTGTCACCGAAAAGTGAGATTAAAGTCCACTCCAACAGTACAAACAATGTAGGAAATATGTACAATATAAGCAAAAATATGGTGATATTTACATGATTTACGACATTAAATCAGTTAAATTTATATATACAAACACATACACATATAACCACCGTACGATTAGTGCATGAGCTTTCGGGGTGTTAATTGCTTTTGGGAAGAAGCTGTTTCTGAGTCTGTTTGGTTTTGTTTTGATGCACCTGTAGCACCTCCCTGAGGGCAGCAGGTCAAGTATTGTCATGCCATAATAAAAGCTTGAGTCACAGGAAGATAAAATATTCAACAACAAACGTGTTTCTGCTAATCTCACGGCCTCACTCACCTCATCATCATGGACCAGCTCCTTCTTCACCACTTTCATGGCAAACACCTGCTCATTCTTCTTTAGCCGGACCAGCAGCACTTTGGCGTAGCTACCTCGCCCAATTACCCGGATCAGCTCGAAGTCGCCCAGACCCAGAGTGGTGCCTTGGGACAACTTAATGCCGTCGATGCCATCCACTACAGCCTTGATGTCTTGCAGGGGATTGAGGTCAGAGTCCTGTAAGTCAGAGGATGCAGTACGATAAGTTTTGGTTTGGATGCTTTAAGTGAAAGAGTGACCAGGCCAATCTCTCACCTCCGTCTCTGCATCTCCCCTTGAATCCACTGCACAGTTGTGTGGCAGAAAGGATACTGTGAAGAACGGAAAAGAGACAGACGGCAACGTAAACATGCAATCTTGTTTAGCGCCAGCAGAGGGAGAAACATAATAACAAATAAGAGTTATGGGAAAACATCAAACCAAGTGAAACCATGCAGCTCTTCGCAACAGCAACTCCAAACAAACAGTCAGTCTGATCGGCCCATCAGAGCCAGTTTAACAGGAGCATCAGCTGAGCAGGAGGCCTGTAGGGCTAAAGTAGTTAGATAACAGCTGAGCGTTACATAAGCAGTGATGAGGAATGTGAGGTGAAGTGACCAAGGTTTAGTCTTTTTGACAAATTAATTCTATTGTTGATGTTAACAGACTCTATCAGGGGGAGTCTAACCCGATGGTTACGTTCTTCCACATGGTTCGTTCTCAAATTAAATACTGTAAATACTACCCTGAGCTTCTCCTGCTCTAGGTATTATACATACACAGAGGCTGCAGTGGGAGGATCGGGTTATGGACTAACTGAGATAACACATGTCAATGTGTGTTACATCAGAGGGAGGTCTCATATTTTTTGCACTATACTCATTATAGGCTTAGAGCCAAGAAAGGTTACCCCTGAGGGCCCAGGTTACCCATGAAGATGAAATCATTCTCACAACTTAGTCCTGCTCTAGTGCTTAAATTGTCTCTTTTTTTTTAACCAAATACGCTTTGACTCATTTCAAGAAGTAGTGCTTCATTTCCTTGAGTAAAGCTTTTGGCTGCTCTACCCACCTGAGATCATTTCCCACAGCTTAAAGTGGGATGATTCAGATACTTATTTTGGCACAACGTGCACTTGGGGATATTTGCAAAACTATTCTGTGTTTTGCTAACCTTTCAAAAGCTTAGCGTCACAGAAAAAAATTTATATGCTGATATTCACATGGCAGTCTTTTAAAACTGCCTAATTTATTCATTCATATTGAACATTAATTCCATTTTGGGAAATTTTCACCTTATTAATACCATGTGGTCACTTAATTTCACAGATCAGAATTACGTAATTATTTAATTAATTGAGAAAGAATTATCAAATTTATTATACATTCAGCATAAGAAATCATCAAGTCCCGAGACGGATCACTGACCGACTGCAACAAAACTCATAATCACAGGAAATTGAAAGCTCCCTCAAATCTGTAAGATAAATATTGATAATTTTTTTAGTTTTTAACAGACCAATATTTTAAAACTACCAAAGCTTAAAATATACAATGTATATTATGTTGCAATGTATGAATATTATATAGAACACATTATAAAGTTTATTTATTCAACATCAGTAGCAGGAAAAGAGTAAACAGGGTCACATGTTGCTTTAAATGGGCAAAAAGCAGCACCATCTAGTGGGTGAACGTAATAAATAGAAATATCAGAAATACTTAGTCCTAACATAAATAAGATAATTAAATATGTTAGCTTAAGATCCAATATGGCATTTTAGTTGCTTTTCAAAGACACATGTTTTGTCCTTAGGAACAATTGTCTTGATTTCGGTGTAGCTTGGCTACTTAGAGCTGATTTGAGAAACTAATGAAAGATTTTTTCACAAACATGTAAATAAATATCTTGGTAAACATGAGCTACTATCATTCAGCACATTTCAAACTAAATGTTCACCAGATTGGTTAAAGGTTAAAATCTCTTTAACAGGGCGAAGCAGCAACACAAACATGTTGGGGATCATTTCTCTTTGAAGAAGGAATGTCTTACTCCCGTCTGTGTCCTCTGTGTCATCCGGTGGGACGTCCACCTCCTCTCTCTTGGCGTCTGCAGGGGGTTCCTGTGATGGCATGACTGGATCCTGAAAAAAGCATTTCAAAATTCCATCTAAATATCCACCGATGTGATACCCCAGATATCCAGTTACATGTCCTTGGATGTTTTTACACTCTTGGTGAAGAGTATGCTGAATCACATCAGCAAGGACTGTGGAAGAAAACTGCATTTCTAGAGTTGCTTCCAAACAAGCAGCCTAAGGAAAAAGAATGTCGGACTCCCTCAGAAACGGGCATTCATCTTTCTGGGGCCACAGAGTCACTAATCTGCCTCTGATGATGACATGCTGGTCAATATTCCGACAGAGGACACTGAGCTCACTGTCGGAGCTAGCATTATCGACCACATTGATTTTCTAATCTGGAATTCTGTCTTCAGATTGCTGAGCTTGGAATCTGCTCTGCTCTGTGGGCAACTCGACCAGTCAGGTGGAGCACGGCGCTGTGCTGTAGTGTTAGCTAACTTTACAGAGGATGGAGCAGGAATCTGAGTGACCGCTTAAGACGCTGCAGAACACGTTCTATGCTTACTGACAGCCAAACAGTGACTGAAGGTCAGGTGATCCCTTAGACCCTTAAGAAGTTTAAAGTGGAGTTAGTTTAGAAAACATCTCACATAGCAAAGTTCAGTGTGTCAACTAAGAAAGATAGAAACCAAAACATTGACCAGCTAATCAGTCAAGATGACTGAGTTTCAAATGTAAAGAAGTTAATACAGAGGTATTTTTTTGGCCAGACAAATAAGGAGCACTGCAAAGACTGGTCATTTGTTATTTAGCTCCAGCTTGGATACCGAAAGGTTCAAAGACTATTGATTATCCAGGGGCCAAAAATAATCGGGCTCATTTTCTAGCTGTGTTGCGACAGCCTGTGTGTAGGGATGAGCCAACAGGAATGTAGCTCAGAGTGGCATGTGGATCCATACATTAGTGACACACAAAACAAACTAACAAAACAAATAGAAGTCAAACGTGGCAAGTTGCTCTCCTTCTCCAAAGCCACAACCTGAGGTCTAAACGAGAGGCGCAGTTTTGAGTACAAGCATTACAAGACATAGTTTTAGAGAACAAAAGAAATGTTGGCAGAAAAATTCCCCATACAGCTTCAGCAGACTGAATGTATTAAGAGTGTGTTGCTATGTCAGCTCCATACTGAACTAGCCTGCAATTTGAAACTCCAAACTAATTTCATTTGGAGCAGTGTCCTCTGGTGAAACATTTCATGCATGAGGAAGACTACCAGATGTTTACAGATCAGATTTGGGGATGGACCAACTTTTTCCCAGTAGAAGAACAGTTTTCCACAGAAAATAAGACCAACGGAAGGATTAAGTAAGTAAACAACAGGACTGAAATGATTGTATTTCCTTTTTGGCAAAGTTTATTCTTGAATATTTCATTCTCCATGTCGGCTTCACGCTGTGTTTTGACATGTTGGACTCCACAGCGTTTTCCCACTCAGGGAACGCATCCTCACACTTTCCAACTGCGTGAAACTTGATTTCTGACCGGAGTGTTCTGTCAAACCCATGTGCAAATGAATAACTCACCATAAGCCTTTGGCAGGTCTGAGGGAGGAGTCTGTGACAGCGCTTATGGACCAACAGTTTGCAGCTGATACACTTGTAGCCCTGCCCGCCCAGCCCCCATATCCTTTCGCTACAGTGGCCACAGTAGGCTTTCTGGAAGACACAGGAGCACAGACCAAACACACACACACATACACATTAGTTTCACGATCACTGCTGAATTTATACATCAAACACATGCAATAATGTTAAGAAATGACAATAAATGTAGAATCAGGCCTTTAAGAATCTATTTGCAAAATAATATATCAAATTCATTTTGTGTTCTTCCTTTTTCAGATTGCTGATGGGTTCGGTCAACAATAAAAATTTTCCTCAGACACTTTATATACAAAGTAAACTGGTCTGGTTGTATTATTGCCTCAATCTGCCAGGTTCATCCAGTAATCAGATCCAGATTCTAATACACCTGCATTTTAATTAAAGTCCACCGAGTTCATCTTAGTTCAATTCAAAATAGTGAAATTTATTAACCCAGTCCTTTAACATTGGCATGCTCTTCATGTTTTAGAAACAGAAAATATGAAATGTACAGTTTCAATACTGTACAGTGATGTGTGCATGTACACCATGATCATGTGATTGTCCACATGACTGATACATGGTCATGGTGCACATGGTGCACATATTCCAGTACATTTTGTGATAGGTTTATCAGTAGGTCTAAATCAATACTGGCTGAAGCATATGAAGTCTATATTTAAAATATAAACTTTGCAAAAACATATTTCAACATGCTTTCTGGTAAGCTTATTTTCAGTTTCACTTAATCCATAACTCATGTTTAGAGCATGTTACGCTACATTTGTTTGGTGTGGAAGCTGTTGTAGTTTTAATGATGCAGAAATTCACCATTAAATGGGAGTAAAAAGGTTCAGATGTTGCAGCTGTCAGTCTCTTCTTTAGATTCAACAGCTACTGGAAGTCTTTTGCTCTCAACTGGAGGTCAGAGGTCAAATTGCAGGTTGTGTCTCAGAGTAGGAAAGTGATGTAAAATTGGACAAAAGTTCGTGTTCCTTATCCTCTCTATCCTTTTATCTGGTTTGCAGTTCGATCATAGAGTTCAGATTCACTTATTCTTACACATCTACTTCAAGGCGGTGTCTCGGTTACATCACAATCTCTCCAATGAGTTTGCTCATTCCTACAGTTTCTTGGTTTGTGTTTATTTACGCTACATTAGTACCAAAGGATGTTTGCTTCGACATGTTCATGACTCATCAAACCACAACTCCAAAGAAAGGAAGCTGACACTTGAAATGCGCCGCATGGATCTGGCTGTACCAGTACCATTCATTGACAGAGGCTGTACAGAACAAAGAGCCTCAGTCACCGCTCCGTTTCAGTGAAACTTCAAGAAGCTACGTTCACTCATGCAAAGCCAACTCTGAGCAGATGTTAAGTGTACATTTATAAAATATTCATAAAGTTTTCTACATCCCTTCTCTGTAACACACAGGAATGCCCTGTGGAGTAAAAAAAGATCTTCCTTTAAACTTTGCTCTGATCAATACAATAAAAGAAACAGGTTGGAAACTCTGGTCTGTTTTCCGTAACACCCACATCTATTAGAAAACATGATGGTTTTTGTACAGCGTTTAGAAGCTGCAGTCAGTAACAAGCAGTGGAGTATAGCAGCTACTCTGGGATATACATTAAAGGATGATTAAACACACCAGACCAGATTGAAAACAGGTTGTTGCTTGAGGTAACAACAAGAAGGTATGTGGGACGTTTTCGATATGAAAAAATCAAAATGAGGATCTATTAATAGTATAAACTCAGGGATAATAGCTGAAAAAATTCAAACTTTTTTTAAAGAAATCCAGTACAGATTTATTTTGAAGTATTCAGTAAATATTCTGTACTTTCTTAACTAAGTACAGAAACAGCAACACATCATCAGGCAGAGCTTCCACAGTATGCCATTGTTTTGAATGGAATACATGGGACTTTGGAGATGTGTTCCAGCTGATTTTTTGACTTACATCCCGTAAAATCTCCACGACTGAGTTTAAATACGAGGAAGAGCAGAGGTTTCAGTAGTTTCACCTTTGAACCGCCGGTGTCCAACGTGAAGCTGAAGATTTTCTTCTATGTCCGAGCCAATAACAAGTCTTTGCAGCACTCCTTATTTGTCTGGCCAAAAATAAGCCAGTTATGTTTACTTCTTTACATGTGAAACTTTTTTCTTCTTTGTTTTAAACCTTGGTGTGTTTTTGGTGTTCACTCCAGGAGACGACATGTGCCAGATCAGAAATGCCACCATTTCTAGTTGTATAGTTAAACCCTTCCAGACCAACAACGTGTGTAATCTACCTCTGTAGGTCCAGTCCGGTATTGTGGAGCAGGTCCTAGCATTTGGTCAAGTCCTCAATTAGTTAAATTAGTACTCAACTTTTGGTCAAGAACAGCTCTGTGCATTGTGCTATCAGGACTTAAAAAAGCTTTACCGTCCCTAAAGTCTTTATTGCTGTGATTGTCACCTGGAGAGACTGTCTTGCAGTCCAGACTCCAGGTACCTTACAGATGTCCTCTTAATTAAGGTAACAGCATAGTAGATCTCAGAAGTGCCCAGAAATGATCACAGTCCTGCTGTCCAGCTTGATGCCATGGTGCCAGGTTGGCCTAAACTTTAAAGAGACGATGCTAGTAGTGAAACTGCCCAAGACGCAGCTAAATGAGAAACAACATCCTTCTGTAGCAGAACTAAGACACTCTGCTAGTCAAATGCTCCACTAACCAACAGTAAATGCCTGTTTTTGCTCAGTTTTAAAACAATTACAGAAGAGCAGATAACAGTCTGCAGTGAAACTCTCCTGACCTGTTTTAGAAAACATGGATTGTGTTGAGTGCTTGGCCAGAGAAAATAAATCTTGATAAAAAGTCGGTGAATCATTCAGAAACTAAGAAGAAAACACCATCAGAGGACGCATCAGGTGCTGGAAAATAATATTTTCCCTCTGTACTATAATCAATCTTTCAGCCCTGATATGAGACATTTTTTGGCCTTTGTGCTTGTTTGTATGAGGGAATTTTTCACAGTGGATCATCTTTGAGAGGTGGAAGACTAAATTCTGCCAACCTCATGATGTTTTTGGGAAGTTTTCTACGTAAAAGGGACAGACAGAGATGGAAAAGGTGGAAAAACTGCTGAAAGATGAGGGTGTCGGGTCTGGCAGAAAAAAAGGAAAGAAGGAGTGAGAGAAGAAGTGGGTGGGGGTTGGAGGGAGTCTGACCTACTTATGTTTGTCTTATTTATATGCTGAGGACAGCAGAGGGAAGCAAGCAGAGGCTGCAGGCTGACTGAGCTAGATCAACTGTGCTAAAAATCTACATGGAAATTTCTACGAAAAAAAATCATAAATTAAGACAAGAGAAAAGCTTCTTGTTTTCATTCTCGACCAAGCTCAGCTCAGATCACAACTACACATCAGGTAGAGAGGCTGGCACTCATCACCGCGAAGGCTAACCAGGAAAACTGTTGTTCCCAGACAGGAACTAGGCAGTTTGGGCAGAAGACGTTCTATAACCTGTTATTAAACAGGTTAGCATATTAAAATGGATCCTGAAACGTTATAAAAGCAACCAGAAGACAAATGATAAGCTAATATCCAAGAGACCAAAATTAATAAGGACTTGGAGGGGAAAAAAACATCTTCTAAAACATGGAGATCAATATGGACATACTTTAATTATTTTAATGTTCATTTATGATGGAATTTCAAGGAAGGCAAAAGACATGACTGAAATGTGTGAGTTCAGTACTTTTACAGTTTATAGTGAGGACATATAAAGAGAAAATGACTTGGACAAGATCAATATTAGCCTCAGGATGAAGAAAATCGAAAGGAAATCTTTTGAAACGCCGGAAACAAAAGAAATCGTTTTACAGCCGAGTACAACTGTGTGTGCGTGTGGATGTTTTTCTGGGTTCAGCTCTCTTATTTCCAGTGAAGGAAAGTCTTAATGCTGCAACACAAAGACATTTTGGATAACTTCTTGTTCCCGCCCGGGAAACAGTGGGAACAGACTGCGCATCAGTACCCAAAGCAAAGTCCACTGGATTTAACGTCAAAGAATCAAACCCAGTACTACTGACATTATCTTGGAACAGATCTTGGGCTGCCCCTCGTTTCCACCGATTACCCTCTGTGTATTTAACCCCACTTGTGTCACCTGCTCCGTGTCGGGCCCTGTCCTGTGTTGCGTTTCAGTCGTGTTTAGCGCTACCAGTGTCTGAGTTCTTCGCCTCATTGCTCACCTGTGCTGCCTGGACCTCTATACTTTGTAATTATCATTAAAATGTTCATTTCTCACTGCCACCTGGGTCCACTCCACTTCCATACTCACCACAATAACCACAATTCACGTCAGAGCTGATATTTCAGTCAGCAGTGCAAACCTCTCCCACAGTTTTAAACATGCATAGAAATTGGTTAACAAGGTGAAAATGTTTGACTAAAAGTCTCCAACAAATGGTTAGGTGTCAATCTCTCCACTCTTACATATATTTCTACCTATTATTGGAGAAAGGCTCAGTAAAATACACTCAGTGAAATATTTCATTGACTAAGTGTGCAGCTGTTCATTTAACATCAAACAAAGCCATAAAGGTTAAACATTTTAAGAACCTTGTGATGACCTTTGTTTCACCATTCTGTGTTCAGATTTAGCAGCTGAGCTGCTAAAGATTAGCACCAGAGGTTTATTATTTGGCTTATAATGACACAGAGGAAGATGAGAGTAGAAGGTATACAGTCAGACTGACTATGCATATGGGGTTTATTGATATTTACAATGCAAAAAACAACATGGTGTTCAGGTACAAACATTAGTACAAACATTAATAATCAGGAGAATATTTCTGTTGGCTTATATTTACATGCAGACATGAAAACTGGATCAGGACCAGTTAAAGTGCCTTACTATGCATCATCTGTAATTTCTCATTAATTCAACAATAGTAAGTGGGAAGAAATTGAACATTTGTGAGACGCAAAAGTCCAAAGAGATGTTCTCAACAAAGCAAAGAGAAATACTGGATAATACATTTTTCTCTGAAGCTGTAGTTCTCCTGCTGATCGAAACTAATTGTCCTCCAGGATTTCCCTTCATTCTTCTGCCTTCATCTGACCTTCTAGATTTAAAAGCCTTTCAGGGCCCGCTGCTGATGCAGTATGATGCAGTCAACGTTATGTTTCACTGCAGAGACGGTGTGTTTGTGTTGATGAGCAGTGTTTGGTGTCTTGTCTGCCTAAAAAGCTCCATTCTGGTTTCATCAGACCAAACAATTTTCTTCAACTAAACCCTGGAGCCTCTTCCTGTGTGCCTTTTGGCAAACTCTAGTTCAGCATTGATGAGTGGCTTTCTCATCGCTTCACTCCCATTAAGCTTTGGCTGGCAACAATCATCAGCTTACGCTTTAAACTGCCTCGGCGTAGCCGTGGTGACCAGGTATTTACTCTCACTAGTCGTGCTGTGATGATAGCCAGGTACACTGAACCACTGAATGGACCTTCCAGAACCAGCTGTCTTTATACTAGAAGCACGCTCTCTGCACTCTGTTGATCTTTGCTCCACTCACTGTAAGACAACCAGCACCAGAGAAGACAAATTATTTTGACCACGGTTGATTTCTAGAACCAGTAAAACTGTGAAGCATCCAAGGGGTGAATACTTTTTTCCGGAAATGTATCTGCCAATGCCTAACGGGCAAACTTTAGGGAATAACCCCAACATGCCAAAGCCAAACCTTTCAACAACATTAAACACAGATGCGAGGTCTTTTACTGGCAGGTGGAACCTGATCTCCTTTCAGTGCGACCATGCTACTTAAGATCTGAAAGCACTTGAATGCATTTCTTCCAGTCTATAAAAGATCACTTACATCCTGTTTGAGAAGGCAGTTTGAAGGGAAATGTTGGAAGCTCACCTCTCAGAGACGAGGCATCAGCTAAACAAACCACAACTAGGTCAGCATGAATTATGGATCAGCAGTCAGAAAGCTCAGCTGTGGATCTGACTTGATTACCATTACAACAACAATTGCGGCTTGACTTGAGAAAATTTCATCTTCATCAAATCTCAATGTCGATTGGCCATATGGGAACTCAAAAATCCAGCCTCATGTGAGAACACTGCATGCACCATACATAGCATGATACACCAGGTTGCTCTGACTGCACTGGTTTAGCATGTCAGAGTTATAAATAAACAATGACACTTTTAATGCAAAGTTGATCTAAAAGTTGCCTTGAAAGTCCAACTTTGCATTATTTTGTAAATAATGACACTTTAAAGCAAAGTTGGCACTTTTAATTGACTTTCAAGGTTTCAACGCAACTTTTAGGGCAACGTTGCATTAAAAGTGTCATTATTTACAGAATGACTCTTCATGACAACATTCAGACGTTCATTAACCCTCCTTCATGTTTCTGACAGTGTCATGTCAGTCTTATGCACATTCCATCAAATAAGGTGCTACCAATTTTTCTTAGTGCATTTCTGAATGAGACTGCCTCTCAGCTGAACTGTAGATAAAAAGTTACTTTTCAGGATCATGACCTAAATCACTTTGGGGTAATCAGTTTAAGTAATAAACTGAAAAATACTCTCTGCATGACTGGATTGAATTTACTAAATATTTCTGAATAAAAATTAAATACATTTTGTAAAGTATTTTGAGATAGAAGTTTTGTGAACAAATTTTGTATATATATATATATATATATATTATATATATATATATATATATATATAATATATATATATATATATATACACAGTATATGAACTTTCTTCAACATTTTGGTTGTTTGGCACCCAATTATTTCAGATATGTAAAGGAGTCGTCAGCCACAAGTGTAGCTTGGGATGAACTGGCAATGTACAAATGTGTTAAAGTGCAAGTCGAGTCTTAAGTCTGGCCCTTTTTGTCCCTGGAATTAGTAAATTGACATCTATTTATCTCTGCATTCATATTGTCCAACACTTCATTATGAATTGCTTTAAACCAGATTTTCTTCTTATTCTATACAATTTTTAACAATATTGAAAACCATTTTCTACACCTACAGCTAACATCAACAGATTGCTATGAGCCAATGCTTTCACAAAATAATCTATCAACACCCCTGCTAATAATCAAGATTATCCTTTTACAGTGCAGCAGCTGCAGTCTGCAGCTCACATAACAGCAACAACTAGCACTTATGACTGTCTGTATGTCTGCACATTGCATGCCATATTTTAGACAGCATCTATAAATACAAGCACAAGGCAAATTAAGAGAAAAACATCATTGATTTAATCTGCAGGTTGGAATTCACATCAAACTCTTCATTGAATGAAATTTTCTAAAAACACTGACAGTTGTTTCATTATGGGGGAAAAAAACAGCACATCCAAAGAAAATGAGTGTATATCAAGCTTTAAATTTTAAATACTAATGGATTCAGTCAAATATATCAGATTCAATCTTTGTTCACTCTTTTCCTCCAATAGTCTGCAGCTGAGAGCGAAACGTGTGTGTCAGAGTATGGTGAGAGACTCACCCTGTTAAAGCTTTTGGCCTGGAAAAGGTGTCCGTTCACTCGGTAGAGCTTCCTCCATCTTCTGGCCCCGCGGCGGTAGACTGATTCTGGAAAACAGATGAAGAAGCTAGTGGCTTTGCTAAGGCTTTATAGTAATATAACAGTATAACATTTTTTATCATCCCACTGCAGCAAATGCTTTTAAAGCCATTTTACTTTTCATGATGTCGATGATTTTATCAGTATGAATGAGATCGTATTTAAAGCACATCTTGCTGCAAGGTTTTTGTATTTTTACTGACTTATTCTCTCACAGAGATGTGTTTGCTTTTCACCTGAGTTGGCTGTAGTTTGATGAAACAGCTATTATGCTGTAAAATAAGTAAAAAGCAGGATGCAAATAGTGACTGAGCAGCAGGGATGATCTCCCAGTAATAATTCATTAGCTGCTCTCCCAGACTTTACTGCTTTCCTAGTATATCTGGCTGCTGTTATGTGGCTATGATACATTCCTCCAATCAAAATTCTCCCCTCTGTTGCCATGGTAGTCAGACCATATATCTGTTAGTGAGGATGTCAGGAAGACATTGTCTTCTAATAAAAGTGTAGCTCCAGATCAAAGCTCACTGTGTGACGTTTGATGAAACTGACTGAAGCAGAGCAGCAGGAAAAAGAAGATGCTGACACCTCACAGTTTTGCGCCTGCACGCCCTGAAGTGAACTCCAGATATTCTGATCATCTTCTTTGAGCCAAAAATGTTTTATTCCACCTCTGCATGTCTCTACTTTCCTAAAAGTACGATCCCGTTTAACAGCCATCCCATCTTTGTGGCTGCAGCTTGTCTGCAACTGCAGCCACAAATATGAGTAAATAAACATGACACTTTATCCATGGCTACACTCTGGTGTTTAACAATATGATCCATTTAGATTCAGCCATTTTCAGAAGATTACATGCTGCATGACGCACATGCTGAAGTTAAAGGTTTTGGGTTTCTGGTTGTGTGATGCACGTCCATGTGATAATAAATTGTTTCTATCTCTGTAATTCAGGGTTGATTAGATCAGCATGGAGAATCAGAAACAGAAGCAGGCCAGCTACTGAACTCAGTTCTTGAATTAAGACTCATTGCATTAGTTCCCTGTTCTCTGAATAGATGTGAGATGCTACACCTTCTTACATTTTATGCTAGATAATAATACATTGTATTTATTTTAAAATGAAGTGACAAAATGATAAAATCACTTCAATAGAAAGAGAAAAATGCATCAGGTAGAATAAGATAAAATAATAATAATTAAAACACTAGCACAAACACTAACAAGAAATCTGTTATTAGAGTAATCCAAGTGACGTTACATTCAGGAAATGTGTTGATCTCTATGATTCTTACAATCCAGAAAACAAGGGTGAAATCATGGAGTTAGACAAATCAAATGAGTCACGTATTGAATTGGCTCAAACTAATTTCGGCTCTACCGGGAGGATTAGAGACATTGACATTCAAATGGCTGTCAAGAGAAGGCGGGTCGCTGCAGAGGGCCTGTGGAATGTGAGGGAGGGTCCGTCTTGACCACTGTGGTCAGAAAAACATGAGGATTTTATCCAAAACACACAGCAGAGTTAGACAACCATTTAAACAAACTCACACAGTCAAACATCATGGAACAGGATGGGACTAACCAGACTGGGACCGTCTGACACAAACACACCAGCTGTGTCTGATTGAGGTGAATTTTTACAAAGCTGGCAGACAGCTGCAGGTCTGTAGAATCTGTTGCAGTCACCAGATCAACAAACAGGAGAGATCACAGCTCCCTGTGCATCCTCCTGAGGCAGAGGCAGTCAGCAAAACTAGACGAACGCATTGTTTTGGGCTTTTTATATATATATGTATATATAGCCATGTAGACACGGCTAATGCAGCCAAGGATCAGTTGGCTGCATTAGTGGTGAGCTGAAGACTCAATATTGTTTACCTGCAGGTTATTCAGGCTGCAGGAGAGCACGACTTACAGCACTTTATCCAGTTCTGTCTGCTGTAGAAGATAATGAATTTGCAAATCCTGAGAAATGCTTGATTATCTCAGCGGTTTGAATTTACAATCTCTGGAAATGTAGACAGACACTGCTGTTTACATGTTACTCATTGCTGTTTTGGCAGCGCAATTGGACCTAGCATGCATCATTTACCCAGAAACCATCCGTCCATGTGACAATATTTTATTTAAATTGGAAAACCAAACAGTTCACAATGTATTTACTGCACTGTCTAAACTGAATAAAGTAAAGTCTGTCGTTTTAACTGATTGTGGATCCATTTAACTAACCTCACAGATGACGATACAGGTGTAAACATCGCTTATCAACAAAGATAACCTGGTAATAGAGTCTAACCCAAACACACCAAAGAGTTTTCCTCTTTCAGTTCCTTCCTTCAGGTTTAATCAGATTATCTGTTGTTGCTAGAGCCCGCTCTATTCCACTTTAGTGCGATCACTTAGAGCGCACTACTCTCACCCTGAAAGTCAGAAATGCTGATGATGCCCCTAAAACACATTTGCACTTGCCTAACGCTCCTTCAAATCACTGACCAATTTGAGCACCATCCTCAGGAGAACACAACCACCCCAGTGCCCCATTTTTCTTCCAAAGAGCCAAAGAGAGAGAGGGGGGAGGACATAGAGGAGGACAACAGGTTACGTAAAGGGTAAAATACAACACCTCCAGAAGTAAAGGCCAACACGCAGAGTCCTGCCATTTTCTCTGTAGAGGGAATAAAGACGAGCATCCAGCATGCCGCTGATGGACTGCAGGCTGAGAAATGAGCCGAGCAGCTGAAGTTCAGGGTGGTACAAGCAGATCTATCAGGACAGGACATTTACAAAGGCTTGACTCACTTCCAGACATTGTTCCACCCACAGGAAAGTAGCAGCCATAAGTTACTGCCAACAAAACCCACCCCTTTCCTCACACACAAACACAGTGGTGTAATGATGCACATCTTGTGTTCATGTTGCTCTGCCCAAGTACAGCTTCTTGCAAAAGTCTTCACACTTATTAAATTGTAAATGTTAAGTTTTGGTCTTCACACCGAAACTCAACATATTTCATCTAGATTTTATGTGACAAACCAACACGGAGTAGTGACGGATTGTAAAGAAGTAAGAAAACAAAACTTGCTTTCAAACATTTTTCTTCTCATAAACATGTCGAGAGTTTAAACTTTTTTACTCTGATGCATCGAAATAGAACCCAGTGTATATTTAGACGTACACTAAGATGTACACTTAATGGGAGTTCTGTGGTCTCTGCAGATCTTTCACAGCATTGGATGGCAGAGGTACAAACCACCATGTGGGACGGCAGACAAATCAGTGCCACGTGCTGATGAGTCTGTCCATCTAGGTGACACCAAGCCAACAGATCTACTGCCATGTTACCCCCGCATCCAACTCCCAGCAATGAGCAGTGACGTATGCACAAGACCAGCATGTGGCGCATCAAAGTGGCCGATGATGCCAGTATGAGCCGATGCAGTATGAGAAAATGTTGAAGCTCAACATCAGAGACTTAAAGCAGTGACTGACCTCCACAGTCACTCAGCTCAATCTATTTTAAACAGTTTAATTTATTCTGCTCAAGAAACTGTGAAAACCTCATTTAGTTCATGAACTGATCTGCACCCCAACCCCTCTCTACAGGAAAATCTAATATCTAATATCTGGACACAGACACTGGCTATACACTATGAGTGATTTCAGATATGCAAGTAAAAAAAAAACACAAGTTGATATGATACATCATGCTATCCAATTTGACTTTGATTCACTTGCTTTAGAGCAAAGGCAAGTGCCGGGTGCACTTGAATGGGATCAGTTGAGTTGAAGAGACTTCATTACACTAATAAATCACAACACAAACATGTCTTTTCTGCCAAGTATAGTGCAGATTTCTAACTCCTGACTAACAATGAACCAAAGCAAAACAATAGTACTTGTCAGCCTGCATAACTCAGCCGTGAGGAATACATGCATTGTCTACATCATCAGCAATAAAAATGTAATTTGTTTATTTTCTTTTGGAACTACTTGCTATGTAATGCAAAAACATTCAGTGCTGCTTGTATCAACAGCACTTCTAATAGTTAACTTTAACAGCTGTCATGTTCGATTATTGTTGTGGTGGATGAATACAGAGAGGGTGAAGCATCGAGCAGATGGTGAAGATTTAATGGAAAATTATGATCAAAATGAAATTTACAGCCAACGAGGTGAACACAAAAATCAGGAACAAAACAACTAGTGGGTACGGGACAAGCACGATGCTGAGCATAGCCTTAGGTTTTTATAATGCTTCTGGTAGTAAGAACGAGTCATGTAGTTACTAGTTAATGCTAGTGAAACTCTGCTCATTAGTCTTATTAAAGTAACACTGTTATAAATCCGGGGATGCACTGAGAAAGGCAGGCAGGTCAACCAGCCATTGAATAGAAATAATTTGTTGACTGGTGATTGGTCAGGAGAAAACTCAAACCTCAGTCTTTTTTGATCAGTGAAAACTCAAGAGGTGCACAATATATAAGAAAGTGTTTAATAATGGTGCTGTTGACCTTTCGGCTCCTCCCACTACAGCGTTGGTTCCTCTAGGAGCTAAAAAGTGCATCAGCAAGTCAAATGTTCATAAAAGCTAGATTTGCAATTAACGACTAAAACATCTGCATTTAAAACAAAAGCTGATAAGGTATAACAGCCATGTCTGATGCAGCTGAATGCTGGATATAAAATAAGAGGTACATTGCTGGTACATAGACGCAAAGTAATAACAGCTGGGTTTTATTCATCAGGCTGCTGGCCATCACTGAAGCTACACATCAGCTGAGGCATGCAGCTGACAACAACACTACTCCTGTGAAATCTCTTCCTGTCAGTTCTACAGAAGCTCAAAGAACAGAGTTCTTGTTCACGGCTTCAGAAGAGCGCCAACGCAGGGAGCTGTGAGGCCTTAAGAGGCTGACTGACACTGTGAGCTACAGAAGGTTTTAAATGTGAGCAGATGTTCACAAGATTCATGATTCAAGGCTCTGAGAAAAAAAAAAGTCAAGATCAGCGAATTCCTGCTAAAAAAATCTGATCATAAACACTCCTTTTTCCTTCCGCTGCTCAACGTTTGATCTTTTAGTTTTGAGAGGAACTCTACTGAAGGTGCTGGGCCGGACAATAGCATCACAGCTTTCTGTGTTTCGCTTTTCTGCTGTTCCTGCAGAAAAGCCATCCTCTAACAACTGAAGATTTTCCTATGGCTAAAACATAAATTAATAAATTAATAAGATAACTACACCTGTAAGTACAGCTTAGTCATGTTCTGTGTGGCCAACAGAGATTCAATCAGCAAGCAAAGAAAACCTGGAGCAGATCTACGTTCAGCTACAGTATCACAGTTAACAGACCAAACTGCTTCTTCCTCTTAAAGAGACTCTGATGAGAAATTGGACTGGTCCCAGAGAACCTTTGTTTTAATAAAATAAATATACTGAAGTCCTCCTGAATCCTCCATGTTCTCCTACCTTTGATTTGAAAATAGTAGAGCAGCATGAGCAGCATCCCTCCAGCTGGAAACGAATCAGTCCTTCATCCTTTGGATAACCGGCTGACTTCCAGTTCAGGAACTGTCATCCTCACCTCTTCCACATCTCTGTATCAGTCTCACAGAGCTGCTTGTCTTTCCGTTCTGCTCCCTTTTCTCCCTCCTCCTCTCCCTTTTTATTGGTCTGTAATCTCCTGAGAAGTGCTCATCTTCAGCTTCCTGCCATAAACATGCCATGTTACACACATCAGACAGCTCCTCCAGCTCCACCACTGACCTGTTCTAGTCCTAATCTTGTCGGGCAGCTGAAGCTCCTGGCAGAAGGGAAAACCAAACCACACGACTGAGCCTTTTTAGAGCAGTGTGCAATAGTGTTGCAGTTTCAGCTTTATGCCCACAAGATGGCAAAATTGGTTGTGATATCTGCAGCAGCAGCAGCATCACCTTTTAACCCAAATATAAACCTTTCTTACTTGTAGAAACTAGATGAAATCTACATAGGGTATTGGTATGGCTGGAGAGGGAGGAAATAGAATAATAACAATGGGATGCATTTCTTTGAATGTGTGGTTTTCTATGTTGGTCATTAAGCCCGTCTTGGTCATCTTGGGACAATAAAATGATCTCAGAAACAATAATGACAACGAGCTTCGTCACATCATGCAGCTGCTCAGGACTGATGAGGAAACATCTATCTATGGTAACATAACTTCCAGACTTCCTACATGCCCATCTGAAAAAGCTCTAAGAATAAACAAGTCCAAACTGCAGAGTCACAACTCTCTAACATCAATCGTGTTTGTGTATTTTATTTTAGACCAAGCTGAATCTATAATGTGTGATAAGCACGGTAAACAAAAAAAAAAACGTCAGCTGACAAAAGCCATAAATTCAACCACAAACACAAAGACAGGCTCACAGTAGACTCTCCTTCTCCCAGCCAAATTCAGACTTGGACAGGCTTTGGTCTTCTCTTGCCGGCTAGTGTTGCAACAGCAGTGAGTTTGTTCAAACATTTTCTGAATTCTTAAACAGTGACGAGGGAAGACTGGAGGCACTTTTATCAGCACAACCTTCAAGACATTTCTCCGTTATCTGAATTTGCCGGCAGCAACCTGGGTTAGGCAGCTATTTCCAGCTGCCTAACCCAAGTTTAACATGAATCAAAACGTTGGCTAAAATAAGCATTAAAACACACATAACATAATTTTAAAGATACTTACACAATCATTCCTCAACTGTCATGAGAATACTAGTGTTCTTGAAACCTACTGACTTTCCTTAAGTGTTTTGAAGGTGAAAGTTGAGAAATTTTTAAGAAAGTGAGTACATTGCTTTTTTTTTTTTTTACCTTGTTACTGGTAGGGTTCACATGGATTACCTTCCTGCACTATTCCTTTCAATTCTCATCTCTCTTCAAAGCTCAGTCTGGGCTTTCTCCCAGTGACGGGGATTTCTACGGTAGCATTTCCACCGGACCAAATAGCGAACGGAAGGAGAAGCTGTGAGCGATGCTCTGTTTTAGAATTGAGGAGGAAGGAGGAAGTGAAGGAAGCCATTCAGATCGTGTTTCCAAATATTGAAACACGATCTGAAGTCCTCCTGGTCTGAGTTACCAACATGGTCTATCTCTATCAGCACTTGAGAATGGTTGCTTACAGTGCAGGATACTTCCGGTAAGTTTCAGGTATAAATAAAAGTGTTCATCAGTGCCTTTCCAGAAAGAATTTTGCCTGATAATCCTCTAAAGACCAAGTTCTCCCTGTTACTGTCGCCCCTGTTCCTGCCACACTTTCTCCTCCCACTCACGTTTCTGTTAATATCCTTGAACAGACCAAGCAGCTTCTCAAGAAACGACCTGTTGTGGCTTCCACTTCTTGTTAAGGATATCGATGATGTCTGTCCAGTCAGCACTCTTCTTCATGATTGTGTCCTACTGACCCAGAGTTAGAGGCCATTCAAAGGCTCAGGAAAGCTTTGCACCTGCGTTTATTTCATTAGCAGATTGGGGCGCGAGACCATGAGTTTCCATTAGACATTTTTCAAAGTATTCTTTGTGCCACAGATAATAGGTTTTTATATTCATAAAATGTGCAAGAAAGAAAGGCCTGGAATACATTAATACATATGTAATGATTTTCTGAGTTGGCTGGCAAGAAATTTATTTTTATGCAATAATAATTTTTTTTAGATTAACTAGTAAGTCACCCAAAAATAAGGTCAACCTTTTTCAGTCAATCTTAAAGCTCTGCAGCTTCTCTCTGCAAGCTTACACTGAGTGAAAAAGATACAAGTTGACCTTTACAGGGAATCAGCTGGATGAAAATTAACTCTTACGAAAAGGCAATTGAAAAATCCTTTGTATCAAAGTAAGTTCAACATTTAAGCTCCACTCTTGTCTTCAGCTACAGATACATTGTTATATTTACTTGCTGAAATAAAACTAATATTAACCAAATGAGAAAAACTATAACTATTCCAAAGTGGACATGGCAGGTCAGAGCTAAAGGATAAAAGAAATTGATACTGGCTGGAAAAATCTTGACTGGTGCAGCTCCTGCATCTAAACTCGAGTATTAAAGGTTTCCACAATGTTATGATGTAAAGAATATAAAGAGTAAGAAGAAAAGTGTGTGATAAACTAACTTCCCCCTCTTGTTTCAAAAGATGGAAACAGGAAAGTAGCAGCCAGACAGATGCTGCTTGTCAAAGCAAATAATCATGAGCAAATATGAGCCCCTTCATAAATATCAGTCTTTTTTTGCTATGGAGAGGAGTGTGCTAGTTCAATGCCAAGAAGAAAAGACTATAGCAGTGCACATGCTCAATTTTGGGCTTTACAGGCCTCAGTAGCATGTCAATGTTAAAATTTCAGGACAGGACAGTCAGAAAAAGACTAAGCCTGTAAACTTGTAGGAAAGAGTTGCCTGCAGAAAACCTTTCCTCTCTAAGAAGCAAAGTCACATCTGAAAGCAACAAAACTTCTGGAACAGTGTCCTCTGGAGACTTAGTAAATCTAAATGATTTCAAGAAACCTTGAAAACAACAGCGGACCAACATTTCACCACAACAATGTCAGAAAAGATGGCTCTAGAACACATGGAGTTAATTTCAATCAAACACCAAAATGATTTCAGAACCTGCTTAAGACCAGATCTATATGAACGTAAAGTGTTCACATACAAGTCTGATTTGGCTAACAGCAGCAGAAAGGAAACATGATCCAAGAATACATTAGATCCACTTGTAAAAAAAAAAATAGCAGAATAAATAAATCAGGAAGTTCTTGCACCACCCCTGTCATGACACTTTGAACATCACTGTAATACAGATCATCAACTCTGAACAATGCTACCTTGGTAACAGAGCACACAGATTAAGACCCTGGCTGCTGTATTTCATGTCTGGAGGTTGAAATCAGGATTATAAGCCACCATCTTTAGAATTAAGATTTTCTACGCAGGATGTAATCGTAAGAGAATTTAACCCACCAGGAGTTTCTCACTCTTTTTCTCTCCAGTCCAGAAATGACTGTACTCGTACAATAGTGTGTAATAGTGTGTATTATTTTTCTATTCTGGATTACTTATTAAGAGTAGAGAACCTCAGTTTTGGATGGTTTTTAGCCCACATAAAAGTTTGACTTTGACTTGTCTACTGTTAGATGATGCCACTCAAAAGAAACGCTCGCAGCATTTTTCTTGGGGATTTTTTCAACTGAAATAAAATATGATTTCCTGACCCAGATCTATGCTCTCCTATCTGGGAGGAAGTTGAATTATCAGTCCACCAGAACAGTAACAGTAACATACAGAACAAAGTTTGTAAAACTGCAAATGATTAAAGGTCTTCCTTCTAATTTTTGATGTTTGTGACCTTGACAAGTCGCTGTGCTCCACTGTTTCTGTAGCCATACTTTAAAAGAAGGCGGGCATGTTTAAAAAGCTTTCACTTCAGATTACCAACTGAGAACAGCAAGGTGACCCGGTCGGGCGTGAGGTTCAGTGAGCAGAGAAACGCAGACCAACACAAGAACAGGAGTTCAAAAAAGCTGTGACAGCAAGGAGAGAACAGACTGTTATTGAAAAGAAAGGGCACTGATGAAGGGAGGAGTAATATCTGAAAGAGGGGGCAGTTAAATAAAGAGGGAATGCCACAGGGGAGGCGTCTGAAATGAGGCCAGTTCAGTTCGGAGGAACTTAAGCAGCGGAGAAGCAGAGCTCTCTTTCTGCTCCACTATGGTCTCCGGCTGCAGTGACACTATTGTTGTACGGCTTGTTTGTGCCAGCTGAAGTGGCGGCCCAGTGGGTGCATTATGCAAGAGAGCACGTCGTTTGTGGATTAGCCTTCTGAACAGACGTGCTGCGGGCTAGCGCCATTCACTGTAGGTTCAGCAGCAGGACATAGCAGCAGCTCCAAATCCTGGAAAACAGAATGAAGCAGCAGAGGCAGAAAAGAGGCAGAGCTCAAAGAGCTCAAAGAGAAATGCAGTTACTAAGGCTTTAAAAGCCCTTAACTCTGTCACTCTGAAGCCCACTGAATAGCTTATATGCAATGGCCCCCCATCTGTGCACCGGACAGATGTTTAGAAGAAAGCAATGCATGGATAAAGAGCCACATAAAAAGTTTCAAAGTCGGCCCTCTATCACCTGAAGAGTGTTTCCATGATTAAAGCACTAATGTCTCAGTAGGATTTAGAGAAACTCATCCATGTGTTTATCTTTGGTCACAGTGATTACTGCAACTTGCACAGGAAGGCAATGGCCAGACTATAATCAAACAATGAATTTTTTATTTTTGGGGAGGGGGGAAGTTGTAAAATAAAATCCAATTGACTTTGCCCCAAACTGTCTTATTTGAAATCACTGCAGTCAAAAAGAGCAGGAGGCAGTCACAGGTTAAGCTTTAAATTGCTTTAAATTATAAATAGAGGCTGAGAAAATACTTTTTTTTAATTTTGCTCAAATATCTGCAATCAGCTTTTAACACATCAATCAATAACTGGTTACGATTATGGTCAAATTTTGAATGAGGAGCTGACTTTCTGTAAAAAACTTATTCCTCAGAAATTGAGTCTAAAGTTTGCGATTGGAACTAGATTCGTAAAAGACGGGTAAAAACACACTTCGAACCACTGTTGGGATGAGGAAATTTCTCCAGCCCCATTTTTGTTGAACCATCACACACGGTGCGCTTGCAAACGTCTGATCCAGAGACCTCTTTTCGATTAGACCTGGTGGGGGATGGGGGGAGTTGATGATAGAAATGAACTACAATCCATAAAACCAGTCAGTCGAGCAGAACAGCAGCACTTAGAAAAATGAACCGGTCATCATATCTCTAATCTTTTCTTTCCCAAGGATTTATACCAGAGGGATTAGTCAAAGAAGCCCAGGATAGACATAGTTTCAATCATTTGTTGGTCAAACCACTGTTCTCTTCATCTCCAGAGAGGAGATACAGTGGCTGACAAAAGTTCACACCCCTTGAACTTTTTCATGTTTTGACACATTGCAAAAATATTTCATTGAAAATCAGCGTGAAAGACCAACACACAGTGGTATGCAATTGTGGAGAGGAGGAAAAATTACAAATGATTCAAAATATTTTTTACAAATTAAAAACTTTAAAGTGTGGTGTGCAAAAGTATTCAGAGTCAGAGCAGCTGGGCTTGGAAGGAGATGAGATTAGCCATCAGCAGTCATCAGGCAACTTCACAAGTGACAGAGACGTTTTTAGTCAGGCAGTTCATTTTTTATGAAGTTCATGTGGTATTAGAGAACAAGAATAAAAAGGTGTGGAATGACTTATGGACTCCAGACTGTAGTAGTGACCTGTGTTTCAATGACCTACAACCGTCTGGATCATTTATGTGTCAATGTGTGGATGAGTGTGGTGGTAGCATCTTTCCATTTCAACTGTGTTTTCAGGCTTTTAATTGTGTCTGCTGTCTGTGTTGCTGAAAATCTGATCCAGATACAGGATCATTGTTCCAAACAACGTTTTCATTTCCAGTCAGTCTCTATTATCAATAACACAGGTTGGGTGACAAAAGCTTTTCCAATAGTTGTCAGCAGTCAAATGGAAGAATCTGAGTCCAGGATGGTACTAACCTCTGATATTTATTGATATTGTATAATATTATATCATATTGTAACTTCTGGATAATGTATTACAGTTTTAGTTTGCATGAATCGGCTGTTTCTAGAAAGTTTTCTGTTGCTATCAGGCCAATTCAGTCGAATGAGCGGCAAAGTCATATCTGCATTTTCATCGACTAAGGCTGATGATGTCATGATCATGCCACTATGTTTGCAGGTGTGCTGCTAAATAGAAGAGAAGCTACTCTAACTCCATTAGAGATGAAAACACCTGGATGAGGATCCCAGTCTGATCCGAGATCAGTCCGAATTTCCTCCGGTGATCACGCCCCAATGTCAGCTGCCAATCCGAGTCAAATCAGCAGCAGGTTTTTTCTGCTCCTGAAGTGAATCTGACATTGTTGGCAACTGGAATAAGGAACATAAAAATGTCAAACTAAAGCTGCGTAGCAAACAGTGTGTCAGAAAAACCAAAAATGGAATGAAGTCAATGTTTTCTCTGGATAACAATGGGTGATTGGCCTACACTGTACCTCCATCTTCCAGGGAACATGGAGTGAGAAATCCACCCAGCAGCTTCTCCAGTGGTCAGTGAGGAATCAGCAACAAAGAGAACTGAAGACGATCTCTAGCAGAGGGATGTGGGGGCTGAGTGGCTTCTTTAATGTTCAACTTTATCTGATTAGCAAAAATAAGATGACAAATTCAAGGGCAGAGAGAAATCTGTCTTCACCCAAGCCTTTGTGTCTATGTGACCCGAGAAACAAAACAGTTTCCTACAACTGTTTCAGTGCTGATGTTTGGATTCCGGGAGAGCAGGATTTTTCAGACATTCACTGGAATGTTGAATTCCCAAAGGCTAAGCTAAACTAAATGACATCATTTATAAGAGTAGGAGTACAGTAAGCTCTGCTTCCAGCTTTATTAAAAGCGGCTCAAGTTAACTCATAAAAACGGAATAAATGACTGAATGTAACGTGAGCACTGAGAGGCACAGAGACAGGAGCTTCATTCTCCGGTTCTGTTTGCCTTTCAATAAGGAATTTCACTGCAATAAGCCACAGCAGAGATTTCAGTTAAAATTTGTCAAGTCTTTTAAGAACAATTAGAGATTAAACTCAAAAACTTGAGACTGTTCACAAATATTGACCTAAGCTGTCTGCTATAGTTCTCTAGAGAATTACATGGTTTATTTCTTTACAAAGGAATTTTCTTTATATCACTGTTTTTAGATTTTCTCTAAAAACAGAGTTATTTGTTTTTAAAGTGAGCATGTTTTGGAAATTGACATGCTTTTAGGTTTGTGGTTGATTCTAGTAAATATTTCTGTTTTGGCTGCTTATGTATGAAAATATTTTGTTCAATGAACAAATCTCAAAAGAAATCAAAGGCACTTCTTTCTCCATTTCATATTCCAAGCACAAACCTCTATGTGTTATGGAGGATTTTATGCAATAAAGTAGATGCATCAATAATTGTGAAGCTGAATTAGTTAAAGGGTCCATGACTTAGTGGCAAGAAAAGGGCTGCAGTTGAACGAAAACCACAGTTGTGCACAAGTCTGTGTTGCTTTGTTCGATAAAATGATGTGCAGTTTGTGACCTTGAGGTGAAACAATCTGCTGGTTGAGATTGGGAAGCAAGTTGTTCAAAACAGCATTACTAAACTAAGTTACTGAGTCATTTTATCAGTTGTGTTTCCTGCTTCCCAATCCTCCACAAAAACTTGTACTAAAGCAGATGAGCAGAAAAATTATTCACAGGACGAGGCTTTTATGATGAAGTAGCTGACCAGGTGGGAGGCTGTTTTATCGAAGCAGCTCTAATTCAGCCCTGGAAAAGCTTTATGAGAAGCCTGGTACTGTAACACTGCTGCATTTTGATCTAACCATGGCACAGAAAAAAAGAGAAATCCATTAATGCTAAGTTCTTTTAGAAATGATCCGACCTGAATGGATCACACTCCCATTTCAGGTTTTCCTCTGGCTGGTGGAAGCAGCTGTGCAAATAAAAATATCATCCTCATGACACCTAAAAGTGTGTCTGATTATTTTTAGCTGCAGCGCTGCTTGCATGCCTGCACTGGAGAAAAGCAACAGAACAGAACCTGGTCAGACTGAAGAAACTCTCCCCAGAATGGATAAAATCCCTGGAGACTGCTATGAAAGTGGGCCCAGTGTCGGGCCCGGCCGCATCATTAGCAAGCTAACATTACCTCTGGATTCCTCACATCACATCTGTGACTCATATTCATCACAGATGGCAGTCAGCACTTTACACTCCTGACGTTCCTGCTTCACACACCTCTCACTCTGCCTGCATCCTTTTTTTTTCTTCATACTGCAGTGTGAGTGGTGTAGCATCATGCTAGTCTGCACACTAACTGAGAAATCCCTGCAGCCACAGATGAAGAGGCTGGACGTCACTGAGAAGTGACAATGTGTTAGAGGCAGAGTGGGCCAGGCTGGCAGCTGGGGAGGCAGAGCTGAGCATCAGAACCTGATTATAACTACACCTAAGCTCCAACACCACCGGCTACTGGAAGCTGCTAAAGAGCTGAGGTCAGGCTTTTTACAGATCACCTAAAAGTGATAAATAAGGTAAAATTTATTCAAATAGTACATCATATCCCATCATCTGACCTGGAACCACAAACCTGACTGCTAATGATGTATTTAAGGTAGGAGGGCTTGTTTGATGTGCTTTAGTACTCTTGAATTGGTACTAAAGCACATCAAACAAGGTGCTGTCACCCCAGAAAAGGTTCTAGAAATAAATAAAGTATATTTTGTTAAATGTCCATCTCAAGTTCAAAGAAAGTGAACAACACACTATGCATCAGAGGAGAAAATCTCTTTTTGTCATGCCAATATAAACAAAAGCATAAATTATTATAAAAACAATTATTAACTTAAAACATTACAGCTGAAGAACACAACTTTTATTTAAAAAATATATTTTTAAAACTGTCACCGTGTCATGACAGTATAACATAAGCCAGATAATCTGTTTTAAAGATCAAACTCCTCCCAGTCAAAATAGCGATGTCAATCAATTTGAAGTATATGCTGCTAAATGTGCCAAAGGTAGAGAAACAACTTGCAGTCCCAGGTAAACCGAGGATGGAAGCCGAACTCAGGAAGGACATGTGGAGTTTTGCGGGGCGCCGCTCTGACCACTGCACCACAATGGCCTTAAAGGGAGAATGTGAATCACACAGAATCATTTTGTAGCATAAACAAGTAACTATGTTACCTTCTGTTGTTATAGAAATGCTGAATATATCAATGATGATTTTGTGATTTAACATATTGAGATTGGGCCACTGGTTCATTAAGAAAGTCCTTCTCTTTCTGACCATCCACCTTCAGGAAGTTGACACAACATCGCTCAAGGGTTGATAGAGGATGGCTCTGGTTCTGATTCCGGTTCTGGTTCTGGTCTTGGTCACTGCTATCCTCTTAAGAAAGCATCCAATCCTGCCATTCTCAACTCTATCTGTGACCTTTTCAACAGCCAAATAAGACAGCAACCCTTCACAGAAAGAACCACAATCCAGAAAAGAAAATCTGAACACAGTATTTAACGACATATTTCATTCTAATACACAAATGTGTTTCAATGTCCAACAATAACATGAGAAAGTTGTAAATGTATAAATATTCAGCAGCTTTGTTTGATGGAAGTGTCCATCAAAGACAGATTTGTCAACACAAACCCAGAACTGTCTCAGGAGAGCATGCCTGTCAGTCACAATGCATCATTCTGCTCACTATAGAAACTTCAGTGTGTTAAAGGCAGAACAATGGGGCACTGCTGTGCCACAGTTAACACTCCTCTGACAAGGCGTGATTGAGCGTTTCAAAGCTACGGCGCTGGCAGAGACTCTAAAGCTGAAATGAACCCTCCTAAGAGCAGATGAACAAAACAACCACGGGAGGTAGAGTTCAGGCTTTTCATCATTTACTCCGTCTACAAGTTGGATCTTCCACAGGTAGTACTCGGGTGATTTACCAAATGTTGACTGCAACTCCAACCATCTGTTCCACAGCGATCAGCTCCACATCCAGACGGATGCTGTAAGGGCATCAGCTGCTCCGCTCTGCTAGCAGCAGAGACAACATGTGGATGTGCTGCAGTGCAGCAGGGAGACCTGACCCATTACAAAACTGCTGCTATTTCTGGAGCCAGAGATGACCAGAAGTGGAGGTGTGCTGACTGGTATGGGCATGGAGCCGGGCTCAATGTCCAAATGCTCTCATTAGTAATAACTGCAGATGACAGCAGCCATGTGGCAAGGCATCCTCCTAATGAGAAGCTTCTTATACAGGCAGAGGGGAGTGATGTGGGACAGATGTTTTAAACCCTAAAAGGACTCTGCTGCTGCTGGTGGACAGATTCATTATTTAATTTGTTCTTTATTTTACCAGAATAAAATCACCTACTGAGATTAAAACCTCTCTTTCAAAGAAATCCTGGTCAAAATGTCAGAGGACAACAAAGTCAGCAAAATCTCTATACAGGCAACGTCTCCTGCCCAACTGTTTATTGTTCATCTTGATTTTTATATTTTGTTTTTGTTATGACTCAGTTGAGGAGGGACAAGACACTGCTCAAACAGTTTCTGCTCAAAAATGTAAACAAAGGACAAGGCAAACAAATGCAATTTAGCCAAAAGACAAACATTTGAGCGCAAGCACAAAAATCATGTTCAGGTGACCACAAGCCCCCACTTTGTGACGTGTTATTTTTTTATACAGCTATTTTAACTCTAGAGAAAATACAAGAACTTTATTGCCGCCAACGGCATGTTTTACATCTACTCGTGAGACAATCATATCCATGTAACCTACTTTTTTCTTTTGTCTACAAACGTTCAAGGAATAACAGTTACTGGTTTCGCAGATAATTTCAGTGACTGAAAGAGTACATGATCATGTATAAAGTTTATTAACTTGCTTTGAACTTACAGACACAGAGATAAAACCTTGAGTGAATTTCACTCATAAAAACTGTAATAGTGATAAAATGTTCATAGAAAAATGTAAATGTTCCAGAATTTATATTATTAACAACTTTGTAAAGTGAACAGATCCTGAAGATTCAAATTCAACCAAAGGGCCATAAGTTGCATCATCAGTTTACAGACGATGCTGAGGGGTTATTGCAAAGTAATGTAAACAAACAGCCTTTCTTTACATCCCCAAGTTGCTCTGCAGGTTTGGAGAGAAAACTTGGGGAGAACCTTTCAGAAATCCAGTTTTCTGAACTCGAATGGCCATAATTCCTTTCTATTTTTATTTTCATCGGAGAGCTTAGAATCCATCCACATGTTCAGAATTTGTAAAAATTTGTAACTTCACTGTTGGCAAGTAACTGATGGATGTCTTCAAATATGGTGATTCAACATAGTCTGATGGAGAACAACAACTGAGGTTAATATGACCAGAAAGGTTGTTTTTTTTATCAAGAGCTGAAACTTGAAGCAGAAAATGGATGATTTGTCATGACAGAAAACAAAACTGGAATTTTAATATATTTTCTTTGTTAATTGTTAGCAAAAGAGAAGTTAGTTTGTTTGTAGAAAATACAGATTCAAACGAAGATTTTTGTTGTCAACAAAACAAAGTCACATAAATTTACACTGATTCAGCACGCACCTCACCAGCATGGGCAGAAGGGAACCAAGACTTGTTCAAAGTATAACTGATAAACTCATTTCCACGCACACGTTATTGTGCGGTGATGAATCCACTCCTGTCAGAACCAATCAGATTGTATCTCTGAGTAGAAGCATGTCAGAGGATTACAATGTTGGTTGCAACTTAAAGCAAGTAATGAGTTTGCTGGAAGTAGCTTTCCAACCCTGGTCGTAAGTTGGGGATGATGAGGTTATGTAATGCCACAGTTTACCCAAACTAAGCCGAGTGAATTTCTTCCCTGTTAGAATGCAAACAAGGCACCAAGAGATGAATGCTACAACTCCTAAGGCAATACAGAAGGGAGAACATGACTTATTTTTCCTGTGTTTCAGCTGCAGACAGTCATTGTAGAGAACATAGATGCTCATAATTACTGCGTCGACCGCAGTACCGAGTCTTTAAACAACCCCCAGCCTGGCCTTATTCACAAAGAGTTTTAGCACTCAGATTAGCTGCCAGAGGCTGAAACTGATTTGTCCAAAAGCCCATTTAAAAACTGGAGCGTTATGTGATGTGATAAAGACAGAAAAGCCTCTCCCTTGTTTGACTGTGTTGCTGGCCAGGAAGTCTTCCAGCAATGACATGAGAGCATTTCCAACAACTCTTTCCCCCAAGGTTAAGCACAAAGCACCACAAGCATGACAATGACAAACTGAGAGCCTCCAGCGTTTAGCCTGCACTCTTGATTCAGTTCTTCTCATAGACCTGAAGGTTTCCTCCATAATGACGTGTGCAGACCGGCTAGGAGATAAATAAAAATAGACATTGAAATCAGGTGCATCAAACTGGAGATGCTGGTACACACAGTCAGCTAGTAAACTGGAAGGCAGTCTGTGATCTAGTCTGATAGCATCTAGTTAACCTGTTCAACTACTTACAACGGACTGGAGTTTTATACTGCTGTCCCACTGGACCCTACAGCTAAAATCCAAGGAGCGCCGCAGCAGCTTCTGTGCACTGATTAAGAGTGATGTACATTAACAAGAGGAAATGGATGCAGATGTATTATTGTGTTTATTGCACATCAATGACTTGTGTTGCAGACTGAGGCATACAGCTGAGCATTATCCATTAAGTGCTAAAAACAGGTCAACAAAAAGAACAAACAACACGCACATGCATATACATTTTCTCATTGATCCATAAATAGTTTTGGATAAACAATCAGATTTATCAGATTACTCTGTGCAGTGATGACCCATTGCACAGAGTAATACAACTCATACTGGCCTAAAATCCTCTAAAACTTCATCAGCCTCTGAGATGTAAAACTTCAGAGAGCAAGTGAGGGTTAATGAGGCTGAAAGCATAAACACCACAGTATTACTTTAGATACAACACGACTAGAAGCTGGGCACAACGATCCTGAGCTCTCCATTATGGAGGTCAGTGTCAACCACTAAAAAAAAAGAGCAATCCTAAAGCTTCGAGGAACTGTTATTTAACCTGTTGTTTGAGAACAATGTTCAAAAAGTCCCCAGATGGACAGCAGATAGTCCTACAGAGAGGATTTTCAACACTTAACAGTTTTCATGTCTCAATTTATTGCCCATATAGCATCAGTATAACTGGTGCAGGAGGGAACATAAAGGCCACTTCTGCTAAGCAAAAGTGAAACAGTACAAAGACTGTACATTTGCATCACTACCAGCATCATACATGATCAAGCAAAAAGAGAAACCAGTGGTCATGAAGCAGCGTTGAGAAGTTAATTTAATACTATAATATTTTCAACAATGGTTAAAGTGCTAAACTCACTGAATTAACATGGTAATAACTTGTTAGAACTTAAGAGGACTTAGTCTTACGTAAAAAGTGAGATAAAATATAAAAACAACAGTCTAGTTATGGATCTAAAGTTCAATAGTAATAAAGAAATAAAATGTTGTCCGGTCTCGGTCTTATAAAGCAGATATTGTGCATGGTCTCACTCTGTGAGCTGGACATATCATTGCACCTGAGCTGATGCAACACACTCACCTATCCTTACATTGACACTGCAATACAATAAAACCAATAAAGAAATCATATATAATTCTACGAACACTAAACTACCTAAATTAATTTATATGAATTTATATACATCATAGTTCTATATTGTATGAACTCATGTTCTGTAGACTTTAAAGCTTTACTGACTCTGCATAGATTTGAACTGGCAAAATATTAGCCTATGTACTTATACAGACAAACTGTATATTCACTGCAGTCAATATTTTTCAAATATTGTGTGGTTTTGTAAATGTCTTCTACCTTAAATGTTTCTCATCACTCTTTTACACTGATGGTAGTCGGGGGCTGAGTGTAGCACCATTGTTACATAACTGTACAATGAGCATTCAGTTTAAATTATTCTGCAAATGATTTGTTTGTTATAATGGCAAACTGTTGGAATTTTTGCTCATGCTTTATTTTTCATATCGATTTGATCCCAAGCCCATGTCTACAGGTACAAACTGTAAAGTATAATCACAGCTTTATAAAGATGGATCACACAAAGCCACAAGTGATCTTTGATTCAAGTCCTTCTCAGATAATCCTGAAGGCATCACCAGGTCTGATACCACCACGCCTGCCTACACAAAGAGTCAATAACATTTTATTTCACTGGTGAACAAACTTGGTTTGTAGCTCCGCGTTCTTTAACCTTTTATTTTTATAAAGAAAAGAGAACAAAAGGCAACAATAAAGAGTGTTTTTACTGTTTTCTCATCTTCTGACAGGTACAAAGTGAAAAGACCCCTAAGCAATCCCAGACACAAGTTTAAACATTTCTGCATCGTGACTGAATATCTGAGACAAAGCCGCACTTAGCTTTACATCTGATGAATGCAACTAAGGGGCAAAAGGAGCTTTTTGAAGGTCGATCATTTCCCTGAGTCCTATCTTGTCCTACATTTAGCCTTTAACCCATTTTAGGCCACACAGCTCAGCAGAAAAAGCTGTGTTTTTTTGGGGGGGTGGGGGGGGTTTGTTGGGGTTTTTTTGCAGAATAACCTTTCAAAGCAGCATTTGGCTGTTAGTCCTGATGATCAGAGCTCTGAGGACAACTAGAGGAGTGATGCTGTAATGAGCATCCAGCCTCCATCACAGCAGATATATCAGGTGATGTAGTCAATGCAACATACTCTGATGTAGCGTGGTTATTGGCTTGAAGGCAACGCTGGATGCAGACACAACAACAACATGGCAGCCGCGTATACACGCCAACATCATGTCAGTCACTGGCAGGGGCAGCCTCTGGCAAACACAGGCTCCCAGCTTACAGCAGAATGAAGGCAGCCAGCAGGCAGCCAGCTAGCAGCTAGCTCAGTGAATCACACACACATGCAAAAATCTCGGAGGAAAACAGATCCCCTCCCTCAGTAACACAACAGAAACAACTGAGACAGAGACGTCCTCGTCCTTCGTCTCAAACAAAGAGGCTGGTGAGGAAGATGGAGAGATGAAATGATGGACTGATGGATGCAGGAGAAGATATCAGATAGATAGCTCACCGGGTTGCCTTCTTCCTTTCTCTCTCTCTCCTCCTCTATCTGCACATTATCCAGGCTAAGTGTGTGTGTGTGTGTGTGTGTTGACATGTATGCGTGTGTGTGTGGATATGTGGTGAGCCGGCAAGGATACACACCGCTACATCCCCTCCTCTCCCTCTCTCTGATGATCCCTCCCTCTTGCTCTCTCCTCCCTGTGATTTATTTCATTATTTCCTCTCTCTCTCCAGCTCAATCGCCCTTTCTTCCCCTCCCTCTGCTCACAGCTGATAGAGCTGCTTTGCTTCTCTCCTTCTCCTCTTCTCAGCTCCTCCCTTTGGAGTCAATCACCTTCCATCTGCTTTGTCAATTTTCTTTGGCGCATAAAACAATCAAAAATAAACTCAGAGATAAAGAGGCGGCGGGCTCATGTTGAACATTATGTACAGAATATAATAAACCTCTCTTGCCTGCCTGCCTCACTTTCACACTGTGTCCGCCTCTGTTTCTTGTGTTGATGCAGCAGAGATGCAGGCTCCGCCCCCGGAGAGACAGCGGTGCCAGGCCAGCTGATGGGAAGAGAGTGGGATGATGGGAAAAAAGGGGCGGCAGTGTGGAGGAGTAGGAGGAGGGTGTATTTTGGTTGTGATGGGGACGAGGGGGGCGGAAGGGGAGTTCCAGTGCAAAGCAGCCTCTGTCCCCTGAGCACATCATCCAGGATTTTAACATTTCCACCTCCTCCCAGTCTGCATCAGTTTCAGCACACAGAAGGAGGTCTGTTCATCCCATCTCTCTCTCTCTCAAACACACACACACACTCCATATGCCTCTTAGTTTGGTTAAATTATTATTATGCTTGTATTAATGTGACCATGTTGCACTTCTTGTTTTGCTGGCTACGTGTGTTTGTTGTTTCTGCTATTCAGCTTCTTAGGGTTGGAACTTGTTTCTGTGGTTTGGATGAGCCTTTCCCTGTTGCATGCAATACACATATATTGAGTTATATGTTTCAGTCTTTTCAGTTTTTTTTTATTTTCTATTATTACTCAACAAGATCATGGATCTCCAGCTAACTCATTTTGCGAATCCACCCATACTCATTTCTGACAACAATTTTTCGCTGCAAGTGGATGAGTCAAGATGTTTGATTGTTTGGTGTATTAAGCCACACAATTCATTACACTGTGCAAACAGCATCACATAGCTATAGCTCTCTTCCTTGAAGTGCTTAGTACAGACACAGAGGACTTCCCCACCGATGTGGGAACATTTCCAAGAAAAGCTCCATTTAGCCAGGAACTTCGAAAAGGTTCTCCACCAATATGAAGGGTTTCCCAAAGGATTTTGTCTAAGTGAAGGATCAGTTCATACCAAGTTTTTTGAAAATATTTCCTGCATGAAACCCAGTTGTGAAAAAAATCTTAGGTTCTTTCTTTTTTTTTGTTATTGTTCTGCATAGTTTCAGAAGATCTGAGTTAGCCTTGAAAATTAACAGAGTGAAAATAAATAAGCAACTGTGATTTCCTTCATCCTTCCATCCTGTGAACCCTGATACTCCTCCCTGAGAAGACAAGCCTGTCCTCACCTCATCATTCAACAAATTAAAGTATGGAACCAAATTAAGCATAACAGATAATATAAAACTTTCATTACCTACCCACAGAATGACACTCCTCCAGTAAACCTGGGTTAAATCTCCACTAAAGCTGGCAGTTCCCCATGAAATACAACACACAGAAATACACGCACACACATCCAGGAGTATGGTTCAAAATCAGTAGAAAGTTGCTAGCACAGCAAATGGACAACGAGGGAGTGAAGCAAACAGTGCGAGAACAAACTGGGGGAGGAACATGGCAGCAGTGAATCCTCACAGCTCAACAGCTGGACTGATTCTACATTGCTGTGTATCAATTTGTCCATCCATCCACAGGTATACTCCTTGTATTTCTGAATCAAAAAGGGTCAGCTAAGAGCTCTGACAATTTCATTCAAACTGTAATTGCATATGTCCATTCCTCTATCCGACTTTATTTGTTGCAAAACATGTTTAACATGCAGCATGTCTTCCTCAAACACTAAAATTCGGCTTTATACACACAAGTAACTAATAAATTATTATTTTCCTGAAGGCTCAGTCCAGATTTTTTTCAAATGCAGTTCTAATCAGCATCAACTCCCTCACTTCAAGCAGAAAAATGTAATATAACTTGCAGGAACGTGAATACATTTGCGGATTCGTCGATGTTTTCAAACAAAACATTTGAAAGCCAGTTACCTGCTTTAGCAGAACTTTAGTTAAAACATTCTAAAACAGGGGTCCCCAAAGTCGGTCCTGGAGGGCCGGCATCCTGCATGTTTTAGTTCTCTCCCTGATTTAACACACCTGGATCAAATGATGGCTCGTTAGAGGCCTAAGAACATTGACATTCTGAAAAGGTTGTCGCTACCACCAAGAAGAGAACTAAAACATGCAGGATGCCGGCCCTCCAGGACCGACTTTGGGGACTCCTGTTCTAAACTGAAAATGGTTATATCAGCTAAATATTACATCATCTCAGGTTCCTCAGTTCAGTTGGATTTCTCACAGTTTCCCTGCAGAACAACATTCACGTGTCTCTGAAGTGATGCTGGTTGTGTCAGTCTTCCAGGTCAGCTATAACTCGTTAGTCCATCAATATCCTCATTTTTGATCCAACTAGGACGGAAGAAACGTTTAGATTGTTAAACCATATCAACATCTCCATCACCATGTTGAATCGAGGCGGCATGGATGGCGTATGCACCAAACTCTGATTCTACCAACTGAATGCCTCAGGTACAATGATTAAAATTCAAACCGAAGTCTTTCCAATCTGTCCAATTGTAGTTTGAAGTTCCTGCTTACAATAGTTCTGCTATGGTTGTGTTCTTAGAGATGGTTTTGTAACTATTTATGTATTTATTTTATATTTAGTCATCACATAAATGTCATTTCATAAATGTTATATTGCTTATGGTTATATTTGTATTTACTTATATCTAACAACTTGGATGGAATAACTAATTAGCAAATAAGCAACTTCCCCTTGGGGATCAATACAGAATATCCTATTCTGTTCTGACCAGTGGTTAGAACATCTGTTGAATTGTTATTGCCTGAACCATTTTTGTCCACACATCTGCAGCTCATTGCATAATTTCTGTTTCAGATTGCTCTCTGTTAACCTAAAAGATGGTTGTGTGTGATAAATTAGACCTGACCTCTTCTGGCTCCAACAACCATCTTGTTCAAGGTCACTACATTCCTCTTTCTACACAGCCAGATGCATGGAGGGCTCCATGTTCATTCGGGTGTTTAACATTTGCCTCTTGTAGGAGCTAACCAAAACATTTCAAATGTTAATACAGCAAATTCCATATTTGTTTCCCTGATCTTTCCAATTAAACTTCTCTAAAAATGTAATCTTGTTAATCAGTAACTGCAGCGAATCCTGGTGTTTGAGGTTCAACTGTTCAACATGCAGAATGTACATCACACTGATGAGAAGGCCACCATGAAATTGGATAAGCACATTTATGTCCCTCAGAGACCAAACCCGGTGCTTTTAATTACAGCATGGCCTTTGCTCCTCCAAAGTCATTTTCGATGTGCAGTGTCCAAAGGAAATTTTGTTGAATATAATTTAAGTAGTATCTTAACTTCTGCATAGAATGTTATTTTATTGCCTAGTCCTCAGGACATTGTTAGAACCAGTTCTTTCTCAATCAAACACTAGGATGCTTCCAAGTAATATTTTAGAAATTTATGTTTATGTTCTAACATTATCAGGGTAACAGGATGCAGACATTGTTAGTCACTACATTTTACACCGTTTTTTATATCTTTTTGCACTGATCAAAGTCAAAATGAAAGACAATGTTCAAACTCATTAACAAAGTTTGCGGTGTTTCTCTGAGCTGTATTTCTCTTCTTGCATATAGATGCAGACAGTTTAACCAAGGCTCATTGTTTTCGGCTAATATTCACGTATCTGTGTAAATGGATCCAATCCAGTAGTATCCCAGTTACTTTCATGCTAACATTTCTAGAGTCATGGGGCATCTCTCAGAAAATAACTCAAGCATACAGCAGAAATGTGAAAGTAAGAGCACTAATAGACTCTCTTTATGCTTCTACTAAGGAAAGATTAGGTCACTGTGTCCTACCAGAATTCCAGGCTGGTATTGTGAATGCAAAATATGAAATGCTACTAATCCAATAAAACATCTTGCTAAATTTTGTCATTGCTAAATATTCCACAGTAAAATCTGAAAATTATGACATCAGGCTGTTTGTCATGAGTTGGGCCTAGCCGTGTAGTTCAGGTAAAGAAAATCTTAATGCCTCGGGATACCCAGACATTCTGGACCCTTTCATTCCGATGGCGAGGCAGCAGACGGTCCCTTTAGTCTCAGCTTTGAAACTTAAAAAAGTCCATAAGGACATTGATGAGTGGCTTTAGTGTGGAGGAATCCTCCTGAGGTGAACTGTTTATTAAAATACTTTTGGGAAGCATTCATCTGAAGCTTGTGTTTCAGGCTCTGTCATTCAAGATCAGTAACTGACCTCAATAATGGCAGAAAACTGTGCAAAGTTGAAATAAATGTGAACTAAAGAATCCTCTTACTGTCTTCTCCAGGGCAGGGCATGCCTGGCTGCTCTGGAGCGCTGGGGAAAACTGGAAGAGACAAAAAGAGTTTCAGAGGTTACACTCCCAACAAAAACATTATTGATTTACTTTGCGCTCAGCTTCTAAAAAGCAAGAGTGACTTATAAATAATGGCAGCGACAAATGTAAAAATCTAAACATTAGTTAAAGACCAGGTCAACATTTATTGATGTTCTTATAGTTCTTTAAAACAATACAGATTTTTTTTTCTGGAAAGTGATAGATGAAATTAGACTTTGATTGAAAGACTGTTGCTGCCAAGAAAATAGACATCAAAAACTGGAAGACTCGCATCTAAACATGTTGCGTCAGTGTATGCGACATGACTAGATTCACACAGTGTGGAAGGCCTTAAGTGCCACAGATTGATCAATTAAAGTGTCGTAAAATACATATCTATACAAATGAACATTTCAATCATCAGTTGTTATTTTTACGTTTTGGGCAAATAGTAATTATTTCACCATTATCTTATTTCATAGCAACATGCTAGAGACAGTACAGAGCTGGTCTGAAGTGTTGGGCTGTTATCTACTGAGGATCAGGTTGGACCACGACCTTTAGACTTTGATTTTTAACAAAATAAAAGAAGGAGAGGGGGGGAGGATTACAATTTTAAAACAAATAGGCCTTTGGGCAACAATAAGAGGGAAAGATCATTTCAGCAAATGAGAAATTTACTTTTTTTTATGGTTAGAGAATGCTGTGTAGGTGGCTGCAGAAAAGTGTCAATGTTTGAGGTGCCACTTAAACTAAAGATTTTGTTTTTAGTAATAATTTAATCAATAATGAATTATTAGATATAATCAGTAAAAACAGCATAAGCCAAATAGCAATGTAAATTCTGATTCCCAATAATTGAATGCAATAAATTTTAATCCAATTAACCATTTATTGGCAATTAATTGTACATCGATTATTTGTTTACATTCCCAGTCTGGACGTTATTATATGGTTAGAAACAAGAGGAGTTTTTTGGAAACATGTTTTGAAATTATGATATCATGATAATTTTCCTCCAGATCTTTAATATACTCCAAGCAAAATGCCTAATGTCCAGCTTGAAATCAGCTGAGGAAGGAACTCACCATGCAGCAGCAGTCCAGATCTCTTGCTTCTGCTGTAAATCCTAAAAGCCTCCTCCAGCTCCATCTGAGAGGAAATAGTGCAAGGGTCTCCTGCAAACACAAACAAGTAGGATGATAAGGATAGCAGATGCCTTATCATTCTAACTGAAATACGGGGGTGGCAGCATCATGTTGTGATGTTGTTTTGCTGTAGGAGGAATTGGAACAATTCAGAATCATGAGGAAAGAACATTATGTTGAAATATTGAAGCAGCATTTAAAGATGTCAGTCAGCAAGTAAAAGCTTGTGCACGGACTGGTCTTCCAAATGGACAAAACCCAGAAGAATACAGTCAAAGTGGTTACAAAATGGCTGAAGGACAACAAAGTTCAGAGCTCAGTCTTATGGAAAAGTGATGTGAAAATCTGAAAATGTTTCGTGGCTGGCTTTGCCTTTACTGTGCAGGTGACAATCATAGTAAGAAGTTGTCTTTTAAAAGACAAGGCTCATTAAAGGGACGGTGATGGGAAGCTTTTGGGCTACGTGTGTTTTCCTTCATTACCCGCAGATATCCACCGGAGAAAGCCAGGGAGCTGCTGCTCCACTGGAGGGAGGACCTGGTGCATGATCAGAAGCACCTGAAATCGAAGAACAGCCTCATCTGCCAGCGTATAAGAGGAGCCAGTTGCCAGTCCCAATTCCAGAACTCCAGACAAAGATGCACATTTCATTATTCTTCGGTCAAAAACCTTTTGCTTTTTTCTAATTGCCTCCTAAGACTGTTCTGTGTGTGTGCCAAAAACAAGACAGATGAGAGTTTCACTGAGCCATTCCTTTTTTTAATGGATAATTTTCCACCTTAGGGTACTCTGAAGAATCCTGAGGATTGGTCAGAAACAAATACACAAACTCAAAGTTCCTCTTGGGAAAATGAGGAGTAACTTGGTCCATACAAATCCAGAGTCTAACCCAAATCTAAACTCCAGAATCCAAGTGCAAAATCCAGAATCCAGAATCCAAATGGCTAGTCAGACAGAGAGCAGGAGTCATGCATCACAAAGCAATCCAAATAGGCATACAACTAACAGCAAAACAGGGGCATGCAATTGAGGTCATCAGGAAGAGAGTAACTGGTGCATTCAGAGTTGGCTGGGATAGCAGATGACATATCAAACTTTGACACACACAATAAAGATGAATACTTAGCAAATACTTAAAACTTGCAAAGTACTAATAGCAAGTTTCAGACTAAGAGATAAAACTGGTACTAAGACCTGCGTCTCAGACCAGGAGTTCAAGTCAAGACTCAAATCTTTAGGGCACAAGTCCAAGTTTAGTCTGAAGTCTTATTTTTGCGATGGGTCAACAAGTCTTGTGTAATTCTACAGATGAAAGACATAAAGTCATTTCCAAGTTTGATGTGATGGTGATGACTTGTGAAACGGCCGGTCCAGGAAGCCCAGGAAGAGGACTTCAGTTTGCAGAAATACTCAGAAGAGAATATACAAACTCTGCAGAAGTCAAACAGATATATGGTATCTGACCATGTAGCTCATTCACCTTCATCATCGATCCACTTGAGTGTGATGGGCTGTTGCTTAGCAACACTGCACATTGTTCTCACTTCCTCACACAGCTCCACGAAGCTTACCGTGGCAGCCAAGTCAGTGATCAACATCAACCTGAAACCACACAAACAGAAGATGTCAAGAACAGGTTTTCACTTTAAAGACTGGAGCTGAACGTAAGAATTCTGACCAAAGAATCTCTTGGTTCTGCTGTAAATCCTAAAAGTCTCCTCCAGCTCCTCCATTATTACTCTTCTGGTAATAATGAAAGTCTGCATTCATTATTACTGAATGCAGACAAAACTTCACCTTGATTATGTGAAATACAGCAAAGACTCAATGAGACTTAATGCTTCAGCTGCTTCCTCAAGGCAATTACAAGGCAAGGACACACAAACAGGTTTACAGAGAAAATGACTGTATTCAGAAAGGCCCACTCATTAAAGCTGTCTTGTTTATCATTTTTATAAAGCTCAGAGAACAGATTTTAAAATACTGTTGTTACTTTATAAATCACTGAACGACTTAGCACCAAAATACATTAAAGAGCTGCTGTTGTATCAACCTTCCAGACCTCTCAGCGTTTAGTTTCCACATATCTGGAACAAACTGTCAGAAAACTGCAAACACTGAGTTACTTTAAATCAATGCTAAAATCATACCAGTTTAGAGTGGCTTTGAACCCATTATCACTGGAACATTGACCGACATACATGATGTGTGAGGATGGTTTTGATGATGGCACTTGACAAAATGTAATGTTTCTCAACAGTTGACTGTTAAATTCATAATAGATTATGTTTCAAATACAACAGGTGGGTCGAGATTTAAAGGATGTCAGCAGTTTTACAGTTTTTTGTTACAGAAAAAACGTTAACAAAAAAAGCTGAATGCATAGAAGCTGAACGCTGCTTCTCCTCGTTTGGTTCTGGTTCTGGATGCAGAGCAGAACAAAGCCAGAAGACCTGAGGGGTCTGGAAGGTTGATACATCAACAGCAGATATTTAATGTATCGTGGTGCTAAACCGTTCTGTGATTTATAAACTAACAACAGTAATTTAAAGTCTATGCTCTGTCTTCCTGGTTTCAGTGATAACGTCAGCAGCATTCTGGATCAGCTGCAGCTGTTTGATTTGTTGAGCAGACCTTTGAAGACATTGTTGCAATAATCAATGTTATGTCGCTGTCAGCACATTTCAGCGTTGTTGCTGAAATGTGCTTTGGACATAAACTTGACTGACTGAGTGACGAGTCCAGACTGACTCTCTTCCAGAGGGATATTCCAGGATGACAATACCAGGACTCACTGGGCTCTGATTGTGACCAAGAGTTTCAAGGAGCATGGCATAATTTTTACTCATGGATCGCTCTCCACAGAGTCCAGAACCTTTTTATACGGGCATGTGTCATTTACACTGAAAGCCATGGTGATATGCAATCTATCAACATTGCACCTTTTGGAGCATGTTCTGACTTTACTACAGGTGACATGCTGACTACTAACACAATCCCACTCAAAGAAAAAGTTAGCTGAACTAGTCAATAGGATATTTATTCTTCCAAGACACTAGATGGAGTTCATGTATACACACGCCACATGTCTGAAAACAAATACGTTCGTCACTTTTCCGGTTTACAAATCAATGACCAAGACTTTACCCTCTCTTAAACAGTGAGGCTATAAAATGAGCACAATGGTGAACTCAGAGCCATAAACAATGTGTTTACCACCTCTGTTGTTTGAATTTCATCTCAGTGGTGGCCTTCATGTACCCTTATCAGCTAAGAGCTTTTCTAAATAAGGGTGCACATGTTCAGTTTCAACATCCACACTCAGAGTTCTGTTATGGACTGACTGTGGATTGTTCTGCAGATTGTATTGACATTCAACAATGCAGCTGATCAGTACCAACGTCCACATGGAGACGGGGCCAAACACACACCCAGCAGTGTGATCTGGAGTGGAATCTGTCTGAGCTGCAGAGAGTGGTCTCCCGAGTGTGTCAGACAGCTTTCTGGGTGTGTTTATAGCAAATACCAGTTGGACTCTGACAAGGTGGAGCAGAAACAGCGTGCCTCTCTGCAGGCATTGCTCCACACAGTTTAACACCCACCTGAGTGAATGTAGAGCACTCCGTTATAAAGGTATAACTCTAGAGATCAACTAAAGGTGCTTCATTACTGATCCAGCAAATGTTTCTTATGTCAGTAAGATACAGACCGCCTCGACTCACAGGAATTATTAAGATGTCGCCATAAATAAAGTTTATTGTACTGAGCTAATCAAGTCAGATATGTTGTTTCTAGTATAATACTCAGCTTCAAGCCTTTTCTAAAATTTCACAAAACAAAATAAGTAATAAAAGCGGGTACAGATATTGGACCGGATCGGTATCGGCAACAACCAATAATCTAGGCTGCAATATAAATATCATACCAGGACACCCCTAATATCTGATTCCTGAGCTATTTATATTTTACATTATTTACACATTTAAAGTGTAATAAAAGCCTGAGCAGTAACAGTTTCTTTGACAGATACAACTTGTCAAACTTCCTAGAGTCTAGTGCTTTCTCTCTTTTATGTCATCCCCCTGCAGCTCCTCTGTGCCTCTGCTTCAGATGCTCATCCAGCCAAAGCTTTTCAGGTTGTCCCCATCCTGAAGCAGTCCTAGTTGCATTCTTCAGGGTTCTTGTCCCACATTGCAGCAGACAGACGCGTCGACATGTTTCTAAAATGTTGTCTTGATGAAGACCAACAGCAACAATGACTGAAGCCTGGAGATATTTCTAGAGAAGTAAACTTTCTGTGTTAGATGAAAAATACACAGTCGTCGTACTTCCTTCCAGCATTGAAGGAACTCTATGAAATCTGTTTAACTTTTGTTTCCCCAAATTCTACTTTTTTCATTCTAACCACGCAGGCCTGGCATGTAGAATATGAATGTGTTTCATGTTTATGTCCATCTACAGGACAAGGGACTGGAAGCTCCAGTCCTTCAACATTAGGATTTTTTGGGGGTTCAATGTTTAATAATTATAAAACATTAAATTCTGCCTCTTTTTAAGGTTAACCTTCACACAAACTTATTTTTATTCAATATTTATTTGATAGGGACAGATGAAGATAATCTGAATTTTGTAACCATGACTAATTCACAACAGCTGCAAAATAAAAAGTTAATATCAAACAATAAATACAATAAAATGATCAGAAGTCCAGTTCAGTTTTTAAAGTTCAAGTAATTGGGCTTGTATATATGTTATAATCTTTACCTTTATCGCATAATCTGAGGTAATTAAGATGACACACCCACAGCAGAGGGCAGCATAGATAGATACACCGCCTGCGTAGGCTGAAGCCTGATAACACAGATCACTTCCTGCTCCATAACCAGTAACCAGGAAGCCTTTGGTCCAAGTCAGCACCGTAAACCACAACTGCTGAATTAAGACACTGCAGGTGAGATTTTAGGTTCGGCTCTCAACCAGACAGGCTCACAGGACACATGATGGCAGTCTTATGAATTCCCAGCCATCTTCCTATGAGATGGAGATAGAGGGGCCGTGCCTATCGCCGCCTTACCTTGGACAGGTCGGCAGTCCATCACAGGGCAACACAGAGACAGACAGCACAAACAACCAAATAACCTAACATGACCTCTTGTTTTTGGACTGTGGGAGGAAGCTGGAGTACCAGGAGAGAAACCACGCATGCATGGCCTACTCAAACCTATAGGACCTTCCAGCTGCAAGGCAACAAAGCCACTGTGCAGCCCAGTTCATAACCAATGTAATTAATTCATATGACTATGTAGTCATAATCAAGTTCATATATATTTTTATATTAATTCCACTTAGTAATAATCCAGTTTCATCGAGGCAATGAGCTAGCTTTCCTCCTCAGCAAGCATGTGACCACAGTGGAAACAACCAACTGTCCTTTAACAGGAAGCAACCTCCAGCTATTCAGCTTCACTGGATCCTTTAATGCTATGCATGCTAATGTAATTTAACACATAGGTTTAAGTGACTGGCAACATATTTTTCACAATGAAGTCATTTCTAGAGATTTGTAGTGAGGAGCATCTCAGATCCTGGATGATCAGTTATGGAGGCTCATATGTCAGCTCTTAACGAACTCTGTATGTGAACAAGTACTTAGCTAAAGATACTTAGTAATTAAGAACAATCCCACTATGTTAACTAAAAACAGCCCTGTGACTAATTCTGCTGCTCTTGCTACTTCTGTGCTAACCACTGAAGCAGTCAAGCAGACAGTAACTTCATCCATGTTTTCTACTCACAAGCTCCCTAAGTCAATGTTAGCCTAATGTGTGACAAATACTGCTTCTCACTAAATATTTGCTCTTCTAGTTTTTTTTGGCAATATTCTCTGTAGAAAACAGTAAATTCTAGGAAAACGTAACACAGAGAGAATAATCCAGGAAGTGGAACAATGTGGCAAATACTCTGTTTGGCTAAGATGAGATTCATCTGGACATGAGTCACAAAGGAAGGGGTCAGTGTGTTCAGCATGAATCAAAAAGGAGGATTATAGGAAACCGATGGAATTAACTTCAGCATTGTTGGGCGACATCACCTAAAGCCCCTACACACACACACACACACACACACACACACACACACACACACACACACAAGCACACACCACACACACACACACACACACACACACAGCCTTGTACTTCTATACAAACTGTGGACTTCATATTGACCTCTATTCATTTCAGTAACTGTATTTATACCTAATCTAGCCATTTTCTATAACGCTCACTATTACCAGTCTATCCCTAACCCTTTACTTAATCAAAGCTTTATTCACATTATACCTCTAAACCTCACGAGTAGAGCGGAGTAGAACTGCAAAAGAAGAGAGGACCAGGAAATGGTCTCTTTCCACAAATGGCTTTCCTTTTGTTGGTAAATATTGTGAAAGTGGTCCTCTAGTAGTATATACAACTATACGCACACACAGGTCTGAGCAGCTGAATTGTGACTACATTTACTATAAGTATGCATTAGCTGTTACTTTAAAAGCAGAAACTGCTGGACGTTTCTGGGAACATGTCCACTGAGTAAAGCAAACAATCCAGGCTGCACCATCAGGTGGAGATTATGTCTAAATCACAAACACAACAGCATTTAAACTAGAAAATTCCTGAAAAAATGTAACTGGGGCCTGCCAAAGTGTCCCGGTTGGTTTGGACCGAGCGTTCTGATGCTAAACATGAGCAGCAATGCTAAGCTTAGCTAAAACATTACAAAGTAGCATGTGGAGAATCACAAGAATGTTGTTGACTAACATGGACTTGCAACATTCAATATGTTAGAATTAATGCATAAGCTAAAATTAGCCAAAATGTTAATGTTAGCATGAATGCTGTGAGTAGCATGGAGTATCACTAGCATGTTGTCTTACATTCACTTCCTCCATTCAATACAGTAAACATGGGTAAAGTATAAGAAATGGCTAAAATGGTTATTTAAGGGAAAAGGCTCATATTAATGCACTAGTGGGTGGAAGTGAAATGCTCATGTTAATGCACTGCCTTGCTGTGCAAGAATATTAAAGCTTTTATTTTGACATTTTTAGTAAGCTTTATTTCAAAGGGGCAAACTAATCCCATGTATAACAGTGGTTGGGTTAAATCAGTCACATAAAGCCCAAAAGAGCAATTACCTGATTTTAAAATTGTCGAGGCTTTTATTTTGACATTTTCAGTAAACTTCATTTAAAGTAGCCACACTAATCCCGTGTGTAACAGCAAGTTGTGACCCTAAAGGAGCCGAGAAAATTGATATCATCATTCACAACTTCTGTTTGACGATTGGCCCGGTGGAATTCTTTCCGGAGAAATCGAGGTTAATGGGAGAAATCTCAAACTTAGTACTGAAGGGAGATGAGAATCAAGCTGACTTGCATGGAAAAGCATTTTCCCAGCTAGTCTTCAACAACGGGTTGATGGAGTAATAGGTCCAGAAGGGAACCACAGACATCTCTCCCAGGCCAAACTAGACACATAAATCATCTTCATCAGTTCATTTTAAATCCTCCATCATATTCAAAAACAATCTAATTATTATTAATAATAATGTCACCAAAAGTTGCTATGCTGGTCACCTGATGGAGACATAAGAGAGAAGCTACTATTCTTTTAAAAACAGATATAAACATTTGTTAAACAGTTTGTTTAATCGTTAAAATACAAGAAAAGTGAAAAAACCAACAGACTCATAACCAGTTTACAGGAAAGCATAGAAATGGACTCATTTATCTCCTTCCCGGTTATCAGCAATGTGAGCTGCTGACACTGTGCTGCTGTTGGTGTCAAGTGCTCAAACAGACATTACATTCTGGTTATTGTTTACATTTCCACAACGTACAGAACAAATGTGTTCGAGTGGCTTGTCAACAACCCAACAAATATGGAGCGGGAGCATCATTTCTTTGGGATCATTCTTCATTCTATATTTATGCTAACGTGTAAAATCATTTCTTTCTTTGTAGCTCTTCTCAAAGCAGGCAAAATTTTTTGTCACGTTTTACAACAACAGCAGCACCAAATGTCTGTAAGTTACATTTGATTTTATTTTTAATATATTTTTAAGTCAAGTATTATTCAAAATTATAAGCCTGATAGAATGATGAAAAACCCAACTTAAATGAATGGTTTTAATAATAATCAATCTAAACTTAATATGTAACTATTGAAATACCTGTTTTAATTCCTGGTCTCCTGAAATATACACTTCCGACGTCCGTCATGATTAATCATTCGTGTTGAATGATTAAGTGACGCAGATGCAAAGGGATAATAGTTTGAGTTATGCAGAACTGATCTGACTGTTTCCTTTCTTTCCTGAATAAAGAGTCACTAGAGTAAAAGAATATATTCATATACAAACACAAAATCACACAAAATCTCTAATGCTTAGTGCATCAGAGAAAACACAAAACAAATAAATAAATAAATAAATAAAAATGTATACTAACTTTGGCCAACAAACAACAGTCTGAAATTAGTTCTGTGTAAATAAAAATAATAAAATACGCAAATGAAGCAGACTGCTGTAGTTCAACAGAACATCAGATCTACAAGATGTTAGGCATTTCTCCCTCGTGTTTTTTTTAAGAACTCAAACGTTACGTCTACAACTAAGAATCTTGTTTTAAAAAAGGCAATCTTCCTTTTTAAAAATGTTCAACAACAACAACAACAAAAATATGTTCAACAACAAAACCCAAGCTTTGCAATAGCTTGTCCTCACTTCTTAGTGATCTGGAACTTTGCGCATTTTCATTTCTACCACTTGCCACAAACATCTAATGAGATGTCAATGTTTTGGTGTTTAGCTTTCTAACTAACTGCGCTGTAGGAAGAGATGTAGATGTGACAGGGATGTGATGTTGTTGCAGAGGGACTACAGGAATACAGTGACTGTCTTCTAAGAACAGAAAAAAAATTTATCTTTTTTACAACATTTGGTTCAAAGAAAGCAGGTTGTCAAGTGTCAAACAGCACACACACACTGGTCCACAGGGAGACATGCTGGTGGGACCTCAGGTGTGTTTTCTTCAATAAGACTTCTGCATCCTGAACAACAATGAGCAGCACTCCATTCTCACACAGACATAAGACAAAACTCCCTTCAATAACATTTACAGAGCTAAAGAGCTATTTCATTTACATGGTAGCACTCTTCATGTAAGCAGGTACATGCTTACATGAAGATGCTTTATACAGCATCTACCTGTAACATGCACAAGTGAAGCATCTCCACATTATGAGAAGCTTTTGCAGTCCATATCTATTAGCTCAGAACCTCTTCAGTGGTATTTTCAGAGGTTGAAGAATTGAAGACAATTATATGAGCCTATCCCCAATATCATTCCTTATCCCTGTTCTTTAGAAGAGAGTTTGGAGATGGAATTAGTGATTTACCAGAAGATGAGGAGAATTAAATGAACCAGGTCGTCAGATTGTGTAGAATGACACTGAGTGACGTCCAGCCACACCTGGAAATGATTTAGAGCCGAGTTTTCAGGAATTACTGTCAGCAAAAATAATGGAAGATAAATGTGTTTTTATTTTAAGGTAGACTACTGCCTGACACTGTTTCTAGAGGAGAAAAACATTATTACAGTAATAGACAGAATAAGAGAACTATTACAAGTCATTCATCAAAAGATTATTTGTTGAATGTTGCCTGGAATAACTACAAAACATTATAATATTTTGTCAGAGTACTGGCTTAAATCTGATACAGAATCTGTAGTAAAAAAAGTCATTTTTTTCTTAGAGATCAATAAAGTATTTTTGAATTTGAGGAAGCTAAAGATTAGGGTCATGGTCAAGAGGCTTTAAGTGCAAACTCTTCCTAAAGATCAACTGTAATAATTAAAAAAAAAAAATTAAAGCTGCGGAACCATGCAAAACCATCAGCAAATATGTTGCACTGATCTCATAGTAAAGAGTTTTCTTTTGGTTATGGAGAAAGGGTATGAATAGATTTTGACATGCCTTTTTTTAAGTAAATAAACAGTGACATCTCCTGTACATGGTCTCAGAAGCAATCTCTGTGAATTAAAAATAACTTTGAATCTAAAGGTGTGTTCACCTTTGTGCTTTATGCATGAGGCCAATACATAAAGCACATGTATGAGAAGAGACTTCTACACCCTCTAAATCCCTCAGCCAAAATGATGAGGATGTGTCTTTGCCTTGTGTTGAAACTTTTTCTGATTATGAAATTGCGTCACACTCAACTCCATCTGACCTTTACGGTTTAAACCAAAAAGCCGTGGCATAATGGGCCGGGAGCACACCTCAAGAACCCAATTATTACCTCCTGACCTACATTCTCAATAAAGAACTGCGGGTTTCAGACATTAGCTGGAGCCGGTCAGGTGCGCGGCGGAAGCGCCCTGAGCGCGAGCCAAGATGACGAGGGTTACAAACTGACCCACAACACCATCTTCTCTGCTTCCCCCCCGCGCCTCGTCACCTGGGCTCGGATAAACATCGACAGCTTCCCGGGAGCATCCCACGGAGAGCGGGACGAGTCACTCACCCACGGTAGTGAGCTTTAACTTTCACCCACTCGGAGTTCAGGTCCATGATGGATCCGTTTGACGCCAGCATATGCATCGTTAAGAGTTTGGTTCAACTCCCAAGCAGCCCGGCGTCAACTGGACACGTCCAAAGTTTTGCTGTCCCGAACTTCTTGTCACTTCACAACACGAGGTTTTACATGCATACCGAGGCAGGAGGAAAAGCTCAGACTGAATTAAACCAGCGCAGCTGCTTTGAAGTTTTCTGTTGTTTCAGAATCATTAAGGCTTCGATGACGGACTTTTTAGTCAGAGGAACTTAAGCGGCGTCGTTGTTTCCGGGTGTGATTTTCAAATTCCAATTACCGCGCGTCAAAACTTACGGCGGTGATAAGGCAGGGCTTTTATTTTGGAAGCAAACCTTCTTTGCAGTTTAAGCGACGTCTGACGCGGCTTGACGGCATGTCTCGTCTCTCACTATGGTTACGGTAATCCAAATTCACCTGTCCCGCTGTTCCTGTCCTCGGCTGCCACAGCAACAAGTCTAACACCGCGACACGGGAACAGAGACTGTTGAATACATTTAATACACTGTTTATTGCAACTTCTTGTCGAAGTATTCTCTCTGGATAATACTTTTGTAGCAATGTGAGCGGGGCTTCTCCTGCAGACATGAAATAATTATATACTACAGTGTCATTTTTTTAAGTTTTTGAAGTGTTACAGTAAAATGTTTTATTTTTATGAAGTTTCAAAAATATTTAAAAACATCTTTCACCGTTGATGTTCACAATTATAAAATCCAGAGGCGCCATCTGGTGGAGAATCCGCGAATTGCTGCACTGAACATCCATCCATCCATTTCCTGTTCACCCTTGTCCGCTAGTGGGGTCATGAGGGGTGCTGGTGCCTATCTCCAGCTGCACCCTGGACAATTTTTTTGATAACTTTCACTTTTACTTCACTATATTTCCAAACTTAATTGCATACTTTTACTCCGATACATTTTCAATGTGTGGTTTAGTTACTCGTTACAAAAAAGCGAGAGGGAGAAACAGTGTTTTGACCCCAACCTACTGATTGACTGCAACAAAGTTGGTAGCCTGCTTGCCTGGGCTTGTTCATCACCACCAATAGGATGCACCTGTTTCGCTTCTCCCATTAAACACCAAGTTAACTAAAAAGCTCTCCCTCTTCAGATGCCAAATAAGCTGCATTTCCCTCCCAATTCTTTTTTTTTTCTTTTGCATAATGACCAGTTGTGTTCACCTATAGTTTGTGAAGTAGAGTAATGGCTTTTTTTCTTCATGTTGGCCGCATTTTCTGTACTGACTATTTATTTTTCTCATTTTCAGCACTGATTTTACTTAAAAGGAAAACTTTAGGCTTACAAAAACTTTGTATTTTCTGTCCTGGAGGGTTTACTAAGAAGCTGGTTCAGTTGTAAAGCAGGTTAAGTTAACCTTGTGGTTTAAGTAAAGCGCCTAATTTTCTTAACTAAATGATGCCTGCAGGTTTATCTATTAGCAGGTTTCATTTTGCCTGCACTTGGTTGAGTACATTACTTTAAGTGTATTTGACAAGTTTACCAAAATATAAAAAATGTCATTCAAACTGCATTTGCCTTGTTTTACCTTTTACTTATACTTTTTATTACATTACTTGAGTACATCCATTTTTACAGTAATTTCCATACTTAAGTACAAGACATTTCAGATACTTTAATACTTAACTCAAGTAACATTTCAATCAGTGACTTGGACTTTTATCAAAATCATATTTTAGAGGTACCTATACTTTACTTCACTCTGAGATTTCAGTACTTTATACAACACTGCACACACACACACGCACACACACACACTATTAGCAGGGTGAAGCTTGCTGACAAGCTTCACACACTGTGTCATGTCTGCTGGTTCTCCTCATGTGCCTGAGGAGAATTTTGGACAGTCCAATTAACCTGACACTCATGTTTTTGGACTGTGGGAGGAAGCCGGAGAGAGAACCCAGGCAGCAAGTTATATATATATTTTTTTGTCATTATTGAAATTCAACAACATAAACAAACTTCTACTTCATATAAACACATAAACACATAAAGTGTTAGGAAATTAAGCACAAATTTTAATAAACATTCCTTCATTCGTGGAAAAAATCTGAGAGTGAAGTTTCCAATCTCTGATGTCTGCTTGAAGAATATAGTAAAAAACAATATAGTAAAAACAACATAGTAAAAAAGGACAAATAAAGTGCAGGTTATTTTTAGATGTTAAAACTTTTAATTATTAAACATCTAAACATAAAAAAATAAAGTTTAGCCAGATCAGCTTTAATACTTACAGATGGTTAAAGCTTTAATAGTTATCAAAATTCAATCAAACAGTTATTCAGACTACCATACACCTGTGGAGAAGCACTAAGCACAGTATTAAAACGCAAACAAATGGCAGCGACAGAAAATATCTGTGTCTCAATGATCCATTGCTGCAGACGACGTCGGCCGTTAAGGTTCCGTCTCGGACCTGGGTTTGGTTTTCAGAGCATCTGTTTGAGAAAAAAAAGAAAAACATTTCAACCTTCTGTTACCAAATTGACACATATTTGTTCTGCCCTTAATGAACGTCCATGTTCTAACATTGTTTGATTTGAATCAGTGTCGCTCGATTCTGGTCCTCAGGGAACACTGCCTTACATGTTTTAGATGTCTCTGCTCCAGAACACCTGATTCAAATTACTGCATGATCTCCTCTGCATGCAATGTGCTTCACCTACAAGTCAGGTATGTGGTAGAAGTGGAACACCTGAAACATGCAGGACAGTGGACCCTAAGTCGGTCCTCGAGGGCCGGCATCATGCTCTGTTTTAATCCTCCATTTTAAGTCGGGACGTTTCAGTTTATTTTGAGGAATAATAGCCATGTGGAATGAAAGGATGAGATGAAAGGTCCTGTTATCTTACTTGGTCCACAGGGTGCAGTTCACCCCATCTGGGGAAAAGGATCCTTGCTGACAAGCTTCACACACTGTGTCATGTCTGCTGGTTCCTGTTAAAACACAAACAGTTTAACACAGAAACACACCCACATTTACAAATGCTTTTAAATCCACGGATGAATTCAGACTCACCAGGTTGTTTTATTTTCTCTCCAGGCTTACAGACTGAATGTTTCTCTGCTATGCTACACCCAGTACTATCTGTTAAGCTTTTGCAGAAAAACCCACTTAGAACGTCGCAAAGCGAATCTGATGTCGATTTGCAGTTCTCCTTCGCATAAAGACCAAGCCCTAGAAAATGAAAGCGCTCGTTTTGATTATTCAAAATGTTCTCAAATGTCCCATCTTTCTAGCTTCCCCGGATCTTTTCCACCTGACCGCACCTTGATCACAGGTGGAGCAGGAGAGGCACCTCCTCAGCCCGTTGGGTCGGTTCATGTAAGTTCCCCTCTCACAGGGGGCGCAGCGTGTTCCTGACTCAGCCGAGCAGTCCCTGACAACCACGGTTCCTGTAAGGACACAACAGGATAATTATTTCATTTGAGACAGATCGCCATCCTCTCAGGTACAACAAGGCTTCTTTACAGCCAAGGTTCCACATGAAGTCAAAAAGACACTGTTGTTTGAAATGGGGTCGTACAGAGAACCTGTCCTGACGCCAGTGGACATATTTCCTGCAGCAGACAACAGATTCAGATCTCTTGGGAAGTCAGCTATTGTTTTTTGTCTGAGAAAAGCTTATGGATAATTTTATTATTTATAAGAGTCAAAGAGGAGAAAGGACTTTCTTTTCAAAGACCTTGTAGAGCTGCTGCTTTGTTTTTTGTGTCACTTTTCGTGGCATGCTAGTCAGTTGTGCATGGGCTTTGTTGTTCCAATCTTCATATCTGTCTGAATCTGACGAGACTTTTGAAGGTGATAAAGATACAGTAACCTATATATTGTTGATGGTTATACTTAAATTCCATATTGGGTGGGCTACAGCTCTTATCTTATGGTATAAAGCACATGTGTCAAACTCAAGGCCCATGGGCCAAATCTGGCTCACCGCAGCTTTTTATGTGGCCTTCTAGATTCCAGATTAAACACTAAGTGTAATTAAATATTATGTTATCAGTCAAATCAATGCAGTGTTCATCTGTTTACTGCCAAATTATGTCAACCAGTCCCTCCAGTTTCTTTAGAATTATTATGGAAATTCACAATAATTTGTTTAATTTTGCACTGAAACATAATTGGGAGTTCACTGCAGATTCTTCTCTAAAGATTTCAAAAGCTCTCTTATTTGTACTAAATAATTGCCTCAGATTTAATTGATGTCAGATTATATAGTCCATGATCTATATGGAGAATAATGAAAAGTTGCATTTACCATCATAAATAAGTGTAAATATTTCCAAATTAGTACCACAAACTCTTTGATTTTTACTTGCAAACAACACAAAAAAGCATCACAAACTCTTACTGTTTAAGGATTCTGTGATATTTTAGCAGTTTGTGAACAGATGTGATCAATTCACATCCGGCCCCTTTAAGGGCGTGACCTTGATTTGGCCCAAAGCCAAACTGAGTTTGTCCTCCTGGTGTAAAGCGTTGCCTGTTATAAAATGCTGGCGTGTCTTTTGCTCGGTGGCGTTGACTCTGACCTGGTTTTCACCACTCAACTTCGCCAAGGCAACACTCAACCGGAACTGGGTGTTTTGTTCAACAGAAATCTGCAAACCGCCCAAAATGGCTCCAAAGTTTCTGTTTTTCTGTTGCTGTTGTTTTGCTCTCGTACCTTCTTGGCACATGGGGCAACACTGTCCGTCGCTGACGGGGTATTCCTTCTGTCTGCAGGCTGAAACTGGTTCAAACAGGCAGACACCCACTACGAAAGAAAGGAGGTTTCAGTGTCTTCTTCTTTATCACATCCGCTCAAACGTCTAATGACGCAGTCAGACTCACCTAACATGACCAACATGGACAACATGTTACGTCATCTCTTTTCTGTTTCTGGTTAAATTTCTTCTCTCTTTTATTCGGTTTTAGAAACCCGTCGTGGAAAAACTTAACCGTCAAACCAAGAAAAAATGGGGAAAAAAACCCAAAAACGCGAGTTGCCAGGTTTGTCTGGAAAAACCTCCATCGTAGCGTTTCACTGTAACCAGTTATTTGAAATGAAACAATGTGTGGCCAGGTTTATTTGATTCTCTTTCCTTTTCCTCGCAACAAAGTTTAATTTAGAGCCTAAGATGAAGATGTTGATCCAAATGGTACATTTATCACATTCTAAATCCATCCAAAAAAAAAAACTATAAAAAATAGTAATTTGTGAAAATATACTTAACAGTTCATTAAATGCCCCATAACATATGCCTGTAACAATCAAAATGAAAGCAATTTTTAGAGTGTTTATTAATTTATTATAGTGCAGTAATTACATTTATCTAACCGTGGAGAAACCAAACCGAATGAGCAGCATTATCTCCAAGTTTAGCTTCTTTGCGTTCCGGTTTCTATCAGAGACGTGACAGTTTATGGTTTGAGGTTTGTTTCTGAGTAAACATATTCTGACGTCTCCACACTCATCCTTCTGCTTCCTGCAAGGAGCGCATTTCTTCTTTTTTTTTTTTGTTTCTTCAGGCTGTTTATACAAACACTTTAACCTTCAGGATGTGACTGTGGTGGTTCAACATTATCATTCATTCATGGAATCCACATTTTTTCCACTTGCCATCACACACACAGTGGTGCAGCAAGACAGGTAACCCAAACCAAGAGACTGGATTGTGGTTGAGCGGTTAAACGTTTGATTGTCCACACATGCTTGAATTTCTCTTGTCTTCTTCTTCCTGTTTTTGGTATCCAGTGATCACAATTTGGTGCCAGCATTTATCAGCAGGGCACATTTCCAGAAACTATGCACTGCGTGATGTGACTTGACAGACAAGTTGCAGCATATGAACTTGTCATATGTTGCATGTTTGCTGTTGTGCTGCATCTCCTCAGCCCTCATTGTAGATGACGTTCAGCGGCCTGCACACACTGAAGGAGCTGCAAAAGAGGAAACCCTCAGCGCAAAATAGGAGAACACTTTACCACTGCAACCCGGTGGCTTGAGACAGACGTTCTGCAAGCTGTGAACGTGGCGGTGGCATCTGTAACCTGTGACCTTTAAAAGGGTTTATTCTGACAAGAAAACAAATAGGAAATAGCCGTGTTACAGGCTGCCCGCTCCAAGCCCTACATAAACAAAAGTACATAATAGAAATTAACTTAATAAATCTACAAATAAACTGGATGTATTTAGATACAAAATAAATAATACACACCTCTCCCACAGGACAACATGACAAAAGGGGAGGGTCTAAGGGACGCAAACATTTTAAAGGCAATACCACAGAGGAAGAAACAAAAGGGGAGGGGCTTCCGTTCTTAAAGTAACACAGTTAAAACAATAACAGAGATTTTCAGTCAGGTAGGAACCCATACAAATAACCAAAGAAAAACATTTTGAGTAATTATAACAACATAGAAATTCAACCAGGTTACACCGAGACACTGGGAACATTCCTCAAAAAAGATAATGCTGCGTTGTTGAACACGTTCCGGAAATGAGTGAAATAAATAGTTCATTGGTTGTGCGAGGCAAAACAGGCACAGCTGAAGAGTCTCACACTCTGAAACAAGATAAATAATGAGAACACATGGCCCCTGTCAACCTAAATACAGAAGCTGTAAATATAGAAACAGAACAGTATGGATGCCCACATACTGACTGGAACCATCCCTGTTGGATCAACCAGTAAACATCGTCACCTTAACATGGATGGAGGAAGAGTTGACAGGATTTTGTGAGCTTAAAGTAGCAGTTACAGTGTGTAGGGTTTGTAAAGAATATGCTTTTTGCTTTGCTTGGTTTTTTAACTTATTAATAGCTGGTATGCCGTGAGACAAACTGTGAACTTAAAGTTATGTTTCATCCTTTCGTTCACCAAATTTCAGTTTTTGTTTTTTTGAACCAAATCCTACAACAGAGAACAGGTTTCCTCTGTTGTAGGATTTCTCCTCTTCAGCCACCAGATCTGTACTTCTAAGATCGACAAAGTGCAAAGATATTCATCTGTCCATTTCTAAGCCTTTCCGATTGTGCATATTCTGAAAAGAAATTTAGCTTTAAAATGTTTTTTTTTCTCTCTCGTTTCTGCTTTACGTGATCATATGTAATCCTCTTATATTTCCCTTCCTGGTCTCTGATGGCTCTCTGCACTTCAGCCTGCTGTTATTAGCAGGGTGTGGCTCTTGGTTGACAGCATAATTACACACATTCAGAGCAGATAAACACAAATGATGACATCAACTTCAGCGTTTCCCATCTTACCTTTAAAAAGCCAAAAATGAATATTTAAAGTTATTTCAAATTAATCATATTTTATATTAGAGTAGAAGAACTCAAAATACATCCTTACTGTTATTCACAGCATCAGTAGTTTTTCTGGTTAGAAATGGAAAAACAAAAACAAACACGGAGCTCAAATAGCAGCTTTTGTCGTTTCTCCATCCACCTCTCAGGACAGTGAGGTCTGACGCAGCGCGTCCGGACAAATAACCTCTAGAATTTGTTGTCAAAGATCCATGCAGTAAACAGACATATATAGGGAGCTGCGCAGACATTTGGCTAAGAAAAGAATGTTGAACAGCGCAGATTGAAACAGGTGTCATTCAGAGAAACGCATGTCTGCCTGTTTTTTCGGAAAACCAACATGGGATATGGCAACCCAGCAGTGACGTTGTAAAAGCAGACGCAGCATACTGGGTGCGGTAGACTGAACAGTGTTAAAGGGGCAGTGTTATGTATTTGTCTCGGCACATAGTGCTACTTTATAGCTCAGTCAAGTGATTGTTACTTTACTTGAGTGCTTCATTTGTGAATAAAACTGCACTGGAACTGTAAATATGAGACAAAAAGTTACCTCAAGCCAACACTGAAACGCAAACACAACACGCGAGGCGCTCAAGTGTGAACATACTAAACCAATTCATATTTCTACATTACTTTGAAATGCTTTATGTCTCATTTATAAGCGCATTAAATGCGTCTTGCTTGTCTGTTACCTCACTGCGATCAGGTGACGAAGCTGAAGTTGGTTTCCCAGTCGGGAAATGGCTGAAAGGCGATTCCACCTGATTTTTCACCACCTTCCGCATCCAGTATCGACTCTAGTTTAAAAAAAGTAAAAAATAAAAAAAGCTACAACACATAGACTCTGTATGGCAAGCCGTTTTAACATAAATTCGGTTCCGTCTGATTATCCGTAATTACATTCCAGATATCTGAAAATGTATTTTGACTTGACAAAACTACATTTTGACTATCCGGAAGGGTAATTTAAGATATCTGCATTTACATTCTGTAGGAATAATAATTCAAGATATCTTGAATTACATTTTGACTAGTCAAAAATTCCTTTCAGGATATATCAAATGACGTCCCTGGATCTGTAATTTGACGAGACACATAACCGGAATTACGATTTAAGATATCTTGAACATAATTATCACTAGTCAAAATTACAATTTTAGATATCTGAATTAAGAATGACGTGAAAGACCCTTTGTGCTGTCCACACACTTGCCTGCAGAATTTTATGTTTCCTGTACAAAATTGTCCATAAATGCCACTTAGAAAGAGCTCAGCAATGTTGGAAATGCGGAGAATGCAAAACTTCATAAACTATAAGACTGCTAATGATATCTGCAAAAAAAAATACTGTTTATTCATTTCCGACGAACCGAATGCACTTAAAAACAGCTTTGAAAAGCTAAAACTGCTATTGTCAATCCATTTTCAACATGAAAGTGGTGCATTTTCAAACATCTTGTTTCGTTTTTTCTATTTTTCATTGTTTTATTAAACTTTCAAATTGCCACGTAAATCAATGACGTTTTGACTAGACAGAATGCTAATTCAAGATATCAGTAATGTCATTTTGACTCGTCAGAATGTTAATTTAAGATATCTTAAATAGAAAAGTTGAATAATTCAAGATATCTGTAATTCATTTAGAGATATCTTAAAACGAATTTTGACTAGTCAAAATTATAATTCTAGATATCTCTCATTTAGTTTTGTCTAGTCATTATTTGCTTTCAAGATATCTATAATTTAATTTCCACTAGTCAAAACTACATTTCTCCTATACCCAAAAATACATTTAAGATATCTTGAATTATGGACTAATTAGAGATATCTTTAATTAGAATTATGACTAGTCAAAACTACAATCGAGATATCTTGAATTTACTTTTTGACTAGTCATAATTTAATTATAGCTAAGCCAATCAGGTATTGGTCACGTATTTGTCACGTATTGGTCACGTGATCTTCCTGAGGCAAACTCGAAGCCCGAATCAAATGTCATAGATAGATTGACGTCTTGATAATGTAATCACAAATCATGTTCTTTTGCAGATAATGTGGACAATACCTATCAAATATAAATTATATATAGATACCTATAGAGAAATAGATATCTATATCTATATCAACATATTTATTTTCATATAGATATATATTTATAATTTACATATATTTCATACATAATTTATATTTGATGGTTAAGAAAATAATTAATGACTAAATGATGGTGGAGCGGCTACAGGACTTTTACGTCAATCTATGACGTTTGATTCGAGCTTTGAGTTTGCCGCAGGAAGATCATGTGACCAATACGTGACCAATACCTGATTGGCTTAGCTGGTCATTGGTGACGTCACACTTCTCTGTCGCATTCAAAACTCCGAATCTGACGTCATAGTTTGACGTCAATGACCAGCAGAAGCAGAGCCTTTGAATGTTGGGCATCTGCGATCATTTGGTCACAAATCACTTCTCTTGCCTTGCAGTAAATGCTTGCAAACACAAAGCCCATTAGAGACTTAATGGGCTTTATGATTGGTTGATCCTTTCTTCAGTTTACAAGCTATGCATGGTTCAAGAGAAATGTCGGGTCATGAAAGACTCGTTTGACCGCCGATGACAAGGCGGTCAGTGTCATGTGATTCTGGTCACATGACACATGGTGGGCTGGGAAATAAGCTTCCATACCTTTGTATGGAAGCTTATGGGAACTATAACTTATGGTACATTATATAGAGATATAGATCTATATATAGAGAGAGCTATATAGATATATCGATGTATCTACCTAGATAGATCGATATATCCATATCGATCTATCTAGATAGATACATCGATATATCTGTATAGATACATCGATATATCTATATAGATATATCGATGTATCTATACAGATACATCGATATATCGATGTATCTGTATAGATACATCGATATATCTACGTAGATATATCGATGTATCTATACAGATATATCGATATATATCTGTATAGATACATCGATATATCTACGTAGATATATCGATGTATCTATACAGATATATCGATATATAGATATATATATATATTTGGACCTTAATGTCACACAAGGTACTACATTTCTGAAGTTATCCCCCACTCCAAAGAGTGGGGGGATACACACATCAGCATGGAGCTAAAAGTTGTGTTCTTATAGAACTTCATAAAGTCCAAAAAGTTTTAAACTGCTGTCAAAGCCTGTTGTCTTTTGTTTGCTTTTAAATCTGTCTGAATTTGTGTTGCTGCCCTGAGCAACTTATTTACTTTATTTTTCTGCTTGTTGCAGAATTGTTTCTTTAAAGCCTCAAAAAGGTGCTACAGGCCAACAAGCTATCATTATGTGTAAAGAGATTTCTTTGGTTGTGTTAATGTCAGTGTAAAACACAAAGTCCATTAGAGACTTAATGGACATCTATCTATCTATATCTATCTATCTATCTATCTATCTATCATCTATCTATCTATCTATCTTATCTATCTATCTATCTATCATCTATCTATCTATCTATCTATCTATCTATCTATCTATCTATCTATCTATCTATCTATCTCTATCTATCTATATATCTATCTCTCTCTCTCTCTCTCTCTCTCTCTATATATATATATATATATATATATATATATATATATATATATATATATATATATATATATATATATATATATATATATATATAGAGATATATAGATATATAGATATAGATATATATAGATATATATAGATATATATTTATAAGTATATATATATATATATATATATATATATATATATATATAATATATATATATATTAGCTAGGCGTGGTCCAACTGAGTGAGCTGTTGGCAACTCTATTTTTTCAGAGGTGCTTGGTGGAGCCTCGTTCTCCAGGCTCTGGACTGGTCCCGCAGGATGTGACGATGGAAACCCCTGTGAACTTCTTACAGTGGCTGGCGTGAACTCAGGTGGACCTCTCCGCGACCTTAACAGCGGTGTGTGTCGTCAAAAGCACTTGAAACGGTCCCAGCCAGCCAGTTCTTCCTCCTGAAATTTTCTAAAAAACACAAAATCTCCGGGCTGGAAATTATGTAATGGTTTGCTCGCGGCTGCAGGTTGCCCTCCTTGGGCCTGCTGTCTTTAATTGATCTGTTAGAGAAATTCAGAAGTTAATCATGTTGTCATTACATGTTATTAAAATAATTCCAGGTTTCATCGGCGGTCCATTCCGGTGTTTGGGAAATCCTGCAAACAAGATTGTGTTTTTATTCTTCGCATGCGCATGTTAGTTCAATATTTATTAAACACAGAACATGTAGACAAACATTATATGTCAACAAACATTCACTCCAACATGAAACAGACACAAACAAACGTTGAACACCATCAGAAGTCAGTCAGTCAGTCAAATTTGCATTACAGTCAAATATTTACAGTTAGTCCTCATTTTATATACATATTTTCTTAAATTGAAATGGCCGAATTTATGTGAAGCTTCAAATAGAGAAAATTACTTTTAACAACATATTTAATGTTTAAATTCAACTCTAATGTACAGGATCCTGTTTCAGAGTTTAGCTTTATCGACACATACAGAAGAGATCTCAATATAATTTAGAATTACAGCAACTAATTTATGTTTATACTGAAGCGCTTCATTAATAAAAAAAAAAACAGCTTTGTTATAAATAATAATTCCTGGACAACTAAAGGTATTTTAACCTGTCTAAGTTCAAATTTATTACAGCTGTATGTTATAGGAATTTCCCTCTGTTCATTTGAAATGCAACAAAAATATGATATTATACCACGTATATAACGCAACCTATCTGACAGCAGATAAGTGCTCAAAATTAGTGTGACTCTGTGGGAAGCGTACAAAATCAGATTAGAATACCACGATGTCTCGATGCCATAACAGCCCTTTCTGCACTTGCCACTGCGTGCAAACATCGTAGCAATGCGGCTGCTACATGATCTAATTTGGAAAATAGGCAACCAGTTTCAATTTATCACCATGTTTTTGGAGCAAAACAAACAAACAAAAAATACCCTTCTCATCTAACCTCTATAAAACATTCAGGAAAGATCGGGAAAAATCCCAGAGTTGGAGGTGTGTGCAGGTATTTTTTTCAGCGCTCTGAATGACGTCAAACCAACTTCAATTCACATTTTACTTCAACCTATGTAAAATGTGTGAGCTCATTAATAATCCAATAATCCCTTGTCATACTTCTCTCAGAGGTTTCTCAATCTTAGCATAACTTGGAATGAAATGCCTAAAATAGTTGTTTTTTTAAGGGAGAGGTAACGCCATATTAGTTTCAATCCTGGATAAGCTCTGCCCCCTGGGGGAAATCACATGACCCAAGAAAGTCACAGACGGCTGCACAAACTGCAATTTGCTTTTTCTGACGTTTTTTTTTCTTTTAATTTTTTTTCTTTTTATAGCCAGTTTATGCCAAAAAAAATAAAAATCAAGTAACTTCATGCTTTTAGAAACACACAGATCATGATTGGAAGCTGCCCATTAATAAATCATCAACATACTACAAAAGAGCTGTTTGTGCTGAAAGTTTCAAATGTGAAAGATTTTCATTCAATGCTTGGTGAAAAATGATTGGACTCTCATAGTAGCCCTGACAAAGTCTTGTAAATGTGTAGAGCTTATCGTTAAATTGAAAAGTGAGCCAGAACCGGCTTTCTGGGTGAATTAGAACACTGAAAAAAACACTTGCTAAATAAATGACTGTGAAAAACATGCTGCCGGTTGGAATTTGTGACAAAATAGTGTTTGGATTTGGAACAATAGCTGCTTTGGCAATGACAGACTTGTTAACTTCTCTAAGATCTTGAACAAACCTCCACTCAACAGGTCGATCAGGAGCACTGAGTTTCTTCACAGGAAAATAGGTGTCCTGACAGGTGAATTTGAAGAAGGTACAAAGATACCTGCTTCCAGCAGTGATTGAAGCACTGGAGTTATTCCAAGCACTGCTTCTGGTTTCAAAGGGTATTGTTTTGGATTGGGATAGTGACAATTTGATTTGGGCATTATGGGAATAGTTTTTTTTTTGTTTGTTTGGTTTTTTTTATTAAGCCCACATCATATTTGTAAGAAGCCCATAAATGGGCAGCTCAAAATAGAGTCAGATGAAAGGGATAACAAATCATGTTGATGGCGAAAAATAAATACTTTCTGAGTGACATATACAATCAGTTGTTTCATGTGTTGCTTTTGCTAGAGGGCCAAAAGTTTTCCATCCGTCTCCTGGATGTTTTGCCAAAGAGACATGAGGAAATAAAAAAATCAGTCAGTGTGAAGAAACTCAGTTGCTCAGGTGACAATCAGCAAAAAGCAGGTCTCAGCGGACCAGCATATGTGAGTTGCATGCAGCAAAGACGGGCGTGTCAGAAGGGAGGAGTCACTCAGCTCATCAGCTGGATCTATGGACATGTGAGCTGTGCAATGAAGGCATTTTACTGACATCACAGTGGAAGTGAAATGGCGTCAGATTGTCGGTCTGTAATCAACCATTCAAAAATGTAGAGCAGACTTGGTATTTTGAACAAATTAAGTCAGTTGGAGTTTGTTTTTTGGACACGGAGCCCCGTGTCTGAACATTCAATAGACAGAAATAGTGAGCATGGGGAGGACTTGGTGTATTTCAGTTGTATATTTTACATATGTGTTGTGTGTGTTGGTACTTGCGATTTGCTGAACCAGAGGTTGCTCCAACGGCACACGGTCTAGTTAGCTGGAATACCGTCTACGATGTCCTGTAATCCACCTCTTAAAGGAAAAACTTGACCCATCTGGGGAAACCTCTTTGGTTACCATCAAATCTTCCTCCTCGGCCTTTGTGCAACCTACGGCCTCCTAGTTGTTTCTGAATCGTCTCTGGAAGCAGTCTCTGGCCCAATGTCCTAATTGTCCGCAGATAAAACAAACATCAGGCAGTGTGTTGCTTTGTGACTGCCAATACTGTCCTTGGTGTCCATACTGTCCATACTGTTCATACTGTCCTTGCTGTGGCTGTTCAGAGCAGCTTGATGAAGCAGGGCGAGTTGGCAGAATTGTGCAGTTGGGCCTCTTCAACCTCACGGTTCATACATGGGACACTGAAGATCAGACGAAGCAGGTTTTGTAGAATATTCTGTTGTTTTCAGAATCCAGGGTAAAACATCCTTGTCCTCCTCACTCTTCCAGGGGCGGCATAATGTGTTCCTCCTCAGTCTTCGGGCCGTAGGAATAATGGTCATCAATGTCCAAAAAAAAAAAGGGTCTTTCCTCAGTGAGGCTGATGGTTGGTAAGGAGGAAGAGCTGGATAGAGTCTAGCGATTCCAGGTGGACCCGTTGGTGCCGCTGGATGCAAGCTCATCGCAGCAGGTTGACATGTTGGGAAGAGAGAAAAACAGTCATTAGTTTTCTTATTTTTCTTATGTTGTTCAGCTGATTTCTCATGATTCTTTTTCTTTCTTCAGCTTTCTGAACATCTGAAATCTATGTTGTGCGTGGGTTTTTTTAATTTTTTTATTATTTTTTTATTCCTATTTCCAGACTGAGTGTATCTGTGTGTTCTTGCATTATTTGTAAAAGTGAGATTTTTTTATTTTTATTTATTTATTTTTCCCAGCAGCTGTTGTTTCTGTAGCAGTAAATTACTATCTAAAACTTGGGTTCAAATAACCCATGATTAGGAAATCCAAATTTACGCCATTGTGACAAATACTGAACACATGATTCCCCATTCTCTAATTGTTATTCTGCAAACCTCCTACAATTTAAAACGTTTATTTGAAACGTTTATTCCAATCCTCAGTCTAATTTGATAGACCTACAAACTCAGTCTAAATTAATAGACCTACAAACCTTAAGATGTTTTGCAGCCCCTCTCAGCTCTGTCTTTATCCTGTCGTGGCTGATCCAACCCGGTGGAGCACCAGAAGAGTTCTTTTTTCTCAGACAGACCTGGCGAAGGTTTGGAGGAAAACCAGTTTGAAGGTTTGGTGATCAGCCCTCTCCTCTCCTGAGGTCCACCGACTTGGATGAACCAGCGAAGGTTCCAGGCCAACGCACCAAATTGTGAAGTCCACAATTCAGAGACTGAGGTCCAGACAAAAGACAGGGAACAAAAACAATCTTTTATACATCTGCAGACGGAGAGCAAGAAATACTGCATTAGGCACAAATTACTACTAAGTAAAAATGTATTATTTGATTAGTTTAGTTTTAATGCTTTGCATTTATATAAATATTTACTAGCACCATTAATTATTTTTTGTGTTAGTAAATAATGTTTATGTCTTATTTTGTTTTGATTACTCCTTTACTTGGCATGTATGGTCAAATTGCTCAAGGTATAAATAGCAACTTCTGTGTCTCACTGTGTGTTGGTGTCGGTCCAAATGTGACCTGCGGTACCGAATAAACCCACCTCAATTGCATTTTGTTGTTATGTCTCTTGTTTTTTGGGGGGGGTTTTAACATTGGGCCTCCGACCGTCAAAGTGACACTAAACCTGACGCTTATTCTTAAAAAGAGGCTGATCACAGACAGCCTGTGGCTCTGTGGACAGACGGCATGAAATGTCCTTATGGATCAGATGTAATATTCTAATTTTACTGTTCAATTTCAGATATGAGTGATGAGAAATATTACAATTTTTTGGAAACTGTAACCTTTTGATGCACACCTTTATGCAGTCACTGTTTAAGTTAGAAACTTACAGAGCTCATGGCTTTGGTCTTTGGACTAAAGATCCCCAAGAAAACATCAGCGTTCACAGAGAAAGCACGACACACACACACACTAAATAAATACACACACACACACACACACAAACACACACACACATATATAGATATAGATCTATATATATATAGATCTATATCTCTATATATGTACCATAAGTTATAGTTCCCATAAGCTTCCATACAAAGGTATGGAAGCTTATTTCCCAGCCCACCATGTGTCATGTGACCAGAATCACATGACACTGACCGCCTTGTCATCGGCGGTCAAACGAGTCTTTCATGACCCGACATTTCTCTTGAACCATGCATAGCTTGTAAAACTGAAGAAAGGATCAACCAATCATAAAGCCCATTAAGTCTCTAATGGGCTTTGTGTTTGCAAGCATTTACTGCAAGGCAAGAGAAGTGATTTGTGACCAAATGATCGCAGATGCCCAACATTCAAAGGCTCTGCTTCTGCTGGTCATTGACGTCAAACTATGACGTCAGATTCGGAGTTTGAATGCGACAGAGAAGTGTCACGTGACCAATGAGCTATGGCAAGCCGATTTAACATAAATTCGGTTTCGTCTGACTATCCGTAATTACGTTCTAGATATCTGAAAATGCATTTTGACTTGACAAAACTACATTTTGACTATCCGGAATGGTAATTTAAGATATCTGCATTTACATTCTGACTAGTAAGACTAATAATTTTTAAACATCTTTTTTCGTTTTTCTATTTTTATTGTTTTATTAAAATTTCAAATTGCCACGTAAATCAGTGACGCTTTGACTAGACAGAATGCCAATTCAAGATATCAGTAATGTCATTTTGACTCGTCAGGATGTTGATTAAGATATCTTAAATAGAAAAGTTGAGTAATTCAAGATATCTCTAATTCATTTAGAGATATCGTAAAAGGAATTTTGACTAGTCAAAATTCTAATTCAAGATATCTCTATTTAGTCCATAATTTAGAGATATCGTAAAAGGAATTTTGACTAGTCAAAATTATAATTCAAGATATCTCTATTTAGTCCATAATTCAAGATATCTTAAATTTATTTTTGGATAGGAGAAATGTAGTTTTGACTAGTGGAAATTAAATTATAGATATCTTAAAAGCAAATAATGACTAGACAAAACTAAATTAGAGATATCTAGAATTATAATTTTGACTAGTCAAAATTCCTTTTACGATATCTCTAAATGAATTAGAGATATCTTGAATTACTCAACTTTTCTATTTAAGATATCTTAAATCAACATCCTGACGAGTCAAAATGACATTACTGATATCTTGAATTGGCATTCTGTCTAGTCAAAGCGTCACTGATTTACGTGGCAATTTGAAATTTTAATAAAACAATGAAAAATAGAAAAAACGAAAAAAGATGTTTAAAAATTATTAGTCTTACTAGTCAGAATGTAAATGCAGATATCTTAAATTACCATTCCGGATAGTCAAAATGTAGTTTGTCAAGTCAAAATACATTTTCAGATATCTAGAACGTAATTACGGATAGTCAGACGAAACCGAATTTATGTTAAATCGGCTTGCCATAGCTCATTGGTCACGTGACACTTCTCTGTCGCATTCAAACTCCGAATCTGACGTCATAGTTTGACGTCAATGACCAGCAGAAGCAGAGCCTTTGAATGTTGGGCATCTGCGATCATTTGGTCACAAATCACTTCTCTTGCCTTGCAGTAAATGCTTGCAAACACAAAGCCCATTAGAGACTTAATGGGCTTTATGATTGGTTGATCCTTTCTTCAGTTTACAAGCTATGCATGGTTCAAGAGAAATGTCGGGTCATGAAAGACTCGTTTGACCGCCGATGACAAGGCGGTCAGTGTCATGTGATTCTGGTCACATGACACATGGTGGGCTGGGAAATAAGCTTCCATACCTTTGTATGGAAGCTTATGGGAACTATAACTTATGGTACATATATATAGAGATATAGATCTATATATATATAGATCTATATCTATATATGTGTGTGTGTGTTTGTGTGTGTGTGTGTGTGTGTGTGTGTGTGTGTGTGTGTGTGTGTGTGTGTGTGTGTGTGTGTGTGTGTGTGTGTCGTGCTTTCTCTGTGAACGCTGATGTTTTCTTGGGGCTCTTTAGTCCAAAGACCAAAGCCATGAGCTCTGTAAGTTTCTAACTTAAACAGTGACTGCATAAAGGTGTGCATCAAAAGGTTACAGTTTCCAAAAAATTGTAATATTTCTCATCACTCATATCTAAAATTGAACAGTAAAATTAGAATATTACATCTGATCCATAAGGACATTTCATGCCGTCTGTCCACAGAGCCACAGGCTGTCTGTGATCAGCCTCTTTTTAAGAATAAGCGTCAGGTTTAGTGTCACTTTGACGGTCGGAGGCCCAATGTTAAACCCCCCTCCCAAAAAACAAGAGACATAACAACAAAATGCAGTTGAGGTGGGTTTATTCGGTACCGCAGGTCACATTTGGACCGACACCAACACACAGTGAGACACAGAAGTTGCTATTTATACCTTGAGCAATTTGACCATACATGCCAAGTAAAGGAGTAATCAAAACAAAATAAGACATAAACATTATTTACTAACACAAAAAATAATTAATGGTGCTAGTAAATATTTATATAAATGCAAAGCATTAAAACTAAACTAATCAAATAATACATTTTACTTAGTAGTAATTTGTGCCTAATGCAGTGTATTTCTTGCTCTCCGTCTGCAGATGTATAAAAGATTGTTTTTGTTCCCTGTCTTTTGTCTGGACCTCAGTCTCTGAATTGTGGACTTCACAATTTGGTGCGTTGGCCGGGAACCTTCGCTGGTTCATCCAAGTCGGTGGACCTCAGGAGAGGAGAGGGCTGATCACCAAACCTTCAAACTGGTTTTCCTCCAAACCTTCGCCAGGTCTGTCTGAGAAAAAGAGGACTCTTCTGGTGCTCCACCGGGTTGGATCAGCCACGACAGGATAAAGACAGAGCTGAGAGGGGCTGCAAAACATCTTAAGGTTTGTAGGTCTATTAATGTCAGATATTATGGCTTGCCATAATATCTGACATTTCAGACAGTAATTCATTGTAGATATCTTGAATTGAAGTCCCCATACAAAACACTTTTAATCCACTTTTGGGATTTGTCAAACCTTTATGTAATTTGTGAAACTTCACTAAAGTTCATATTACTATCACACTTGTTCCATGCCAGGTTTTATTTTTCAAATTCCAATTCAATTTTAATTCAAAACCACTTTATTAATCCCAAACCACTTTATTAATCCCAAACCACTTTATTAATCCCAAACCACTTTATTCTCTTGATTCACTAAAAGTTGATGTGACTCATTAATTCTTCAAAGGATTATTGTAGATGGCTGTTGGAAGGAAAGACCTTCTGCAGCAGTCTGTTAAATTTCACAAATTAGAAAAATAAAAGTTTCACAAATCCCACACATGGTTCTAAATATTCTGCCATGAGTTCAGAATAACCCGGTCCAGGTTTGAAGTGTCTAGATTTTGTAGTTTTGGAACCGGAGCAGTTCTAGAGTGACCGAGATTGAAAAACGGACAAAAAATGTCTTTCACTGCAGTTTCACGAATCAGAAAAAGGTTTCTCAAGTCACAAACATGGCTTTAAATATTCTGCTATTAGAGCAGAATAATCCTGTCCAAGGTTGAAGTGTCTAGGTGTTGGAGTTTTTTTTTTTTTTTTAAACAAGAGTAAATTAAAAGTGCGGGTCTATTCTAAAGGAGCTGGATCGCCATCGGTCAGGAAATTATTTATTCCCAGAAATGTTAAGTAGACTTTGACTGATTTTTTTTATTTTATTTATTTATTTTTTTTTGGGGGGGGGGGTTCAGAGCTGTTGACATTAGTTACTAAAAATATTTGATTTAATCCCTATAAAACTCTGTACCTCAATTTTGGGGGATAATTCTACAGATTGTTTTTTACAGTGTATTTTGGGTTATTTTACACATCCAAAAATATTTTTATTTATGTAAAAATATTTTACATAAATAAGGGGGGAAAGGGGGGAATCACATATCCTTAGTATGAAATCACATCACTTGTCTCGTTTTCGCCACTCATCAGAATTTGGACATTGAATGTTTTTGATCTCCTAATGTATCAAAAACTCTTAACAGGAAACCATAAAACGGTTTCAAATGAATTTCCAGTTGTTTTAAAAACGTGTTGTTCAAAAATATATTTTCTGGGTGAATTAGAACACTGAAAAAAACACTTGCTAAATAAATGACTGTGAAAAACCTGCTGCCGGTTGGAATTTGTGACAAAATAGTGTTTGAATTTGGAACAATAGCTGCTTTGGCAATGACAGACTTGTTAACTTCTCTAAGATCTTGAACAAACCTCCACTCAACAGGTCGATCAGGAGCACTGAGTTTCTTCACAGGAAAAATAGGTGTCCTGACAGGTGAATTTGAAGAAGGTACAATGATACCTGCTTCCAGCAGTGATTGAAGCACTGGAGTTATTCCAAGCACTGCTTCTGGTTTCAAAGGGTATTGTTTTGGATTGGGATAGTGACAATTTGATTTGGGCATTATGGGAATAGTTTTTTTTTTTTTTTTTGTTTGGTTTTTTTTATTAAGCCCACATCATATTTGTAAGAAGCCCATAAATGGGCAGCTCAAAATAGGGTCAGATGAAAGGGATAACAAATCATGTTGATGGCGAAAAATAAATACTTTCTGAGTGACATATACAATCAGTTGTTTCATGTGTTGCTTTTGCTAGAGGGCAAAAAGTTTTCCATCCGTCTCCTGAATGTTTTGCCAAAGAGACATGAGGAAAAAAAAAATCAGTCAGTGTGAAGAAACTCAGTTGCTCAGGTGACAATCGGCAAAAAGCAAGTCTCAGTGGACCAGCATATGTGAGTTGCATGCAGCAAAGACGGGCGTGTCAGAAGGGAGGAGTCACTCAGCTCATCAGCTGGATCTATGGACATGTGAGCTGTGCAATGAAGGCATTTTACTGACATCACAGTGGAAGTGAAATGGCGTCAGATTGTCGGTCTGTAATCAACCATTCAAAAATGTAGAGCAGACTTGGTATTTTGAACAAATTAAGTCAGTTGGAGTTTGTTTTTTGGACATGGAGCCCCGTGTCTGAACATTCAATAGACAGAAATAGTGAGCATGGGGAGGACTTGGTGTATTTCAGTTGTATATTTTACATATGTGTTGTGTGTGTTGGTACTTGCGATTTGCTGAACCAGAGGTTGCTCCAACGGCACACGGTCTAGTTAGCTGGAATACCGTCCACGATGTCCTGTAAATCCACCTCTTAAAGGAAAAACTTGACCCATCTGGGGAAACCTCTTTGGTTACCATCAAATCTTCCTCCTCGGCCTCTGTGCAACCTACGGCCTCCTAGTTGTTTCTGAATCGTCTCTGGAAGCAGTCTCTGGCCCAATGTCCTAATTGTCCGCAGATAAAACAAACATCAGGCAGTGTGTTGCTTTGTGACTGCCAATACTGTCCTTGGTGTCCATACTGTCCATACTGTTCATACTGTCCTTGCTGTGGCTGTTCAGAGCAGCTTGATGAAGCAGGGCGAGATGGCAGAATTGTGCAGTTGGGCCTCTTCAACCTCACGGTTCATACATGGGACACTGAAGATCAGACGAAGCAGGTTTTGTAGAATATTCTGTTGTTTTCAGAATCCAGGGTAAAACATCCTTGTCCTCCTCACTCTTCCAGGGGCGGCATAATTTCTTCCTCCTCAGTCTTCGGGCCGTAGGGATAATGATCATCAATGTCCAAAAAAAAAAAAGGGTCTTTCCTCAGTGAGGCTGATGGTTGGTAAGGAGGAAGAGCTGGATAGAGTCTAGCGATTCCAGGTGGACCCGTTGGTGCCGCTGGATGCAAGCTCATCGCAGCAGGTTGACATGTTGGGAAGAGAGAAAAACAGTCATTAGTTTTATTATTTTTCTTATGTTGTTCAGCTGATTTCTCATGATTCTTTTTCTTTCTTCAGCTTTCTGAACCATCTGAAATCTATGTTGTGCGTGGGTTTTTTAATTTTTTTTTTATTATTTTTTTATTCCTATTTCCAGACTGAGTGTATCTGTGTGTTCTTGCATTATTTGTAAAAGTGAGATTTTTTTTATTTATTTATTTATTTTTTTCTCAGCAGCTGTTGTTTCTGTAGCAGTGAATTACTATCTAAAACTCGGGTTCAAATAACCCATGATTAGGAAATCCAAATTTACGCCATTGTGACAAATACTGAACACATGATTCCCCATTCTCTAATTGTTATTCTGCAAACCTCCTACAATTTAAAACGTTTATTTGAAACGTTTATTCCAATCCTCAGTCTAATTTGATAGACCTACAAACTCAGTCTAAATTAAGTCCTCTTTTTCTCAGACAGACCTGGCGAAGGTTTGGAGGAAAACCAGTTTGAAGGTTTGGTGATCAGCCCTCTCCTCTCCTGAGGTCCACCGATTTGGATGAACCAGCGAAGGTTCCCGGCCAACGCACCAAATTGTGAAGTCCACAATTCAGAGACTGAGGTCCAGACAAAAGTCAGGGAACAAAAACAATCTTTTATACATCTGCAGACGGAGAGCAAGAAATACACTGCATTAGGCACAAATTACTACTAAGTAAAATGTATTATTTGATTAGTTTAGTTTTAATGCTTTGCATTTATATAAATATTTACTAGCACCATTAATTATTTTTTGTGTTAGTAAATAATGTTTATGTCTTATTTTGTTTTGATTACTCCTTTACTTGGCATGTATGGTCAAATTGCTCAAGGTATAAATAGCAACTTCTGTGTCTCACTGTGTGTTGGTGTCGGTCCAAATGTGACCTGCGGTACCGAATAAACCCACCTCAACTGCATTTTGTTGTTATGTCTCTTGTTTTTTGGGAGGGGGGTTTAACATTGGGCCTCCGACCGTCAAAGTGACACTAAACCTGACGCTTATTCTTAAAAAGTAGCTGATCACAGACAGCCTGTGGCTCTGTGGACAGACGGCATGAAATGTCCTTATGGATCAGATGTAATATTCTAATTTTACTGTTCAATTTCAGATATGAGTGATGAGAAATATTACAATTTTTTGGAAACTGTAACCTTTTGATGCACACCTTTATGCAGTCACTGTTTAAGTTAGAAACTTACAGAGCTCATGGCTTTGGTCTTTGGACTAAAGATCCCCAAGAAAACATAAGCGTTCACAGAGAAAGCACGACACACACACACACACACACACACACACACACACACACACACACACACACACACACACACACACACACACAAACACACACACACATATATAGATATAGATCTATATATATATAGATCTATATCTCTATATATATGTACCATAAGTTATAGTTCCCATAAGCTTCCATACAAAGGTATGGAAGCTTATTTCCCAGCCCACCATGTGTCATGTGACCAGAATCACATGACACTGACCGCCTTGTCATCGGCGGTCAAACGAGTCTTTCATGACCCGACATTTCTCTTGAACCATGCATAGCTTGTAAACTGAAGAAAGGATCAACCAATCATAAAGCCCATTAAGTCTCTAATGGGCTTTGTGTTTGCAAGCATTTACTGCAAGGCAAGAGAAGTGATTTGTGACCAAATGATCGCAGATGCCCAACATTCAAAGGCTCTGCTTCTGCTGGTCATTGACGTCAAACTATGACGTCAGATTCGGAGTTTGAATGCGACAGAGAAGTGTCACGTGACCAATGAGCTATGGCAAGCCGATTTAACATAAATTCGGTTTCGTCTGACTATCCGTAATTACGTTCTAGATATCTGAAAATGCATTTTGACTTGACAAAACTACATTTTGACTATCCGGAATGGTAATTTAAGATATCTGCATTTACATTCTGACTAGTAAGACTAATAATTTTTAAACATCTTTTTTCGTTTTTTCTATTTTTCATTGTTTTATTAAAATTTCAAATTGCCACGTAAATCAGTGACGCTTTGACTAGACAGAATGCCAATTCAAGATATCAGTAATGTCATTTTGACTCGTCAGGATGTTGATTTAAGATATCTTAAATAGAAAAGTTGAGTAATTCAAGATATCTCTAATTCATTTAGAGATATCGTAAAAGGAATTTTGACTAGTCAAAATTATAATTCTAGATATCTCTCATTTAGTTTTGTCTAGTCATTATTTGCTTTTAAGATATCTATAATTTAATTTCCACTAGTCAAAACTACATTTCTCCTATCCAAAAATAAATTTAAGATATCTTGAATTATGGACTAATTAGAGATATCTTGAATTATAATTTTGACTAGTCATAATTTAATTGTAGATATCTGAAATGTGTATTTCACATAGTCAGTAATTCATTGTAGATATCTTGAATTGAAGTCCCCATACAAATCAATGGTAAATCTGACGTCATTTTGACTAGTCAGAATGTAATTGGAGATATCTTAAATTGCTAAAACGTCTAGTCATAAAACAATTTGAGATATCTGGAACGTAATTACGGATAGTGAGGCAAAACCGAATTTATGTTAAAACGGCTTGCCATAATATCTGACATTTCAGACAGTAATTCATTGTAGATATCTTGAATTGAAGTCCCCATACAAAACACTTTTAATCCACTTTTGGGATTTGTCAAACCTTTATGTAATTTGTGAAACTTCACTAAAGTTCAGATTACTATCACACTTGTTCCATGCCAGGTTTTATTTTTCAAATTCCTTCATTTTACATTTAATTAAAACACAAACCCCAAACACTTTATTAATCCCAAACCACTTTATTAATCCCAAACCACTTTATTAATCCCAATGGGAAATTAAAAGTTGATGTGACTCATTAATTCTTCAAAGGATTATTGTAGATGGCTGTTGGAAGGAAAGACCTTCTGCAGCAGTCTGTTAAATTTCACAAATTAGAAAAATAAAACTTTCACAAATCCCACACATGGTTCTAAATATTCTGCCATGAGTTCAGAATAACCCGGTCCAGGTTTGAAGTGTCTAGATTTTGTAGTTTTGGAACCGGAGCAGTTCTAGAGTGACCGAGATTGAAAAACGGACAAAAAATGTCTTTCACTGCAGTTTCACGAATCAGAAAAAGGTTTCTCAAGTCACAAACATGGCTTTAAATATTCTGCTATTAGAGCAGAATAATCCTGTCCAAGGTTGAAGTGTCTAGGTGTTGGAGTTTGTTTTTTTTTTAAACAAGAGTAAATTAAAAATGCGGGTCTATTCTAAAGGCCATCGGTCAGGAAATTATTTATTCCCAGAAATGTTAAGTAGACTTTGACTGATTTTTATTTATTTATTTATTTATTTATTTTTGGGTGTTTCAGAGCTGTTGACATTAGTTACTAAAAATATTTGATTTAATCCCTATAAAACTCTGCACCTCAATTTTGGGGGATAATTCTACAGATTGTTTTTTTACAGTGTATTTTGGGTTGTTTTACACATCCAAAAATATTTTTATTTATGTAAAAATATTTTAAATAAATAAGGGGGGGCGAGGGGGGAATCACATTTCCTTAGTATGAAATCACATTACTTGTCTCGTTTTCGCCACTCATCAGAATTTGGACATTGAATGTTTTTGATCTCCTAATGTATCAAAAACTCTTAACAGGAAACCATAAAACGGTTTCAAATGAATTTCCAGTTGTTTTAAAAACGTGTTGTTCAAAAATATATTTTTGTACTAATAAACTGGACTGTGTACATTCCCACCAACTTCTTTTTGTTGCTGTTGCGCATCAACAGCTCTCTGGTTTCTGCAAGTCAAACCTCTGCCACAAGATGGCGCTGCTGCTCTCCTTAGTTTTCAGGGAGTTGTTATTTTTCCGTATTTCAGCAGTGCAACCTACAAAGTCATTTTTTTCCTTTTTTAGAATACAGTAAGAGCATGTCTCTGATTCAGTGGTTCTGGACTGAATCAGAGATACTGGCCGAGTCAGAAATACTGTACTTCCGACAAATCCTTGAAGAAAAGCTCAAATATCAGAGCTATTCTTCTGCCTTCGAGCAGCTCCACAATTACAATTCTTAGAAATCCCAGCTTTTCACCAGCACTGAACGCATCATCCCCAGGTGGTGGTAGACACCTATGAAGGATTCGTGCACGCGCATTTTGACCATTTGTAATTATACTTGTTCGGTTTGAAATGTGGACATTTGAGGAACTGCTGACACAAATGCGAATGTGCAATTATTCAATAACAAATCTTCTTTTACACTTGTTTATTTACACTACATTTGTTTTGCGTGTGTGTGTGTGTGTGTGTGTGTGTGTGTGTGTGTGTGTGTGTGTGTGTGTGTGTGTGTGTGTGTGTGTGTGTGTGTGCGTGTCTTTGGCTCCGCGGGGTTCCTGTCTTCCTATTGGCTGCAGAAACTCGTTTACGTTCGGCCGTATGAAACCTGTTGGAAGATCCACCGGAGTGATGAGAGAAAACCCCGAGAACCTTCCGGGACTTTCGACCTGTGCCCGTCTGACCCATGTGATGAGAAGGATCTCGGTCCTGCCTGCAGGTCTCGGGGTTTACTCAGTTCTGCACGATAAGGACGGACTTTGTGCTCTAAATGCAGCGCTTCCCTCTGTGCTGAGGAGGATTTCACGCTCTTCTGTTTTCATCTCCTAATCAACAGATTGGATCGTGTCAGTATTTTTTTTTTATCCCGTTTTACACCAAGACTCGAACTTGACACGCCTCTGCTCTTGGATTAATTGCATCGCCCTGCCTCCCTCCCCCTCCACACTCCTCCTCTCCCCGACCCTTTTTCTTGTCAAGTCCATTCTTGTTTCGCATGAAATGTCTTCGTTACCAGGACTGGTCCCGCAGATGATGCGCCCGGCACCCAGACAGAACCACCAGCGCGCTGGACTCCCGCTGGAAGGTGAGCTTCACTGCAGGCTGCAGGGCCCAGAGAGGCAGGCTGGAGATCAGCTGCTTTATTTATTAATAAATCAGTGAAATGAAACAAAATAAAATGAGATGAAACAAAATAAACTAAAATCAAGTGTAATATACTTGGACTATTTAAAACACCGCCTGCTCAGACTGAGTCGGTTTGATAATAATAATAATAATAATAATAATAATAATAATAATAATAATAATAATAATAATAATAATAATACCTTAATTTTATTATTATTATTATTATTATTATTATTATTATTATTATTATTATTATTATTATTATTATTATTATTAAGTTTTCGTGATCGTAAAAATTTATTTATTCCATGATAATTTATTTCGAGGGTCCAATTCTGAGGAGGGTTGGGGGGAGGTTGTTTGTTTGTTTGTTTATTTTCCTAACTATTTATGATAGATGATTATTCAGTGGCCACTTTTATCAAATGAGTGGCCCAATGAAGACGAGAAGAAATATTCTGCATCTTTTAATTCAATAACCATTAAAGAAAAGAAAAAACAGATCTACACAGTTATAACTCAGTAGCATAATTGACATATTATTTTAAAAAACAACAACAAACCAACAAACCTTCTTGTGTCCCAGCAGTGTCCACTGCTCTCGGTCAGGGCCGGGTCAACCAGCTGGGAGGTGTCTTCATTAACGGCCGGCCTCTGCCGAACCACATCCGGCACAAGATAGTGGAGCTGGCCCACCAGGGGGTCCGGCCCTGCGTCATCTCCCGGCAGCTGCGCGTCTCTCACGGCTGCGTCTCCAAGATTCTCTGCCGGTTTCAGGAGACGGGCTCAATCCGACCAGGAGCCATCGGCGGCAGCAAGTCCAGGGTGAGGCAACTCGACAAAAATGTGTGCGCGTGCGTGAGCGCGCGGATGTTTGTGAACAACACGCATGAGTGTGTGGCTCAATGTGCGCGAGGTCCTGCAGCAGTTATCGACGTCGGACGTGGAGACGCGGATCGAGGAGTACAAGCAGGAAAACCCCGGGATGTTCAGCTGGGAAATACGAGACAAGCTGCTGAGAGACGGAGTGTGTGACAGAGGCACAGTCCCTTCAGGTCATTATTATTATTATTATTATTATTATTATTATTATTATTATTATTATTATTGTTGTTGTTGTTGTTGTTATCGATCATTTACTCCTGGACCAATTACAGTGAGTTCGATCAGCCGCGTGCTGCGAAACCGATTCGGGAGGAAGGACGAGGACGAGTGTGACAAAAAGGACGGAGACGCAGAAAAAAGAAACAAACACAGCATAGACGGCATTCTGGGTGGCAAAGGTACGAGCGACCGCCTGCAGACCGCCTGCTGATCCGTCCTGAAGTGATAAACTCTCGACAAATTGGGCTCTTGTGGGGTTTATTTTTTATTTTTTTTATTTTGTCGCTCTGGGGTTTCGCGTTTTCCCAGCAGGCGCTCAATTATTTATGCGGTGGGATCGCTGAAGTGGATCCGGGTCCCCGGTGATGGTTGAACGTTCTGCAAAGCAGACGGGGGACTGCTGGCTGCAGTCAGACGGAGTTAGATCACTGACACACCGCGGGGGGCCGCGGCGGCCTGTTAGGAGCAGAGCAGGAGGTTTTCCTAATGTCTGAGACATAATAATAATAATAATAATAATAATAATAATAATAATAATAATAATAATAATAATAATAATAATAATAATAATAAATGGAAGGACCTGATGGCCAAACCTATAGACCTGCAGTTGGAATGATCGGCTTACAATGCATTAAATTAAAAATGCTAATAGATTGATATTAAAACACACTCTCCTCTTATTAAGTGAAAAATATTCCCCATTACTTTAAAGCCTGCCTCCTCCTTTGCACACACGGGAGAACATTCTCCTGTTTGCTCCCTGTCTTCCTGTCATCCAGGTCTTAAGTTTTAATAATTTGATGACTGAGCCTATTACAGCTGGTAATGAAACTAGAGTGTGATGAATAGGCGATTGTACAGGAAAAGGTGGAACAGCTCCAATACATTTATCCCCTTTCAGCTCTCACTCTCTCATTCCTGTGAACATGTTCCACGTTCAAAGGCCTTAAAGCAGATTAAATTGAGCCCTTTCTTTCTTTCCACTGTCATCCGTCTCGAGTGCGCGGCATGTTTTGAATTCAGGTTTTAATGTGTAAATCTGATACCATGTTTCTGGGGAAATTGTTGATAGCCTGCCTTCTGGCTGTGTCAAATATTTCTTTTTAAGCACAGAAATAAGATATGCTACATACAAGGTGTGAATGAGTTTTAAAGATGGCATCACTTTGACATCAAAAATAACAAAGAGAGGAAACAAAAGAGATCCAAATGACTGGAGATGAACTTCCCTGAATCCTTTTAATGAATTAATTGAATTCATATCAATTAATGTTTTATGCAGTTTGAGGAAAAACTCTCAAAAATGTGTTTTGAGTTTTATTAGGCACAACCCATGTACATAAAAAAAAAGTATATATATATATATATATATATATATATATATATATATATATATATATATATATATATATATATATATATATATATATATATATATATATATATGTCTGTGTGTGTTCATATGTGATTACACTGAGAATACAAAAAAATTTATTTACCTTAAATTCCTTGGTAACATGTTGGAGCCGAACCTCTAGAAATTCTTTGATGTTGATAAATATTTTGGGACATAATTCATAAAGACGGAAATTGTGAGTTGAGTTGCAGTTAGAGTATTCTTTGCCTACATGAGTGACAACACACGCTTTGTGCACAGTGGTATTTCAAACAAATGGCACATAGGGCACAGGAACAAGCATCCACATTCAGCGGCAAGTTGTAGCTATCAAAAGTAATTTTCCCCAGGCACACACTTTACTCCACACCATCTTCATATTTGAGCAGGTTGAAATAAGGGCCCAAATGTTTGGAGGGTGATAACACAATCATCCCAGCGTTGGTCTGGGGCTGTGTATCAGTTTATTAAAATGGGATTAATTTCCACTTCCTGCCCCCCTGGCTTGCACCAAAAATCCTCGTTTTAACGAATACTAAAAAAGTGGTGGTAATAAATCACTGAGGGATTTTTTTTTCAGCACTAATAATTTGATCTGTTTTACTGTCTCATGCATTCAGTGCTTTCCCCCCCTGACATCAACACATGTGAGCCAGAATCCAGACAATGTCTGACACAAAACAGGCGAATGAAGTCAAAATTATTTTAGAACTCGTTTAAATTCCTCTTGATTTTACATGCACATTTTAAGAAAATTCATAAAGTGATTAAAGCTGCAACAGAAGCGACACAGGGCTGCAGTTCACCCAGAAGGCCCCGAGATCAAATCTTGGCCTTGAGTATTTCTGCATGGAATTTATATGTTCTCTCTGTCCGTGCCTGGGTTGTTAAAAAACATGACTACATAAGGTTAATTAGTTGTTCAAAATTGCTCTTAGGTTTGTATGTGTGTGTGTGTGTGTGTGTGTGTGTGTGTGTGTGTGTGTGTGTGTGTGTGTGTGTGTGTGTGTGTGTGTGTGTGTGTGTGTGTGTGTGTGTGTGTGTGTGTGCATGAGTGTTTATTGTTGCTTTGTCCTTTGTCCTTGTGTTGCTCTGTCCAAAGTGTTTCTACCTCTTACCTCTTTTTTTGCAAGTGACATTTTTGCTGCTGGCCAAAGCAAAACAAACAATCCAAAAAAAAAATCACATACATAATTGCACAGCCTGTTCAACAATGGTTTTATGGATGAATTGAGTTGAAACAGGGCATATCTATTGAATATTCCTATTTTGATTCTGAAGAAAAATAGAACCAAGTCACATAAATAAATACACCACCTTTTGTATTTTATAAATTCAGCTTCAGCATGATTGACTTAAAATGAATATTTCTTATGGATTTTATAAAAACTGTGTGGAAAAAAAATAATTCATCTTAAGCGACACTGACTCTCAAGTCGACTTTTTTTCTTCTTTTTTTTCTGATAAACTGCCTAAATATTCAGGTTAGTCAGGATTTTATCTTTCTGTTTTTCTACAGATTTTGACATTTTTGGTGAATTCTTTTAGTTCTGCATTATTTTGCTAGAATAGTCTGGTTATCAGGCAATTGAATTTCTCCATCGGTTGCAGCGGTACGACTCGGTACCACTCTGCTGCCTCCCTCCCCACCACATCGCAGCGCATTTTCAGTCTACATGCTTACCACTGTCCTTCCTGGTAACCATCAAATGATGTTTGGAAGGCAGATTGCTTTATGATAATGACGTATCTCAATAAAATGATCGTGGAGCTTATTACCAAAATTGATGATGAAAGCAGACTGCTCTGCGTTTTCAACCAATCTGATGTCAGGTAAGTATAGAAAACAAGCATGTGAAGATTGATGTTGGAAAATCTTTTTTTTTTTCACATTTGGTTCTGCAAAACACTCAAACAGCTGCTGCAAGGGGGAAAAAAAGCGATAAGAAAGAAAAAAAAATGAACCCGGTCATTCTTTTGTGTCTGCACTGAAAGAGCTGATGAGCCTCCCCGAATTGTTTACTGAAACAGTACATGCTGCACACTTCATGAAAGAAGGCTGACAGTTTGTGAAGTGGCCCTATTGTTCCTTCAAGACAGAAGCGTGAATGGCTGTGTGCAGACTCCTGCAACCTGACATGATTCAACTAGACAACAGCAAAACGGGGAGAGAAAAGCTTCTCTCCCCAGACGTGTCGGCTGGTCAGCGTTTGTAATCTCCTTCCTTTAAATATCTACACCAGGGCATTGAGAAAACTGTTGAGTTTTGTTGCTTCTATTCAGATACGAGCAACAAAGAATCTGCTGCCAGTTTTTGGAGCGCGCAGGTTCATGTACCAGTGACAGCAAAAGATCCCAAAAAACATTTGGTGACGACTTTTCAGAAGTGTTGCATTTGGTTTGGAAACAACGAGATGGTTTAAGTTAATTAATAAAATAAGTATTAGTTTAAATGCAAGTAAAAGTAAGTAGAGTGTAGAGTATTTTTAGAAGTGAGGCTTTTTAAACTATCAATAAAAATGAGCGTATTTTATCTAATTTAGGCACATTTATGTTGCAGGATGTTGACCAATCTCCTCTGTCCTGTGAGAAAGAGATCCTTGACACAGATAATATTAACTTAAACAACTTTGGATGTTTTCTGGACAAAATCTTCTCTGGATTCATAAAGTGTGTTTTGTGTTTTTGCTGGTTTCAGGAGGCCAGTTGGAAGACGTGTCAGACGTAGAATCGGAACCGGATCTCCCTCTCAAAAGGAAGAAGCGCAGAAGTCGGACCACCTTCACAGCAGAGCAGCTTGAGGAGTTAGAGAAGGCTTTTGAAAGAACACACTATCCTGACATTTATACCAGAGAGGAGCTGGCCCAGCGGACCAGGCTGACTGAGGCCAGGGTTCAGGTGACACACAGACACATCCAGGGCTTCAGATCGGGCCGGGATGAGAACACTGCTCCATTCAAGAGCCATTTTAGCAAATCACTTAGGACAGCTTTTATTAGCTCAAAATCAGAAACACAATTACATTTTCAAATGTAAAACTTAACAACAAGATCACATTACAACAGCGTAAAAACATTAAATCATGAACATAATTAATTCAAACACAATCATGTTATAAACTGAAAGAAATGCAGATAAGAAGTTCAAAAAACAAGATGCAAAAATGCTATTTCTGATCAGTAATCCATCTTACACACAGTAAAACAATGGTCTGGTCTGTTTCATGTGGTTACATGAATAAAGTGTAGTGTGTGTTAAGATTAAAAGTAATATAACACACCAATGTAAAACGTGTGCATGAACTGCCTTTCATGTACGTTTCAAGGGAATATAATAGCAAAGTAACTTAAGTGAGGAAACTCAAGCTGCTGTGGGACTGGAACAGTCATAACCCAAGGCATCGTTCACTAGATCATCAACACACATTCATTCTTTTGAATGTTCTTGTTTTTAAAGGTGTGGTTTAGCAATCGCAGAGCCAGGTGGCGCAAGCAGGCAGGAGTCAGTCAACTGGCGGCATTCAACAACCTCTTGCCCAATGGGTTTTCTTCAACAGGGGTGTCAACATTTTCGACATATCAGCTTCCAGAATCAGGCTACTCCTCTCTGTCCCATGGTAATCCACACATCAAATGTCATCACTAGTTCTTTTCTCCACTGTGATATTCTTTATTTTTTTCTGTTCACCTTAGGATTTATGAAAGGACCTTTTAGGTGTAAAATATGGTAGTTTCCCAGCCAAAGCAGAAAAGTTGGCAAGTATGATCAGCTCCTTTTGCTGTTCCTTCTTCTAGGAGAGGGACACAGCTAAAAACTCTCAGTTTTAAAGTGTTTAAGATGAAAGAGAGCAATTAAGAGCTCAGAGAGCCAGTAGCCATGTCCAGGAGAGAGTAGGTATTAGATTTGGAGTATAAGCCAAGCACAGTACAACTCGCTGCTACCAGCTTCTCACTCCATATTTAAAGAGTAACTCTTTCAAAGGATAACCAGCAATATATCTGGTGTTTCTTTATTAACAGTGTGGAAGTAGAAAGTCAGAGAAAACGCTAAAATCTTCCCTTATTTAAGAATGAGAAATAGCTACTTAGATGTTTTCTCCTTACAAATAACTTCTGTTGCTTATATACACATTGTTGTATGATCATTTTCAGAAAATGATGACACAGTTCATCGTCCACAACCACCCGCTGTGCATCAAATCGGTTTGTCCAATGCGGACAGCGGTCCTTCCTACGCTCTTTCCTCCAGCTGCAATGGCTTCCCCACTTATTCTGATTCCTTTGTGAGCTCTGCAGCTCAGAGCAATCCTGTTAACAGTGGACTTTCACAACAGGTAAGGCCTTTCGGGTCATTGCTGATTGGCTCGGTCTGATTAAGTATGTGTACATATGTTTTTAACAACTTACAGGAAACTAAATTTTATTCAGGGAATTGCCTCAATCTGATGACTCATAGACATGGCTCTATGTTGCTGCCCCCAGAGTACAGAGGAGGTGCGCTTTAATAATACCAGCACCCATTTTTACCAATTCCAAAAAAAAAAAAAAAAAAACCTCAAGGCACCACTTACCTTGCGTATTTTGCTGTGAGTGGTAATATTGTTTGGTAATAACACGCTTGATAATTTCTACACCTTGACATAAGAAGTTTGACGACAATCTTTAAGCACCTCTTCTTTCTTTTCGCAGGTTATGAGCATCATGGGTAACTCATGTCGTATTTCCTCAAAGCCACACCATGACTTCTCCCTGTCACCTCGCCCAAGGTCTTTGGACTCTGCTTTATCCAACATAATGGCCGCCAACGGCAGTCAACAGTCAGCTGAGGTCTCTGCTAAGTTGGCGGAGAGCTTTCATTCATCCGAATCTTACTCCCCAACCACATATGGCACCACCAGCTACAGCATGGACCCAGTTGTGACAGCCGCCAGCTACCAGTACAGTCAGTATGGTCAGAGTGAGTGTTGTTTTATTACATGTGTTAAAGCTTTTAAAGCTGCAGAATGCAACTTTTATTTTATTTTTTTAAAGGTATTTTTTATGTGTTTGTTTAAGCTGTTGCTATTCAGTAGAATATGACAATGATGATCTATAGAAAGACTTGAGTTCTCTGCCTCGTTCTATGGTCCTGCTGTCATCTGTTGAAATATGCTGCTGCCAAACACTTTGTGTATGCGCTGCTCAGATCCCTCTTCTTTCTCTCTGCTGTTCTACGGCTGCTTCACCTCAACTGAGTCAGCCATGAATGCTCAGACTATTTATCATGGTAACTGATGGGGCAGAAAAACGGTTTTCCTGAAATGTTGCTCCTCTACCATCAGCCCATTGATCAGTGATTGATTGATAGTGGTAAAACCGTCCAATAGCAACTCAGGGAGGAGGTGATGGAGCTCGAACTATTCACAGATTAATCGTTTTTGAGAATTCAATTTGATTCAGTTTATTTCTATAACTCCACTTTATAAATGTCATTTCTAGGTACTTGATGAAAAAAAAATCCTTTCAATTCAATAATAAATACATTCCGATAGATCCTAGTGATCAAAACTTTGGTACAGTACTTCATAAATTATTCTTCAAAGCAGGTTTAAAAGTTCCTATGTGAGGAAACAACACGGATTGTATTGAATTTTTGACGTGCAGCATCACTCCTCCCCGACAAACACATAGCAACAATCGCTTTCTTATGTCACTTATGTCTTTGACTTTACAGCAGTCGCATGTGGCGACAATAGAGAGGAAAACCTCACTTTTAACACAAAGAAATGTCCAACAGAACCAGAACTGGGCTTAGTCCAAGTATCCATCCTCCACAACGGAGAAGTCAGAGCAGAATACACAACAAGAAACAACAAGCATGTAAAATTAGTTGATGGCAGCATTATCTCAGTCTCAGTTCTGTATTCAGCCTGTTTATTCAGCGTGTTTATGGACTGAACAGGAAATCTGAATTTTACAGTGAAAATGAATGGCAAGAGTGCAGAGCCCTGTGGTGCACCTGGGCTGCTGACCACCTGTTTATATATTTGACCTTTCATTCTGACCTTGCGGAGGCACCTGTTTGTCAGGCTGTCATTGATCCAGGTGATTTTTGGAGCTTCCACTTTTGTCCTCTGGGGTTTCTGATGAAGAAGCTGACTTGTGTTAAATGCAGAGGAGAAATCAAAGAACTTTGTTCTCACAGTGCTGCTGTGTTTACATGACACTGGGTTTGATACCAACAAGAAAACAAAATGGGAGTCTTTCTGATATCATTGTAAACATGATGCTAAGATTTGAAATCTTCTGGATCAGGAAAAGGCCCAGCTTGTGGAGAAATCCACAATTTTTCCAGTATTATTTCTGGAAAAGATAAAGTATCTCTAAAACAATTACTGTATTAGCACACTACTTTTGCATGATATACAATGTAACACTGTTTTAAGCTGTACAGAAACAAGACAGGAATGTTTGATGGAAGCAGGAAGCTCACACAGAAAGCTCTTTTTTTCTGATAGCTGGTGTTAATTCTCAGCAAATATTTACTTTGTTATTGACGTTGCTCCTCCCAGGTTCATCTGGTGATGTCTTCTCAGACAGAACCAGTGACAGTGGTGATATTATAGGATCTGTGTATGTTTGGGCGTCTGGGAGGAGACATGCAGCGTCTTTCAGATCAGAAAGAAAACTGTCACACCTTTGCTAAGAAGTTGAAAATAAATAACATATATGCATGGGCAGGACTATCTGCCAAGATGCCATTTACCGAAAGAGCTGGTGGGGGGCAATATTTGTGTGTGTGGGAAGAAGGATTGGGACAACGGAGGTGGGGGTGGGTGCTAAGGGGGGAGGCGATTTGTGGAAGGGCTTAGTGACAGGGACCCTTTAAGAGAATGTTTTTCCTGCCAGCCAGGTTTACGCCTTAAATCCTCTGTGAGGAGGCAAACAGATATTCCCTGCCTGTGAGATATAATGTGTTTACACATAAGCACACTTATGTCCATGTCAGTTATTTCACTCCTGTGGACTCTGACATCTACTGTACTTCAGTATAGCAAAGGTCACATGTCAGAGTAAAGTGCTAAAAATGACTGCAGAGATTCCAGCTTGGAATGGAGATCAAAACCAGTTTATCAAATTCACTGTTGGAAAACTCGAAATAGAGATCTCAGATAACAGAGAAATAATACAAAAATGAATTTAACTAACATTTTGCTTTAACTTCTTAAAGATTTTATGATCACACAAAGTGTGATCATAAAATCAGTTTATAACATGATATATATATATATATATATATATATATATATATATATATATATATATATGCCATTTATATATATATATATATATATATATATATATATATATATATATAAGATTATGTATATATAGTGGCAATTTACAATTTACAACAATTGTCATCTCAGGGCACTTAAAAAAATAATTTCAATTCAATCATACATACTTTTCGATTGATCCTACTTATGAAACAGTATACAGTATGTTCAATGAAATATTCAAAGTTGATTAAAACGTTTCTACCTAAGTAAATGCAGCAGATCATATCGAAGTATTGATTTGATCCAATCTGCTTGTAAAGAATATTTTAATAGATAGCATTCATTCTTTTTCGTCACTTTGAACTTTTCAGCTCAGGAAGGCCTTATATGGTCTCTGTGATAATAAAAACATCTATCAGAAGTAATTTTTCCCACTGCAATAAGCCTTTCTAACCAAACTAAATATGACAACATTTACCTTTGGCATACAAAATGGTTTATTCTATCGACAAAATGCTGCTATTTTGATTGCCTGAGTGTTTTCTTTTATAGTTTTAGAGCTGAATAGTTTCATCTTATATTTGTGATGTTTGTGATAAATAAAAACACATAATTATGTAAACTTTTTTTTTTTTACATCTTTCATTATATTTCTTACCCATGGGGGTTGCCACATTTTTGCTTGCACAATGCATGCTGGCTTGATGACATAGTTGGATCAAAGGAAGGAACAGGAGCAGCAGAGTTTAGTAAACACAGGAAGATTAACTTCCCGAGTTGTTTTTCTATCATGTTGCATTTGACTGGTGTAAATTTAGACAATACAATACTGTATTGCTGTTGGCTGTAATAAAAAAAAATAGATATAATCTGCATTGTTTCTAAGATGAAAAAACAAAAAGAAGAGTGCAGTGGGAAGGAGTCAAACACAACTTCCAAAACACCTACATTTGTGCTCTCAACATTTCTCTCCAGAAGACTTCGAGTTATTTTTACGAGCAAAATGAATGAAGGATGATTTGAGTGATGGTTGCTACCCTTGCAAGTTAAAAACAAATGTTGCGCTGACAATTTGCATCCACAAATCTCACCACTGGCTACCGAGTGAAAGACACTGGGAGAAACATCAGAGACAGGCAGAAGTGGGAGCTCTTAAATCATAGCAATGCTATTGCCACTGCCACTGGTACTGAATGTGAAACTACAGAACTGACACCAGACCAGACCCAAAAAGGTGTTGCCGGACTAAAGACTGGACCTGACACAGAGCCACAGAAGTACTTACCGGATCACACAGTACGATCAGAGGTACGTGTCAATCATTATTTCATTCATGAAGCTGAAGTTGGCAGCAGCACAACCGCCAGCTTCTTCGATTAACTCTTTCCTCTTCCTTCATTTGGTCCTCCTCATCTTCATTAGCACTTGTGATTTTCTACGCTGCCATCAATGTCAACTTGATCCGGTTCAAATAGAAAAGACTTACTCTTTGCTGTTTTGGCTGGATGAAGCGAGCATAATCGGACATGACATACGTCATTTACCCAGAATCCATCACAGTGGAATGAACATGGCGGCATCCATGGCAATATTTTATTTAAATTTATAAAAATCAAACAGCCCACAGAGTTCTGCATAGTTTTTACATCTAAAATAAATATTTCTCAAATAAACCTCAATGTCATCTGTAATTATAAACAGTGCAGTATATATCGAAACAGTATTAAGTTTGTTTCAGGTATTTTAGAGCTTCCATTATGATTATTATCATAAAAATCAATTTAATGTTACAACTGCATGGAGGCTGTTGCAACTTAATTTAGTTTTCTTCATAATCTTGCTCTGGATTTAATTAAGCTCAGTATACCAAAGAGACTTTGACATTGTGAGGCTGTTGTTATGACTCGTTCATCATTGTTTTTATCTTCAACATATTTTTGCAGTCTAAGCAAATGAAGATGAAAGGGGACTTTCCTGTCTCAGAAGAGGCTCTGGGTCCACCAGACCACCATCCAGTTCTGAGGATGAAGCTCCACATCGTCTTCATGGTGGAAGACGGTTTTCTTTAGCAGTTACCTGCTCAGCAGTACGGCTGCATTTAAAATGTGTGTTTCCAACACTAAGTGCTCAACAGACCTCTTGATTTGAAAATAATTTATTCCCCTTCTTAATCTGCCATTGCTCTTTCATACATTTTATTTATTGTCAGCTTTTACCCTGCAGTGGTCTGGTGACCTGTCCAGGGTGAACCCGGCCTCCCACCTGTTGACTCCTGGAGATGGACAGCAGTCCTTCTTATCATCCTGCAAGGACATGTGTGTTGGCTAATGGAAGAATGGAAAGCTTTAAAGGTAGTTTGTCCCCCTTAAGTCTCCAAACTGAGGAACCACACTTATGTTAATGCATTAAGTGATTTTATAATGCTATTTTTTCTACTTCTACCAGGCATCCGGTCCCAATCATCATCAGTTCTTCTGATGCCACATACATAGCGATTCCCCAACGTCTTTAAATTGTAAATTATACATTTTTTCTGTACTTTTTAAAATATAAGTGCTTTCTCTCTTTAATTGCATTACTGTTCTTCTTTGTAGGTTTCTGTAAAGTGCAGTGGTGCAGTGAATGGGAATGTTCTGTCATTAACGCTCACTGCTTTAAGGAGAAATGTCAGTTTGTCTGAAGTTATACTGAAATCCTGTGACATTGAATTAAAACAATATTTTTAAATTGTATTTGGTGAAATATTTTTTGTATTTCCTCTAAAGTGCACTTCAGAGGCACCTGCACAGACAATATGCTAATTTTACATTTTGCAGCATATTGTCTGTAAACTTTTAATATTGACAGTACAACTCTGCGTTGGTAAATTGCCAATGTACTCTTGACTATGTGACTATATTTAATTCAAAAGTACATTTTGTCACCTGGAGGATATGTTGAGTAGGTCCTTCAACCTTCAGTGTAATGGTATTTAATATATTTACTGCAGTACTGTAGTGTGTAGTGAAGCATGTAATGCACAAAGTAAAAAAGAACCAGTAGCTAAAAAGTGTACTTCCTTACACTTAATTTTTACTCATCAAGCATCTTAATAAAATATTAACAGCCATATGCTTAAAGTGTACAAAGAATACTTGAAATTGTTTCAGTTTAATGCACAATAATACACTTAATGCGCATCAAACTGTGATTTTCAAAAATGTAATTACAACTAAAATATATTAAGTACAAATACAGTTGTTTCAAAATAATATGTTTTAAATCAAATAATTGTTTACACACTTGAAGTAAACTGGGTATCAGTCTGGCTTCAAGTATTTGAAGATTTAATATATTTATTTTTCATAAGGTTAGTTCAGGAGTTTGGTCTTGACAAACCCAGAAATAAACACGCAACATTCTGCAATACACTAAACAGAATTCAGGAGCTTAAACTCATTCCACCACTGTCCTGTTATTTTTTCTTTTTTCAAAGTACACTGGCTGTTTGCACTGTGAAAATAATTTGTCTTTTAATTTTCTATTTTGTCACCTGTCTGTTCCCAGCTGCTGTGGATTACTTGGCAAAGAACATTAGCCTCTTCAGTCAGCACAAGATGAAGTTGACCAATCACTCGGCTGTGCTGGGAATGCTGCATGTCAGTACCGGTCAGGCCTACTAGTACTTTAAACAAACAGCAGCAAACCTGGCTGCCAGCAGCCCCTACAACTCCTGCTGCAACACAAAACTCACACAGAGGTTCCCCGCCAATGGAAGTGTTGTTTTTCCTGCAGACGAAGAGCCACAACACCTCTTGAAATATCCCTTTTACTAAATGTTTGGCACTTGGTGTGGAGAGTTTAGACTTTCCGTGGTGGTTCATGGGGCACCGATGCAGTTCTACATTTGTATTAAATAGCTACGTTTGTCTTGTTTGGTCTTTTAGGGAATGTAAATGTTGCAAACTGTGGTTGTTTTTGAAAACATGCTATTCTTTTGCCACATAGTGACCAACATTCATATGAAATAACAGCAGGAAGGAAAGAGACAGTGAGCTCGGGTTGTTCCAGTGTTTATTCATCATTCTTTTAAGTTGTACAACTTAACTTAACCATTACGTAAACTCAGTAGCATCAAAATGAATAATATCAATTTTCATTTGCTTTATATGTATATACTAAATGTGTGTGCAACTGAAGAAATTTTAAATTCTGTGCCAGTATTCCCATTACGTGATAAAGTTTTTATTATTATTATTATTCAAAAGTTTTATTTCTTCAGCTGGAACCATCCCTAAATTTATACTAAATTAATCTCTTTAAATTAATTTCTTATTTATTTAATATTTGCTTGATACAAAAACAAATAACACTGGTTTTGTACAAATAGATATAAACTGTATTTTATTTGATCATTTTCTACAAAATAAGAACTATGTTTGCTCATTTCCTGCCTCCAGCTAATTCATTTTGCTCTCACTGCAGTTCCTGTTGTGAGCAGGTTGCACCTGGTCTATAACCTTTGAGTTATTCTAAAATACTTACTGAGTCAGGGGTTACACATGATGTGGAGAGCAGTCAACATCGGTGTAAAACAAGTCAGTGACAGGATGAAAAAAAAAAGGATGAATAAAATGATGTGTATTTTGTGCCTTACACAAGTATGGAGAGGCGCTGGCAGGAATTAAAAAGTCCCATCTAAAGATTCATTACTGACTTTCACAGGCTGAACTGTAGGAGCTCAAATATTGATACTGTTATTGATAGCTTATTGATTGATGGATGCACATCGATCAGTGTTTACAAGACCATCGAGAAGCAGACAGAAGAATATGAGAGGAGGTTGTGACTGAAATAGTAAAGAAGCTGTAGACCTGATTGTTCCTGACCAAACTAAATTATTTGAATCAGTTTGTCCGGGTTTAGAGCTGCACACTGGGTCAAAGATGAGTCAAATTTGGTTTTAAAAAATCACTTCCAATCACATTATCTATGTGGAATGAATGCATTTACATAGTTTTCAAAAATACCCCATCTGTTATTATTTGAAATGAAAAAAAAAAATTCTGAAGCGAAAAAAATAAATGTAAAACTGCAAAAAAACAATTTGTCCAGTTTATGATTTTGTATACTTGGTTTTTACCTTTGTGAAAATCTTCATGCTTCCATTTTTCTTTCAGACTCATGAATTTTTCCCAATAAAGAATATTTCTCTTTTTTCAAAATTACTTTTTATTTTTAGATCTTAAAATGACACGACTTGCCATCAACACTAATTACACGAAACTTGATGGTGGGGTGCTACTTGCAAGTGATATTAAAACCTTTTCCACCGGCTGACTAATAATGTGGGTTTGAAAACTCTGATTTTCATCTATCAGATTGGGAAGAAAAGCTTCTAATCTTGTTACCAATTCAATTAATTTGTGGTCAATATTAAAGATAGAGATTGATCTAGAAGATCTGCAATGCCTCATATTTTTACCTTCTTTTGATAGGACAGATATGGAGTTCAGTTTATTGTCCTTATTGGTCAAAATAAATAAATAACATCAGAGTAAAGACCCCTGTCCACAACTTAATGCAGGGGGTTCAGAGGTTCAGGGCTCGATCGCTACAGTTTTAGGTTTTCAGGCTCAAAGTTCATTTGCCAATGCAATTATGCGATTATTAATAAGTCATTGCTGTAGTTGATTAGCTACCAGGTAGATTAACTACCGCAATCTACCACCGCTGTGGCAGATTAGCGCATTTAAATACCTTCACCTCTGCAACGAGAGGCTGCTGCTCAGTTCTCCTGAAGGATGAGACCGAGACAAGTACAGGAGAAGAAGGGCGACTGGTTTTTATCTCTTCCTGAGCTGCTCCCTCTAAGGAGTTTCCTTTTGTGTCTGCGTGTGTGTGAGCGTGTGCGCCCTTCTTATCTATGTGTGGCTCCAAGGACTTAGAGGTGTGTGGGTAAGTTGCAGGAATGTGTGTGCTGAGCAAGAGAAGAAAGTAAAGTATCTAAACAGTATAATGAAGCATGCAAGGTCATTTCATCTATGTAGGTTGCAAATCTAATTTATACAGAAAGAAATAGAGGATCAACTCTCTAGCACAGGGGTGTCACACTCACTTTCATTTTTGGGTCACATCAAGACCTTGTTTGGGTCTGGGGGGTTATTTGGGTTTTGTTCATTTGTTTGTTTCTTTATTCCTCTTTTATTTGCATCAGTCCTGTTTCTGTTTTACTTTAGTTCAGTTCTTCTTAGTGTTTCTAGTTATGTTTATTTCTAGTTATTCCGAGTTCCTCTAGTTTTTCTCCAGGTGTGTTACTAATAAGGGAATAACATTTCAGCACAATGTAGAGCTCAAAACAGTTGATTTTTCACAATACTTTCCCTTTAAATGAAATTCTTAAAACTCTTGTCTCTAGGGGATGAATATTTTTTCCCCCTTTTCACCTTTTTTATTTGCAAAAAATGTTTTGAATCATGTGTAATTTTGCTGTACAACACTCTGTGTTGTTCTTCCACATTCGGTTCCAATGAAACAGATTTATGTGTTTCCGGTTGTAATGTGATAAAATATGGAAAAGGTGGATGTATTGACTTACCGTCTGCATGGTTTATTGAACCTGAAGCAGTTTGTTTCTGCATCTACATTTAGCAACAGAATACAAAATGGAACATCAGCAGTGACTGAAAACTATCACTGGCTAAAAGGACACAAAAGGTAAAACAATTTTTAAAAACTGTCCTGTTCTCCTTATTCCTCATTTACGTTGCAGTGAAACATGAACAGCATTTAAATAATTCCTCTATAAATCAAATTGAAGTTAAATTTACCAAAGGAGAATGGAGAGGAAGCATTTCAGGTCAGAATTTTGAGAAGGAAAAAAAAAACGCTTTCCCTTATTTTAATTATTTTTTTTTTTCCACTAAAGCAGCTTTTATATTTCCAGGCTATTTGTAATTTTCAACAAACCTTTCTAGGGTTCTATTTTTGGTTAAAGGAAAAACCTAAATATTTGCTGATCCTTTTGGATTTGTTGAAACTGTACCATGCCAGTTGACAAGCTGCCCAGTCAAAGAGCTTATTTCTGCAACATTTGACAGCAGCTGAGAATGAAAGCAGACCCTTTTCTCCTTGACAAAAGGAGGCACCGAGTCATCTGCCCATCCTTCAGATGTCTTTATTTTCCAACGTTCAGGACTCCATTTCCTTGAATTTCCTGCATATAATTCAGAACATTTCTTTAAAAAAAAAAAACACACACACAAAAAAACAATTATTATTATTAAATACATAAGTGTGTTTTGTGAAGCTGCATCGTGTGGGTGGATGGGGGCTTGGGTTGGAGAGAGGGGCTCCCCCCTCGCACGCTCAGCCCCCTTCCACCTCCTTATCTCATGCCGACAGTAGCAGGAATCACAAGCAGAGGCCTGAGTTAGAGAGGCAGGCAGGCAGGCCTGGGGATATGGATCAAAGAGACAGAACTGGAAACCCAAAGCAGCTCTGATCCCCTACAACACCATCCTCACTCACTGGTTCTCACACCAGCATCATGCAGGAAGCGTAAAAGCTTTACTCCACCGATGTGGACTAAGTCGTCCTCTCACAACATTCCAGTGTGAAAGCGTGACCATAACAGGAGAACCTCATCTTTTTGATTATTTTGTGATTAGCTGAGGTCACGTATGAGATCATAGTTAAAGATTTGCTTGCTGTGTGATTGAGGAGAGACATTTTTTTCCCTGTGAGAAGGATGTAGTGTAGGCTGTTGTTGGTGGAGGGGGTTGCTTTAAGCTAACGGCTTTAAGTGAATTTATCCAAATAAGTTCACTTTGCATCTTTAAAGAGAGCAGCTAGAACTTTAAATGCAAAGCTTAAGTATTTTATTTGTAACAAAAATACATTGGCAGGGGCAGCGTTTAAGACTTTGTCCCTCTGGCAGTAAAACTTCAAACTATTTATTAGTGAGAAGTCTAACTGTGACAAAACTTTGGTACACATGTCCAGGGTTATGGTTATATCTTTGGTTGTTTGAGTTTGTTTTGGGTTTTGTTATTATTTGTGCTCCAGTTTCTTTCTGCTTTTGATTCTGACTTGCTTCTGTTTTCACTCCAGCCCCTTAGGGATTCTAGTTACGTTTATTTATTGTGTCAAGTCCTCTCCTAATTACTCTGGTTGTGTTTCTTTCTCTAGTTACTACTGAAGAAATAACTGCTCCAACAACAAGCCTTACACTGAACAGCTGTTGTTTTTGATTCTTGCATAATGGAGAGTCTTTATTTGCTCTCCAAACTGCATTCTGGTGATGTCTTCTGATTACTTGAGGTCTTCTTTTACCTCCTGTTCTTCCAGTGCAATGGACCAAGTTGACCTCGTCTTCCATAACTGGCTCCCAGTACTGGCTCCTCGTCTTTGGAAAGATCTGAAGAAGAAGCCAGTTGATTTCTGTTTCCTTAAGACCTGAGAGCATCAGCAAGGGAAGGTTCTGCTTCCGTCGCTGTTTTTTTTTTTTGGCTGGTGGGGAGTGAGATATAGATGGCGTCTTTCTATCCCTCGTGGGGTCACCAGGGGTGCTCAGGCAGGGTCACCTGGACAGGTCACCTGCACAGGTCATCTGGACAGGCCGCCAGTCCATCGCAGAGCAACACAGAGACAGACAGGACAAACAAACCATGCTTCGCAAGTGCATGCTTGTTTACCAGGCATGCACTCAAATGTGCTGTGGTGGTGCAAGGGTTAAGCACAACCCTTGCATATAGGCCTTAGTCCTTGATGTGACTGACACAGGTTTGATTCCCAGCCTGATGACCATTGCTGCATGTGGTCTCATTACTCTTTCCTGTCAATTCACTATTGAATGAAGTCCAGTAAAACATTCTCGTTTTTAATGCATGCACACACATAAGCAGAAAGACTTCAGCCAAAAGAACATCCCTTCTGTGTTCAGGTCTTTAAAACAGACTGGACAGAAGCAAATATGCTGCCATCTAGTGAAAGTTTGGTGCAATTGAAAATATATGGCAAGCCTTTGAAATAAGCATTTTTATTCATTATAAATTATTCCTTTCACCTTAAAACTGTTGAAACTTCCTTCAGTGCATCAGTGTCACATATAACTAAACTTTTACTGAAGTTTACCGTGCAAAAATATTTTTAAATTTTAATTGCTTAATTTAGAGTTTTGGCTAATCACAGTTAGTGTGTACCTTTGTATTTAATTTGTATTTCTTGTATTCTTTTGTATTTGCGCACTGTATGCCACTTTTCTGCCTGTAAGCTGCTGGTAACTTCAATTTCTTGAGGGAGTCTTCCCAAGGGATCAATAAAGTACAAGTCTACGTCTAACTCTAAGTCTAAATGCCTGTAAAAGATCATCTAACATTCATGAAGCAAGAGTTTACATATTGTAAAACTGAACAACTTCACTACAGTAAGTCTAAATTATATAATTAAAACAGGAAATCCTGTTAAATAGTCATTAATAGAAAATTAATTAACATTTTACAGTTAAGAATTTTATCCACTTTATATTCATATGAAGTGGAGGAAATATGTATTTGATCCTCTACGTACTTTAAATTTTTTATACAAAAAAAAATTAATTTAACACCTCATAATTTTACACAAACTTTATTTTAACAGTGACACAAAAGAAAAACTGAACATTACATAAAATGAGAAAAAAATTATTTGCATTTTATGGAATCAAATCAGTATTTGAGTCCCAGTGAAACATCGTTTAATACTTTGTGGCAAAACCTTTGTTGGTGAGCGCAGCAGCCAGACGCGTCTTGCAGCTTTTCAGCCAAGAGACACCATCACACACAAGTGCAAGCAAATTTGCTCAGGGGTCATTTGTAAACAGCTGATAGCATAATGACTATGACAGCTTATAATATATTTTTTTTCTTGTAAAATGTCAATTTTTTTTCTTCACCAAATGTCAATGGTTTTAAAAGCACACAGCTCTCTGTGATGAGTAGCAAAACAAAGACAACGCTCTCTCTTATCACACCTGGACATAAATATATATATATATAGAAAAATTAACATGATGACGGTGAAAATGAGCCAAAATACCTCCACAGGTAATGCAAATAAGGAATGCAACTGGTTGCTCTCTTTGTCATAAACACAATTCAAATGACTTCTGAGTAAGTGATTTTACATGAACTAGTTTCTTTCTGGACATCAGAGGAATCACGACTTGGTCATTTCCTTTAAGGACGGATTATTTAGTTATGTTTGCTCCAAAGCAAGAGCCTATCTCAAAACATGAAACATTTCTTTTAAAATCCCAATCATCAGAGCCTAAAATGAAGGTGCTGAATCGAACCTGACCGGTTCAGGTCTTTGAATCAAACTGACAGAAGCAAATATGCTGCCATCTAGTGAATGTTTGGTGCAATTGAAAATATTTGGCAAGCCTTTGAAATATGCATTTAAAATGCATAAGTTACAATGAACTTTTATTCATTATAAATTATTCCTTTCAACTTAAAACTGTTGAAACTTCCTAAAGTGCATCAGTGTCACATATAACTAAACTTTTAATGAAGTTTACCGTGCAAAAATATTTTTAAATGCCTGTAAAAGATCATCTAACATTCATGAAGCAAGAGTTTACATATTGTAAAACTGAACAACTTCACTACAGTAAGTCTAAATTATATAATTAAAACAGGAAATCCTGTTAAATAGTCATGAATAGAAAATTAATGAACATTTTACAGTTAAGAATTTTATCCACTTTATATTCATATGAAGTGGAGGAAATATGTATTTGATCCTCTACTGACTTTAAATTTTTTTATACAAAAAAAATTAATTTAACACCTCATAATTTTATGCTAACTTTATTTTAACAGTGACACAAAAGGAAAACTGTGAAAATGACATAAAATGAGAATTTTTTTTTTTTTTTGCATTTTATGGAACAAAATCAGTATTTGAGTCCCAGTGAAACATCGTTTAATACTTTGTGGCAAAATCTTTGTTGGCCAGCGCACCAGCCAGACGCGTCTTGCAGCTTTTCATAAGGTGAGCGCAGAGTCACTCCTGTCTGCAGCTCAAATCCAAATCTTTGAGGGTTTTAGGCGTGCTTCAGCTGGTGAGGCCGTTCCAGGATGTTGGTATGCTTCCTTTGGAGCCACCACTTTGTTTCCTTGGCTGGGTGTTTTGGGTTGCTGTCATGATGGAAGATCCACCCAGGACCCATTTGCAACGCCCTGACCGAGACCAGGAAGTTCTCATCCAGGACTTTGCCATACCCGGCCTCCTTCATCTTCCCATTGATGCGGTGAAGTTGGTGAAGTTACATATTTGGGCAAATCCAATCAAAAGAATAAAATGAAAAGAAAAGCAGAGAATGTGGGCTATAACCTGCGATGTTGATATCAATATATTTAAAGATATATATTGTGATATCATTCACTGACAGTAAAGTGCAGCCCTACTCTCTGCAGTAGGTTACCATGGCCACCGACGACAGCAGATCCTCCTGGTTCTGATTGGTTGATTTTTTTTAAGAGGATCTTGAATTTTTTTCACAGAATATCTATAACCACAGTGGCAGTTTAAACAAACATGTAAAAAAATATGTTATTTTTCAATAACAGATTTAAAAAAACAGCTTTGAAGCAGTTTTTTCCACTCCAGTATATCCAGTATATCCAGCGTACTGGATATACTGGAGTCACCATTTAACACAATCAGCTTCAATTATAATCTTTGGATGAATGTGACTGAATGTGATTGTGGCCCATTAAATTTTTTGTAAAGTCGAGGTTCTTTGTAATTCAGGTCAATATAAAAATATTGTAAAAAAGGACAATTCGGATTCAGTTTGTGTAATAAGTGATCTTAGTTAATACAACCACCAACCATTAATTAGATATATTAAAGCATAACATATATGGAGAGGCCAACAAACAATAAGAAAATCAAATAAGATGCGTATAAAAGAAATGACTTTGAATCCAAAACTGTATAGTTTGGACAAGACTTCAACATCGAGACAACAGGAGAGACACTGTGCTGCTGTCTGCTGCTGTCGGCTCCTCTGAACAGAAATGGGAGTAAGAAGTCAGCCACTTCACTGGGCAGTCTCTGAAAACACAAAGCGTGAAAGAGGTGGGACGGATTCTACATGAGTCTGCAATGTGTTCCAGCAAACTGCAAAAAATCCTCAACTATTTTTACCGGTGATACTTTTGCCCCTTCCTTCTCTGGTACTCCGTTTCATCCACTGTCCACACAGCTCCCTTTTCTCCTTCCACTCGCACAAAGCACTTGTGAAGGCTGAGATTGTGGCGTATGGCATTCTGGGAAGACGAGCAAGGAAAAGGTTTTGTTTTTTGCTACAGGGGATTCTGTGAGAGAGATGAAACGTGTGCAGAAAGAATTCGTTGAAACCTTCCATGTTGCTGTGTTGTGTCTGAAGTAGAAGAACATGGTGGTGAACCAGTTGTAAATCTCATTTAGAGTCCTCTGTTTGTCTGGAGACTCCAAGATAGACTACAAAATAAAGGTCACAGATAAGGGCAACTTATTGCAAGAAAGTATCAAGTGCCCTCACACTCATACTAAGCCAACAACTGACTTATACTGCATGCATTGTTCTGAACCTTGACGTCATTTAAAAGAAAAATCTATTTGCAAATCTGGTGTAAACTGGAATGTACTCACCCATCTTATCAGGTAAGCATAAGTGTATGGAGGCCTGATGTTGTTGTATTTGTAGCATTCAATACCTGGAAACAAATCTGCAAAATAGCAATCACAGGTCAACAAGCGAGTAAAGAAATACAAGGACAAATCAAACAATTTGTTAAACTTTGGTGACAAGTTAGTCCACAACAACGCAATGTGTCCAGCATCTGAAGTGTGAATCATAAGCAGCTAAGAATTTTATCCACTTTATATTCATATGAAGTGGAGGAAATATGTATTTGATCCTCTACGTACTTAAAAATTTTTTATACAAAAAAAATAATAATTTAACACCTCATAATTTTACACTAACTTTATTTTAACAGTGACACAAAAGGAAAACTGAACATTACATAAAATGAGAAAAAAATTATTTGCATTTTATGGAATCAAATCAGTATTTGAGTCCCAGTGAAACATCGTTTAATACTTTGTGGCAAAACCTTTGTTGGTGAGCGCAGCAGCCAGACGCATCTTGCAGCTTTTCAGCCAAGAGACACCATCACACACAAGTGCAAGCAAATTTGCTCAGGGGTCATTTGTAAACAGCTGATAGCATAATGACTATGACAGCTTATAATATATTTTTTTTCTTGTAAAATGTTGATTTTTTTTCTTCACCAAACGTCAATGGTTTTAAAAGCACACAGCTCTCTGTGATGAGTAGCAAAACAAAGACAACGCTCTCTCTTATCACACCTGGACATATATATATATATATATATATATATATATATATATATATATATATATATATATATATATATATATATATATAAATGTACATATTTATATATATATATATATTATACATTAATATATATATATATATATATATATATATATATATATTAATGTATAATATATATATTAATATATATATAGATATGTAAATTTTTCTATATATATATATATATATATATATATATATATATATATATATATATATATATATATATATATATAGAAAAATTTACATATCTATATATTTATATATTAATATATATATTATACATTAATATATATATATATATATATATATATATATATATATATATATATATATATATATATATATATATATATATATATATATATATATATATATATATATTCCTCTCTAAAGATTAAAGATTAGACAGGAAACCTGTCTAATCTTTTTATATATAAATCGCCATTATTTTAGACTGTGGCAGGAAGCCGGAGCGCCCGGAGAGAAACCTGCAAATTTCTTTTTGATATGTCATTTTTGAAATTTAATTACAAAATGTATGACTGACATTTTGTATTTACATGTCAGAAATACATTTAATTATTTCTGAGACTTAATTCTGAAGTAAAGGCTCTTGGGAAGAGAATTATGAGAGAGGAGATTCAAACCCAGGACTTTGTTGCTGCAAGGCAACAGTTGTCCCAACTGAGCCGCTGTGCAACCGTTTTGTTCACAAAATTAATGTTTTATTCACATCTAAGGAGAATTTAGAGGCCAATTACCCAAACAGTCATGATTTTAGACTGTGGCAGGAAGCCGGAGCGCCCGGAGAGAAACCTGCAAACAGGAAACCTGTCTAATCTTTTTACCCATCCATCCCAGAAAATTTTTAGCACCTAATTTAGAAATTTCTAGCTCCTCTCAGCTTTAACGCTATTGAGAGGAGGGGCTGTAATGGCCCCCTAATTGAACTACCAACACCTGAGAAAGAAAGGAGGAAGAGCAGCACAAAGTAAGATTTGTTCATTTCAGATCCATCTTACTTTGTGCTGCTTTTCCTCCTTTCTTTCTCATATATGTAAAGAAATCCTGTCCTCTTCATGTCTTCACTGCAGACAGCCGCTGCAGTGAAGACATGATCGTCCATTGCTTTTACTACTTGAGGTCCATGTGGTATGCAAGTATAAAACTTGGTCTGGTCAGACCCACTGCAGATGACCGAGGACAAATGATATACCTCTGGTCCATGCTCTCCTGGGACTGTCAATGTCTGGTTGGTTTAATTTTCTGAAACTGTGTTAGTCTGGCCGACTGCGGCAGGTGGAAGACCAACACATTGTTGTTGGTCAGGCAGTGCTTATAAGTCAGCCCTGCTCCACAGCCAGGACAAAGCCCCCAAAGTCAAAAAAAAGTGAAAGTGTTTTTTTCTCTGAACGAGGTGTTGGTAGTTCAATTAGGGGGCCGTTACTTAAAAGCTCTAAACAATCAGCCCGGCATGTGGAGCAGCTGCCCTCACTGTACAACTCCGTGTCGGTCCGTCCACCGAACGAGTCAAGCCAGACTAACACCAGATTTAACAAAGATCGAATATCCAATTCCCCTCCCTTTCCCAATTCCCTCTCTTTCAGCTCCTCCAGGACTGGAGCGATCTCTGCAGGAGAGACATGTTTGCCAGGGTTTCGAACAGTTGACAGAATCAATCCAGAGCAGGATGGAATGGGTGATGCCTCCAGGAACACCTTCTCCTGAGCGAGACATCGCTTTGTCTCGCTCAGGTTCAGGACAGACTGCAATGCTGCGTTCACCCAGCTGTTCCTTAAATAATTGGAGAACTTGCAGTAGTTGTTAGAAATGTTCTCTTGCTGTTGTAGTGTGGAAAACCAGACATCTGTTGGTTTCTGGCCAAACCCTTTGCTCCAAAGGATCAACGTCCCCCTCCGGGTCCGTTGATCCTTTCGGAGCGATACTTGCACTATCCCCAACGACTTTTCCCTCATCCTCAGAGAGAACTACCCCAGCCGGGGTAGAGCTCTCTGAGGATGAGAGGGCTACCCCAGCCGGGGCAGCCTGGTCGTTGGGGACCTCCACGAACTCAGTGGCAGAAGAAACCTTCCCCGCCGGGTCGGTTTCTTCAGTATCCACGGTACTGCCATTCAAAGGTGAATCCGTTTCAGTAAAATAATCAAATACCTTTTCATGCCCGATGTTACGATATAGCCGAGTCCCCAGCCGAGTGGCAGAGCAAACGTACCAGCGCATGAGAGAAATTAATCATTGCTAAGAAATACGAAGTCAGGAATGAATGAGAGTTCTGGATCGCGAATGTTCAATGTCTTGAGATTCCAACGTTTAAAGGCTCAGAACATCTTTGATCTATTGTGATGTATTGATGTCATCTATGACATCATCAATGAACTCACTGTAGTTTTTGTTTAAAACTTATTTAGCATGAAGAGATTAACAATAGATTTATATTTGACTGAACTGTTGCATTCGTATTTATACATAATATATTCATTTTGTAAGCAATATTCTACACTTGAATTACTCGCCTGATCTTTACTTTGTTTGACAACAGTGCAGCGTGAAAATGAACGGCTGAAATGTAATAAATGTTGCATTTTTGGCCCAAGTCAAACCGAGTTGTAACACTAAGGTTAGCTAGTTTTACTGCTGTATGCGAGTGTTTGAGTTGGGGGCGTGGCACAAGGAGCTTATCGGATTTAAAGTGAATGAGACTCTAAAACAGCTCAAGGCTGATTTTTGTGCATAAAATGTAATGAACATATTTGAATGATTATATTCTGATTTAACAAATTTATTCAGATTAATTTTTAAATTAGAGTAAAAGTGTGATCAATACAGAGTATTTGGGCCTACTAAGAAAAAATAAGCCATACTACCAGAAAAAAGTTATAATGTTATGACTTTTTTTTTTGTAATACTACTTTATTCTTTATTATTTCAACTTCTCAGTGACTTTATTCTCATAATAATTTTTTGTTAGTGTCGTAGATCAAAACTCTTTAAAACTGTACTAAAGATTTTAAGAAATCAACCCAGAACTCAAAATCTAATGCTTTACTTCTTGTTAGAGGGAAAATCCTCCAAATGTTTTCTATAAAATGAAACCAAGTTAAAGTTGTGTGTTATAAATAAAGGTTTTTCTGCAGCTGCGATGCTGCTGGGAGTCGTGGTGTTGGAGATCAACTGGTCACGGTGAAAAACCCCTGAGGATCTACAAGGCGGTCAGGAGCGACGCCATCGACATGGTGGTGCTCTAACGAGCTCTAGAAACTCCGAGTGACACCTGAACACACCGAGTGACGAACTGTGAAACCTGATGCATTGATGTGAATAATTTTATTCATATCGAATGAAAGTTGAAGTGTGGACATATTTCAGCAGCTTACTGTTCATTTCCCAAACAGAAATTTTAAAAATGGACTCATTCCACGTAGGGAACAGAATAACTCCAAAGTTGATCAGGCTGCATTTAGATTGGTTGATAAATTAATGACATTGCAGTTATACTGTGAGCTGGGGGTGATGATAAGGAAAATGCTGCATCACATGACTTACAAAAAATAAAATAACATGAGGTAAATTGTTTATATTTTCTCTTTTCATTATATATAACTGTATGTGTACCAGCAACATTACAGGCTGTAATGGGACTGGATAGAGCTATGTGAATTTGAAACTCTGCCAGCTGAGCAGATTCTACGGTAAAGCTTCACAATAACACAGAGCAGTAAAAGCGACAAAAGGACAAAACAAATGATGGTGAAATGAGCCAAAATACCTCCACAGGTAATGCAGATAAGGAATGCAACTGGTTGCTCTCTTTGTCATAAACACAATTCAAATGACTTCTGAGTAAGTGATTTTATATGAACTCCCTATGAAGTAAAAACTTCATAGGGAGGAATCACGACTTGGTCATTTCCTTTAAGGATGGAGTATTTAATTATGTTTGCTCCAAAGCAAGAGCAAATCTCAAAACATAAAACATTTTCTTTAAAATCCCAATCATCAGAGCCTAAAATGAAGGTGCTGAATCTAACCTGACCGGTGAAGATGTTGAGCTCCAAAACAGTTTTGGTTCTGTAGTTTGTTCTCAAACACATTTACCTGATTTTGTTTTAAAATTAGAATCGCCTCACTTAGTGAGGAATAAATGGAGATGGGTTGGAAGGTCCCCTTTTGTTTTGTCCTGATGTCTGTTCTGCTGACCCAGGTTGCTCAACGGTCCTCCTAAGAGCTTTGCCTGCACAACCTTTTCTTGGTTGTCCAATAATCTGTTTCCAAGTAAGGCATTAGTCATTTCTGCCTCCTGCTCGTCTCCTTTTCCCCTAAACTTTCACCTGCCATCTACCTTCAGCACAACATCAGATCTTTAATTTCAGTTCCGTTTACACCATCTAAAGTTCAATGTCAAAATCACATCTGTATCCTTTTTAGTTTCTTTGATTTAGCATGCATTTCTAATATTATGATAACCATAGCTTAGTAACGTGTGTGTGTGTGTGTGCGTGTGTGCGTGCGCGCGTGCGTGTGTGTGTGTGCGTGCGTGCGTGTGTGTGTGTGTGTGTGGGTGGGTGTGTGTGTGTGTGTGTGTGTGTGTGTGTGTGTGTGTCGTGAATGTTATCACCAGTTTACCTGGCAGAAGGTGTGTGGAGGCTTTAGCTGTCCAGTCATGTTGGAGTGTCTGATTTGGATTTTTGAGTTCCCCCAGTTGGATTCTGTCTTCGTTGATTACCTGAACCTGGAGGAGCAACAGAGGGAAAAAATGCCTGGCATCAATTCATATTTTCTGCAAAAAAAAAAAAAATTAAATAAAAACAGACATAAACTAATCATTTCATCATTTCTTATTCTACAAAACAGAAAATAAGATTTAACAGTGACATCTTGATTTTTTTATTGATTTTTTTCAGGTTTTGTCAACTCTAGTGGCCTTCAGTCAGTAACTCGCCCTTCTTGGAATTAAAGATTTTTATTTAGACTTTCCACTGATTACAATTACAGAGCAGATGTAAACATGCAAACATTCTCTTTAGTGTTCAAATATACAACAACAAAATGTCTTACTATCTACATAAGCTGAAATGATCTTACATACCAGGTTAGAGTAGCTGTTCTCTGAAAGATGAAGTTGCATTGCGAGAAGTTTTTGTTTCTCCAGGACAAGCTGAAAAATACAGAACATGTCGGGTCACATCAGCTTGTGATGAAATTTGTCACATATTGCAGCGTTCCAAAGTCACAGAAGAGGTGAAGAATTAACTCTTGAGTGTGGAGTTCAAACTCTGCAGTCCATGAAGGAAAGATGCTCCGATGTTTTGCATTTGGTTTCCCCAGCAGATTTATGAGATCAGAGTTTTGAGGTAGGATGTGAATCAGGTTTTGGTTAAGTTTAGGAATGTACTAGTATTGATTCGAGTCAGGAAAAATATCTGAGTTAAGCATGAACGTAGCTACTAAATTGAATGTCCTAACATGGACAGAAACACAAAACTGTGAGGAAAAGAAAGAAAGAGAGAGAGAGAGAGAGAGAGAGAAAGAGAGAGAGAGAGAGGACTGTTGCTGTAAATCAAAATGAAAGATGTATGGACATGAGAAAATGAATTTGTTTTGAAAAACCTAAAGCAACCTGCCACGTGGGACATCACCAACAAACATATTATTTTGTGAAGACCACACAATACTTCTTTTTTTCTATAAATACAGAAAATGTAAGACTGTGAAGAAATCACAATTAAAATAAATTTTCACCTGACGCTCCATGTACTGGACGATATCCTGCTGCACCCTCCACTGAGCAACGCTTTTGTCGTTGTGTCTGTGTTCAGAGTGGAGGTGCCTGAAACACAAAGTAATGCTTAGGATTTCCTCAGCATCCCAAAAACTTTATTTTAAAGGCCTGCCCTTGAAATGTGGCCTCAGTCCACTTGTGAAGCTCCCTAAATTATTGAATGGATTTTGCTTGTCAAAAGGTCGTAACATTTGACCATGATCCAAAGTCAAATTTCATGTCTTATCTTGGATATAAAGCGTTTTCACAACAACGAAAGGTGATATAATAACTATCTTATGCTTAATAGGTCAGAAATATATCTACTGGGGGCTGTCAACGTCTACGTTGCACAGCTGCATTATGGGATGCTGTTAGGGTTCTGCTTAGGAACTGACTTACTTTAAGAAAGTGGAGAAATTTTCCGAGACGACTCCGCAGCCTGGCCAGCGGCAAAGACCACTCACAAACAGTGCATTCATCCCTTCTGGTGTCCTGGGACAAATAGAAAGGTCTACTGTCATTCTAAGTGTTAACCATCAGTAGAAAATCTCTCATTCATCAAAGAAGTTGTTACATTGCGTTTCTAAATGTTATGTCCTTCCTTTTCCGACAACCACAAGAACCAACTTGAAAAACAGCCACCTTACATGAAACACAAAAGTGGCGTATTGTAAACACACCAGTGAGGCATAATGTTTTATTATAGATAGACTCGGTTCAATTGGGGACAAAAATTGCCGCATTTGTTACATTTTCAGCTGGTGTGGTTTGCTTGCACACTGCAGTGCATCAGACGACCCAAACCTGTTCACCTCCTCGCCTGTGATGACGCTGCTGAAGGAAACGACACAAAAACCTCCAAAGAGGACCAGCGCAGCTTCTTTCTTCACAAAATGTAAACAGAACCGGAGTGGCATCAGATTTTAGCGGTTGTAGGATTTCTCTTTTGTCTCTGATGAACGACCACAAAACTTTCCCCCCTGGACTAAACAGTACTGGTGTGTGGTGCTGGACACACATTTGTTCCAGTTGTACTTACCCAGAATGTGCTGCACTATAGTTCACTTCCTGCTTTTGGAGAGGTCTCCGGCCCACTTGCATCCACATAGAACCACACCAGAGTTTGCTTCAACCGAGCAGAGACCCAGGATGTTGGGCGGACTCAGAGTTCAAATGATCTACAGTTTGACTAAAGCGGACTAAACAGTACTGGTGTGGATCCACCCTCAGGGTCATGGGGTCGTTCACAGTGCAGACGATTTCAGCATCAAACACAAGCGATTAGGTAAAAATTAAAACCTGAAAAGAGTCCAGGCCTCCAGGAAGCAGTTCTCTGTTTGAAGCAAAGCGTATAACAAGGGGCTGGTTTCTACCAGGCTTGTTTTTTCTGTCACTTTGCTGCTTGTAGTCCCAGATTTCCCCACTGAGCAGCAACTCTTTGATTCCATTTCATTCTAATTCTTTTTAGAAACAAACTTGTTGGTTGATGAAAAATTAATATGAACCTGATGAGTTATTGCACAAAGTTCATTTGACTTTATAACATTTCCACAAATCCAGATTTTATCAAATTATTAATCTTAAGTGTTTTGATTGTTGCTGAGTAACTGAATGATGCTGCTGTTTTATAACAGTTGTAGTAAATACATTAAGTTGGCATTTACTCACCCGTTGTTGAGTCCGATCTTGACTGAAGGTTGCTTTGGATTTTCTCCACTTGGTGACAAAAGATAAAGGCTTGGATTTGGCAGCATCAGAGAGGAATTTGACCAGGAAAGATGATCTGTATCCACCTCCTCTTTACAGAGAGACCCAGATCCACTGCTGTCTGAGTTTTATGGCAAAAAAAAGCTTTGTTAGACTGTCATGTGCACATAGAGGCAATATGGATGGTAAAAGAAAGGCAAAACCAAAATCTGTCATTTCAAAAGACCTTGCATATTTTTGGAACAACATTGAAGCCGAGCGTCAGGTGGCATAATTGCCATGGATGTGCTTTTCTGACTGGAGCAAGTCACAGAAACATTTTCCTACCATGTTGTTGTCTGGAAGCCGCTTGTGGAACGTGACGCAGCACAGATGGCCTCCGCTGTTTATGCTTTTGTGTCTCATCCATTTTGCACCAAAACTAGAAACAAATATACGGCAAAAATAAAAATCAGAGGGCCACCAAATCCGAGCATCCATGTTTCCATGGTTCATCCACAAACTACTTTATAGAGCACAAAAAAAAACACAGATTTTTAAATAACTGTGCCACAAAGAAACATAGTGGCGCTTACATTTTTGAGACATTTATAATATCTTTACACATTTCCAAAGACATATGAATTAGGTAAACATAATAAGGCTGTATTAAAATAAGTTTTAAAGTAAGTTTGATTTAAATTTCCAATTTGTGTGCAATTATATAATTTACAACACAGAAGCGTTTTTAAGTGAATTGTTTGCAGAACTGATAAAATACATAACATGACCAGGTACGTGTTGTGCAGCTGCAAAACACAAAAAATCCCTGGACGAACAATAATATTGTTCTGCAATGGGAACAATATTATTGGGAATGTTCTGCAATGGGAATGAGACACTTTCAGATAGTTTGAAGTTCACATACAAGTTGCGTATATTTGGAAATGTGAACGACCACATGAAAAAAAAATTGGATTTAACAACAAAAAAAAATCTGAATTTCGCATTACAGCCTCCAGTGTGCGATAATTTAATTAAAATAGAATGAACCAGTCATCAACAAATCGTAAGTCAACTTGTTCCCATCCCTCATACGGGTTTCTATAATTTCACTGCTGCGAGGTTCGTAGACTGCACAATAAATTGTCTGATTTAGAAGCAAATTTGTGGTTACTATTTAGTTCACCTTTGAGAAGAAAGATGCAATGATCCATGTGCAGCACTGCTGACTTTGCAGCACCTTGATTTACCGAGTGTGCAAGAATAAACTGTGTAACATTGTGTTTTCAGTTGAGCACTTATTTGTTTTGGTGGGTTTAATCAGTCTCTCCAGGGGATTTCGGTAGCATTTGTGCTTTGAAAAGCTGAAGAAATGACAGAATGATTTGTTTTCTTTTAAAAGTGTGTATATTTCTAGATTTTGTGGTGGCACTGTTTCTACCAGTTGGGGCTTTTCTGTCTGGAGCTCTATGGCCTCTTTACCAATGTTTCACACAGTGTACAAAAACATGCTAACACAACCAAGTTGCCCAAAGATGGGACTATGGATAGTTTGTTGTGGGGTGGATCCTACTTCTTGCTCACTTGTGAAGTGCAACAGGTCATCCTGGAAATTGTGTTTGAAAAAGTGCTTTGCTAAATTCTTCTAAATAGTACATCTGTATCTAGATGTAAGCGTGTGGAATATTAACGTGGAACGTTCAGTTTGATGAAAGACAAAGGCAGGTTGTAGTATTTGCTCTCAAGTACATTGAATATAAATTCCAAAACACCAGAAGTTTATAAACCTGATGTCTTTGTGCTGGAAGAGCCTGAAAACCAAAGTTAAGTTTTGATATCATACAAATTTTCACTCAGATTTATTTATTTTTTCTGTGTTTTTATTCTACATAGAAAAAAAAATTCCATCCTGTTTTTGCCACTAGAATACAGAGAAATGGTTCTAACTTGTGCTTAGGAAGTGGTAAAGTTTGTTCCTGCATTGTTGGGTGAAGATACATGTTGCACACCTGACTTCCTGACGTATGTGGTGAAACCACTTGCCTGATTTGAGGTGGGGGATGGTAGCACGTCTCTCAGCCATGAACGAAAACAGCGTTTTTGAGTGATGAATATGTTTATCCCCACTCTTGATATATTATGCATTTTAATTTCATTTTCGTTCTGCACAAAAATATTTAATTCCACACTGCAAAGCAAAGAAGGGTAAAAACAGCTTTGCACCAAAAACACTGTTTACTACTCTTACATTTTCAATTTCAAACTTTATACATTGTGCTTTACTCTGTACTAGAGTAAAGACTTAATTTGTCCTGGGTTATTTAGCTTGTTATGTTGATCACATTTATTTGTTTGTTTGTTTAGATCTGGATACTTCTGCCAAATTTGCTCTAAAAGTGTGTATTATACAATACATTTTATTAAATTAAAAGTGAGAGTTTGTCAATAAAAAAACACATTAGATTTATTTAGGCTGCATAATGAGAAACATTTTTATAATATTATTTTATTTTATTTGAGGAAAAATTAAGTGAAAAAACTTTCCATTTGAAAATTGTTGTTTAAAAAAAAAGAAATTCTCAAATATATTTGCAAATATTTGAATTTGCAAGTATTTGCAATATATTGTAGAATATAATACTACAATTCATGTGCGAGGATACATTGTGTCCTGCACTTAAGTGTTTTTCTTCTAATGTACTGCGATATATTTTTGTTTCATAAGGGCTACTAAGAACGTCCATCAGAACGAGCGTCATGAAGATGTTATTTAGCCATTAAGTATCTCTGTGGACGATGTCATCCTCAGTTCTGCCTCTGCTTTCACCTGTTCACCTTCGTCGTCTGCGCCGTGGCGTGGCGGATCCCCTCTCCTGACCTCCTTCACATTAGTGCCTGTTTCCTTCAGCACAGGCGGCGTTTCTTCCATTATGGTAAATGTCTTTGTTCCTGTGTCCAGAAACACTTTGAGCTTTGGGCATTTTTCTTCTTCAGCAGTTTGGTGACTTCCCTCACAGGAGGATGCCAGTCATTTTTTTTCTATAGGAATCAATTTTAATTCAGAAGAATCCCATGAAATCGTTACTCCTGAGAGCGGGGAGCGCTGACGGTTCAACAGAGTTATGACTCCACGTAAGTTTGGCAACTAAAAAGAAACCCAGGATTGTTCTCCTCTGTTGATGATGACAAATACGATGTTCTAGCCAAGGTCATCAACTTGAGAAACGCTGGAAGTTGGAGTTTTCTCTGTGTGCGTGCACTTGTAGGTGTGTGTGCATGTGTGTGTATGTGTGTGTGTTTGTTTTTTACCACTACTGTCAAACAATTTCCCTCTAATTGGAGCCATTAAAGGCTTTGACTGAACAGAACTGAGGGAGTTCGATGAGCGTATCCAGAAACAACAAATATGTCATGAATGGTAAATATGTTTGTTTTACCCAAAAAAATGTGATGTTTCCAGGTTATTCTTAAATCAAATTTTGTCAAAATGATAAAATTATGTTTTGTGATTAATTAAATTGAGTTAATTACAGAAACAACCCAAATCACCTAAATGCTCAAAGGTTCAGATAATCTAAGAAGATGAAACTTTAGCTCAGTTTTAGATCTCATAAAGTGTAATGACTGAATATAGTATTAATTATAGTATTGATACTGTGATTAATGTGCACGATGTAGCAAATGTTGATATTAAAATAATATATTCTAAAGTCTGTAGACACAAAATTTAATTTTGCTTTGAATAAACAAAGATGCATATTTTCAATGCATGTCTACCGTGCTATTAGCTGTTTTTAAATAATTAGACAAATTTCGCAGGTGTTTCTTGAAATATTCTCCTAGTCTTTACATGCAAAGACGCTTGCAGCATGTAAATATTTGAAATGTAAGGATAGAGTTATCTCTCTTTTGCTTATCTGAAAGCCACATCAGGGATACAGCGTGCATTTATACAGCAACCCAAACAGCAGATACGTATCTGCAAATGCACACCCACAGACACAGGAATTCAGTAGAAAGTGAGAGCTCTCAAATGTTGTGGTTTTTCAGTGTGATTTCTTATTCTGGCTTTCATTTTTAACTTTGTGCTATAACTGAAAAAGAGTGGAGCGTCTGGCCTGACCCTCCCGCCTCAGAGTAGTGAGCTGATCGGTTCATCTCAATCGTTTTAATCTTGTGTTCTCACATGTGTCTGCAGCACACTGATATTCTGTATTGAAACTCAATATTTCCATGTGGGGATGCAGCTATGGGCCACATTATAGTATGGAAAACTGCCTCATACTGGCATCACTATGAATGTGTGGGTTTACTACTCATTTCAAACGACACGTCACGTCAAAGTAAACGAGCAGAACACTCTTGTTTTCAATTATTACTAAGAAATGTGTCTTGATTGTCAGACAGAGTTCGCCTTGTCTCAATATATTTGTTGTAATGTAATTTGAACATAGATATGTATTACTTCTACTCAGTTGATTGTACAAAAGTGAACTGTTATTGAATGTTTAAACCTTAATTTTCCTATCATTTATTCCACGTTTCATCTTGTGTGAGGGATGGAGACCTGGAGGCGGTGGTAACAGAGGTGGATGAACGTCGCCTTGCAGACTCATGTTCTCCCCAGTAGCATGTTTGGGATGACCTCTTGGCCTAATATGAGTTTACATAAAGAAAACCTACAAAGCTGAAAGAAGAAAATGGAAACTTGATGCCAAGAGGCACAACCTAGTTTAAAACTGGAATCATGCTGAGTGTAAAGGATTGGAGGTTGGCTAATTTGGTACAAGATATAAATCTGATTTATTTATTTTTATGTATTACAATCAGTCTTGACAATCCATACTACAAAACCTATATGAAGGAGCATCAGTAAAAGTGTTGCTGATGCATCCAACCCTACTGGGGATAAGGATGTAAGCAGACAGACGGACGGATGGATGGATGGATTATGGTTTCACATAATTTTCTTCTTGTTGGCCAAGTGTGAGTCAAAGCTGAAGGATGAAGCCACAAACAAAACCACATTAGTCAGCTAATTTAACTGACTAATGAATCAGTGGAATCAAATTCACTTTCACTGACATTGAACAAGAATTTGCTTCGATCTATTTTATTTCCAGATTAAGGATGTAACAGACATCAGGTCATCGTTGTGTGCATAACACATTTCGAAATCTATAAAATCCCTTTTCTATCTTTCTCATGTTGGTCTGAGCTTTATTTCCTGGTGGACACAGTTGGCCGCAATATTCACTGAGAATGATTTGAACATGTCGATATTTGAGGGAACTGGACTGGGCTGGTTTAAATCTCAGTTCTCTGACGGTTTCCAGTTTGTCAGTGTGAATGATCAGTCTTCTTCACGAACCAGGGTGACTTGTGGAGTCCCACAGGGCTCTGTGCTACAGCATCAGGTCCATTTTCACTGTTATGCTAATGGTATTCAGCTCTATGATCCATAAATCCTGATGAATCCAATCTATTAAGTAGCTTGATGTCTTTAAGACTCTAAACTCTTTTCTTTTAAATTCTGTCTTGACAGAAGTTGGGGCAGAAACCTGACTGCCCAAGTTGTTGATATGTTTTGTCAAAAACTTTCCTTTTTGGCTTAGGTTACCCTGAGTAATCGCTGTAGCGACGCTGCCGTAGAATTAGACAACTGCAGGATAAACTGGCCACTTTTTCTCACTTTCTTCTTTAACTACTCTCAAGTTTGCATGATTTTCTGTTTTTTTAACTGTTAACGTTTTGTTTTCTCGCAGCTGTTTTTCTTTCAATAACACTGAAGAAAAACCCGAAAATCTTAGTCAGGACAACAAACTCAACCACCAGAAGCCACAGCAGTAGATTGATCATCCACTGACATCACATGGAGGATAGAAAGTAGGCATCTGATTCTCTGGATTACACGTTCACCCTCCAAATATAACTTACCTAAAATCATCAGAAACCCTTAAGTTACTCTGAAAGGACTTAAGTATTTTTAAGTAATTAGAAATGACTTAAAATGTTAAAATGGTTCTCAATTCTAAGTAAATATTTCATTTAAATATATTTCTTGAAATACTTAAGTCAGATGTTTAACATATATTTTACTTAATGCTTCAAGTTTAAAAAGGGGGAAAAAAAATAAACTTTAAAGATTTGACTCATTTGAAACAAAAAAAAAAAAGAAATAAGTTTGACATGGTCACATTGTTGAAGACGGTTATTTAGTTTTCTAAGTACAGCTGGGAAAATAAGTGAAACTAGTGCTTTCCTGACAGAGTCAGATTAAAATGATTGTGATTTCATTGCTAGTTTACATTACAACTGGTTACTTATATGTTCAACAACACGTCAGTTTTACTTTTTGAAAATTTTCCTTGAAAATATCCAATTGAAAAGAGAGTCTGTATATGAACAAAACCTCACTTAACAATAAAGTCCCTTTGAATCAGGGAGAATATTTTTGCCACTAATTAAAATGTGCTGCTTCACATGTTAACACATGGATGTTGTCATGTATTGGATGTGTACGCAGCGTCACACTCACTAACTACCGTACTTGCTCACCTTTCTCTCCGTTTTCGACATTCTCCAAGAGTTCTAACTTTTAAAGTCAAGCAGTGAGGTTTGCACTTACCGTGCACAGAATCTTCCGCCCGCCGCTGCCTTCGTTTTCTGCCCTGAAACGATGCAGATGAAGATGTATTCCACAGGAAATCTATTTTTACCTGAAGAAGAATCCACAATGTATGTGTTAAGAAGACGACCAAAAGGTTTGTCTAAATATTCAGGAAAACAACCACAGTCAGAGCTTGAATTGTGTAATATATATATATATATATATATATTTAAATCTAAATTTATTTGACAATGTGTTACGTTTTTCTGACATTACAACAAAACGAGAAAAAGAATGCACGAAAGAAACAAACCTCACAGCAGTCTGAAGAGGAAAAGGCAGCTTTGACATCTACCCTCTGTATTTATGCAAATGGCTGATGTCAAAGGAGTTCGTCTCATCCGTGCACCGACTGAAGCCATGCAATATTCATTTATTTATCCTTGTTTTGTCGCTGCCATTTTTGACTCAGATTCTTTATTTAAGCCTGTTATGTTTTACGTTTTTCATCCATTATAAATCGGTGAAAAGAGCATTATAAATGAAATGTATTACAAGGTACATTTTGTTGCAAGGGCTCCATGTATGTTATTTGTATATTAATACAATTGATGTATTTGCGTCAGCATTGCTGTGATGAATTAAATTATATTTTGACTTTTTGGCTTAAAAGACGTGAGGTGGGGGAGCAACCAAAAGGAGAAATGATGGAATTGAGGACGTAAAATTCAGAAGCACTTGATTCAGTCAGTCTGATTAAAAGATACTTTATGACTCCCAAAGGTAAAATCAATTGCAAAGCACTGTCATCTAAGTTTTTTCGAGATGTCAGTAAGTCATTGTGAGGCACCGTCATTGTGTGGTCCTTACGGTCTGCAGTTAGACATCAGTACCAGTGGAAAAACAAAACAGCTAAAGACTTACTAAACATATTACTTTTAAAATTTCAAGCCACTTATGTGTATGTAGCAATAACATTAAGTTAGATGATAAATATTATCTAATGTGAGTGAGGTATTATTTTATTTTATAGTATTTTATGGTGCCACTCCGACAAGATGATGAATATTGTTAAATCAAAAACTCACAATAAGTGAAATTCTTCCTGTGTGACAGCTGCATGTAAAACCTCTCAAACTCAGTGTAAGAATATAAAGAACATACAGTTCATTAGCTGATAAGTTGCTCCCTTATTACAAAAATCATAAATAAGTAAGATTGTGTGAATTCTTTGTAAAAAAAAACAACAGCAAAAAACTAATCAGTGAGCTGTTTTTTATATAAGATCCACAGGGGACCAAGTGAAGTCGATGTGTCTGAATCTCCATCTCGGTGTTTCTGATTTGCCGTCTCATGCTGATCGGGTGAGAGACAGAGACAGCTGCCTCAAAACCTTCTCTTTGAAATGTGCCTATTTAATCAGGTGAGAACAATGTTTTGAAACCTGCTGACAAGGTTGCTGAACGAGGAGCTGCGAAGACATTTTGTCCTTTCAGTGTGTGAATCACAAAACACTGAACAGGTACAGTTTGTGTTCTGGTTCAGACAATGATTCATCTTTTCCCTCTCAGAGATGTTGGATGTCAAATCTTACTCAGCTAATTCGGTCCAGATTAGAGACATTGTATTATTCATTTCAGTGTGACGGTTATGAATTATCAGATGATATTGTCTTTATTACTAGCGTTATTGAAAGATACAAAGAGTCGTTTCGGGAGCTCGGGTGAGGTTATTGTCTAACCACCGATGGGTCATATGTTGGACTTCCTACCTGTACAGGATTTCATCATCATCGTCATCGTTGTGTAAAATTCTTATTTTGTCAGCAGATCTTGTATGGTGTTTGTGTTGTGGATGAAGATGCTGTTCTGGGTGTGTTGGGTGAACAGGGTTGGGCTGAGCACAAACCTCGGCAGTCGTTATTCTGCAGGACTTTTTCCGGAGATGTAAGGTCTCCTTGCAAGAAAGGTGGTTGTTCTGAGAGGGAAACGTTTTTCTGGTAGTTTAATGCGACATTTTGGTGCTGAAAGGGCTTCTAATCTAGAAAAGAGTGTTGATGTTTGTATTTGATGGTTCTAGTTGAGCCAAGGCCACTCGAACTCCAGTGCTGATTGATTCGTATGTAGACCTGCCTCAATAAGCAGTCTGGTGGCAGCTCAGGCATCCGCCTATGTTGTCTGTGATGCAGGAACATATTATCCTCTCCAAACGCACTAATCACAGGGATAAGGACAGTTATTTAGGCAAGTGATGTTCTAGAAACGTTGTCAATTATAGTCACGGTTGCTGCTTTGGTGATGTTGACTGCCGTCAAGATTTACCTCACTGGAGAATAAAGTTGTGCACAACCTCAAGAGGAGACCCTTCGGCTTACAATCAACCTCATGAACAGTCGGGGTTTAGCGAAGGACGTGACAAGCTACTCTCATGGTTTTCATTACTTTTTATGTGCTTTCTTATTAGTGAGGCTTGCATGAATTATCCCTTTGTCAAGCCTCTATTTCTGCAAAATAGTTCACTGTCGATATAAAGTCTAAAAATACTTTCTATAGTTGGAAATTAAGATACAAGTAAAAGAAACACACACAAAACCAATGTAAGACACGTTTGGCAAAAAAAAAAATTAAATAAATTCTCCTAAATGTAAAAATGTTTAATGTAACTGTTGACATATTAAAATATACATTTAAGACCAAAGTTATTCACACCTTTAGGCAGGTAACGTCATCTTTAATCTCACCACCAGGTAAAATTCTATTGAGGAAGCAAAAGTCCAGCTAAAAGGTTTAGATTAAAAAAACTAATGTTTTTAAAAGATTTTGAACATTGCATAGTTTTTAAGGGGGTCAGATATTCATGTCAAGGACATCGTTGTTCAGTTATTGTTCATACTTGTTCACCCAAAACCTCCTACAAAGCCTACAGTGATGTCAAATCCCAGACACACCTGAAGCTGTGCTAACCAAACAGTTCACACTGGTTAGCAAAGGACAAACAAGCTATTAGTTGTTTGGAGTAACTACATTTGTAATATGGTTGCTAAACGAGGCTTGTTACAAACCCATGCAATTTGACTTCAGATCTAATTTGACTGAAACTGCACGTTGTTATTTATCCATCCATAAGAATGGAGAAAATAAGATATTTTTAGACATTTTACAGTTAAACTTTAGGCTTTTGACATGTTTAATCATATGGTGCCAACAATAGGGTACAACTTACCAATGAACAAGATTCACCAAACCGGACGCTTCTAGTGTGCGTGAGTAAATGGTGCAGTGTCCCAGCGAAGAGTGTGCCATGGAGTACCCCAGAGATTGGTCCTGGGGCCACTGTTGTTCAGGTTACATGTCAACGACCTCACCTGTCCAGGGTGACCCCACCTCTCACCCGTTGCCCACTGGAGATAATTACCAATACCCAGAGGAACGAGGGATAAGCTTGTAAGATAATGGATGGATGGATGGAGTAAAAGAAAAATAAAAAGTATAAAACATATTTAAAAAGTGCAATACCACACATACTAAATGTCATAATTAGCAAAAAAAAAAAAAAAATCTTCTTGTTATTTTCCTCCTCATTGTTTGGAACGTTAAAAGCTAAACGAAACATTTGCATTTTCTGTAACTAATTTACGTTTTTACACCATGTCTGTGTTGGAAACTGCATCTCTTCAGCCAGAGCAGGTTTTTTTTGTCAACTCAAGTTATCAGTGCAAAATGTCACACCGCTCTTTTGAAGAGGAAACTTTAACAGCAGTAAGCGCTGGGGAAGCCCATTTACATACTTTGACATTCTAACAGGTGTCAGCAACAATTTCTGAGGTTGTTTTTTCTGTCGGCAAAGGTCATCTCACCTAAGAATGCCGCTGAGACAAAACTGAAGCACAACTTATTTCAAAGCTTGGGTTTTTTTTTTTTTTTTTTTTTAAAAGACGCTTTGCTAATAAATGGGTTTAAGAACTTTAGCGGTCGTCTCAACTTCTTGTCTTCTGTAGAAAACCTAAAACCGGGACTTTGTTGAAAAGGTTTAAGTGAATAACATTTTGCCAGCGAGCAGCAAGAAGAAACCATTTACTTATCAACAGTGTGTGCAGCAGTGCAGTGAAATTTATAAACTTTATGTCACGACTGCATGGAGTTTCTGCTTGTTGCAACTCAGTTTAGTTTTCTTCATAAACTTACTCTGGTTTTAATTCAGCTCAGTATGCCAAAGAGACCTTTTAAAAAGAAATTGCTAATTTTTGTGAACATATTGTCTGTAAACTTTCAATATATTCAGTTTGCTCACTTCTGTGTTGAAAATGCAATCTTATTTATATATATATATTTTATTTAATTATTTTACTTTAATTAAAAGGCCCTTATGCAATTCAATATTGGTAGCATATTTTTCCAGCATTGTAGTTACGTATATAATGTACAGAGTAATAAAGTACCAGAAGTGAACTTCATTGGCAATTATATTAAACCGAAAGCGTAATGGAGCATGTCGTTATTATTTCACAATTAAACCCAATAATTGTTTCAGCCCTAATGAATAGAATTTAACATGAGAAGATTAATTTTAGACAAATTTGGTACAGAAACAGTCTCTTAAATATACTTTTTTTTTCTTACACCGAAGCACGCAGTCGCATCTTTACTACAAATATGTACAAAAGATACATAGATATTGGCATGAAGGCAGGTTTTTCCACATCATTCTGCAAGCCAGTGTCTTGATAGACGTCACTGGCTTGCAGAATGCAAGCAAGTACATGCTACACAAGTACAGAATGTACATGCTACACATGCTACACAAGTACAGAATGTACATGCTACACATGCTACACAAGTACTTGTACATGTTGTGTACTTGCTACACAGCATGGGCACCAACAACATAATAAAAATATACAATATACACAAAATAACGGGACATGAGCTGAAGTTTGTAGACGCGAGTTTTAGAAGAATGTAATCAACATAACATAATGCAGCTGACAAAATAGATGAGTAGTTTGTCATCATTAGTCTAGAAAAAAAATGCTGTCCTCAACTCACAGGACCATCAAACCTGTGAGAGCACTATAAAAATAAAAGTGCATTCAATTCATGCCTAAAGTCCAAAAACATTTCAAGCACAAATGTAAGAGCTTCCAACTGTTTGTGAATTTACGCTTCAGCAAATCTGTCGACGGATGCCAAAATCAAAACAGCTACAGCGTAACAGGTGGGATGAAATTCAAGTTTGTTTCATTTGGTCTCTGTCGCTGCTCTCAGAAGAACATTTATAATTGCTGTTCAGACTGACTGTCTGTAAAACTGCATTTTAAAGCAGGGTTAAAAATACTCAGTTGTAAAGGCAGACAGAAGCAGAATCAAACATTTAACAGAAGCTACAGTTTAAGGTAGAAAACAACTACACAGTGAATTAAAACATTGTCATGTGAACATAAAAGAAATAAAAAAAAATTTAAAAAAACTTTAAACTTAAAAAAAAAAAATTTAAAAAAATAACTCCAGGTGTCATTGCTCTTTTTAAGGTAACATTCAGCGCAGGCCTCTGTCAAAACAGGTACTTTCGACATGATTCTGATCCACAGCGACACTCCACTCGAATCCGTTTCTTTGGTGAGGTAGGGAGTCCTGCTAGACTGAAACTGGAGTCCATTTTGGTACTTTCTGTGTCCACTGGATCAACTAGAAACAAAGAAAGCAAGGCTCGCGAAGAAAGTCGGAGGTTTTTGTTTTTTTTCTTTCCCAAAAGCAGACTTCAATGATCTATAACAGAATATACAAACGTGAGTAACACTTACGTTGCATCTTGTAGTCGAACGTCAGCTCTTCTCCAGCACGAATCGCCCGAGTTGAAAATAAAGCGATTCTGGGAAGCCTCTCGTCGATGTTATCAATGAACACATTGAAGACTTGCAGGTTTGGGTCACACTATAAACAGAAAAGATTTTCAGGCTCAAACACAAGAAGAAATGCTTTTACGTATTTTGAAAAACCGTACCGCATTTACATAATACCATTTTGTAAATGGCTATTAAATTTTAACTGCAAGTTGCTCTTAACATTAAGCAGCTAAAACTATAATATTAAAAAGGTTTAAGACTAACCAAAATGAAAATCTCAAAGCCTGATACAACCATGAACAGACAAACACAATTAAGTGATATACATTGAGCATCGCAGCCCAGATTTAATGAGTTGATTTGTCATTAAATCTGCATCGTATAACATAGATGCTGACAATGATGAGAGAAAATCAATTTCTCTACTTTTATACAAATTAGGGTTTTTTTAATGGTCGTACAGACGTAGAACAGACCATAGAAAGAGATTTGTTGATGGAACTAAAATGAGCTTGTGTGAAGAAGATGCATTTTGTCTATAAAGAATTAACCAGCAATGGAGAAAGTGTGCATTATGCATTTTATTTGTATACATAACACAGTTGCAGCTGTAGGTTTGGATTTGTTGTAATTCTATTATTGTAATAGAATAAAGCTTCTAATAATAGATCCCCCCCTTAATTATAAGGGGTCAAATGCCCCTCATAATTAATTATTAGTCGGTTAATTGATTGTTTTACTACCTGGCGCCATGTTTTCTGGCAAGATAAATTTTTTGTGCTAAACAATGATCTCACTTCCACCACTTCTGTTAACAAATATTGGGTGCTATTAGCACAAAGGAGTGACCAAACACCCTCTTTTCCCTGTACATATCCAGGTTTTCACCACTTTTCAGGGGACCAATACTGACACAACACATGGATTACAGCAGCGCTCCAGCTCTGTAGCTTAGTATAAGGGTAGCTTTATAAATGAGCACAAGACAACTATGTCCACAGCGTCACCAGAGATCCCTCACCCCCCGACCGACCACCACCTCTTCTTACCTTCAGGACGGCGTTTCAGGGCAATAAAGACAAGAACAAACAGACTAAATAACAGTTTCTACCTCAGAGCTGTTGCTCTGTTGTCACGAACATCCCGAGAGTTTCTATTGGAGTTTCATATTATGTTGTCAATATACTTATATCTTCTTTGCTGTTCAAGAGTTAACATTTTCAAGCTTTGTTGTTCTTTGTGTAATGACAAGAGGAATTTTAATTCAAATAAAGTAGTGCCCCGACATAGTAATTTTGATCTCAATTACTAATTTTGTTAATTATGCCCCTGGCACTCACTTATAGTTATTCGTTCGGCAGACAGAGGTACTAAAAAATGTTTGGACCGTGTAGTGAACACACTCTGCAGACACTTACGCTGTGATTGACGAAGTGGGAAATGTTTCCTAAGTGAGCTGCGTCCACAGTGTAAACATCTTCCACATAGTCCAGGTCAAAGAGGTACGTGGAGCCCTGGCAATCATAAAAGTGGCCCCTCTTCTCTGCTTCATCTGTTGTAATGATCTGAGGAAACGATGGAACAAGTAACACAACGCAAAGACGCAGGCCTAAAGATTCACATGTGTGTAAACAGTTTCTGAAATTTACACGTTCCAAACTGCACAAGAATAATAGAGTGGGCAAATTGCCAAACTGTACATCATCTCATAAATATGAGATCCAAATTTTGTAATTATGACACATGGAGCCAATAAAACCTTTAAAAAAAAGCAAACTTCATAAGGAAGATGTACCACGTTGTGTGCACTCTGACCCATGATGGAGGCTACACCATTGTGTAGAAGATTGTGCTGCTGCTTTTGTTGGTTTTCACTGAGTTTTTATTTTTCCAGAAAAAGAACATTTTCATCTAAATTGGTATATTTCAGTAGTGCAGCCTACAAAGTTAACATTTATAGAGTCCAGTAACTTTGACGGACGTGCGTGTCTTTACTGTAGTGGTTTTGTGCCACTGGGCCAAGCCAAAAAGACTGAATTATTTCCATTAAATCTGATAACGCTCAGATATCCAAGCCTTTCAATTGCCTTCAATGCAGCATTACAATTACAATTCTCAGATGTCGCAGGTCTTCAACAGCCTTGAACGTGTCATCTCATTTGTGTTGTGGATTTGTATGCAGTTTGAAACCTGTAAATTTGACCAATAGTGGTGATCAGAGGACTCGGTGGCACCAGTGTGTGAATGGGTGAATGTAGTGTAAAGCAGTTTGGGGGTCGGCTGGATTTGATAAAGCGTTAAACAAGTACAGGCCATTTAAATTTGAGAAACTGCAGCACATATGTGGATCCTGAGGTACACTTTATGCATCGTGTTATACACATTTGTGAATTGTGTCATACACTTACAAATGTTGTTGTAGGCCTGTGAATCTTATTGCACACATATATCTTTGAGACTCATTCAGTTCCATGGACTTCACATACATTTGATTCGTTTTGAAGATCGTTTGGTTTTAAGGCCCTGCAGGGTTTTGCTTCTTTCTGCCTTTCTGAGCTGCTGCACCATTCTTCGCCCTTCTGCTCCCTGCTGATCAGCTGTTCTGCACTCTAACACAAAACAGGAGGATCCAGGTGCTTTAATCCAGGGAGAGAACAAAAGCATGCAGGATGCCGGCCCTGGAGGACCCACTTTGGGTACCACTGCTGTAGATGTTTCTCCGTTTTAAACACGTGATTCAGACGAGTGCAGTTCTGTTGTGTTGAAGCAGGGAAACGCCTAAAACATGCAGGGCAGGGTGCCGTAATGACCAGGGCAGGGAAACACTGACCTTACATAAATAAGGTCAGTGACTGCAGGTCTCTTCACCGCAACACAAACAGGAAACTAAACACCAACCTAGTTTTGTTGAGCTGCAACTGTTGACAGAACAGCTCTTTTTAGAATACCTTCATTTCATCACATCAAGAATAGAACTATTAGCTAAGCTGTAGTTAGTGAGCAACACACAGGGCACAAAAAAGAAAAAGAAAAAACAAGTGATCTAAAAGAAGATAACATCTGAGCAGGTCTCACCTCTCCAACATACTCCATGACAAATGTGCTCTTCTTGATGTGCTGCAGCGTGCGGACGCCCCAGCCCCGGCCGTTCTCCGTCTTAAAGATGCACAGGTCGAACTGGATACCTTTCTGCACCACCCTGTTGGCGCAGTCAGGACCACAGTTGCATCGAGAGTTGCACTCGTAGATGGGCTGTCCTGGCCGGATCCGCACTTGACCCTTGTCGTTGTAGGCCATTCGATGGAGTGAGGCCCCCGGGCAGCAGCCGTTCACCGGCTCGTTCAAGCAGTCCCTGCATTCGCAGCCGACAGCCATTTCGTTGATCACAATGCCTGGACCAACTTTGTAGTTGTTAATGTAGGTGAAGTGTTTCGGAGGGCCATCTTGGTCCACTTCGTTTATGACAAAAATGCGTCCCGGGTGATTGCGAGTCTTGTTTAAATGGGTTTCCCACTGATGCAGACTCAGACGAAGTTTGGCTTTCTGAATCAGCATCAGGACAGTTTCTTTATCCAACCTCTTGGGGAGGCCACGCCTCTTTTGGCTCTTCAGAATTTGATCCAGGTCCAGGTGGAATAGTTTCATTAGCTTTGGACATTTGAGGTTTCTTTTGGGTTCCCACGTATTGACAGATGCAGGGAAGCCTTTCCACTTAACAAAGTAGAACTCTTCTCCCTGAAACGCATAAAAACTTCAGTCTTCCCAAAGACTGATCTACACATCCTTCATCAAGTTAAAGAGAGATGACTCAATACAATTTTTTAATATATTTATATGCTGCCAATTCACAACAGATGCCTTGAGGCACTTTATATGAACACAGATTCAGCCTTGCCAACCCTGGAAGCTGTGTTTTGTTTGTTTTTTTACCTCACAGTGGCCAACTTTTATCATCCCCATCTCGAATTGAACCACTAATGTGGGATTACTCTTCCAGTGAGGACAACGCTTGCAGTCTTGTTGTCTTCTGATTACTACATTTGGTGAGATGTTACATTTCAAAGCTTTTATCACTCCAGAGAAAAAGTTCAATGTGTTCAGCTCGATGAGGACACAGTGGATTGTCTATTCAGCCGTCAATGTAAAATGTCTTGGTAAAAACATATTAGGACTACATTTTGTTTAGCACAGTCAAAATGATGGACACCAAAAATGTCTAGCGCCACCTTTGCTCCAAACTATTGACATTTCCACCCCCTCCCACCATCTAATTTCTCTTTTTTTTTACTTATTTGTGTATTACCACCATAGCTTGGTATGCAGTTGGTTTAATGCATAGCACTGCAGTGTAAAGTGGTATCGGTTCGGAGTATTAGTACTTAACGCTGGTATCGAGACATCACTAATGTTTGTTTATGAAAAGTGTAAGGTGTAAGAACCTTTTTACTTTCCAAGACCGATAAGAAATGTATAAACATATTTGACTAGTTCAAACTTTGGAAAGGGTCTACAACAATATGAAAGGAGTTTTTTATCCAATTAGAATAAATTTCTATAATTCTAAAGGATACTTAAAGAGCAGTCCTCTAATAAAAATAGATTTTACAAACTGAAATCAACATTTTTCAGCCTGCTTGCATGCAAACATAGACATTGAGGAATTTCTTTTTCAAGTTCAGATTACTTATATTCAATTACTCATTGTTCTAATAACTTGTTTTTTGATACTGCTGCTTTACAGCATAGCTAAGCTCAGTCATAGCATAGTGTCGGAATAACTAACAGTGTGCTTTCCTACACTGGTTTCAAAATAAAAGGCGTGGGAAAGATAACACACAGATCTTCAGAAAATAAATTGCAGTCGTTATCTCCAGGCACACTTTAGCAATAAGTCTGGTGAAGCAAACAATATTAAAAATAAAAAAAGGAATGCATGTATTAGTAAAACCTGGCTAAACTATATCCTCTGAATATCAGTTAATAAAAAAAACAATATTAAGAGAATGCATCTTATTTCTTGGCATAAAAAAACTGAAAAATGTACAGAACCAGTTATATTTATTGGTAAAATAATAATCCCATACCTCCCTGGTCCTCTTGTAATCACAGAGAAACTCCACTTCATAGTCATTAACATTGGCTCTGTTGACATTAAGCTCTTGACAGTACAGCCTCTCCCCACGGCAAAGCGTCTCCAGCTCATCCACAGTTATCTTGCAAGGGACGCAGCAATCTGGCGATGCAAAAAATAAATAAATAAATAAAGATGGACTTAAAAACGCAAAGTTTCAGTGTAATTGAAAAGCAGAACCCTGGGTACATCGTTTGCTTTTGTTTTTGAACATGTGTCTCCTGGCTTTTTGAAGAAAACACACAGCTCATTATTTAGGGTTATTTTGGGGGGAAATATTTGTGTTTAGTGTTCTGGATGAGCTAAATGACTCGTCCAAGTCCAGATCCGCGGACATTTAATCGCTTTCCCGCGTGCAGCTCTGGCCGTCCTGTCCCTCTTCCTTTCACAACAATCTCCCACACAAATGGCTACATGCTTCTTCAAACGCGCACCATCAATCCCACTAAAACTGGACAACCGAATTCGTGAAGAAGCGCAAGTAATTGCACTCGTTCAGCAGTCGCGACGGAGAAGAGACTCTGCATCACAAGAACAAAGTTGACAGTAAAGTCCTGTCGCAAAGACGGTCAGCAGAATAACAAGAACCCTCACGCTGCAATTTCCGAGCGAAGGACACCCAGAAAATACAGTTAAACACTCGTGATACAGTACCTTTCGAAATTTGCGCCATGTTTTCCGCATAACCGCCAAAATACATTAAAACGCCAGTGGCGAAGACCGCCCTCCAGCTCGGATCTTGGCAGTTGCTGATTGGATGAGCTGCACCTCTTAGCCAACTGATTGGTCCAAAAGCAGAAGGACAGGAAAGACGCCCTGCTATTGGCTCGTTCGAGATGAACGAAGGAAAAGGGCTGGTTGAGAGGTCGTACCGAAGCGATCTCGTACCTCAACAGGGGAAGACAAAACAGTCAGTGGTTTTCTAAAGCTTTACTTCTGGATAGCAGCACAAAACAATCACAAACTTCTACTTTTGCAGCAGTAACCAGAACACACATTACAAAATGGAGATGCTTAACTTTATTGACATAATACTACATTAATATTTAGCAATCTGACCATATGTAAAACTGATTTGTAAATCTACACATTACAAGGATAACAAATATTAAAGATGCAATAAAAAACATATCTGGAGTGTTGCTCTGTCCGAGTATGAAAGCCCCAAATCATCATCATATATATAAGTAACCCTTTACACTGCATCATTGGGCATTAAATCTTTTTATACATACCTAATAACCTACTTATTTCTTAATGATTGAGTGAACAGAACTTGTGCGTGGTCTCACCAGGAATAAAATTAAATGGCTCTATATAAATACAGTTAACTAAAAAGCAAAAAAGAATGTGAACTCTTTTACAGGACACTTTTATTGTTTACATTATCTCAAAGACTGAACATTTACAGAAATACTCATGGACTAAAAATTGCACACACACATACAACAAAACCATAATATGCAAAATATAATAAAAGAAGCATGCAAACATTTGGTGAACAGGACCAGTTTAAGAAAATAAACTGTGACGACATGATGAAGGATTTGCAAGTTTAGGTCATTATCATTTACAGTAGTTTTAGAAACGTAACATATTTGTGTGTTAAGTTTTCGTGTAGTTCAGATGTGAACTACACAATTCATGCTCATTACAGAACCTCGTTTTTATTGTTTATTTCAGTCACATGGATGCATGTTGATACAAAAAAAAAACAAATAAATCAAAATTCATGGAAACATTTTTGTGTAAAATAGTTTTAATGATGGACAATTCACTGAATTAAACGATAGAAAACCCAGCAAGCAAAAATGATCCAGTGGCTTGCCCAGTTGAGTTCAGACCACCTCTGAATGGTATGCATCGCTGCGTAGCCCTTAAACAGAAATTACAACAGTTACACTTTTATTCAGATCTCAGCCTTTTCTCCAAGGAGTAGAAGACTGTTGTGCTTTCATTCTGTGTACAAATCAAGTATGTTTGAAAAAGAGTAAATACACTCGATAGACCTGGTGGTCAGTGTAGATCTTGCATAGTAAAATGTGCCAGGATATTCTTTCCTCAATGTCAGAGCATTGGCATTAAGAATTTGAAAGTTAGGACAGGCGTGTCACTATTTGGTCTTTTGTTTTGAACAGCATGTACTAATTGAATTCTCTTCCAAAACGTGGATGGAGGTCAGTCCTGGCTGAGATGTCCACTTTAAATTTCTGTGTTCTGCCGTTTCATCAGATATAGAAAAGAAAAATGACATTGTGTTTCTTCCCCTCAGCAATTCTAAAGTGTCAACAAAAAGCTGACTTGTACATAAAGTCAGGGTTCCACTCTCCTAATTTCTAAATACATTTCTTAGGTAAAAGTTCTTTATTTATTAAAGCGACATAAAAGACCTTTAGACTAAAAAGTTAATGCGGAAGTTATCTGTCTAGATTATTATTTAGCAATACAAAGAAATGAAAAGAAAATAATGCGACTGTTTTTCTTCATCACCATCATCAAGACCACATGCAAATCTATCAGAATTGTTTACCTCTTCTACTTCCTGTTCATCAGACCCAGGATCGAACATGGAGCCCAAGTAGGTGAGATGGAAGACGACGAGTAAACTGAACACTAGATTCAGCAACAGCACCCAAGCATTCTAGAGAGTAGAGCAAAAACTGGAAATAAACAAGTTTGAGTTAATTTAACAGCAATAATAAAAACAATGGGGCCGCACCTTCTTGTGTCGATGGCTGCAGTCAGATGCACAGGGCCTGGACAGAATGCAGGCACTAAGGATGTATGCAAGCTTCTTTCTCAGAACTGACAAGCGGCAAAAAAAGGTAATCATTAATTCATCAATTAGCTAAAAGGAAATGGCATTTTATTTATGCAAAAGAAATGTCCTGGACTTTAGGAATATGAGGTAAAGGGACAGCAAGGAAAAATGTGTAATAGCAGAATACTTAGAATAATTACATTTAATACTAATTTGAGTATAGAAGGGAGTTGAATGCTAAAGAAGCAGACAGGAAAAGGTACAGAGTGGTGATGAAAGTTCAATAAAATAGCTAAACAAAAACTGACAAAATTTACAGGGAAAGCAGGGAGCCAGAGCAGAACAAAAAAAAAAAAAAAACCTCCAGAGTCAGGAAACAAAAAGCCAGCAAGGTGAAGAGGTACGTAATGGGATTAAACAGGAGGAACCATTAAGGAGGAATGAGAGCAATGGATAAATACTAGGAGTGTGAATATTGGGACAAGGGATTAACTGACTAACAGGTAGTAGGTGTGAGAGGAAAGAGCAGATGGCAGGCTGAAGAGACAAAAAAAAAATGGCACCAAAATAGAAACAAGGCTGATCTAATCAAAATAAGAGACTAAGGAACATAAAAATAATAAACAAGCCCCAAAACAACTCAACAACCCAAGACCCGGACAATGACCTTTGGGTCATGAGTACAAGTATTTCTTCCTGTACGCAGAAGCTCATTTCAGATGAAGACGATTAGTGTATTCTGAGTTTATGTGGCTGCCAGATGATTACATACCATGTTCAACATATGTGATGAATCCCAGTGTGAGCAGAACAGCTCCCAGGTGAAAACTCAGGCCCTGAAGAAAACAACAGCACAAAACAACCTTAACTATTCAGCAACTTCCTTTAAGAAACAAACAGACTGAAGTTATATTTTGCTTCTATATTTTTATCACTTATGTATGTATCCACACACATGTATGTATCCTTGGATCGATGGAATAAAATTGACTAAATAGAAGCTGTCTGAATTGAAGTCTTCTGGTCTGCTAGCATACAAAATGAAAATTACATTCGAAGAAATGTTCAGTTTTTAACCCTTTAATGCAAAAGGAATCCATGAGAAAACCAGAGTTAAAATGATGTACTGTTTCAGAAATTATTTAATATGTCATATTCTAATTCATAGAGTGAAGGCTCCTGCTTATGTAAACGCCGGGTTACAGTCTCACAGACTTTTGCCCTTCCTGTAAAAGTTTTGCATTAGGAAAAAATTTAACTTATTAATCCCAGTAAAATTAGCTAGCCCAGGAAGATGACAAAAACCTCAAGTAAAACACACACACAAACATCCATAGCTTTATGCATGGAATTAGTTTCACCCATCTCATTCACCAGAGACTTGTGAATAAAGAAAAATGCCTCTGTGACTGACATGGAGGAGGGCGCTGGCTGTGTATGTCACAAGGATTGCAGGGAAGGTTCCTAGTTTCATGGAGGTTTTAAACACATCTGAGAAAGAAAGAGAACACATTCAAACCAATTATTAACAAACAGAGCTCTGTTTGCCTTCCAACAGATGTGAATTCTAAATCTGAGACAAATGAGAAGCTACTAAGTGATTCAGCAGAATTAGAACCATCTTAATCCTGAGTCAAGATAGTTAATTACATATTAACAATCTTGATTATCTATCAAAAGACAGTTAAACCATGAAGCCAAACATATTCACCATTACACTGGTTTGAAAAATGGGTGTGTTTGATTTCAACAATAATATCTAGTAGTATTGAATAAGGGAGGCCATGACCCACAGGTTTTTAACCACTGAGACATTGGGATGTTCCAGGATATCACGACCAGCACCATGGAGCGAGGCATTTCCACGCTCAGGGGCTTCACTATCCTCATATTCCTGCACAAAAAAATCCAAAGACTGATTAGAAATAGATCCAATCTCCATTTACTGAGTTTGTCTTTTCACAAATACTCCACTATAAATTAGATAAGCCCAGTAGCGAAGCTCAGTGAAAGTTACCATTGGATGTTGTCTTTTTCTTCTGTGAAACCCACTCCTGCCAACATGCTGGTGCCTTCACTTAGATGACCCACAAAGTAATTACTGAAGTGGAAGGACACTGCAGTCTCATAAGCACGCAGCCACCTGTACGGGACACATATGTTCAGCTAGCCTTCGTCTTCCTCAACGTCAAACACTTGACGTTCAGGAACTTAAAATGAAATCAGTGAAGCACAGAAAATCTAACAATACTTTCATTTCCAAAAATGTTTTTGCAGAAGTAAAATAGTTAATAAAAACACTAAGGTCATCTACTCTAAAGTAAAATGAAAGAAATTAGCTGAAAAATAGTGCTAATGTAAACCCCAACATCTATGTTTTTCACTTCCTTTTAATAGTTTGTTTTTGTAGTTGTTGCAACTTGGACAAAAAATGCAGGAGTAAATATTTGTGACATTTTGGTAAAACGCCAAAGAGGAAGAAAAACATAGAAATCTGGGACAGAATAAGAAGAGAAATGGCTTGATTCTTGGTAAAAGAAAGATTCTTTTTAATATCAGGGTAAGGCCTTGTCATGTTGTGGGTTCTGGTGGATGACCCAAACGCAGTGAGGCAGAGACGGAGAGGTGGCCAAGATTTTATAAAAAATTGAAGACAGAAAATGTACAAAAATCACAGCACACAAAATGAAGAAAAACCAAAAAGTAGCATCCAGAACTCCAGTAAGCACAAGAAATGTTAATGTATCCATAATTTGCATGAATTGGCTGTGCCTCCACTGTGGCCTCCACTGTAGAAATACACCAGTAAAAATGGACGATCAGCAACATCGCAAGGAAAACGTCAGCTTGATGCTACAAGCTATACAGACTGAACTACACAAATTCCAAAATGGAAACGAACAAGACTTCCAACAATTAAAAGAAGAAATTAAAGAAGACATAAAAACTGCATTGCAAGAAATAAAAAGTGAAATCTACCGGAGTATATCCACTAACAATGAGAAAATCAACACACTCGAAGATAAGCCAATGGAAGTCAAAGCACAGATAGTCAAGACAGAGATACTGAGCTTAGCAATGAAGGATGCTCTGGTTAAAGTAATATAAAGCCATAAGGAGACACCAAGGAGGTTAACATGGTGTCTGATGACTGTATGTTTGTGTTATTATGATGCAAGTCACTTTGAACTGCTTTGTTGCTGAAATTTGCTGCAGATAAGCTTGATTGATCGATTGCTTACTGGATTGGACAGCGACTTCAGGCGCCATTACTATGCATTGTCCATGAACCATACCATTCTGATGCAGGATGAGCATGAATCTGTCACAAAAATGGTTGTAGCTCCCTTATTTGTTATCCGACTTCTGTCAAATATGGTTTAAAATGAAGCCAAGAAAATTGCCGATACTTGGATACGTAAAATGTGTTTTCTCCCTTGATAGAAATCTATCAAGGGATTCTGATCGATTCAATGAAAATGCAAGTGAGGACTAAACACATTTCCTTTTTATGTCGGTCATGCAGTTTGTGAACTACTTTATAATATTTTTTCCCGTTTGACAGTTGTTATGTCCTGATGTTCAACAAATCAAAGAGGCAGTGCAGTTCAATGAACTGTCAGAAATTACAGAGCACCACAGCAAAGGGAGCATAATGCTGACAAAAAGGTGAAAAACAAAAAACCACTTATTTTCTTTTCTTTCTCTCCGTGTGTCGGCTTTACTCCACACACACAGCAGCATTCATGGCAACTAACTTTTTTTTTGTTAAAAAATGTTCACTAAACTGTGAAATGAGATTCCTTTGGACAATGGTGTCCTATCATCATAGTGTCAAACTGAACGAAAATTTGATGCTACTGAATATGTCATGTTGAAGCCTTACCCCGTTCAATTGCATCTTGGAAGCAGAAAGAGACAGACACAGTGTTCCTTAAAAAATAGAGATTTTTAAAGCTATTGCTTTGGACAAGACCAACAGGATTTATATAAATCCAGGACTTACTTTTGTGTGACAGAGTTCCCATATACTGGCAGGAACAAAGGGAAAAGATATGGAGCGATGCAGGTTGACACCAGCAGACAAATCTGACTTTTCACGAGTCTGACAAGGGAACTGGACAGCCACAGGTAGCTCTGAGAAATGAACCATTGACTCATCACCGAATATGACAATCACCAACATAAACAGAGATGTAAATAAGAATTTAAAAAAAAAACTCACCAGTTTTGGACCATCAAGTGCATTTTTGTAACTTGACAAGCTGATCCATGGACCAAACACAACAGTACCCACAAAGAAGACATAGCCAAGGAACTCAGCAGGGCCTGGCAGGTTATTGTCTTTTCTCCTGTCGAGGTCGAAGGCCAGCGAGATGACCTTCATGGACACCACCATCTGAGAACCTGACACAAACACACTGTCAGAATGACTCTCCTTTCAGAATGAACTGTTTTACAAACTGTGGTATTTTACAATTTAGCAGAAACTGATAGCGATGGGAACCTGTAATCTGGTATCTTGATTAGTGTGTATAAATATCTTGTTCCAACTGGGTACTTATAATAATAAAATTATATTTCAATTTTAAAAAAGTCAGCTTCATACTACAATTATGTTTGCAGCTTAATGACAAATATAACGTAAAAATGTTTACTATTTCACGTTGAGATCATTGCCATTACTGTAAACTTACATTTCTCACCCATTCTCTGAGATTCACTTCTGGACTCTGGCTCTGTGTTTCACTATGTCACTTACAGTCAGAAGAGACATTGACAAATCATTTTGAAACTAAATTTCTCACGGATATGAATAATTTTGTACTTACCTCGTATTTTATTCCAGGTTCCCATGTCGAAAAAATGCAACTCTCTGAAATAAATCAAGAAGACAATTCCTTCAAGCTTTCAAAGGAATCTCTATTCTACATATTGCACTTTCAACTTCAGACAATTTATTTCCACACAGCTAAATAACCTTTAGAAGAGGATACAAGTTGAAAGCTCAATTTATACTATCTCATAAACAAAAGCTGCCCTAAAGACAATTTTAATGGTATCTTAGCTGATTAACGACTGGAAGACTTAAAAAATATATTTTTTTAATATCTCAGATACCAAAGCAGCACAAACGAAGCACCAACCACTCAGTCTACTTGCTGAAACCTGGGCTGTGAGCTTCACTCAGCTACAGACAGAGAGAAAACAGAAAAACAGTCGCGAAAACGTGAAAAGGCAGCAGTGACATCTGCCATTTTTTTAAGCGTGATGAATTTCATTTTGGTGGAAGCGGTTTGCTCTCCTGCAAGCAGCAGCAGGTACAAGTAGAGAAAGCCTAAATGTTTAATGTCCTGACCCCTGACACGAAGGACAAATCCAGTCATCACCGAATAAAAGTTGTTGACCCGGTCTGGATGTCAGAGTAGAAATAAGACTACACTTGGTCAGGAAAAACTTACATGATAGTCAGAGAGGGAGAGAGAGAAAAATACAGCAGATAAACACAGATTTACTGAAGATGCATATGAATGCAGTTCATGGAAGATAAATAGAGATGAATAGAGAACATTTTCCAGATTTCCGTCCTTAGGAATGTTCTCCCAAATATGTGGACATATTCAAGACACGTCCAAGTACTTCTTTTAAATCTCTTTTCAAAACACATCTGTTCTCACAGGCTTTTCATACAGCTTGGGTTGCTGGTTTAATTAATATCTCTCTGTGTTTTGTTTTTATGGTTTTTGCCCGTGCTTATGTTGTGATTGTTGGTGTAATTATGAAGCACTTTGGTCAACTGCTATTGTTTTAAATGTGCAACACAAATAAACACTGTAAAGCAATATTTGATTCAGGACACAGCAGAAAGCCTCATTTCATATTGCAATATTATTATTTTTTGACTCCTACTAAAGCACAAAGAGCTCAAACAGTGTTTTAACACCCCACAAATAAACTGTGCTGTTTTTGTGCACTGTTCTCTCACCCAATGAGAAGATAGACGAGGATAATGACTGAGAGGAAGAGGCCTTTGTTGCTAGAGTGTCTGCAGAGCAGGAGGCTGAGGTAACAGATAACACTGAGCAGCAGCACCCACACCATGTGCAACTCCAGGAATAGGAACAGGCCAAACAGTCCGATCAACGTGGACGCAACATGCTTCACCGCTGACGCGACTCCTGGGTGATGGAAACAGCAAAGCATTAAAAAAAGATCTACATTCTTAATAACCCATAGAGACTCCAGACATTAGATTTGTTACATAATTTAATGAGCCAATAGTATTGTAAAATGCTGCTCAAATTAAGTGAAGATGCATCGGTTGAGCATTTTTCCCTTCACTTTCTTTTTTCAGTCGTAACAGAAACGAGACAAATCAAGCTGATAATTATGGGATTTCAAAGGATCCCTGTTCATGTGGTACTCAGAGGGAAAAATAGGGGCTACAAGTGTGAAAAGGCCAATTAAAAGCAAAATGTGTGCGATTATACAAATATTAACATGGGAAGCAGTTACACTGACCCAGCCTGAAGCAGACTCTGCAGATGAGACAGAGAAGAAGCAGCTTCCACACCTGCTGCAGGCTCTGATGTGACGTAGTGAAGCCACAGCTCACAGCCAGCTCCTGCCACATCATTAGCCTGGTGCTTAGGTCCATCCTTCACACACACACACACACACACACACACACACACACACACACACACACACACACTGTTTTTATATAGTGCTCTTGTACAACTTGTTCAAGCTATTTCCCTGTTATTATAACCTCCAATCATTTTTCTGTCTCGATTGATTTGCAATTCACTGATGTAAACAGAGTGCTCGTTATAAATAAAGTTTGCAGGTGGACAAAAAAAAAAAAGAGCAAGCCTCACCTCTCCTTTCTGGAAGGGAAACTCCGAGGTTTCCTCTAAACCACGGGATAGCTCTCGACCGCCAGGTTGAACCAGGAGCCTGACCAGTCACACATCCGTCTCACACTCGTCAGAGTTTTGCACAAGCCTCCTTTTCGGAGCATCTCGGACGGCTGCGGCAGAACGAGTCACTTCTGCTCCCTGGGTACATGGATCCGGATCCTTACCGGAAATAACGTGATTTTTTTTTTCCCCATCACAGGAAAAGACGTCATCCGTGTGTTTTGAGAGCGGGAGAGAGCGGAGCGTGAAAAGCCGCGTCCTGTTAGCGCCTTGCTAGTGCTGCTGACCCTGTCTGTGCGTCAGCGCAAGCGCCATATTGTGAGTGGCGTGACCTCCTTTCAAACAATACAATGTGCCAATAAAAGGGGTTTTCTGGAGTTTTTCTCGACTCTTGACACACAACTACTGATTCTTGAGACACATTGACAACAATCCCCGGCAGCAATTCTGCTAAACTTAAACTTAATTTCTGCTTCATATTGAAATTGCAGTTCTAAAACACTTCTTTTTTTTCTTTCAAAATACACACGACTTTCTGCATTTGGAGCAACGTTCATGAAGAAAATCTTTAGTTTTCTCAAGGAACACACTTCCAGATTGTAAGCGGTCTGCTGTGCACACTGATCCATCACATGCACAAGCTGTCACAGACGCATGGCCCGTCTCCACACTGTGTGGAGGAGATGCTGTGGAGTTGAGCAGTTGATGCTTTGCTCTTAAATGTGCTCAAAATATGACACACTTGTTTTAAGAGCGTGTAGACAATAGACTCTTCATACCTGGACTGGATTATTCTCAATTGATAGTGGAATATTGAAAACCAACTTTGTGATTCGTGAAACCTTTATTTGATTTGTGAGACTTCAGTAAAGAGGGATTTCAGCCCGTTTTATGCATCTGGAGCACATGTGAACTGAACTCCTCCTTCCTTGAAATGCTGTTACTTCCTCTTTTAACATTCTGTTTTCTTTTTTTTATCTTCAGTGTACCAAGATTTGATCTCGCGTTCTGTTTTTTCTCTGATACCTTCATGAAAGGGCATCAACTGAGATGATGCTTCCAACAGCTTAATGTTCTCTTTATTCTGGTTTATATTGAGATTTTATCTAATTAAAATGACATTATCTCCTTATTATGAGATAGTCATCTCATTATATTGCCATACTATCTCATTTTATTGCCCTATAGTGGTGGAGCTCCGCCAACCAGTCGCCGTCATCATGTTCTTGTGCTGTTCCTGCACCAGTCCACTTGGACCCTGTAGCCACCAGGCAGCGTTGAAAAAAGGATTAGTCTCATATTGTTCTAAGTCAATAAACACAGGTGTAAAACTGTATGAATCGTAGAGCTAAAGGAAGAGAACCAGCAGGCTTCCTGTTCAAAGAAGGCGAGGCCAAGGTGATGAGTGCTGGTCAGTTACGGCAGGCAGAAAGTCTCATGCAGCTTGGATAACTAGTGTGTGGAAGTTATTTCACCTTGATGTTTTATGGCAAATGGTTCAAGTTTCAAGGTTTGGCCATGCCAACATGCTTTGATGTACTCAAAAGAATTTGATAACTTTTGATCTTCTGAGTGATTATGAAGCTGTTGGAGGAGTTTGCCAATCTGCAACATGCAAAGGAGATAAAATGGTTGCTTTGATTCAAAATGGCTGACTTCTTGTGGAGTTTGGACCTTGGCTCCAAAATATTTTTTTGTAGGTCCGGACAAGATACACATGACTACCAAATGTCATGATTGTCGATGACTTGGGACTGGGTTTTTTTTAAGGATTTCTAGAGGAGGCTGTGAAAGAATTAGAGCATGCCCACCAAATATTGAACTGCAATCCCATTGATCAAAAGTAGTGAGTTTGGTGCAGCTTGGCTGAAATATGTGGAATTTAGAGCCAAACTTATGGCAAAGACGTGGCAACGCACGCTGTTGCCGTGCGTTGCCACGCCTAGCAGCGAAAACTCTTTGTGCTGTAAAGCAGGGGTGGACTGGCATAGAGGACTATCTATCCCAGTGGCCTCAAAAGCACCTTCAGAATGTACCTTCTTGCTCCACTAAGACAGCTTTTAAGAGACAGTAGAGCATGTTTGGTCTGGTCTCTCCACCAGCTACGCGAAGTCAGATGATACAGCTTATATCAGCCTAAGTGAGGTTAGCATTGTTTTATTTTTTCTAACTTCAAAATGTTTTTTTCTTGCTCTGGCAGTTGAATATTATTTACACAGCACTTTAGCATTAGCAATTGAGACTTCTTTTTGAAGAAGTCTTTAACTGATAATGACCCAGGAGACAGCCAGGGGGTCCAAAGATCATAAGGATTCCCCTGCTTTAAAGCCAGAGAGACCTGTTATCTGCCATCTGATGTGAGATGATCTTGATTAGATCAAGGAGGTCAAAGACGGAGCTTTCCAAGAAAAAAAGTGACTTCCACCCAATTTGAGTATAGGCTACAGTGAAAAAAAAATGCAAATGGACTAATAATGTATGGAACCAGTTTGACTCTAAGTTATAAACAGCAAACCCTCAAACTGTTCCTAAACGAGTCTTGTCTCCATCTGGTGAAGGGTCAACATGACACAGAGCATCATAAGTGATCAGAGTTACATGCTCACCACCGTATTTGTGTTTATACTCTGACACTGCACTATTTTGGAGTTGGTAAACATCTGTACAATGACAAACAATAATAAATTCTCGTTGTGATTCCATGATGTAAGCCAAATGCTCTCAAACACCGCACAGCGCCATTGACGTGTGTTTAAAACAACAGGCTGTCATCCTGCCAGGACTGGCATTATTTTCTCCATCCAACCCAGTGCTGGACTGGATGGCTCTTTAAACGCTGACATGACGTCACAGACTGGGCAGGGGAAGTCCCAACCACGGCAGGCCTGCATCTTTCCCGTCCACCTGCAGGGGGCAGTAGAACCAGCCCTCTGTCCGTGGTGCTGAAAGCAGGATCGGCTCTGTCCAGGGTGCTGGAAGGCTCATGGGGCCTGGATCTCATCCGTGGACACCACTGGAGAATTCAAAGCTTCGTGCTGTGTTCAGGTGCTTTGCTTTTGTAGTTTTTTTTGTTGTTGTTGTTGTTGTTTTGTTGCGTGGAGCATCGTTACTGAGGGCGACAGTCCGCCTCCCTAGATATGTCAAGGCGGAGGGGGAGGGGAGGACTGTAGTAAGGTAAGGCTTTGGTTCACCAACAAAGAGCTCTTTTATTCTCTGTTCTTATCTAATCTCAAACAGTAGGGATTATGTTGCGTCTCATGACGAGCAGGGTGGAGGTGACACCAGGCGGAATCAGACGTTTTCTGCCCAGTTTTGTTTCTGAGGCTCGATCCCAATATGCGCACGCTCATTGCTTTCAAAAGCTTTTTAGTATTGGATGGTCTTTATACTCTGCTTACCGTTTTGGTCTACCGCTAACTAAAACCGTGAAGAAGAAAAAAAAAACAGTGAAAGGCCTCGATTGATATATTTGTTGAGAATGTCAGATTAGCAGAGGGAAAGGCCTGCGCAGGCCTTCACGTCTCTGTTGTCACCGCGCTGAACGCCTTCACTCCGCATGTGCGTCCTCATGTTTCCTTTTGTGCCACAGCGCGTCGGGCTGCCCGGTGCCATCACGCAGCCTCTTTTCATCCAAATGCATTTACACTGTTGTTGTTGTCTTTTGTTTCATCTATTGTCGATTCTGGGAAAATTCATCTTGGTTTATTCGTCATGTTTTTTTATTATTATTATTATTATTTATTTTTTTTTACGTTTTTACATTTTTCTTCACCTTTGATTTGATGACATAATAATTGCTGAGCTGCTTATCAACCCACTTCCTGTCGCAGTTATTTTTTTCCTCCTCCGTTTTGTCCCAGCCCAATATTTTTTTTTTATGAATTCATAAACAAACCATTTTGCGTCGTTGTATTTCAAACACAATATTCTCCCATGTAATTCACGAAATACTTTAAATCATAAAGTTTTTTTATGATTTAAATTTGTTACTTCAGCTCTAACTTCGCACTTTTACAGTTTTGGACTTTTTGATGGAAAAAGAGCATGATGCTCACAGTTACGTTGATATGTCAGATAAAAATAAAAATTCATAAAAATTCACCTCCACAAAGCTGCAGTCAGCAGAAGTAAGACATACAATAAGATTTGTATGTTGCCATATATATGCATATATGTTCTAAGGATAACATATTTATATATATACAGTAAATATATATATGTTTTTTGTGTGTGTGTGTGTTAAGATCCTGTGTTGCTTTGAAGTTTGTTTATTCTGTTTCTTTTTATCAGACCCCTCTAACAAAGACAACACTTATTCTGTTTTACTTTGGTTCATTTCCTGGTCCTTGTGTGCTCTTCCACGCTCCCTGTACCATCCATCCATCCATCCATCCATCCATCCATCCATCCATCCATCCATCCATCCATCCATCCATCCATCCATCCATCCATCCATCCATCCATCCATCCATTATCTTACACACTTATCCCTAGTGGGGTCACCAGGGGTCCCAGGATGCCCAGAGGTCAACAGAAGAGAGGCGGGATCACCCTACAGGTCGCCAGTCTATCGCAGGGCAACGGACACTGAGACAGACAGCACACACACTCACACCTGGGGAGAATTTAGAGAGACCATTTAACCTGACAGTCGTGTTTTTGGACTGTGGGAGGAAGCCAGTGTACCCAGAGAGATCCGACACATACACAGGGAGAACAAACAGAAAGACCCGGGCCAGGAATTGAACCCAGGACCTTCGTGCTGCAAGGCCACAGCTCCATTGCATTCACTCTCCCAGTACTTACTTTCACTCCTTGCCAGTTCCTCTCGTCTATTCCCATTACATCCTGTTGTTCTTCCCCTCTGTTCTCTGCTGTCTTCATTGGTTTTTGTCCTTCTCTGGATTCCAGGCTTTCTTTTGATTTTTGTGAGTTTTTTTATTCTTTCATTTTTTTATGAAATCTTCAGCATAGCTTGACGTTTCCAGTCTGATGCATTTGGTCCACCCACTAACCCTTATCATAACAACAGGGGAATTTCAATCATGCGTCTATAGAAGTTATTGAGCTGAGCAGGGAGTTCAATCATTTTCAGTTTCTTGAGGATAAAGAGTCTATGATGGGCTTTCATCACCAGGAAAGACTAGTTCATCAACCAGGTCACATCCCAGGTGATGCCCAGGAATTTGATATTGTCCAGACGCTCCACCACCTCTCCAATTGCAATAGGTGGCTGCACTGTCCTCCTGCATCTCCTGTAGTCCACTATGACCTTGTTGGTGTTGCTGGTGTTGAGTACCAGGTTGTCCAGTGAACGCCACTGGGACAAGTGTTGGATCTCTTTTCTGCACAGGGTCTCATCAGTGTTTGTTATTAGACACACTGCGGTAGCATCATCTGAACCCTGTTGGTTCAGTGGAAAGCTGCACAGTCGTGGGTCAATAGTGTAAAAAGAACCAGGCTAAGCACACATCCATGTGGTGTACCTGCAATCAGAACCAGGGTGGAGCATGTTTGACCCCCTACTGTCACCACCTGAGACTGGTTGTTGAGAAAGTCCCTGATCCAAAGGCAAATTGCTGTTTAAAGTCCAGGATTATGGAGCTTCGCCACCAGCTTTCCCAGGATGATGGTGCTAAAGAGTGAACTGAAGTTCAGCATCGGTGTCAGGATGCTGAAGTTCAGCATCCTGACACCGGAGACGCCCCGCTCTGTGGCAAACTGGTACCTGTCGTGACCAGCAGGAAGGCCATTCCTAATGTGTTTCAGGATGATCCTCTCACATGTGATGATTGGGGTTAGTGTGACAGGGCAGCTGAAAATGTTTAAAGAGACCCTTGCTAACAGGTCAGCACATGACCTCAGTCCTCCCCAACACTTTGTTGGGGTTAACACTCTTCAGAGACGAAGTCACCTGGTTGAGTTGCGGGAACGAGGGCTGATGCTGCTCCAGGTGGAAGGGAGCATTGTAGGAGTTTCATCTGTATGCAGGGTATGCCTGTACAATACGTCTTGTTAGACAAGACGCACTTTTGAAATGTTTAAGTCTAACCATGACTTACCAAACACTTTAAAGAGAATTATGCTGATTGGAAGCTGATAAATATGTTTGTTGACATATTTTTATTTGATTTCCAAATATTTCCTCAATATCAACTCGGCTTTAACACTGGCATTTCCCAGTGTTGAAATGAACAGTGTAATCTGTGATTATTTTTAGTTGACGGTCCAATGAGAAAGAAAAGAAAAAAAATCAAACGCGTAACATTTCTTGAGCTTCAACAGAAAATGTTGCTTTTTTAGAGGCAGAAAATCAGAGTGCTCTCTAACATGCGGCTACTGGTTTTACCCATTATGTTTAAAGTTAGCTATGAAATCAAATAGCCAAGCTTGTTCTCTTTTCTTGGATCAATGTGATCCAAAAAATAGAACCCAGTAAAGTTTGTATTTTCATTCAGAAAGGCAGAATGTAGATTGCTCTTCTTATCCGAGCTGATGTCCTATTTTGTGTCCAACTCTAGGCATAAATGAGTTCAAAGATAGATCAAAGTAAGTGACAAAGTATTTTTGTTGTTGTTGTTTTCCCTCCCTCTGTTTTCCGCTGTCTGTCTTTCTCTCTGTCTGTATGTCTGTCTGGCCATCTCTCCTGTCTGTCTGACAATGATTTTACCCTCTTAATCGTTCCCCCATGCTACGCTGTCTGCTTGTTGTAAACCTTTCACCCAACCCTCTGTCACATAGATGAGTCAAGACACAGAGACAAGAACGCGAGCTCGCTCCAAAGCCATCCGGGGTGAGTGTGAGCACTGACAAGCCTGCATGCAGAGAGGAGAACAGAAAGTGAGACTCGATTCCCAAAGGTCTGATCTCCTCACTCTGTCTCACGTCTCATTCATATTCTGAAAACCCAGTCCAGTCACGTCAAGAGCATTAGAAAGCTGAGAAACTTGCGCGTTGTATCAGATATTTTCTTTTATTCGTTTTTGGTTTATTAAGTCAATCATTCGTCCTTCCAGCAAATCAGAAATTATAAATAAGCAGATTGCTGACACCAATAAAACTCCAAAAATGATCAAATTGTGATGAAGTTCAAATTTTCTTTTGACTCATTTTCGAAAGTGAAACTTATGTAACATATAGATTCATTGCACAGAGAAAAAATATTGAAATCCTTTATATCTGAGAATTTTGATGATCGTAGCTTACAGACAATTACAGATTTGAATATTAACATCAGACTAATGAAAAGGATGTTTCAAATGAAAGCTTTTGAAGCGTGTGTTTACTTCCATGCAGAATGAAGTATATAAAGTGCCTTAAAATTTACTGATGTATGACTATATTTACCGTGTGAATGAGCTCCAACAGATGACATGGCACCCCAAATCATCACCGCCTGGAACCTTCACTCTGGAATCCAAGCAACTTGGATTCTGTTATAAAGCCCATTTCACATCAGCTGAGGAAGTTGGGCAAAATAAAGCCAGTTCCTTTTAGTAAGCAATTTGACATCTTCATTAATGCTTGACCAGATTTCTGAAATACATTTTGTATGGGGTGCAGTGGTTCCTCTTTGGGCCAGCTACAGAAAATACAAAATGGTGTGGCAGGTCTTCAATCTGGAGGAAACAGTTCTAATTACGTTTTCCACATTCTTGTCTTATTCCACTGGCTCCCCAAATATTTAAGAAATGAGAAATCTTACTGTATTTTCATTACACTTCTGTGAATCTCCTTCAAATTCTTGAATGGATTTTACTTGACAGTCATTGTAAGGTTGTGATTTTCCCTGGTAGGTGATGCACCTTTTGGTATAATACTTTTTTCCTTCCACTCAACTTTCTATAAATATAATATGATTTCTTTTAGCATACGTGAGATATATATGAGAATTTTGGGGTTTGTTTTCTATAAGACATAATCATCAAAATTAGGATAAATCAAAACTTGAATCAATCTGGGAAAATTGAATTATTTTCCTTTCTGAAATGAGAAAAAATATCGCAATTTTTAACAACATAAAAAATTTGTTTAAATTAAAAGAAAAATGCCCCTGTTGGTTTTCAGTCATATACGGAATAAAAGTGTATCTTGGCGAAACCAGACACGTGGATTTAATTTTGCAAAGTTATTTGATTTAAATCTAATTTGAACAGTTGTTTTGTAAAAAGTTTCAATTAGATGTGAAGTTTTCAAATATACCCAGAAACTTTCGCTAATTCATTTGCGATATCATAACCACTCTGTTACGTTGTTCTCGTCAGGTAGTTTAAGCTTTTAAGGTTATGATCCCAAAGTACACTGGCTCTTTTCATTCGAAAAGTTAGTCCATTTAGAACATCCACAACGTCCTGTGATCAGTCAGTAATTAAGTTAAAAAAATTAAATATAAGGTATTTTAAAAATGAACCAGAACAGTTTCAGGTTCATCTCTTCTGTCCCCATACATGGACAGGTTGCAGATAATAGATGGCTATTTGCAGTGGAGATCAGAAAACACAGTGACTCATTTCTGATGAGTCAAAATTGTAGTTATTCTGACTCATCAAAATGAAACAAACTGAAACATGGTTTGCAAGATTTCAACTTTTCAGCATTGTGGACGGTGACGGCAATAAGGAGTTCAGAAAGCTGTGGTTTGAATTGACTGTTGGCTGCTGTTCTGTCTCTTTGCTAATCGGACGGCGTGCAAAGAACACCAGCTTTAAATCACGCAACCCCATGAATGCATATTTGTGAAAAGACAGACATGAAGGCATTCAGCAGCCTGAAGATGATCAATTGATAACTGTTCTTTCTATTCTGCTACAAGACGTGTAACATGAGATATTTGTTTCTGTTCTCGGATGATGCGGGGAACGTTACTCTCTGTCAGCAGAACAAGTTGGACAAGCAATGAAGCTGGAAATGAGGTGAAGTACTCCTGTCCTGACCGGCTCTCAAATCAAGCAATGCGATGTGTTTGAAACGTGGTTTTTTTTCTTGGTTTCCGCCTGCAGCAGCTGTCCCACCCCTGGATGTGATGGCAAAGGTCACGTCAGTGGAAGATATTCCAGACACAGAAGGTGGGGATCCACCAGAGATGATAAGCAATCATTTGAGTGCAGGTCTTATCATCAACAATATAAATGTGTCATAAAAATCTGCCTGACGATTTACTTCTGTAGATGATGGACTTTCTGTTTTTGTAGGGCAAACAGAGGGAGGAGACGTCCATATTATAAATTCAGTGATTGAGTGCAATCAATCACTGAGTGCAGGAAACATAAAACATTTCCTGCACTCAAGAGGAAACCATGTTGTTTCTCCTCAGCTCCTTTTAGGGTGGCATTGTTTTCCTGATGAATGGCCCTCTGGTTCCTTGCTGTTGTGAACTGGCAGACAAGGTCATCCTTCCATCATCTCTGAAGGATGACCTTAATTAAATTAAACAGTATCATTTTGTTATTTCAACTTTATTCACACAAGTAAACAGATCTAGCTCACAAGAGAGATTTGGAAATTTCATTTGTTTCATTGTATGCAGGAAGCACCTCCCTCAGGCCTTCGTCTGTTTGTTTTCTTTGTCACATGAATTCCTGCAGACACACTTGGAGAATTGCAGCTCTAAAATATGGAGACAATAATAGAGAACTTTTATCAGATTTGTTGTGAAAGCAACTTTCTCCACATTTATGATACTGCCCCATCATCAGTGTTCTTGCATCATTTTGACTTTAACCCCATCATTTATTTGGCCAAACATTCATTTCCAGTCAAATTAACGCACCATGCGGTTCGCTGACCGAGTGTGATGCAACATTACAGTTCTTTCGTTTTGTCCATCCTGCGCTCAGCGCGCTAGGGTGCCCAATTGTAAAGAAAAGGAAGCTTCAGGATGCTGAGACCGAAGAGAACCCGCTGTCGCCCAGGAAGAAGACCCAGCCTAACAAACAGGCCGATGAGGACAGTGACATGGCAGAAGAGGATGAGCAGAATGAGGAAGACAGAGAGGAAAAAGATGCCGTCAAAGACAAAAAGAAAAAGGAAACAAAGAGCGAGACGGGAAAAGGTGCGTCACTCAATCTTTCACACATTTTTCCTATTTGTTTCAGCACAAAAATGCGAATGTGAACAATTTTTATTGTTGCTTAGACCAACCGCACAAATCTGTTTCCAATCTTTTTACGTACAGATGAACAACATAGCAGCTCTGACATTTTTGCGTACTTGGGTTCCACAGCTGAACGTACCTCGGTGACCATCGACGACCCAGAACAACCTTGCCCTTCACCTGATGATAAGAGCGGAAGTATCACCTCAGAGACTGAGAACAAAGTGGAGGCAGAAAACTTCAGCGAGGACGTAACATGTGTGATAATCACAGAGGAAGAGGAGGTCCAGTCCGCACCCGCCTGCCTCCCATCACAGCTCTCAGCAGAAGAAACGACTGTCCCCTGCCATGAAGAGACAAAAGATGAGGAAGAAGATAAAGCAAAAAAAGCAAACCTGGAGGAGGACGAACTGGAAAGTCAGAGGAACGTTGCAGAAGAGACGGAGATAAGAAGACAGATGATCAGGCAGGAAAATTCTGATCACCAGTACTCAAGTGGAGATTACAAAAATCAGGCCAAAGAGTCAAAACCAATAGAGAACAATGAGACTGAAGAAGAGGAGGAGGCAGAGGACGAAGAGGAGGAGGAGGGGGAAGAGGACGAAGACGATGGAGCAGTGAGACAAGTTGAGACAGTTTTCATTCAGGAATCTGAAGCAACTATGTCCCTCGGGGAAGAGCAGTGCGACACCCTCAGGGCCGAGGAAGAAGCAGCAGAGGAGAAGCAAAGCAGAAAAGTGGAGCAAGAAGAAGAGGAAGAAGACGAGGAAGAAGAAGATGAAGAAGACGACGAGGAAGAAGAAGGAAACTCAAGCAAAGCCTCTCCGAGCACAGTCATCATCGAAGTTCACGCAGAGGAGGAGGAACACGAGGAGGATGAGGAGGAGGAAGAAGACGACGAGGAACTGGAGGAGGACGAAGAGGAAGAGGAAGAGGAAGAGGAGGAAGACAGGGGAGAGGAATTGGATCGCGTCTCGGAGGGATCGGGCGTCACGGATGACTCTGAAAACTGGGACATGACTCGAGGGAACCTGGGGCTGCTGGAGCAGGCCATCGCTCTGAAGGCAGAGGAGGTCCAGGGAGGTCAGGAGAGCAGCAGTTCTGTCGACTACCAACCGTGCAACACCTCCGTGAAGAACTCTGACGGTTCTGCCGGAGTCCGCCGCTCCACCCACTGTAGCAAAGGTACACTGTGTGCCAATAACACAGAGCACGGGCGTCAAACTCAAGGCCCTGAGGGCCAAATCTGGCCCGCTGTAGCTTTTTATGTGGCCCCAGAACCGTCAAAAAAGATAACGGTGTGCTTAAACATAATTTTTTTCAATCAAATCAAAGCAGTTTTCATCTGCTAAATAACATCAATCAGTTTCAACACTGTTTTTATGTCAAGACTGATTGTGTGTAAAGTCCTTGATTTATTGTGTAAATGCACATAAAATCAACAAAGCCCTGCATTATTTTATATTTTTTTGCACTGAAGCGTCATTGTGAGTTTATTGTAGATTTTTGCCAAAAAATGGTGAAAAATATTGGATCCAATTGACTGTTTACCATCAGCTGCAGGTGGACGTGTCTCTTGCTTCTACGAAGCATCTGTCTCAGCTTTACTTTATTTATAATCCATAACGACACAGCGAGTAAAAAAATGTCCTATTTCCCATCATACAAAAGTGCAAGCATTTCAAAATCGGAACCACAAACATGTTGATTTGTATTGCAAAAACATCCCAAAGACAGTTGCAAAATCCTAGAGGGACTGGAGAGATATTCAATATTATTTAATTTTAAGAGTTAGTTTATATTTCAACAATTCATTAACAGGTTTTAGCAAAGGATTCTGGCACAACTGGCCCTTTAAGAACATTCATGATCTTGATTTGGCCCAAAATTAAACTGAGTTCGACACCCATGACATAGAGCAGCACGTCTCACTGCAAGCCCTGCCGACTTGTTATTGCAATTAATATGGCAAAGATTTGACGTTCTGATTCAAATATTTAATGTTGAAGAAATTAGGTTTGTGTCCAACTGTGTGACATGGAGTCTTATTAGAAAAACGCAAGATACATGGATTGTTTGGTCTCGCCCATGTTGGACATAAGAAACAAATCATCTTCCCGTAATCAGTTAAAGTACAAGCAAAATATACTTTTTTTTCATAAGCCTCTTGTCCTCTTGTGTTTTGATGACATTTAATTAAGCTTCTTCACATCTTTTCAGAAAAGAAGGAAGTAAAGTGTCCAACTCCAGGTTGTGACGGAACAGGCCACATCACCGGGTTGTATCCTCACCACCGCAGTCTTTCTGGATGTCCACACAAAGACAGAATACCTCCAGAGAGTGAGTACATCACCCACTGGTTCCCAGACTTTTCACCCTACAGCTGGGGACGGTGGAAGTTAAACAATTTCACTCACGGAACAATAAAAGGAGGGTGTGAAAACACAGACGGATCGACCAATCTGCTGTTTCATGCTATTTTTTTTTAAATTAAAAATGTCACTTCAAAAATTTATTGAACTCCTGACATTTCACAACCCTCCATGTTTTTGATCACAACTTTGGGATCGACTGCAATAAGCTAAAGATGGCGCAGGCATTTTGGATGAGAAGAAAAATGCTTCTGTCATCTTTCGGTCTTGAAAATCAAGACAGACAATGAAGAAGTCTTCACTTTTAACATAATCAGTTCAACTAACACTACTACTGAAGACTGACTGCTCATCGTACACATCCTATTCTAAATATACTGACCTTAGTCTACTTCTGCTGTCTGTAGTTTTGGCCATGCACGAAAATGTCTTGAAGTGTCCCACTCCCGGCTGCACCGGCCAAGGTCATGTGAACAGTAACCGCAACACACACCGCAGGTTGTTAAAGCAAACACACACACACACACACACACACACACACACACACACACACACACACACACACACACACACACACACATACACACACACACACACACACACACACACACACACACACAAAGGCATGCACACAGCAGGTCATTTTATGCTTTAGTATAATTTCTCTTTATTATTCATTTCAAAATATAGGACTGATTTTAAAGATACATTTAGAAAATAAGCAGCAGAAAATTAAGACAAATTAATGTCCTCTAATAGAACTAACACACGTTTGAACAAATCATCTAAGATAAAAATCTCCATGTTTGCGTTGCTAATTAAAAATTCATGTTTGGATCTTCAACCTTTTTCAGCCTGTCCGGTTGCCCCATAGCAGCAGCAGCTAAGCTGAACAAGAACCAGGACAAGCAGGTTCATCTACAAGCTTCAGCCAGTGAACCAACTTCCAACTCTGACAGAGTGCTAAGGCAAGACAGGAAACAACGTTTTGTTTCATCTTCACCTCGATGGAAGTCCATGTCTGCTGAGGCATTTTGGTCGAACCCGTGATTTTTCTTGCAGGCCGATGTGTTTTGTGAAACAGCTGGAGATCCCTCAGTACGGCAGCTACCGTCCCAACACAGTGACAACCACACCTCGAGCTAACCTTGCCAAGGAGCTGGAGAAATACTCCAAGGTTTCTTTTGACTATGCAAGCTTTGACGTCCAAGTGTTTGGAAAGCGTATGATTGTTCCAAAGACGCCCGACACTACTGACACATCCGCTAAAGTTTTCAAATGTAAGTCTAACTCCTGCTCTAGATTTTGCCACAAAACGAGTCTTGAATGTTTCCAGCGGGTTCTGTGGTGGCACAGGGGTGAAGGTTGATGCTGCCCTCACAGGTTTGAGTCCCGGCAGGATGACGGCGCTGCTGTCCTGCATAAAGCATCATGTTTGTTCAAGCAACTCTGTATGATATTGCACACATTACAATAAACACCAATTTGAGCTTGAAGTAATTTGATTCACGATTCAAAGAAATTTATTCTACCCAGCAAGGGAACATAAAAGCAATAAAGACACAGACAATTAAGTCCATTTAAATTCAGATATGAAGAGTGAACATCGAAAATGTGTAAAGTTAAGAAGCTTAAATTGTCATACTGCAAGTTATGTACAAATTATTGCACAAAAACTATGTTTTTATTGCACAGAAGAAATCTTGATCTAGCAGAACAAGATCCCTTCTTTTTGATTTACCATCATGATGACACCAGTGTCACCAGCGTCCTCATGGACCCACTGGCCTGATTCTTTTGGTGGTGACAGTTAAAAGGTTAATAAAATGATTGCTTGTTACATTCAGAAATGTTGTGAAAATTGGCAATGCAATTTCTGGTGTGGCAAGAGACATAAACCAGTCCGCCCCAGATCCTCCAATCGACTGATAAACACAGCCACCTTGGCGAAGGTGTCTTGGGTGTCCTTCCCCGAGACACCTCCGCTAGCTACCCTTGATGTGAAGGAGCTCCTGCTGGAAAGCTGACCTTCTCAGTTTCTCTGCCTCAAAGGGAGAGCCCAGACACCCAGGAGGAAACTCAATAAAGCCGCCGGACTTTACAGTCTTGTTTTTTAGGTCACTACCTAGAGCTTGTGAGCACAGATGAGGGTGGAACACAGATTGATTGGTAAATGAGAGCTCACATAGTTGAAGACCCCATATCAATCAATCCATTAACCCATGTATTTATTTTTGTGCCCTTTGCACACAGCTAAACCATTTTCCAAGGCGTCCTCCCCAAGCCATGGCACATCAGGAGGTTTTGCCAAGAACACCCCGTCCTCTAGTGGTTACGACTACAGCCAGGATGCAGAGGCAGCCCATATGGCAGCAACAGCAATCCTCAACCTGTCCACCCGCTGCTGGGAGAGACCGGAAACCTGCAGCACTAAACTCCAGGAGCCTTGCACCAAGGTATCTGCTGCAATGGACACTAAAGAACGATTTAGCTAAAGCCGCTTACTGTACAATTGCACCCCAGGAGAACATCAGTGACGCTGACATGCCTGATGTGAGGCTCAAAGCCAGTTTAGGATGTGAACAATGGCTTTTTCAGTTACGCCCAACATCTATCCCATACTTCACTTTCACCATTCATTTTAATACTGCAGGAGGTCGCGATTGAGGTGGATGAGAATGGCACCTTGGACCTCAGCATGAAAAAGACCAAGAGAGAGGACATACAGTCTGCAGAGACTGCATGTTCTTTGCCTTCCTCCTCTCAACTTGTGGATGCCACGTTGTCTCAGGACCATCCTCAGTCAGATTGGGACGGTCCACTAGATTTCACCAAATCCAGTGAAGACAAGGAGGAAGACCATGAAGAGGTAATGGATTTTTTCACTTACAGGACATCTCTGTACAAAACAGAAGCTCAAGGAAAGGAGGAAATATCAGTGTCCCATGCCTGTAGCAACTGTATATGCATTAAAACTTTTTCAAAAGTATCTTAGCCATTTATCCCCTATTTTTTACTTCTGACTAGATGGAATACACAGCTCCTTCATATACATCATCTGATGATGACGAAGAGAACCAAGAAAACTCAGAGGACCGGAAATACCCCGGTGAAGTCACTACCAGCAGTTTTAAAGTCAAGTTTCAGCCCAAAGACAGCAAAAAAGAAGTTATTGTGTAAGTTCAAGATCTTCCCATTTTAAAATGGGCATGAAAATAGGGCATGTGAAATGCTAACAGAGCTATACTTCTGGCAGTACTGAATATAAAACCACCAATCCGACAAGCAGCAAAACACCAGCTTCTTCAGCCAACGCTGTCCTCTTCCTCTGTTTGGTCCTCCTCATCTTCATTCCCTCTTGTTACGTCCCCATCGCTGTTTTGGCTGGACGGAGCTAGCACAGTTGGACCTTTAGATGTCATTTACTCCAGAATACACTTCAGAGTGAACAACTTGGCGACTTATATAATATTGTATTAAAATTTATAGAAACTAAACAACCCAGAGTAATTTCTGGTACAATGCCATTTTACGCTAAAAGATGGCAGTAGTGTAAACATGTTTACTGGCTGAACAGAATCACAGCAAAGCCACAACTAAAGCATCTGGTTCTGTTTCCACAGAATAGAGACACTCTTTCACACACAAACCTGTGTCTGCCATCACATGTAATTATGGTAGATGCTGAGTGCAAGAAATCTTTTGAAGATTTTGTTTTGTGTAATTTCATTTCAGTTCATTTTGGTTCACTTATATAGCATATAGTCACAACATGTCATCTTTCAACACCGGGAGCCCACGACACAACTTGCTTTACAAAAAAAAGAAGAGAAAATCAAGTCAATCAAATTATACATCCATTGCAACTGATGCAATATATTAAAATCGCCCAAAGAAGGCTTCTGTTCAAGAAAACCTAGCAGCCATCATGGAGTCACTGCCTCGCAGCCTTCACTCAACATGTGATAACAGGAAGAAACCCACAGCAGAACCTGGCTCAGGTCTAATCCACCATTATTACTTTCTTTGATTTAGATGTCCAACACCAGGCTGTGATGGCAGTGGGCACATCACTGGCAATTATGCGTCACATCGAAGGTAAGACCTTGAGTGTGTATTACGAAAGAGTTTTTTAATTTTTTAATTATCATGTTAAGTATATTTGTCAGTATATTTTTTAATGTAACTGACAAGTAAATGACTGAATATTGAGGCTGTAGTTATGAACTTACCTTTAGTCATTTAAAACAGTCCTATTTTTTCCTCATATGTTACTTATGACTATGAATATAAATACATAAAAGCCAACATATTTGTGATCAGTGGTCCTGTAAATTTCTATAAATTTATTTTATAAAGTTATCAAAGATTAAATAAATGTAACATGAGGCTGACAGTGACAGTCAAGTGAATTCAACATACTTCTTGGGTTATTTTCAAAATGTTTGTAGCAAAATTTAAGAACACACCAATTTCAGAAAACCCCTTTTATCAATAAGAATCTTCTTATCCTCTTTTAGCAGCTTCTTCACACACATGTGCAAAATTGTTGGCAACACTTTGTGACCTAAAAGCCCACAATAATTTAAAACTGACAAAAGTAATACATCCAGCTATAAACAATAACATTACCAGTTTGCCAGCCTGGCAGAGGGAGACAGAAAGCTGAGAGAGACCTAAACACTGTGTTGATGCCACCTTTATACCTGTCACACCCACCTCTCAGGTGCAACTGGAGCTGTAATGAGCTAACATAGTCGCCACTTTATATGGAGGAACAAACATGTCAAACGTAAGGCTCTCAGACCAATCCGTCTTTTTTCTGTTATACATACATTTAAGATTTAGCGCATTAGCAGCTCGACAGCTAAAACCAGTGGTCACTGTTTTACTTATGTTGGTTTGTATCTCTTTCTCACAATAATCTCTTGTCCGTAAATATCAATATTGATCTTAGTTGCCTACTCCAAAGTTTGTCTTTTAGTTATTAAAACTCAGCAACTCAAACCCTTTATCATAAACTTGAGGTCCAAGTAAACCAACTCGAGCTCCTGGTTTCTTTCTCTAATTTATAATTATTAGTTTCAATTGTAATTTTAGTTTTTAAATCCAACTTATTTATACCAATTGTCCTTTGTGGGCTATTCAGTTTCTTAATTCCATATTCTTCCAACCAATTTTCAGAGTTTGCCATTTTGAAACATATTCATCATTGCACCAACCTATCAGAGGTCTAATTTGCACAGTTTGTGGCAATTAAGCCATAAACTTCCACTTCTTCTCATGGAATAGGGTTTGAATGAACCCTATTTCTCCGGAAATCTATAATCATAAGCAAGCTGACGGACAAAGCAGTAAAACATTACTCAGATTCTTGTCCATCTATGACACATTCGATAACAGCAGAGACATCTGAGCAAACTTGTAGAAGCAGAAGAGTCCCTGACTGAGGTGGAAGACAGAGCGTCTGAAAGCTGTGGGTCAAAGCAGGGTGGGCTGAGCTTGTTCCACAACTGAACCTATTGAACAATGTGTTCAACTCATTTGCTCTGTCCAGACTTTCATCTGTCCAATCCTCCGTTTGCTTGAAGCCTGTGATCTTCTTCATCCCTGACCACACATCTGTGATATTGTTCCTGTGGTTATCACAGCAGCGCATGCAGTCGCAACGACTTAAGGCTCTCTACTTCAGTCCTCTTTTCTTTTTCTTAGGGTTAGGGTTTTCTTTTCTTTCTTTCTTTTTGTGTGTTCTGGGCTCTTTGTTTACCGTTCATATTAACCTTCATTTTAATTTGAAGGATTCAAGGATCTTTGTTGTCTTAGCAGCTGTAGCACCAGTGTCCCAACAGTTTTGTCCACATGCATAATTTGCAATTTGAAGATTGTCATCTTCAGAAGAAACACTGCGGCACCGTCTGTTTCCTGTGTTTTCTGTCTAATTCAGGCAGCTTGTGAGTTTAGTGTTTTTTAGTTTTTTTTAAATTTGAACAAACGTTTTCAGGAGCAAATGACATTGTTTACACTGCGCATGGTGATCCATATTTTTGTTATTTTTCTAACAATTACACAGCTCAGGTAGATAATGCAGCACATCTCTTCTTATGGGTGCAGCCCAGTTCTGACTTGACTTCCGTTCTGGTTGAGCTTGTGTTCTCGCTCTTTCCATCTGTTCTAACTTCTGTTTTCTGACTCTCTCCTTCTACTTTTTCAGTCTGTCAGGCTGTCCTCTTGCTGATAAATCACTTCGGACCCTCATGGCTGCCCACACAGCTGAACTGAAGTATGTGTGTTTTATTGAGTTAATTGTTTCCTGACTTAACCTCAACAAGTTTACTGAAAGCTCTGCAGCTTCTGGCTCGGTCCATTTTCTCATCTCCATGCTTCAATTCGATTAAAAGATGAAAACAGCAAATAAGGGTGGTGGAAATCTAGCTGGAAGCATACAACAGTAACAATTAGGTGCATAGTGAGGAAACTTTTTTTTTTTTTTTTAAAAAAGTGTGCTGAAAGCCTGCCTACATGTGTCTCAGGTGTCCGACTCCAGGCTGTGACGGATCGGGCCACATCACTGGAAACTATGCGTCGCACAGGAGGTGGGAGCTCCTCACATTTGCATTTTGATCCAAACAAGTAAAGTAATGACACCTAATGAGATGACATCTAAATAATAATGAATACTGATTAATAGCTGCGCTTTAATTATTCGGCCTCCTCACTTTGCAAAAGCGTTGACATTTGAACGTGTGACTTTGCCAGTTTGTCTGGATGTCCACGGGCCAAGAAAGGAGGAGTCAAATCAGCACCTTCCAAGGACGACAAGGAAGAATCTGAGCTGCTGAGGTAAGTGACTGTATCTAATGTCATTCCTGTTTCTGTTTTCTGTTATACTAGCAGTTCATGGATAATATTGGGAGGACAGTGTTATAATGCATTCTTAAAATATCAGTAGACCGAACCGTTCAGTTATCTTAAAGGCTGATTATCATACCAACCCAATACTTTGTCTTGGTTGGTATGTTATTATATTGCTTTAACGCAACAAAATTTTAAATTCTACTGTATTAATACCGTCTACAGAAAAGAAAAGCTTCTTTTTCATTCTTAGGGTTAAATAGAATGATCAGCTTTCAGGCAGCTGATCATTTCTTCTTGTTTATGGAAAAGGCTTTTCAGTTCTCGTCATGCGTTTGAAGGATCAATCAGAAAAGTCTCATTCATAGATCTGACTACTCTTTCTGGTCCATTGTTGAGGTTCAATGCTAGCATGTTTGCTTGGTCTTAGCGTGTGAATGTCACTGCGTTAGAAGACGAGTCAAGGCTACAGAGAATTATGAAGTCCATCGACACTGAACCTCTTTTGTTATTGTTTATTTATTTATTTTGACATAGACGGCTCACGATGCCTGTCTTCCCTGTCACAAATACGCTCTTCTCTCTCTTCAAACCAGTGTTCCTTCTCAATGAGATGCGAATGAACTGCTAAGTTTTGATCAAAGTGTGTTGGACTATTTGTGTATGTAACTGCTGTTTAGTTTTTTACTTCGGTTGCATCTGTTTCTGCCAATTTTCCGGCCTCTGGTTCGGGCTTTGAGTGAGCTTCAGACAGTGGATGAAATTTTATAGTTGGGTAAAGTCGCTTCCTTCAATGATTGACATTACATTGACAAATAAACACAAGCAAACAGCTGATGATTTTTGCATGATTGTGCTGTCTATACTTTATAGTTAGGCAAAATAATAATAATGCAGCTGGTAAAAGCACTTGTAATGTTTCTGCAGACTACAGCATCTACCTCAAAAGAAAACACACTAGTGAAGCTACATTCAATAGACCCTTTTCACTGTCACTGCCACAGGTAGCAGTGAGGTTCATGACTGGTGAGGTCTGATTCCTTTAGAGTCAGTTGTACAAATCCAAAATGCAATATAAAAGCCAATCATCCAGCCATCAATCCCCTGAATGGTTTTAACAGCCCTCTGAAGCCTCACTCTGTATGCAACAGTGCAGCTGCCGTACCTTGGTGCGATGCAGTATGTCAGCAGGCCGTCAATGGATGAGCTGAAGGTCAACAGCAGCTTGGGATTCAGTTTGTGCTTCTTGAGGATTCTCAGGAAGTGTCGCTGCTGCTGAGCCTCCTTGATCACTGCTGTGATGTAGTTAGTCCAGGAGAGGTTGGCGGAGATGAGGACGCCAAGAAACCTGAAGGTGTGGACCCTCTTCACACTCTCGCCATGGTATGGAGAGTACCAGGGTCGGTGCTGAGCTCCCTGAAATACTTGGTGACCTCTTGGTGTCTCTTGAGGTGATTCTCTGAAAACTCTCTCTGCCTCATCACCCTGTGAGATGAGTCTGATCACCATGGTGTCATCAGCAAATTAATGATGCGGTCGTCGTTGTGGGCCGGACAGTCGTTTATGTCAGGATAGTGACAACATACAAAAAACGATTTTAAATGTCAGTCAGATCAAACTGCAAAGGCCATAGTTTATGTGCAATTCTAAAACATTTTACCTTACCAACATGCATTCACCAAAAAATGTATTGAATGGGATATGAAGAAAGCATTTGGTCAAATTGGGATTTCTGCTCATCTCCAGGTGTCCAGTTCCTGGCTGTGACAGTCTTGGACACATCAGTGGAAAGTATGCTACCCACCGTAGTGCCTATGGCTGTCCACTTGCAGCAAAGCGACAGAGGGAAGGTCTACTAAATGGCACTCCTTTCTCTTGGAAGGCCTTTAAGACCGAAGGCCCGACCTGCCCAACACCAGGCTGTGATGGTTCTGGTCATGCTAATGGCAGTTTCTTGACACACCGCAGGTATCCTGCTTTTTGTAGAAAATGTTGGTTTTGGTGTCTCACCAAAGTACATTTGGATATGTGGAGTGGCTGGATGTTGAACACTATTCTGTATTGACCAATGTAGATTTCAAAGAATTATGTTTGTAACTATCCTAATGGCACAAAAGTGAAAGTTTACAAACATTATGAAGTCGAGATTTCTGCAGTAGTTAGAACTTTTTAGAAATGCTTTTTTATTTTTAAACAGTTTTTTGTTGTTATATTATTATTATTATTTATTATTATCATCCCACAATAACATACAGGAATCAGCAAGCAGGCATTTCAGTGAAAATTTGAATTTTACAGTACAGTGCGACAAAAAAATGATCTTACAATAAATTGATGAAATTTAACTATGCAGTGGATGTGGGAGGGGCACACTGATGCAATAATCTGGCAAAGGAAAATGATATGTATAAGGCAAGGCAACTTTATTTATACAGAATCTTTAATCATTCATCCCTCTTTTTAGTCATATCAAGACACATGACAAAAATAAAGCCATTTTTGATAAAGTAATTTCTTCTTTCCTTGAGGCTCCAAAATCTGTCGATCCAGCTATAAAAATCATGACAAGAATCTTCTTTAGTCTCTCAGGTTGCCCGAGAGCTCCAGCCAGCAAGAAGAAAGTCAAGCTTCCTGGAGACGAATATATAACAGCAAAGTTCAGAGCGAGCGACGGTAAGACGAACACAGTGATGACATTTCCCATGTCTTTGCACTGTTTTATTTAGATCATTTTAGGCATAAAAAAAAAACCAATCATATTTTGTTCCTTTGCTCTTTGGTAAATTAATTGCAGTCACCGTGGTCAGTGATGTGTGGAATATAAAATGAGTTTGTTTATGACACACGGATGGAGCATAGATCAAACCAGAGCGAGGATGTGCCACAGCTTTCTTCAGCTGAATGAGAACAAAACTGAAGGAATTATTTTATGGCTAAAGGAGGAAAACAATCAAGAGTCGGAGCACACTGCCGACTCAGCAGTGCTGAGCTGGCCCAAAATCTCACAGACACAAAAGGACAACTGCAAATTTGGCCTTCTGTCACCGGAAAAATATTTACAAGATCTTGAAAAACCCAAGTGTTTTGTGGTGGCCTTTATTTAACAGTGGCCTGACCCAATGTCAGACGCTGTTAATAAAGATAAGAAAAAAAAACAAGGGCCCAGTGTAGGAAGGACATTTTGTCGAGGAGGAAGGTCACAGGGGGAGCCACACCGCTTGTACAAGACACAAACTTCCTTTCTATTCTCCTGCATTCTGATTCATTTTGACCTGAATCCAAATGATCTGATTCAACACCAAAACATGGAGCTCCATCCCAGAAAGGAAGCTCCTACTGCAATACATGAGAGGCAGATATAACATGTTTCCACATTGTGTGTGATTGTGTCAACCAGTTCTGGATAATGATGAAGACATCAAGCAGCTGAACAAGGACATCAGTGAACTGAATGAGTCCAACGCAGAGATGGAGGCTGACATGATGAATTTGCACACTCAGGTGAGATCAATGCAAGTTCTCTGCAGATGGCTCTGCAGTCGTTGGGTGCAGTTTGCCTGCCGCTTTAATTACACTCCACTCAAACTTGGAAACGTGTCAATCAAAGTACCAGGGTTGAACATTTGACATCTGTCTTTTGCCCAACCCGACACAGAGCTTCTGTCTTTCTGCTACAGATTTCTTCAATGGAGAAGAACCTCAAGAGCATGGAGGAGGAAAACAAACAGATAGAGGAGAAGAATGAAGCTTTGTTCTTGGAGTTATCTGGTCTGAGTCAGGTATTGATTCGCAGCCTGGCCAACATCCGCCTGCCTACCATGGTGAGTTATGTTCAAACTAAGGAAATTCATATCATTTCTTAAAACATGTAATTAAGCTTACACTTCCTCCCTGGTCTTCAGAGGGTTAATGAAACAGAAGTAGATTTTTTTTTTTTCATTTTATGTTTTTTTATCGGGGTGTAAACAGGTAGAAACTTAAATCCAAGGGTTTTTAAACAGCATGTGCAGAGGATTCCTTTCAAATACTTTGATGGAGCTTGTAATGCCTCTGTGAAACAAACATGACTTTTCAGAAATTACATTTTTCTTCCTCTGATGTGAAACAACCCTTACCTGGAGGAAAACTAAACCTGCTTTGCCTCTGACAAAGTTGTTTGGATGTGTCATCATGGAGGCACTGCAGTCGTAGAGATTTGGTGGGAAACAATGGGAAGAAAAGGTTAAACGTTGTCAGTGGGGCATACGGCTCAAAAAGGTGCATACATCTGGATCAAAGGTATAACTAATGTATGTTTGTCTGCATGAAGGCAACTATATCCTTACATTATATTGCATGCTTAATGCATCCAGCTGGGTCTAAAACACTGTGTGCTGTAGGTACGGTTTCTTTGTTGAGCTGCAACTTTTCAGGCATGTGGTACAAATATTCACACGCAGCCTGGCGAAACGTGATCGAAATCATGGTTCAGGTTTTCACAAGAACACACAAAAAAAAGACCATGATTAAACTTTAATGTTACGCCGTGTTATTTAACAAACACAGATGAATATTAACTCCAAACAGAGAGCAGGAAACCCGTTACATGGCCAAATGAATATTAAAGGTAAAGAATCCTCCCAAAGTCCAATTAAATCGATTACATCCAGAATCAGATCTTTGTTTCAAATTTTATCGATCGCATCACATTTTGTTTGACAATTTGATGCTGAGAACTGAAATATAGTAAATATGACAGGAAATAATGTAAATGTAAACTAAAATAAAATTAGAGAATAACAACTTCAGAAAACAAAACTCTAATCTTCAACAGTATTATTTATATATATTTTTATTATTGATAGTCATTCTGTCTTGTCTCTGACCTCTTCCATCCAGAAGAGCAACACGTGTGTGAGATCTTTGAAGGTTTGCAGATCGATTACTGGTTGAAGGTTTTTGTTGCGTGTGAATCAGGTACTTCAGTGACTTCATATTGATCTATGTAGCTCCTAACATGTAGGAACTGTGAAATTAGAGAGAGCAGCATCCCAGGCTTGCAGCACGGAGACAACGCAGGACAATTGAACCGCTCCGCATTCATAGGGACAGAGTCAGGGCCTCTCATATTTTCACTGGTCGCTCAGTTAACTGTTTCTTACTTAGTGAGATTGTTAAAATATTTCAACCTGAAGGTGGAATTACTTTTTGTTGTTGTTGTTGTTTTGTTTGATCATTTATATTAAAGAGAAGTTGCCTATGTTTATTCCATACCAGTGTAGTGCTGTTTGGAACATCAGTGCTGGACTTATTACGTCATATATTGTGAATTAATCCAATAAATTAGGGCCTGATTTAGCTGGATGTCTGATGTTGAGAATAAAGAAAATGACATGTTAGGAAATGCAAATGAGAGCCAGGGTCAAAGGGTATGACACCCTAGGTAACAAAGAAAATGGAAAACTTTTGTTTGACGCCATTTTGTACTGCTAATTCCTAAAGGTAGCATGAGAAATGGACCTATTAATAAATAGAATGTATGAATTCAACTCACTGACTCTTGCTCAACCTCGTACATCAAGAACTCAGCGTGGAGAACGGATCAATTCTCCACACAGACGATCCAGATCAACCCTACAAATGCATGACTCGATCCTGACTACTAATCTTGACCTCTGAACTCATGTTTTCAGCAGGAGCCGGTCTCCGAGCAGAACTTCGATAATTATGTGGAGACTCTGACGTACATGTTCACCAATAAAGACTGCTACCAAAACCCCGACACCCGGGCCCTGCTGGAGTCCGTCAGTCAAGCAGTAAAAGGCATAGAGGTATGATGCAAGACGACGACAAAACAAGCAGCTGCCACATTTCTCCTGAGTTCTTACATATTGTATGTGATCATTCTTCCTACTCGGTTATTTAATAACACCATTAGGGGTTTTTTTGGGGGGGGGTTTTAAGCATGTGGTTGGATGACGTATGAGCCAGAACAGACGACTGCATGTCGGGTGTGTGTCACCGCACTGGTATCCACAAGTTACTTTAAGTCAGGAAGACAAAGTGCATAACCAGGAAATGTGTGCAGAACAAAATGAAAAAAAGCAGAAAATAGCCTGAGCTTAAGTGACTTAGTTATTATCATATCCCAAGAAATCTGATAGTACTCTACGTTAGAATTAGTGTTGTTGCACCTCCAATACCTAGTTTGTAGGTTTATTTTGCTATTTTTGTGTATCTATTTGTGTCCTGTGCAATTGTTAGTTGAACAACTAACTTCTCTGATTTGCTGCATTTCTAGCTATTTATTATTATTTATCTGCTTCTTAAGTTATTTCAAAAATCCGAATTTAAAATATTCCAACACAATAAGAGACAAATGGTCGTTTCCTTCATGGCTGAACAAAGAGGAAATATTTTAAGATATCAACTATGAATTATTTTCTATATCTTATTGTTTATTTATGTACTGGGATCTTTTTATGTGCAAAAATTTTGTAACTACAAGTTTTTAAATAATTTTGTAAAGATTTTTGTGCTTCTGTACTTTTGCCTTTTATTTCCCCAAACTATTTTGAATACACTGCTATACAGTAAAGGAAAGGAGGCGGAGTTGTGCATATTTGGTATTTATTTGGTTATAAAAAAAAAACAACAACAAGAAGTGATGGTGAATATTTATTTTTTATTGTCTATGTGCAAATGATGGTTGTAAATTAATTAGCCTTTACCTTCATCTTGAAATAAAAGTAAAGCTACCATAAATCTGTTGTACTCTTCAGGTATTCTGACACCACTGCTCGTTTCAGCAACACACCAGAAAGCTCCACGGTACAAAGACAATGTTTACTGTATCAATCATTAAAACACTGTGCCTATGAAAAACAATGCCATCCCGTTTTACTTTGCTTTTACAAATCAATCAAAATTATTACTTTTTTTTTTAGCTTCAAAGTAGAAAAAAAATTGACTTCTGCAAAAGAATGGCAATATCGTATAAATAAATAAAATAAGTGACTGCATGAATAGTCACCCTTTGAAGTCAGTATTTAAGTCTGAAGTCAGCTGAGAGCAAAGTTCACTGCCCAATGCAGCCTGTGTCTCGATGCCCCTGTTTGTTCTTAATTTTAACTACCATTTATTGAAAGAAAAACTTTTTTCATTCCACACAAGAATTATTTCATATGTGAAACATTTTTATTTTTCAGTTTTAACATTTGTGACATTTTTGTGTGTGCATTTATTTATTCATCCATCAATCTTCTATTTGTCCGGGTTGGGTCACGGGGGTCGCAGCCTCGGTAAGTAGGCCCAGACTCCCCTCTCTCTTCCCAGCCACTTGTTCCAGCTCCTCAAGGCGTTCCCAGGGCAGCCGAGAAACATTTCCAGAAGTAACACACAAATTTTTTTTTTTTTTTAAATCATACATGGTGATTTCCAGGTAATTATTCATTTTTTTAAATTATGTCTCTCACAGTGGAGATGCACCTAAGATGAACATTTCAGACCCCTTCATGATTTCTAAGTGGGAGAACTTGCAAAGTCGCAGGGATTTCAAATCCTTATTTCCCTCATCTGTAGAATAAATTGAATACAAAAGTATGCTTTTATATAGAGATCTACAAATTACTCGAGTAGAACTGTTCAACATATTTTTACTCGAGCAAAAATAATTAGTAGTCATCCAAGAAATGACTCAAGTCAGAATAAAAAAGTATTTGGTAACATGTCGAATCAAGTGCTGAGAAACTGTTCAAATTATCATTTAATATTTAAAAACTACGTCGGACGGACCAAAAATATGAAGTCAAGAAGAATTTGTTATTTTGAAGGACCAAAGCAACAATTCATATAAGGAAAACAAAAATAACTAAATCAGACAAACAGTTTTCAAACTCAGTGTCTTTAAATAGAAAATGTATGAAACTTTAACAAAAACTGTCTGTGACTGGTGAATTTCTGGTTAAAACATGTTTTTCCTCCAGTGGTGGAGAGTCCAGAAATTTTACACAAGAGTAGCGATACTTTATAATAAAATTACTCAAGACCAAAAAGTACAGTGTAAAAATACTCCTATAAGTACTTTTTTTAAAAAAAAGCCAGTCAAGTAAATGAAACTGAGTAAATGTAGTTACTTCCAACTGTGGGGGTGCATGCCACCTCCAGTGCTCCTACGCAGCATCCTGTCACCCAGCTGCTCAGGTCACGCCAATCATCCTGCCTCTTGCAGCTTTGTCTTGGAAAAGAATATTTTCATGGCGCCAAAGGTGCTTCTTAGGAATTTAATGAGGTTACTAAGGTCCAACTTCACAGTCTGTCTGTGGGCAATTTGGAGAAGTGTCTAGCTGAAGGAAGATTCTGCAGAACAAAATGCAACCAAGACTTAAACCAGCGAATCGAACTCAACTCCCAACGGCTGAAACGTCTCATTTGGTTTGTTTCAGCTGTTCAAACGCAGGCTGCTTCTTTGGTTCTCTTCATCTTAATGCTACAATCACTACAACATGCACATATTAATAGATACACATCAAAGTTTAGAGGTACATAAACTTGTATTTAAGATTTATACTTGCAGTCCAAACGTTCAGATAAATTCCAGGCATAAAACCAATCTTACCTACAAAATTTGCATGACATGTTTCCTTAAAGTTTGAAATCAATAATTGAGTAATTTTCAGTTTATTCTGGATGACGAAATTTATAAAAATTTCTACATGGAATGTAATCTGTACCATGTCTCAGAAAATCCATAAGCCACCAGTACATTTTTTATCTATCTTAGAAATATTACTAATAGCAAAAGTTATGCGTTCAGCCCTATTCAAATGTTTTTTAAAGGGATAGTAAAATATAAAATACTTTGAGCTTTACTGGGCTACTTCTCAAATCAGCTCATGAAGTGTTTTTGTTACTTCTGCACGTTCTCATTGCGCTGGATTGAATCCAGAGAGGTCAAGCTGATGAGATTGGTTTTTATTCCATGTTATAGAAAACATACGTGTTGTTGATGCTTCGATTCTTCCATGCATGTCTGAGAAATCCCTTAATCTCCTGTGGCAACCATACAGGTGTGCAAAATGCTCGGTGAAACCTTGCGCCACCTTGTGGTAACCTTCTGAAGCCAGACAGCTGGAAAGAGCAGGACTTTCTTAAAGAGACAGAGGCCCAATTTAAAGGTGTTAAATTACAAAGTCAAATTTCTTTGACTTTGTAACAGTGATTTTAGCGCTATAAAATGATACAATGTGGCTGGAAAACATAACACTTTTCAATAACAATAATTGTTCCTTCATATGTCAACTGCATTTAAATTTAAGCCTAGTTGCAGATAATTATAGCATGAGTCAAATAAGGTGACATTTTATTTACTTGTTTTAATGGATAAAAAAATATTTCTTTGGACATACAGTCAGTTCCTATTTGCAGAGCAAATAAGACATAAAAAAACAGTGACCTCCAAATGATGCAAAATGGAGCAAGACAATGAGGTAAATGGCAAGATTTACACAGTTAAGCATGCCCCAGATTCACAACAACAATAATATAAATCAATACACCAAGAAGAGAAGAAAAGAAAAAAACCTTCACAAAATCTGCAACAACAAAAGAAACTTATTTTACAAGACATGTTTTGCCAGTCTGGACTGCCCTGTGTTCTCCAGCCTCATTAGGCTTCTGTACACTCCGAAGCTGCCCAATAATGCTGCTGGTATTTTACAGACTGCGATTCTACAGTGTACGGACACTAGAACACACTATCTGACCACCAAGCACGAAACACAGAGTTTGGAAGGTCCGATGCAATCATCATGGCAAAAAGCACCACAGCCTTGGCACATGATCATGGCTTTGAGGCGACATGAGCACTTAAGTGCTACTTCTTCAGCTGTAGTGTCTGTAAAAGCTTGAATACTGAGTGTAGCGTGGCTGGAGGCCAAGCGGGGACGCAGCTGGAGTACGCCATCAGCCATACCGCGGGAGAAACCACCGTTATCCATCATTGACACATTAGCTGTGTAGCTTACTACTCCACCACTTCCACCTTGTTTAGGCAACTTCCCATATATTTGGAAGGGAAGGGAGGATGTTGAAGACGAGGGTAAAGGAGAAAGAGGGGAAGGGGAACTGGATGAACAGGGGGTCTTGCTGTGCTCTTTCTTTGATATCCTTGTCAATGTCATCTCCATGTTGAGAAGTCCCTCCATTGCTCCTCCGGTTAAATACCCATCAGTGGAGTTCCCTGGCTCCTTTTTAGTCACACCAGGTACGGTAGATACAGTCTTGGCAATGGCCTGGCAAGAAGGCCGTGGGCTAATTTCATTTTTCACACCAGGTGCAGGAGACAGCTTTCTCTGATGAGAGTGGGGATGCTGAGACTGTGAAAGCTGAATGTTAAACTTTGTACTGGACATTGCGTCCGCATGGTAGGTTTCTGCAGGAGTAGAGGGGTTGTTGGACATGATTTGATCAGATTGTTGCACCCGGTCTGGAGTGTCCCTCTGTGAAAGTTGATGACCACAATACTCTTTAATAACTCTAGATTCTAGAGCACCCAGAGAGACACCTTCTGACTTGCCTTTGGATGACAAAGAACCTGAAGAAATGGGCAGAGAGGTAATGACGGGGACAGCCCCAACAACTTGTTGGGGCTGGTACTGAGGTGCATCTTGGGCACCTGTAAGACATGAGAGTGGACTGTCTGTGGGTGACTTCGGAAGGTTATGAGTCAAATCTGGAGTACGACACTGGACAGAAAATTCAGACCTATGGCCAGCTTCAAGGCTCCTTGGTTCTGGGAGTCTTGCTGGTTGACCAGGTAATATGCTAAAAGCAAGCCTATTTGCAGAATGTGATGGTAAAACTTTTTCAAGAGGCAGACTGCCTTGTAGTAACTGTGTGACCAAAGGGTTGTTGGCTTCTACAGAGGACACAGGCCTGGCTGAGCTTGTCAGTTTTTTGGAGGCCACTAAGCCATTTGGCTGAGCGACAGGAGACTTTAAAGATCCACAACATTCCCCTTCAGTATAAGTTTCTTTAGAGCTCTGACAGTCTTCTCCAATTTCCACTTTTAAAGCAATGTTTTCTTTTTTTCCTTGTGAACAAGGACTAAAAGAGCGGTGGTCTTGGGAATGAGGCTGATTGTCATGCAGTTGAGGCAGACCTTTGGGGAAGCAAGGCTGGATGACAGTCTGCCCTTTGTGGCTAGACAAGTAGCCCTGAATCACTGGCTGCTGGTTTTGAGAAGAAAGGCTACAGATCACCAACTGGCCATTTCGTTGGGTGCTGAGCTGGGAGCTCCAGTTGGGGTCAGAATACTGCTGCTGCTGCTGCTCATCCTCCTGAGTCTCATTTTCACAGTCTGAAGCAGTTTCTGTTGAATCACTGTGCACGCCCTCTTCGTCATCCTTCTGTCTGAAAACATCGACGATCTCTGCACGTTTTGGAGAAGATACTGTTTTTGGAAATGTGGCTAAATGAGAAAAGTCTTCCTGTGGGTCCAAATGATGTGAACTATGATGGATAACACCACCCACTCCAACCTCCTTTCCCTTTTCTTGTCCTTTGGTCCCCAGTGTTTGAATAACATCCACACCATGAGCCCCAAACCTGGGAAAGGAATCTGGAATTGAAGTTTGGGTTAAGGTCAGTTTTACACAGCCTGGATCTGCCACTTCTGAAAAGGGAGCAGTAGACTCAGGTATTGGGCCGTTTGTGGCCGACTTGGTGGCTGATGACATAGACTTGGAATCAGGCTCTGGGGGAACTGTAAAATCCCCATCTGGTAACTCATTACAGAATCTCAGGGGTTTGGCTGACGTTTCCCCTACATCCACTTGGACCTTTGCTGCCATGCCTGATCTGTGTTGATGTGGACTTGCAACTTGTGGTGACATGGAAGCTGATGTATTTGACAATGAAGGAGATGAGTGGGATGTAGCTTCTACATCGAGAAGCTGTAGTTGTGTTCCAGACGAATTAGGTTCTGAAGAAAATTCCTGCTCTTCAATCCCTCCGTCTCCTCTTCCTCCTCCTCCTCCTCCTCCTCCTCCTCTTCCTCCGGGCTCGACTGGTCCTGGATGCTCTCTTGTTCTTCGTTCGCTGCTGCTATCCGATAACCCAGTAGAAGACCACATCCGGACACTGGTCGACCCTGGCCCCTCGCCAGAGGCCGCAACAGCAGCCTCGCGTTGGGCACGGGCTTGCTGAGCGCGGGCCTTGATGTCTGCAAGGGTCCGCGCGCCACCCGTACCCGACCTCCGCGAGCATTCTGTCTGGGGCACAATTCGGGGGCAGATCTGGTAGGTTGGGTGCCCTTTGACCCAGGGAGGTTTGATTCTGGAAAGTTGAATCTAGTACAACAGACAAAATAGCAAATCAGTATTTCCCTAAAAGATTTTAAGGATTTTGTACATAAAATATTTCTTAGTTTTACAACCAAGTCTTACCCGGATAGGTGGCACCTTGGGTTCTTCGGTTGTCGGCTGTGGCTTCTCTGAACAGACACTGTCAATTGTGGTACGAAAGGACCGACGGTCATTAAGACGTGCCCTTTTTTCGGGAAAGCTGCAGAAAGCCTCAACCTCATCCTGCCTTCTCTTCTGTTCCTTAAGTTGAGTAATGAGCATGGGGGTGGGAGCTGGACTAGCTGATGGACTGCTCTCACGGCTGCTAGTGACGGTCCCTCCTGTGACAGAGGTGACCACAGAGGCAGTATCATCCAAGGGATCAGCAGGAACAGTGGCACTGGAAGATCCTGAGGAGGATGAAGAATCCAGACCTGTGGTGAAAGCTCCCTGTTGTTCAGAAGAAGAGGGTGATGAGGCCGGTGAGGAGGCAGGAGAAGAGGAAGAACTGGATGAGGAAGATGGTGAGGTGGTGGAAGCTAGAACAGGTGCAGCTTCCTTAGGGAGCAAAGAGGGAGTAATTTCAGTCTCTTCGTTTGCACTGGTGGATGCTGTACTAGGACTAGGACTTGGAAGAGGAGTAGGAACTGCCAATGTCATGGGCTCTGGAGCTGGAGAGGCCTTAGGCTCTGTCACAGTACTTTCAAGTGGGAGCTCCACACCACAGTCAACATGGAGAACTACCTCTCCTTGAACAACTGTGTTGTTGGATGTAGGAGAGTCAATGGACACTGCTGCTATGTCCAAAACAGCACTAGTGTCAGCACTAGTGTCTTTTGATTGCAGAGCTGGACCTGTCTTGCAAAGGGTCCGGCGGGCCCTACGACGCAAGTCAGCCCGTGTGCGTCTCCTCATCCTGCCGTCTCTCCTTCGCCGACCCACACTGCGTCTTTTCGGGACACCAGCTGAGACGACGTCAGCATCACTTTCCAGCACAGTTCCTGCGACTTCACTAGCTTCACTCATGAGTTTCAGAGACTCATCTCGTGTTAAGCCAGACCTAAAGGTGGACAAGGTGAGATTTAGCAAATTTTGGATTTATATGACCAAATGTCAGTGATGTTAAAAACATGCATCACTTCTATGTGCTATACAAGTACCATAAACACAAACTAAATTGTAAACGTATGCAAAACACAAATCAGTGTTAAATTAAATTATTATCTTACTTTTGCCCATGGTATTCTTCAAAAAATTTCTCTTTCCAAGCCTCTACTTTTTTCTCTTTCTCCTTTTCCTGTCGGAAACGGACTTGCATTTCATGGGTGAATTCACCTAAAAAATAATAAAAAAAATATATATATATATATATTTAAAAGTGTTTAAGTATATTCAAACTCTAATGTAAATTGAGCATATTTCTTGCAAAGTCTTGTCCTACCTGCCTTTCATTGTTAAATCAAAAATTATTTTGAAATGCTTGAAACACTTTCATTCTTTCAAACAAAAAGGAAAATTCAATTCAGTTTATTTATGTAGTTCCAATTAAATGTCATCTGATGCTTCTGAATCGAATTGTGATCCTAAAATTAGGAATTGAACCACTAGACATTTTTACTTTTAATTAAATATTTGGTTCCTTATTGATGTCTTTCTTTCGTGCACTTTAAAAAATTCTTAATTTCCAATAGGAAAATTCATGCAACTACTGTACATGACAAGCCTCAAAACAATGTCATTCTTGACAAAAACAGGTCAGTCAGAGCCATCATAATGAACATTTCCTACTGCTATTGACCTCAATGTCACTTCCTAATGTTTTAATTGAAAGTGTTTTAAAAAGATGTTTATTCCAGCTTTACAAAGTAAAATTTGTGTCTACAGCAACTGTAAATGTGAGTGTCACAAAATGTTACTTGCGGACCCTGAATTGTTTGCAAGTAATTACGTTACCTTCAGCAAGCCTTTCTTTCCAACTCTGAGAGGCATGGGTGAAGAACTCATTGTTAAGAGCTGAAGTACTTAGGCGGGTCATACCGTCAGGCCCAATCTAAAAGCAGAAAGGAAAAAAAAAAGTCAATCAATGCTCACTTGTTGGCGAGCATTATGCATTATTATTCATTACTCCCAATGTTGGCGAGCGTGAACGGAACAACACTTAGCCTCGCAGGGGAGCAGGTAAAGCCTGGTAGGCCACCAAGCTTTACCTACTTGTCTTTTCTTATGGCTCAGTGAGCCAGATCTTAAAACATATAGAATTCATTCAGCAGAAGGAGTAGGTGATTCAATGAGCGACCATCCTAGGCATAAGTAGCTTCTCCCATGCCAATGCAATTAAGTAGTCTCCTCATTTACCAGTAGTGGCAAACCCTAACCCAATTATGGCCTATCAATTAGACCAGTAGCTTATGAACAGATAAAGCCTCCTGTGACTGGGCGATATCCACTGCTGGGTGTGCAGTCGTCTTCATTTTGGTCCTCATACCTTGCTGTAAGTGTGACCTTTTTACTAAATCATAGAAAAAGGACAGAGAGATCTTCTATTTTGTCAGAGACAACTCTACTCTAAACGAACAAAAATATAGTAACCCACCTGTCGATCCACCTCAGGCAACAGCTGCAGTAGCTGCTGCTGTGAATGCGAGGGAAAAGCTGAAAAGGTCCGCACATTGATGAGTGCTCTAATGTTGGTATTGACCAGGATGGAACCAGGCGTCTCAAAGTCAATGTCCACACCTCCACGACTCTTTTTCATGGGACCTAAGACAAAACAAAAACAAAATCACTGAGTTCAACTTGGAAGACATTCAACTGAATCCAAATGCAAACGAATTACATCCTTACACTTTACAAGATAAACTGGTCCAGTTAAATAGAATCAGCACAAGTTCTCTGTACAGTCCACACAAGAAGTATTCGCAGCACATCAATTTTTCAACAATTGTTATGTGACAGTCTTACTCAAAAAGGTATGAATCTTTTCGCAAATTTCCGCTCTGGGTGCCACTGGCCAAATGTGGGTAAATGTGCGAAGTGGTGTGCGATTTCAAACAAGATCAGCCATCTTGGAGGGTTTGCAATTTGAACAGAAAAAAAAACAACAACAAAAAAACACTGTTCAGTTTGTACTCCTGTCCAGGAGTCGAGTGCCCATCTGCTGTACTGGACAATGAAAATTATTTTACAGACTGCAACAGCCCATTGGTTGATTTTCTTGAAGGACATTGGGTTAATCCAATGAAAACCTTTAGTCCTTCTTGGCTTTGTGCCGTGAATAGTAGGACTGCAGTCTGCAAATGTCAAGAACTACTGTTGTTTTTATTTACTTTGAAAGTATTTAATCAGCAATACACTCGATGAATGCAATTGATAGAAATTTTGTTTTGCAATTGCAATTTTTTCTATTGCTAAAAGTATTAAAAGTATTTTCAGTGAAACAAAATAAAACAGCTACAGAAGTTACAGAAGAGCAAAGTCAGTGACCAGAACCGTAACAATATTTTGTAAATAATAATAATAATTTGAGAAATATGTCCTACTTGGCCCCATATTCAGACTCGGGCAATCTGTAATACATTCTCTATGCTTAAAAATACAGTTTTCAAGTAATGTTTAATTTAATATGTGAAAAGCAGCAAGCCAAAAGAGAATTTCAGTACACTTTTAACATCTTTACCTGTAGACACATGTTCTCCGTTGACCTTAAGTGGAGTGAGGACAACACGGGGCATCATGACAGCCTTCTTCCTTTGTCTTCCTGACTGTAGAAAATAGGGAAAAACAGAAGATGTCAGAACTTCTATGCTTTGTGCACACATTAGGAAAGTGAGAATTTCAACCAAAAACATGTCTTTGCAGATTTTTCAGCTCCAAGCTGCAAAAACCATGATTTGGATGTGAAAGTAAAAAAGCAACTTAAACCTCAACCCCACTAAGCCAGTAATGCTATAAGTTCCCTCTACTAAGAAAATGTCAAACTACAAAGTTCATTCCAAATATTACAGCAAAGGTCATGCTGCCACTGAGAATAAGGGCTGTTGTGCTATGGAGCAATGCTTAGATCCAACATCCTGCCTTGAAGATACTTCGCTTAAACACAGATCCTCATGAATCTACGTACAAAGTAAAGGGATGACAGAATATGTCTGTGATGCATGGAAAGCCGTTCCAACAAAATTCCATGACTTAAGTAGTCTTTAGGAGAGAGTAGTCTGAAACTAAATTACATTTGATGTCTTTACATTTGAGTGCTCACCTGTCTTGAACGACTCAGTCTAGTCTGAGCGTGTTGGCTTTGCTGAGGATCCGTGCGTCCCTGCTGTCCTGTTGCCCTGCTGAGACGTGTTTGAGGGTGGCTGCTGGGAGTCTGCAGCTCTGTGGAGCAGGAGGCACTGGATGAATTCTCATCCACTGATGCTATAACCCAGGAAAAATAATAGTAAATTAAGCAAGTATTATTGGACACAATATTTATAATAGTTTCAAAACAACAAAGAAAAAGGCCAAGTGACAAGCACCAAACCTGTAGAAATTCTGGTGAAGTTAGCAGTTTAAAAGGAACAAACATACCAGTCGGTGGGTCTGTTCCACTTCCCCAAGTTTGAGTCAGAAGTGATATTACTTGGACAGTGTTGACAGCAACCATTGGAATATTCATACTTGTGAGTTTGTGGGATTTGGAAAGACTGTCAATGTTGGCTGTAATATAAAAAAGTGTTACTTTATTCTTAACAGACAGTGTGTTATGGCTAGAGCTAGGTAACAAAACAATGCCGATATATATTGCAAAAATATTTTTTCGATAGATATGAGAGTGTCGATGGGAATGGGAATCAAGAACTGGTTCTTGAAGAGAACCTAGTTGTTCAATTCCTTGGAAAAGTTAAGCTACTTGCTTAACAATCCCACTGTGTGACAAACGTGTCACATGTAATGTGTCCAGTACATTACATGTGACACGTTTGCGTGATGACATATTCCACACGCTCCGCATTTTGCTTTAGAAAATATCCAAGACATGGTTACTAGGGCCAGTGCCAAAATGTCCAGAGCTTTAACAATAACAAAAAGATAAAGTACGTCCAACATTCTCAAACACACAGCATGCAACCGATTTCAAACAAATGTAAAGTGTTTGATACGATGCTTAGCGATGGTGCTGACTTGAGGGCACCGGACTTCCGGGAGACATTGCTAGTGGAATAATCGGGACGGCGCAGTAGTATGTAGACTGTAATCATATTAGCCACTGTCATTCGCAATAAACGATGTTCAAATTCTAGATTTTTAAAACCCCTCAAGGCCTGTGGTGCCTTAAGCAGCTGCTTAGTTTACTGTGATAGGCACAAATGAACTAAGAATGTAATGACACCTCTAAACATTACGTTGTGTTTTAAGATCCACTGGCTGATTACTTAATGGGCATTGTTTTGTTTGTTTGTTGTGCTTTCTCATTTTTAAGATCATAGTTGTATGTTTAAGCATCATTGGCAATGTCTTCCAGTAACATACAATTACCCACCAAAATTTTTATATTTCTTGTCAAATTAACATTTTTTTAAAACAAAAACATAGCGGGCTGGTGGTGGACCGTCTTAGCACTCTAACCAACGGATTTAGCAAGTTCTTTGGGGAAAACTTTGCATTGAAATCTATTCACTTAATATTGATGTTAATAGCAGGGCTAAACAGGACCTCTGTTTTTTCAAGGCCTCATCATTATATTGATGAGGCCTTCATCAATATAATGAAGGCCTCATTATATTGATGTTTTTGTGTAGTGGTTTTGTTGGTGGTTTGGATAATTACAACATCATGATGGTATATTAAATCTGTAAATCCCTTCAGGGATAAGGTACTGTGGCCTATCACTAATGAATAGGTAGTATTTACTTATTGAATTTATAGGTATTTATAGGTGATATTTACTGAGCAACTATACAACACAAAGTTGCATCCCACAAATATGGTAAAACAGGCAGTTTTTAGCAATGCATTTGACTGCCTGTTATGAAATCTTTCCATTGAACCAGTTCTGATAAGTTAAAATATCCTCACTTCAAAACTATCCAAAACTAAGTAAATTAAACTGAAGATCAATTATTGAAAATATAGACGCACTGCATATGTTTTAAGGTGCATGACAAAGTTGAAGACTTTTGAAGATTCAATGCAAAAACATGAATTAATGATATGTCTGTTATCGAGTTACCATCATTGTCTATGATGGCTGCTACAATCGTTTCTGAGGAGTCACAGCTCTCCTGTTCAACGGTTTCACTGGAATCAACAAGGGCAACGGCAGATCCTGCTACTGAGCTGCTGCAGCTTGAAGTTGGATGCGCAACATTTCCCACTGGTTCTGGTGGAACCTCTGACTCTGAAGTTGGTTTTGTCCACTGGAGGGCATTTTTCTGCAGAAAACAAATGGCACAAAAATGAGGTAGTACTGTAGAAACATAAGTGATACAACACTTTGCTATAAAGGGCTTTTGGCTTTTAGCCACAAACAACCAATTTGTGACCAAGATTGTAAACAAAAACTAGCTACATATACCAGATGGTAAACCAATGCATTACTTCTATGTTGGATTGTTAGTTACTTCATGTGAAAATAGTTGTAATTCCATGTTATTTTAATTTAAGCAGGTAAAACAATTTCAAAAGGAAATACCTTGAGAGTGAACAAGCTCATTCGTCCAGGAAGCTTGAAGAAAATGCTGTTCTTGACTCTGTCTCCCCTCACTTGAGAGTGCAGCATGGTGACCAGGCAGGCCAGAGGAGCGGTGCCACTGCAGCCACACACACAAATCAACTTTTGGACTTTCCACAGAGACGGTAGAATACATTTATGTCCACATTATCTTATCAAAATATATCAAGTCCTTTTGAAATGTAAAAAGCACATTTAAAACTATTCCACTTTTTTTTTTTTTTAGAAATCTTATTTGATTTTGGGAATTAAATTACATAGTGCAATATACACTTTATGATGAGCATGTAATTTAATATCCCTTTGCGTAAGTGCCAAAAGAATCCTCTTTTTGAGGGAGAACTGCTGCTAAAGCTGTAAATTGGAGGTGGGCATTTATCGCATCAATAAGTAAATACTCAGCTTTGACAGTTTTACTATTTCTCCAGTGTTTGTGTATACACAAGCTTCATAAATAAGCCCTCTAGTCCTTATAGTATTTACCAAACGTGCATTTGGTCTGTCCCAGTTTATTTTTATTTTTTTTCTCCGAAATTCTGACTCAAAAACTATGTTTGTAGCTGAAATATTAGCACTTCTAACTTAGTCATGCTGTCTTGGACTAAACAGGATCGTGTTCTGCAAGAGAAACTTTTATACAAAGAAATACTTGAGTTTTATTATGGTGTATGAACCAAAAAGCAAAACTCTCATGTTGTTAAAATTCCACCTACATGTGGCTTTTATACTTGGTCAACAAGTTGCACTTTAAATAAATCCTTGGGCAGATAAAATAACAGAAGGGGAAAAGGAAATGCTATTTGTAGCGAGAGGAAAAAAAAAAAAAAAACGCTCCAATTTTAACATCAACTTGAAAATTATGAACATACCTTCTGTTTATAGTTGGCAGCAATCGAAGAAGTTCATGGAGACAGAAAGAAAGTCAGTTATTAATAACAGAAAAATTTAACCTATGTTTAAACTTAAATTGCAAAAATACTGTACAGATAGTATTACAAAATTCCTGTACTAAGTCAAATAAATGTGAAAAATGTGAACACGTACGTTTGAGCATATTTGAGGTTGCTCAATTGTTAAGTTAGATGACTTTAGTATATATTCACAAAGATAAATGTGGTTTAAAGATCCACCATGGCATTTATGTCTTAAAAATGACTTGCAATTAGTGAAGCAGTGACCTATATTCTGGTTTGCCACATCAGCTAAGTGCACAATGTTTACTTTCCATGACAACCATGATCGTTGATTTAACACCTACTCACTTAAAGGAAACTAGACAATTGTAGTCTGAAAGCACTTAGTAAAGTCTGAAGTTATTCCATCCAGCAAAACTGTGACCCTGTGCGTTTGTGTCTGACCTCATTTCCTTCAGCCCCTTGGTCTGGATGACATGGAGGATTTGTTTGGGAGTCATGGGTGCATCAGAGAAGTTCTCCAGGACCTGGAAGATACATTTTTTTGAAGATCAAAAACTCAGCTAAGAAAACATGGAGAATTAAAGCTTCATGTGAAAAATCTAAACTGTGTACAGTCCAGAGAAGGACTCTGAAAGACAACTCTATCAGACCTCTTTGAATGATGTAACACAAAGCTGTTCAAAATCAGTACTGAGAGCCAGTCACTTGCATGTATTAGAGGCTTCCGTGTTTTAGCACATTCGACTCAAACAAATGGGCAGCCGGCTGGTTTCAGTAGAATTTGACAACATGCCGAGAGGCTAATTAAGCCATTTGTATCAGCTGTGTTGGAGGAAGAACACAGCTAAAATCGCAGGACATCCTTGCACTGATTTCACATATACATAAATAAAAATGCATACAAAATGAACCTTAAGCACAGGTCAGAAGCGGGTGTTTTGATGAGCAGACAAATCCTTCCAACTCTTTATTGTTCAGTATGGTAAATAGGTCAACATGTCCATCCAGAGATGTGCCTACATAACAAGGAACACCTTAAAGTGAACTAGTTAGTACTTCAAGATAGACACGTATTACACAGTAGCGATGGGTCGGTCAGGAATATTTCAACTCGGGACTTCAAGATGGACTGCTCCGCATTTTTTCCCCCCTTTTGCTGCTCAGCTCTCACTTTGTGACTCGGCTCAGGGCAGAACTTTGTTTTGATTGGCGTGGCAGCCTTGTGGCCAATCATGTGTGAGGATATGGGACCAGACCATAATGTGAGAACAGGAAGTGGAACAGACAACAGTGGTGAGGAGAAGAGTGCAGCATCTCGTTGCAGTTTAATTATATAATCATTGTGAATGATGGGTCTGTTCATTAGACTTGCTTCATTTGTTTTTGTGATAAAAATGTAAAGTTTGATTAAAATATTATATAAAAACAAAATTTAAAAATCCTGCTTTACTAACAGAACAAACATATAGCCAATTTATCGTGCAGTCGATCTTATCCGCCGTCCTTATCTATCTTGGGAGAGGTCTAAAAATCACCCACAGTCCTCTGCTTTCCCAAGAGAACGGTTTGACTGATACACCGGCTCACCAGGTCATGTCTGCATGTTTATGCCAAACAATAGATGTAGAATTGGCAATTCAGCAACTTTCTTGCAATATTGAGCAACATTTAAGACGGAAAAAAAATTGGTGTTGGACAAAATCGGAATCGGTAGGTTAGGCTTTCTAAAAGATCGGCCAGAAAACTGCAATTAGTGCAGCCCCATTCTCTAACTTATGATGCTCGCTCATGCACCTCAGGATTTTTGTAACTAACATTTTTCAACACAAAAAAATTAGGGGCTGTTAGTGGACTGCCCCAATGCCTCTACCACAGCACTAAGCAAGTCCTCTGGGGGAGAGCGTGTGCTGGTTTCTCAAAATGCTGCAACACAAATGATTTACATTGGAGAAAATGTATTTCTCAAGTTTTTCTAGCAGTACTGTCAAACAGTCAGTCACCAGTCTTTATTATTTGACTCCTTCAGCACACAAGCGGGAAACAACCATTTAGCTACTTCAGTTCTTAATTTAAAATTGAGAAAAAAATTAAGCATGGGTTCACAGGTTGTGCTCATTATCACAACTTGTTCTTCCTTCACCAGTAAGCTAGTGACATGCTGACAGTAACTGGATTATGCATCCTTGAACAAGCTAGCATGGGTCTGTGGCCTACAAAACATGTTCATTATATTTAATATCCAAATCATTTTCAGATAATGAGATTTCACCTGATCAGTTCTGCCTGTTTTGAGCTCATTTGGGAATGCAGCGTTTTAGGGCTACGTTTCAACCATGTAAATAAATTACCATTGGTCACGCACTCCTAACTTGGTGTTTACATTAGCACCTCAGACGGGTGAAAAAGGCAACAAGCAGATACATAGTGACACAACCATACATCTTTGACCCAGAAGCAGAAGAAGTGCAGAACCCTGAACAAACCTTCAAGCCACAACCACTGAAGGATTGAACACTGCGTATCTGACACACCTTTATGTTATTGATTCTGCTTCAGGGCAGTGTGTCATGACATCCTGCAGCCGACATCAGCACAATAATTTATACCGTCTTTGCTATCTTTATTTAAAATATATGTTTGCAAGGTTAGAGGAGAAGCGCTTCTCTCAACATGTTAAAAAAAAAAAAACTCAGGCAATGTCAGAGCGCCCGACATGTCATTATGCGCCTTCCAAATTGTCCATAATTTGTAGACTTGTCATGGACAGTAGGGACAGAAACTTCCTTCAGTCCAAGTATTTTGGCAAATCCTGCCATGTTATTTTCAAAGAACTCCTTCCTAAACCGAACTGCACAAACAACTTTCTACGTTAATATTGCCAGATGAGGGGCTGCGCTTGGCTTGGGGTTAGAGATGTACCAATATGATATCAATATTTGCACAGAAAAAAATTTTGATTGGATATCGGTGGCGATGTGGCCGATCCATAAGGGTTGATCTATTCAATCCAATTCTATACTTTGTGCTCAGTAGGTGTAATTCATAGTTACAGCACAAATAAAAGCCCCAAACTTTCAGAATGAATTAAGTTTATTACTATTTATGTTAAAAACAATGTGAAGCATACAAGATATACATATACATGCCCTATATTTGCACAAAATATACTAGCGATCATCAGAGTTTGATATGGATTTAAATGTCATAAAATGTTTGATTGTTTTGATTATTATTATTATTATTAATGTATCTGTTTCTATTTACTCTGATCTGATCCACTTAATGTATTTCATGTCTGTATATATGTGGGTTTGTTCGGGTTTGTTCTAGCCCTATTAGGTTTGTAGGTTAAAGGTACATTGTTAACTGTGTAACTATTGTACTGCCTTCACATTGTACCTCACATTAAAGCATAAATAAAGTTTTGAAAAAAAAAAATTGTTACATTTACTTTATCGCCAGTGAGTTTTCCCACTAATGGCCGAGTTATAGTCACGCTTTTGCAGGAGCCAAGACAGCGGTATGGCATTTATAGTCAAGGCGATCGTTGGACCTATATTCTCATATAATTAACCTTCATAGAGGGTTTATATAAATGACACTGCAAGGAGACCAGCTCTGCAAGAAAACCTTCCAAATCGTCCAGTTTGTGTGAAGCTTGGCTCTGATTTGCGCCGAGTTACAAAAATTCAGAAGTGCCTATCCAGTCACTTCCTGTGACTGGTTGGGCCTTAACCTGACCACAAATCTATTGTGTTTGTACTTATGTCTCTGGCAACTGTGCCGATTTCCTTAATTTTGAGAGATCAGTAATCAGCCGATACTTGGACTTGATCTTATCCATCTCAGCAAACATCTAAAAATCAACCACTGTCCTCTTCTGCTCTCCTGTGAGAGAAGTTTGACCGACAGACCAGGTCATGTCTGCACATTTGCAGTTAGCAGTAGTTACCCCTCTTTTAGCAAATTGGTTGCTACATTTAGGACGTTTCAGACAAAACAAATTGGCAACGGCCAAAATCATAATGGACATGTCAGTCTTTTTAAAGATCGGTCATTGGCAATCGGCCAGAAAACTGATTTGTAATCAAAGAATAATTTGAAGACCATAAAGTGAAGACTTGTATTTATCTATGCATTTGAAAACATGTCACCATTTAGAAAACAATGACTACAAGAGTATGTGTGGTGTCTGTTACTTTAAATAAGACCCAGCCAATAGCAGTATTAATTTTGCAGACAGGCTAAACCAAGACAGGCCTTATCCTGACCACAAACCTGCTGTGTTTGTACTTATGTCTCTGGCAACTGAAAAACTTCAATTACAACCATCGATGCTCCTCCTGCAAAATGCTTTGCTTTAGTTTTTAATTGGGTGTTGCTTTACACGAAGGTTACATTGAATCCAGCTCTGGTGCATCATTAACAGCGAGAGGAAATTCTCAAGACACTTGAAGACGTTAACCTTGATATTATTAAAATAGCTTCGCCTTCAAAAGGTTATTTCCAAATAAATTTTTTGCTTCACATATACCCCTAAATATATGTTGCATACACATTACCTAGGTATTGGAGTCGCGTTGTGTGCCAGTTTGTGCTATATTTGCGCATTGAGGCTGTTAGATGCTCAAAAGCGTCGAGCTACTGGCTAACCAGCTAGCTAACTAGCTGCCTAGCAAACAAAGACCTGAATAAGAAGCGGCTATTTGTTGCCCAGCTTTAGGGGTTTCACTTTGTCGCGTTTTAATACATTACACAAGACACGTTTTACGCAAAAACAACAATCGTAAAAGTGGACTGGGGTTCAAGCTAAACACAAAGTATTTGTTGGCAAGATTAATTCTCGCATTCATGTGATTAAGCTGCTAGCTGCTAATAGTTGGCTAACTAAACACCAGAAGCTAGGATGTGGTCGTGAGTGGAATGTCCACAGGCAGCAATGTGTCTGGATTAAAATCGTTTCTTTTCTAAAACATTCATGGTTTACATGCAAACCGAGTTTTATTCCTTACCATTCGAGCTGCTTCAGCCCAGGTCCGCTCCTTCTTTCTCTTTTGCTTGTCCTTCATTTCTTTACCGCTCGCCTCTGCTGGGTGGCTACTAAGCAACCGAAAAGCAATCGCAACTGAACTGTTCAGCTAAGTAGAGTCGAAGAATAGGCTCGTTTCGACGCGAGGCAACGCTATTGTGCAGTGGTTGCTGGTGTGTCTGCTGTCGAGTCCAAACCAACACTACAAACACATCTTCCTGTCGAGGCAGAGTTACAGTGTTAGCAGCCGTACCATTGCAGGACAAGCTAAGTTCAGAGGTCAAATCCTCCGCAGGAATGCAACAAAACCTATCCGCCTCCAGGAAATAGGCGGCTTATGCTGTTGCACTTTACGATAACAAAGCAACGGAGTCTGCTTGTTCCATAAAATACTGTTTACAAGTTAGTAACTTTAAGACGTAACAGATTTAAATGTGAATTACATCGCAACATTTAGACAGGAAACAGAAATACATTTGGGGTAAATTAATTTTAGGGCTTGCAGATAATTAATGAACAGTTGGCAATTAGAAACTAAGTAATTTCTAAGAATTGGATTATACGAGCAAAGATGATTAAGATAGTATGTTATAATTACGATCTCATGACACTATCTGAAAATTGTGACTTGCTGTGTCATAGTTATGACTTTGTTGACAATAATAAGATACTACCTCGCAGTTATGACTTTGCTATCTCATAATAATGAGATCTCATAATTATGAGGCACACTTTTATTTTTTCATAAGGGTGATGGAAATGGGCTTCCATACATCTGTGCTGAGTGCTTTGAAAAGTTTAACCAGAAAACAATAAGTGAGGCTGCTGTTGTTTCTCTCAAGACCATTTAAAGTCATATAATATTTTTTGAATGATCATTTTATTATTTAAATAATAAAGTGAGCAAAATGAATTTTGTTTTTTGTTTTTTTAATGTAATGGCGGGATCCCAGCATACCCAAAGGATTGAGTGCCTTTAGTTAATTTTAGTTGTATATATTATTATTATTGTGTGTTTGTTTATTTAATATTGTATATTTTGACTTTTTGCACGGGAGTTGCAATAGAAATTTCGTTGAATCCTGTTCAATGACAATAAATGCTATTCTATTCTATTCTATTCTTCTAGTGTTTGAGCTAAATAATTGTTTTAGGAACAAATTATGCAGCACCAAAGCAAAGTAACTGATCTGCCATGCAGGACAGTGACAAATTAAAATCACAAAGAGAATATGCAACAAAAATGTGAATCATCTGTCACTTGGTGTTCTGTGCTCATTTATTGTAACTATACAAATAGTGTCTTCAGCATTTTCACATTGCTGTGTAATAATATCTTTGGTTTTGGCTGTGATTAACTTTACATAATTCGTTAGCCAGCATAATTTCTATTGGGCAATTATGCCGCTACATACAAAGATGTCCCACCACATGAGAAACAGAGCTCTGCTGTCCACAAACGAAGCATTAGCTCTTCTCTTTGAGTCATTTGGTAAGATAGTTCACATTTAGACAGTGAATGTATTTCAGGTCAATTAAAGGTGTTAGGAACTTTTAATCTTTGCAACAAGATATGATGAAATAGTGTAAGAGTTGGCCAATGCTAACAAAATTTTACCAAGAATATTTTGTTTCATTTCTAGTCCAAATAATTTTTTTACACTTAACATAACAGCAATTTCAACAAAGTGTTTTACAACTTGGGGTGGATGATTAACATCACAAAGCTCAAATAATACCTCAACTGCACCTGTGAAGTTTGTTTAATGTCTTTTAATATCTGATTGGTGAAATACCAGCAGTTTTATATATTCTTCTTTAAGATACAAATGCACCATAAACATATATGCAAAAGCCAAACATGAGCTTTCTATCTCTTTCCCTTCTAAGATATAAACAAAAACTTTCTATAAGAAGAAAATAAAGAAAGAATACATTCAAACTATTTTTGAGTTATTTTTTAGGTCAATAAAGTCAACTGACATCAATTACTATGTGTTTTTTGTGTTAGTCTGATTATTAAAGGACAGTTTTCATCTTATACAAACATTAACAAGCTAAATTGATTTTCATACATTGTTTGCACCAAAGACTTTATAAGCACGGTTTCACTGCGTCTCTAAGGTTTTTGCAATTTTAAGTTAACATTTGTCATCACTGTGACTGCGTACAAAATAGGCCAAATTTAACCAAATTTTAACCCAGTATGTATGAAAAGTGAATGCAATACTTTTGCAAAATAACGCAAAAGAAAAAGAAATTAGACATGGATTTCGCATGGGAAGATGTTTAGTGGGCATATCTAAACATCAAGAAATTCTTGCCCTTTTTCAAAAACATGTGTTATTGCTTACCGGTGATGTAATACTAAAAATATAAATTGGGAAGAAGTGTGGATGTTTCTCTACACATTTTTAACAACAAAAAATTTGAGAGAATTCTTACAAAAGTATCCAGCTAATCATATGGTAAAAAAAAAAAAAAAATATATATATATATATATATATATATATATATATATATATATTATATAATATATATATATATATATATATATATATATATATATAAATATTATTAAAAAGATATGAATGCAAACTTTTTTACTATGTGAAATGTTGACAACTGAAATTGTTCACATGTTTTGGGGAGAGGTCTATCGGTTTATGATGATAGTGTATATAGGAGATTTGTTTTATGAATTATCTTTTTTTAAATTAATTTGATTGCATTTTTAGCAGTTTTTTATTATTAATCACAAGTGTAAATTCAATAGAAAAACCTCTTGCTTTGTGACTTTTAATTTTCTACCTATTCAATTACATTCAGCTACTATTAAAACACTGTGAGGCATATATTGAGTATAATGAGTGTTTTTTTCTAAATGTGGTTCATGTACATGGTGTTGTTATACCCCGTGCCTCAAGTTGAGACTACTACTCTTTGTGTACTTGTTGTACTTTGTCCTTTAATAAAGAAGAAAGACAAAATAGGAGCAGCTGAATTTTGCCTCTAGTCTAATATCTGCAGGACAGTCGTCCTCCCCGTCGTTACGTGACGTCACTCTCCCAGAATGCCTGGGCTCCAGCGCGGCGCCCCGCTGTCCAGGCCCAAACTCCAACAAACAGCTTCCAAACTTCTCCCATCATGTCGCCGTGAAGCGCAAAACGGGGCGGAAAGCAGGAAAGGCATGCGTCCGGTGAGTACGGCGGTGTTTTCGTCTGCCTGGAGAACCCAACCCGTTTGTCTGGTCCGGTTCCCTGCAAGAAAAGTGGAGAATTGAAGTCACAACAACCTTCGGCAGAAGTTTTCAAGCGTTCATCTTTTGTTTACGAGCAACCCTCCTGCTCTGGACGAAGGTCTTCCGTTTGTCAAAGACACGCCAGCTGCTCTCTGGAGAAGACCCGGAGAGAAACCCGGCGCCTTGCTGCCGAACACACGAGTCAGAAACGCGTTTGTGCAAAGTTAGTTTCCGCCAGCAGGCTAGCAGCGAAGTTTAGCCTGGGACTGGTCTGCAGGCATCGATTCGGCCGCATCAGTTCCAGAGCAAGCTTTGAAAGTCTCACTTTGTCTGCTGCAAACTCTACAGGGACTAAAAGTTTGCTACACAGTTGTCATCATAAGTGTACAAAGTCTAGTGAAGTTGATGGTTTATTTATTTATTATTCTGGGGTTTTTGGGCCATTTTTCTAGAGGACATGATTAACATAAAAACGTTCTTTTCACCCTTGCTGGTTGGGTGAAGCCATTTACTGTGAAACGACTCTGTTTACTATTCTTAAATTCAGAAGGACCACAGGAACTTCCCAAAATGGCCCAAACCAAAAGTTTATACATCCTGGGGATTTTGGCCCAGACCCCACATGTTGACACAATTAGGTCTGAATGTCTGTGAAATATACCAGGCGCCTTGCCAAAAAGTTGGAATATAATTCAAAAGTTGCTTAATTCCCATAATTCCATTCAAAAAGTTATGCTTTCATAGGTTATAGATGATTGAAAGTTTAAATGATTGAAAGTATTTATTTGTTTGTTGTTACATAATTTGGGCTCCCAAAGTAAGTAGTTAGTTTAGTTACCACAGCTACAATCTGATCTGAGATTAATCTTTGAGATCGAGCTCTGTCTGATCACAAATGTGTCTCAGTAAATTACCATTGTCACTGATTGCTTTTCAGGTTGGCCACTTCAATTAGAGAACCTTCTACCAGATTTGACTAAATCTATGTTAAAATGCTGATGTTCTTAGCGGGAAGAAGGGCCTCTAAATCAAATTCTGCTTCATGATGAGTTAAATCTGCTGCTGGTCCACAGACTGAACTGGAATGAATTTTACAGAATTAGCTTTGCGATATAAAGTAGTGTTTTGGCCGCTGCAGCTCCCGTACTAGGGACACACCAACAGAATAAAGGGGTCAGCCATGTAAAAACACTTTATGAAACACCAACTTCTTCCCCCAAAAATAAGTAGCTTGTAGCTTAGCACAAGCTTCAGAGCCACATGAAATAGGAGGAAACTTTTCTGTCCATTTGTCAGCACATGGTTGATTGCAGGCGCAAAGATACGACAACTTCTCAGAAATATGACATCTGCTGTCTGGTAAACATGTAAATAAATCAGTAGAAGCAAGAGTTGAAGGTGCTGACTGCTCATGTGAATCAGAAATTTCTTTAGGACAAAAATTAAACAAACTTTGGTCATTGTCTATAAAGCAATGCAAACGGGGGAGTTGGGTTCCCTCCCATAATATCCTGCAGCGTCCCAGAGTGCGGTTGCAGTGGCAGGAACATGAACGCTAAGAATCAAAATACTGACAGATATTACTTCAATGAAAATGTCTATGATATTTTAGTGTTGAGCATTTTTAAATGTGCGAATAAATACATATAGATGTATATTGCATGTGCATCTGCAAATTAAGTGAGCTGATTCTATACCTTCCATGATTCTGCAGTAATTCATGTTTCTACTTGACATACCTTTTGTTGCGCCATTTACTGGTGATTTTAACATTTAGTGACATTGTTTGTCTTTTTGTGTTCAATTTTCAGGTTTGTAATGACGGTGGACTACCCAGGTGATTTGGCAGCTGGCACTGTCTGTTTTTAGATCTTTTCGGTGCTAAACTGGACTGGAGGCCAGCACAACTGCCCTTCTCAAAAAACACTAAACTGAGCCGTCCTCTGAAAACATCTCATGACTGCAGCCCCTTTGGGGTTGCTATGGCATCTTCTTTAGCACAATTAAAATGCTGGACTTTCCCCATCAACAGTAAATGGATCATTTTTGAATTCCTGCAGAAGAACAACAAACTTTAAAAAAAAAATGGTTCATACTAATCATTCATTCTGGAGTTAAGAGAATAACCACAATACCAGTGACTAATGGTTATTTCTCCTCATGACTCTTGTTTGTATCTGCTTAGGCTCTTGGTCAGCGTCCTGCGCAGCTGCAGAGCCACCAATTTCCATGTAATTAGACCATGTTTCACCAGGATAATCTCAAAGGGCATGTTTATGAGGACCTCCCAGCCAGTAGGCAGCTTTTCCAATGCCAGGAATGTGGAAAACAGTACAACACTCAGTTGGGTTACAAACGCCACCTGGTTGCCTTCCACAGCACTACGGCGGGCCAGCAATGCATGAAGGAGTCCGCAGCTATGTTGGAGAACCTGGGTGAACACAGTGACACGCCCCTCTCAACAGAGGGAAGCCCTAATGTGCCATTGAGAGAGAGGAAGTACTCATGTGAACGATGCGACCGGCGGTTTTATACCCGCAAGGATGTACGTCGTCATGCTGTGGTGCACACTGGTCGCCGTGACTTCCTTTGCCCATGCTGCGCACAACGATTTGGCCGCAGAGACCACCTGACCCGCCATTTGAAAAAGAGCCATGCACAGGAGTCTGGTTTGATGCCGCCATCTACTCCCAGCACTCATGTGGCTCCTCAAACCTCAACCAACCCCTGTCCAGTCAAAGAAGAGCCCAGTCCAGAGTCTTCTGTGATAAGTTCTGCCTCTAAGGATACCTCTGAAGCTTTTACTAGGGAAATGAGCACTTCCTACACCTTGACAAATCTAATCCCTGCTATGGGGCATCCTCATGGACTCGTCCAAGGGTCCTTGTCCTCAAGCATGGGTGTAGGACATCATCTGACGACACATTCTTCCCACTCACTTCGCCATGGCCTTCAGCCACCAGCAGCATCACAGCAGCAACCCTATGCTAACATGTCACAGTATCAGTACGGGCCTTCCTCATACCCGCGCTCTGACATGGAGAGCTTCCTGCTGGACTTTCAGAGTAACCCTTCACCTCAACTAAGCACCGTGAATTCCTCCATTTCTGCTTCACCCCAGAAGCAAATTTTGGGTGACGGGCTGGATGTCAGTGGGGACACGCATGCATTACCTAGGACCCCTGCTGTCTCTAATGATTTGCCGTGCAACACTAATGTGGACCTTGGGTCGCTGCTTAGCTTTTTGCCTTTCAGCCTGCCACCTTATAACCCTCACATGGGGTTAGTGATGGGTTATCCACCATCCTCCTCCCCCACTTCTTCTCCATCTTCTTCGTCAGGGTTCTCCTCCCAAGCACCAGGGCCTTTCACTTTTTTCCAGCCCCCCCAGTCTCATGCACCACAAGGCTCAGGAGTTTTTAACCACAGCCAGCTACCTCAGTCATATAGTCCTGCTGTAAGCAATTCCAGCTCCCTACCTCACTATTACCATGCTTTTCAGCAGTAAACGGCTCTTTTCCTGAAGTATTGTCATATGCACTTGTTGTATATATTGTTGTACATATTATTTGAAAACAAGCATCCAAGCAACAAAGTCACCTCATTAGTATTACCTCATAACTGAAAAGATTTGAATGTTTTAGAAAATTCAGCTGATATTCACTACCTTCCCAACCCTCAAAATCCCTCCACCTTTAACATGGAAAATGGATTAACGTTTGAATGCAGATATGTAACCTCTAAAAAACAGTCACCTTTTCTAAATGTGTATATCTTGAAGAGCATCCTTTCTTTTCTGAACATCTGTGGCTTTCTGACAAAAGTGTTGATGGAATTTTCTTAGGCTGTTTCTCATCTGCTGCTTTAATGTGGATTTAGGAAGCTGCGGTAATATCGCTTGTGTTAAGTTGCTGAAGATATCTGGAAACATTTGTCCATCAAATGGGTACCTACCAAAGTTTCTCATTTGCAGTGAACTGAACTCAAAAACTCCGCTTGTTCGAAAACGTTGTCTTCTGTAAGCACATTAGCTGCAAGATATCTTCTACCATATCAATCTTGATAAACATGTTAAAGGAGAAGAACTTTTAAAAATTAAAACATAAACTTCTGGACAGCAGGCCGTCTAAACCAGAGGTCTCAAATTCTTGTCCTTAAGGGCCAGGGTCCTGCAACTTTTAGATGTCTCTGTGTTTTAGCACTCCTGGCTCTGGTATTAGCTCATGAGCAGAACTCTTTGGAGCTTGACTGCATGCCAGGATGACAGTTTTGCCATTTAATTCAGGTATGTAGGAGAAGGAACACATCTAAAAGTGCTTTAGGACTTTAGCTTGAGACCTCTGCTCTAACGGTATGTGCCCAGAATTTGATGGCATGTTTTTCTGCACAAAGCAGTTCATGTAGCTGTATGAATGCGTGATCGTTCACCTCTGAAGGGGTCTAAGGGTTTCTTAGTCATTGTATTTTGTCCCAGAAACCACTGACCTGCTGTACATGTTACTCTAAATTAATGCTGAAGTCTAATTTAAAGACATTTGCAGGCACTTCTCCAATTTGCTTTTTTGTCATATGTTTCATTTTGACCAATTGGTTTTGCTAGGATGTCTTGAAAGGCAGAAGGAAGCAGATACCTTCGTATGGAGTCCATGTCTTCCTGCTCCAGGGAATTAAAATATATTAAGGAATGAGTTCCTTTCAGCTTTGTGTGGAAAAATGAGGTGAAAATGAAAAATTAATGCCTTGAGGGGTTGGTAGATTTTTCTCCCTAGTATTAATTTTGTGGAGGTTTTTTTCATTGTTGTTGTTTTTAAGAAATTTTATGAAGCTTATTCTAATTTTCATAGCGTTGCCCCAGGATCTTAATCTGCTACTGTTGTGAGAGTGTGTAATGCTGACTAGATTAAAGCACTTACAGTAGTTACAAGAGTACGTATCAGACACATGTGGATGTGTAGTTGCTCCTTACGTACCAGTTGCCTCTAGATTTAAAAACCTAAGTCAGCTAATGGACAATCCCTGATTGCTGGCAGTAATTTTGCTTCTGTTGGGTTATGTCCTTCGCGTGTATCCAGCAAAATGCCAAAATAGCTACTTTCTGTCGATGATGACTTGGTGAATAAATCCATCCTGTCAGGAGCAGTTCGCTGCTTCTTAACTCCCATGGATACAGTAAGGGTAGACTTTTACTATCCACTGCTTCTGAGTTTTGGATTTATTTAAGTAATCTTGTTCATCTGAGGTTGACTAATTTTTTTATTATTATTAATATGTAGGACCTTCTAGGAACCAGAGCAGCTTCCCATTTATCTTCTAATTTGTTAAACCTTACATTAGAGTGAATACTGTGACTGTATGTTCAAACACACATATGTGTGTACATGTATGTGAAAGTCTATGAGACTACCTCTGCCTTATCATATTTTGATGTATAATGTTTCTATTATGGACAATGGAAATATATGTAGAGTACTTGTTTTAAAAAAAAGGCTCACACCTCCTGATAAATTATGTTCTGTATTTTGATTATTTTCTACATGGAGATTGTTTGGATGAACAAAAAGCCCTCCAAATAACTTTTAGTGAACCTTTCTTTTAACTGCACCTTTCTAACTTTTACTTTCACATATTTCTTTCACTAATGTTTTTCTTTGGCGGATCCAAGCATGGTGAACATTTTTCTGGTGCTTTTTTTCCCCAGTTTGTAATCTTTTTCTTTATTACTGATTTTCTTCATCAATATCACTCACAAAAACATCCACTGACGGCTTTCCAGAAGCTATGGGAGGTGTACCCAAACTTTTACCTGGTACTTTGTGACAATAGTGTGCCGACATGGCTCAATTATAGAGGAATTCTTAGATTTTTCTTATATAATTTTTTTTTAACAAACGTTTTAATTTCATTAAAATTACTACCTCAAGCTGCAGCAAAACATCTTCAGTAGAGTTCTGTTTTTGTTGCAACAAACCCAACTTGTGGTTCCGTAGTTTTCTTTTCAAGTGAACCCATTTGTAAATTGTGTGCATGGTGCTAGTAAGTTGTACACAGCGGTTACAGGTGCATTTAAAGAAGAATATTGTGAAAAAGTTAAATATCTTTATTTAACTCAGTGATTCAGTTCACTTTATTTATATAGTGCCACTTCACAACATTTGTCATTTTTAGGCACTTTACAAAAAAATCAGTTCAGGCACACAGATATTTTATCCTTGTTGTCAAACCGTTCAGTAGCTTAATTATTTATTCCCTGACAGTTCATTATGGCAATGTGAAACAATTTTGTGTATTTCTGCAAATGTATTACAATGGAAAACTAAGGAAACATATTTACATAACTATTAAGAGCTTTGTTGATCCATCTTTGGCAGCAATTCCAACCTTCAGTCTTTCTGAATATCTTGCCACAAGCGTCGCACAGTCTGTCTTTAGGCGGTTTGGCAAATTTCTTTCCAGGACTTTCCAAACTCCATCAGATTTGATGGGAGATGTCCGGGCAGCCATTTTCAGATTTACCCAGAAATGCTCAAACCCGGGCCCTCGTGTCCGAGTGCGCAGTTTGGACACATTCAGAAAAGCGCGGCGCACAAACAAATCCAGACGTGCAAAGCCGTGCGCACGCACGCACATGGCTGCGCACCTTTCAATTTGCGTGAAATAGAGCGCAGCTGATGGTCCGCCCGTCGCCACTCCACCCATAAATACATATTTAAATTAGTATAAATACCCGGAAGTCTGCCACCAGATGAAGCAATAACCATGGCAATGTACTTGTTTTGAAGCAGTATAGATATTTATATCTTTTATTTAAAAGGTGCTTAGAAGCACATATCACCTCACAAAAAAATAAATAAAAAAAACTCTAAACGCTAGTAAACCATCAACATTCACCAGCAGATCGGTTTGATCTCTGATGATGTTTGATCTCTCTCACTCCCTCTATTGGCGATGTTCTCCACTGGAGCCAAAGCGCTCCAAAAACGACGTCGTGCCGCGTAAGTGTGGCACAGCGCAAAAGGTGTGCGCCTTTGCGCAGCTACTTTTATATACAAACTTCAGTAACGCACGAGACAGCTCAATCTGACGCACTTCCATCTTCGCTCTTTGCGTCACGGAGGAATGTAGAAGCGTGGCGCTGAGATTCCTGGGAAAATAGCAGGAAATCAACCCCCGTTAACCGCTGCAGGGGGCGTCTGCGTATCCATGTCTGTGAAGCCAAGCGCGGAGGTGGATGTCAAAAGAGCAAACGCTTGCATCTCTCCGCAAGTACTAATTTAAACTTCAGAAATAACGTGCCAGTTTCACCACGCGTCACAGCCTGAATCCGTCAAAGAATCCACACGGCTAACCTCCAAATCAAGTAGGCAAGCAGTCCCACCGTGTGGTGATGTATTGTACTGCAGCAGCAGGTGCACAGTCCCAAGTGGTGAGAAAAAGGCCAGCCTCGCTCACACAGCTTAAAGAGCAACAGAGCGTCCATCATCATGTTTCCCATGTCTCCTCCTCCTCAGCTCGGGCTGCTCGGTGGGATGCAGCTCATCAGTCCCACCAGAAGCCAGCAGCTGATGCCTGCTATAAACACGCAGTCTGAACAAAGAGCTCGTAAGAAACCAAAACAGGGTAGAGCAGAACTCATCGTTACTGTGAGTTAAGTATTAATGGACACATTACACTTAAAAAGGGGTGGTGTGGCACAGCAGAGAGCAAAGGGAGGGGAAGCGACAGTGATTGATGACACTCTTGTGTCAGCTCTGGATGTTTCTGATCAACTTTTGCATTTCTGCTGTTGCTGCTGCTGGGGCCTCTGGGAGAAGGCAGAGGAGCTCAATTTTTTCGCAGCACAATTTCAACAAATGTGTAAAAAAAAAAATTTCATAAAATTTGCATACTGCAGTTTTAAGTGGGCCTCATACTATAAACTGTTCAAAAAAAATTTCACAAGGCCATTTTCCCCCCAAATAAAGCTGTAACATAAGTTGCAGGTGAGTGAGACTCACCAAAGTGAATCATTTCTGCTAAGCAACAGAATAAGGAGAGGAAAAAAAATGTTTATTTTGTTAGCATGTACAAGAACAGTGTAATCACTTTGTCGGAAATTAGGTTTGCCAATTGTTGAAGAGGGAAATACATTGACAAAATAAAGTGTTTTTACATTTATACAAGACCTCAACAAAAACAAACATCATACATCTGAACTTATTGTTCATTTGACTCAACAATATGGTCAACAATAAATTAGGCTACAAGTTGAATATAAGGCGGCTCTGGAATAATTGGTTTTTAGCTGTGCATGCGTCAAAAGGTTTCTGTTGATAGAACGCTTTGACCAAGTTGAATGATGAATAAACTTCACTGCTTTGTTTTATAAATAGGATCAAATTGAAATGATTTTGTACTTGACTTGGTATCTGTGTGTTTAGACAGAGGCTATAGTATATTTTTGTACACAAACAGAATCTGTTTGGTTCGTAAAGTGCTTGAAATAGGGCCGCACGATATTAGAAAATCTTGCGATAACTTTGGTAAACATTTTGTCGACAATATCAGTTTCTCCTTTCCTTCCTGACCTGAGCTTCTACCACTCTCTGACCTTTAGCATTTCATCTAAAATCATTAGTGTTTGGTGTGAGCATCTGCTGCCACGAGTCTATCAAACTGGCTAAGCATAACAATAGCATAAAAAAAGAGAGATCTAAGTTCATTATAGTCGAATTGCATTACCCAACTATTATTGCACTGCAATGTGAATATTGCGTACGGCTTATATTGCGACGACAAAATGTTCACACTGAATTGTGCAGCCCTACTTGAAACGTTTGTTGCTGAATCAGAGCTATAAAGCAAACTGATTTGAGCCGACGTAACTCCAAAAGCAGAAGGACATTGAAGCTTTTTACACACTGGTTGAGGACATCCACAGGTTAAGATGCTAACAGTGAGAACAAAGTGTGTTACTTTTTCAGTTAAATTATAACTTATCCTACAAACATGACACTGAAATTCCTTGGATGTACCGACTGTTCATGTGAGGATGAAAGGACGCACATGGAGATGTACAGAGAGGAATATTTACTTCTGTCGTCGTTCAAATAGGCTTTGCATGACATGCATACTGCACAGTTTATCTCCATAGAAGCACATAGCAACTACCAAAGATCTCCGTTGACTTGTGTTAGCCGTGTCTTCTGAACAGAACATTACAATTACATCACGAATTAGCCATGCACGCATTTTACATGTTCTGACGATGCTCAGTCTCAAAGGAAGCTCCGCCTGGGTCACTTGCTCTGCTGGAGGTACTGCTGGGTGAACATATTGAGCTCACTGTCCAACCAACCTGCCTTGTTCCTAACGAGAGAAAAAAAAAGGACGGAATTCAGATCTGCATTTAGGCATCGGGGAGTGACTGACAGGGTAAAAATAAATATTAATAAAAGGACAATGTCCGGTTTTCTAAGAAGGTTTTAATATTAATTTTCAGTAAAGCTATGACCAGAACAGACACAAGGCAGAATATTGAGTACACAAACATCTAAATGCACTAAGGCATATGGTCCTTAGGATCCGACTCAATAGTCTGCTGGGTTTCCATAGGATCTGACCACACAGAAATGTTTTTTTTCTAAAATGGTCAAGTTTTTCACTATCGTAAAAATAATAAAACGGGTCTCAAAAATCCTTCCCTTGCGTCGTCATGTGGACAACGAAGACACCGACATGTAGCCCATCCTGTAACTCCAAACACATTATACAGCGGTATCTTACCGTAGAAGCTTAGCCTTGCTCTGTAGATTATCCAAGAGCTCAATCTTCCTGTTAATTTCATTGACTTCATCATCGAGGTTCTGACGGGTGACGTCTACCTGCAGGCACAGCTGTGCAAACACGCTTGTCAGCTCTCTGTCAAAGACAAGACCGAAACACAACAAGTTTACGCAGCTCTGCTGTGACCAAGTAGTCGACACTCTTTACTGTCGAAACGTATTATCTGATTTTTGTATCCTTTGACACCATGATTGAAACTCACTGCTGCACTTGGTGGCTGCAGTTGGATCCAGTGTAGCTGACAATCAGCTGCAGCTTCTCACTGGCGTAGTCCACAAACTGTCGCTTGAAGGCTCTCTCTTTGGCTTTGGTAGTCCATGTGAGTCGCTCATAGACGTAGAGAAGCCCATAAAGACCCAGTGATAAAGCAATCAGGCGCCATCCCACTGCCTTCCAAATCTGCATACAGTAGCAAAAGCGTCACGTCATCTTAAATGCTTTGGCATCAAAACATACTGAAGAAAATTGTGCGAACAATTATTCCCACAGCCTTGTCTGTGGCCCCTATTGATTATTGTTTGAGACATATTCCTGTTTGTCATTATTCAGCTGAGGGACTGCTGAATAATATTTAACAAAATTGTTTCCTCACTGAAATTTTTCCAGTACTTGAAAAAGATGTAATCAGTGAATCCTACTAATTTCAGGGTCTAATGATAAGAGAGCAGAGTCTTATTATAAGTTTGTTATAATGAGTTATTATTCAGGCAGTGTAATTTGTGAAAGGAAGTGATGTTATTGGGGGATTTTAATATAAATTGGAACAGAAAAGACAAGAGAAGAAAAGTAAATAATATACTGAGTAGGATTTTAAACAAATTGACCTAGATTTGTGACGGTGCTGTAATCTAGTTACAGGGCTGTCAGATTGTAGCACAATATTGTCTATGAGAAAACTTAATAAAAATAAGTGCCAAAGAGACAGCAGTTGATATGTGTGGCATCTCTCCTTTCTAAAACATGGACGCATCTGTTTGCCGCTGAAGGAGCTACTTAAGGCCCCCACAATCTCGTATGGAGGCTGAGACGAGTTGATCATAATTGCTCTCAGTCTAGTTAACATTCTCCTCTCACTTCCTGTCCTTCTCTCAGCTTCTACCAGCCCAGCAAATCACTGAAGCCACCAGATTCATACAAAGCTCTAAGTAGTGTCCTGCCCTACTAAGTCTGCTCAGCAAGTAGAGACAAGTTGAACCCTCTGACTCAGGATCTTTGTGTTATGGGACCAGTCGAGTTTGTCATTGAGCTGAACCCCGAGACACTAGTGTTGCTCCACAACCTCGATGTCCAAACCCTGGATGTTTACTAGTACAATTTGAGTAACCCTTCTCCTGCAATCGACCCTGTGATTAACTCACCACACCGCCGACCACAAGGACACCCATGGAAGTACGCGATGTGAGAGACGCGAGACCTGTCACCATGGTGACCATGAGCTCTTCCTGAGTCACAGAACTTTGTGGGAATGGAGGCATGCTGGTGCTGACTGGTGTTAGGGCCATGGGCCGAGGAACCTGCAAGTTTAGCAGCAAAACAAAAAAAGAAGAACAGCAGATCTGTTTTATTCGGCCGTGATTATAGGTCATGCTTTTACAGGACCACATCCGTTCTTGTTGTAATTAAACATGTAAAATACAGTGAATAATTGACCAAAACACTCCAATGTATTTCACTTGTGAAAGAAGGAAATCCAAGAAACCTGTTAAAATAATAGATTAAAAAAAGTAGCATCCTGGTAAAAGACAACAGCAAGGTTCGTTTTCACCAGAGGCCAATTTAAGGCCATCTAGATAATGTGACTGACGAAGCAGGTTCTTTTTCTAAAACCTGGGAAAGATTACCTGGTCATTGTAGCCCATGAGGGCCCGTCGCGTGTTTTTGGGCCCTAGAAACCGGTTGACAAGCATGGTCCAACCAAGGGAAAAGTGGAAGCTGATATCCTCTTGAAAATCACTACACAGCTTGTCACAGGCCAGGTCATATGTAAGGTTGAAGAACTGACGAGGAATGATCTTGTTGGCCTGCTCTCTGATCGGATTTGGCAGCAGAGGCTTCAGGCCCTCTATAATAAAAATGATTTAAAAATCAGTTGAGATCAACTTAAATTTACAGAGACAAAACCATCCGTAAGATGATGACAAAAAAGAAGCATAAAACATTTGATTACCAGGGTCAATGATAACAACAGTAACCCAATTTAAGTAGATGGTGGAAATGATTTTTTCATTAAAAATCACTTTTGTCGTTTGTCAGAGAACAAATGATGTAGTTCCACTGGACTTTCAATTGACAGGCCTGGACACAACATTCTTTGGACAGCAAGTCTCCTCAGCCGTGAACCTTCGTGGCTTATGGAGGGTATCGGGTCGTCCCCACACTGAACCGACCGGAGACAATTGAACCAAACTGAAGCAATTTAATGGCACCTGGTGCTTTGAGTTTAGTAGATGATTAGTGTCACCCTGTTCTTCTCATGAAGAGGATGGTCAGGGTTGCCCATAATTTTCTTTGTTTTATGTAAAATCCTTTGTTGCACCGGCATCTCCAGAGGTTCCACAGTCATCTCCAGAACAGAACCAACCTTCTATATCGGGGGTTTGGTCCCTGACGGTGCTGTAGCCCCAACAGGTAACGGCAGAAGAAATGACGGCCTCAACATGAAACTTACAGAAGATCTGCAGCATCTTGCTGCAAAATTTGAAGGATCTGAGCTTCCTCAAGAAGTACAGTCTGCTCTGATCCTTCGAGACGACTTCACTGTTGCGTCTCCAGTCCATTCTGTTGTCCAGGCGAACGCTGAGGTATTTATATTCAACCACTTAAAACTTTTACTGCCATGATGGAAATGGGATTTGATCTAACCCTGCACAAAACTCTACATTTAAATATGGGGACAGAGAGGTGCTAGTTTAGTTTCCTGACAGCAAACACCCTAACCCTAATGAAATCTAATGCAATTTTGATGGACTAACCACAGACATTACTGATCTAACATTGCAGCATGCAGCAATACATAAATGGCACATATCAAACATGAGAGTGTGCAGAGACAAAAGACAAGAAGTATTAGTTTTTAGCTGCCTGACATCTTACCTATCATTTCCATTTGGGTGGCCTGCAAGGCGGTCGTGATGGAGCTTGAGCACCTTTCAGACATGGTCTTACCCAGACCGTCCTCTATGTGCCGATGGAGTTCCTAAAACACAAAATGATTTTGTTGTTTGACATTAAAATTGGACAATGTTTGGGAGTTTAGCAAAAACTCAGACTGTGCAATCCAAACTGAGTGAGGAACTAAAATAAAACATCCGTTAAGTCCGTTGGTTTAAAACTCATCTAATACATCTAATTATCTGTACGTGCTTGTCAGGCTGCAGGGAACACACATTTCACAGTCATCAAGTGACCCAAAAACTATTGCATGAGTTTGTAAAAGCCACACCAGTAGTGTCTCTACACATTGTTTAGAACACAAGGATGTCTCCTGTGTAATTTGAAAAAGGTTCTCACATTTAAAAGCAAGCATTATAACGTCCAGGCTACAAGCCGGTGCTTTTTTCATATGTTTTCAACACATATGAAGAAAGTGTTGAAAACGTTTTTCATATGTTTAGCTATGCTTCATTTTCTCCCCGTTTTTAATTCTTTGATATGCACCGACTAATGAATTTTAGAAACTACCAAGTGAATCTTACATTTTTGTAGACCTTGAGGACCACAGGTGATGGGTGGAAGTCCATGTGGAAGTCATCCACTAGGATATGAAGCTTCCTTATTTCCTCTGCCATAGTGTTGGTTACCTGGACAGGACAACAAACACACCATATTAATTGGTAAATGTTCATGAATAATTTTCGACGCTCTAATTCACAGCCTATTGCTTTTATTTTTGTTGTTTTGTTAAATCAAGCTAACAATGGACAGTGGCCAAGGATAAAAGATTTAGATTAAACGACCATATACACATTTTGTTTAATGTTTCTTAAACTGTGTTGGATTTTCAGCCCATTCTGTTAACTTTTACTTCTGCTATTGAAAGTATATGAAATGAAAGCCACAATTTCTTGAAGTTTTCATTTAATACAGATTTAATGAACTAAAATACAGTGATATTAAGCAAAGTTTAACAGTCAAGCACTGCATTATTTTTAAAACAAATATTAAACGTGATAACACGTAATCTCAGAGACTGTGATGTCACACGTCATAATTTCACGTGGATCTCACCTGTCTCTCCACCTCCTCTGTGATCCTCTTGATCTTAGCCTTGCAGTCCATAGTTAACAGATCCAGTTGTTTCTCTATAAACTCCAGCCGTTGTTGACGATCCTCTTTTGTCTCCAAGCAGTAGAGTCTGAGCAAAGAGGCACAAAAGTACAAACTCATTGAGCTGAAAAAAGGAGTTTGATTATAACCTGCTGTAAAGACATATTTTTTAAAAGTGGTGTTTCAAAAATAAGACATGTATCTTTTTAAAATATTGCAAGCAAAATAACCCAAAACAAACTATACAGTCATCAAGTTTTTTTGTACTCATGTCAATAGAGTACAAAAAAAGCTCAGTATTATGAATACTTTTGCAAAACACAGTCTCACAAAATTATTTTAGTCATTTAACACCACCAAATCATTATTACAACTTCAGTCTGTCCGAGACAGTGCTCATATGAACAACACACACTCACCTCTGTTCTTGGGCAGCTACATGTACCAAGTCCATAATGCGCCGCAGCGCTTCAGATATCTGCTTTGCTCTTACTGTGTGCTGTTCGAACTTGGTCTTCACCGCAGACTGAGATATGCACTCCTAAATACAGCAAAATGATTAAACAGGCAGTCAAGAAATCTGGACATCAATGCAAAATGTGAATGTCTTGAAAAATCTAAAACCTGCAACCTGCTGCAGTGAGAACCAGCATTTTTGAAACGTGTAAGTGTGTATGAATGATATACAGAAATGAGCTAAAGCATGACAGGAGGAATGTAGATGCTCCACCGTAAAAGGGTCTTACTTCAAATCGCCTCTCAAAGTTTTGGAACTCAAACATTCTGGCTTGAAATCCCTCAGCCAGAGCTCCACCTGGAACACCAGCAAGAACAACAACGTCTTCAAAATGCTATACGCTGTCACACCTTTATTAACAAGACTGACGTTACATATTGGACAGATATATATATTATTATTTTTATATTTCTAAAGTGTTATTAATGCACACAAAACCTAGTAAAAAAATAACACAGCAATTTGACATTTACATTTTAAAATGTATTTTTTGAGAATACAGAACCATTTTTTAAGCCAGAACATACTGTTGTATTTTGCAAACTTTCACCAAATGTTCATTTTTTGCAGATTAATTTGATAGATTATTCGACTGTTTTGTTAATTCCAAAAACGATGGAGATAAAATGGCTTGTTTTTTTTTTAATGGCTTGTTGTAAATGTTCAAAAATGGTCCTTTTAATGGCTCTTTAAAGTGAACGAATCTTTCAAATTTGGTTCTCATAAAGTCCATTGTCGGTTGACAGTCTTTGGTGGGGGTTGGGATTATTGCACGGTAATGTAATTGAACAGCCTTTATTTCTGTGTCGTTGTTTTGTTCTTTTCCCAAATAATAAACAAAACACAAAGCCTGTTAAACATCACAAGCAATTAGAATCCAATCAACCTGATTCAGGCATTCCTTGGGCCTTCTGCACGCGAGCCTGAAGAACTTCTTTAGCTGAGACGAAGAAGATGCGGTCGCCGGCCTGAGCTCTGTCAACAACACCCAACTCATCCACAAGAAAATTAGTGCAGCGGTCCATGTGCTGTCTGCGAACCTGCGTCAAGATAAACATATGTTGTAAGAAACACAACGGATTTGGGAACTCAGGTTCCCAAATCTTTGTTCACCACCAACATAAAAATCCTCCAGGACTGAGACTTTCTTTCCCAGCAAGCAGAGAAGATCCTGTTGGCCGTTTTTAACCGTCTTTAAAATATGACACTGGATGTTCAAAGGAGATATTTACGGCTGTAATTGTTGCGCCAAAAATTAAATGCTTGTCAGGCAACGAGGTACCCTAGTTTTAGAAACTGATGCTACTAAACTGTGGCAACTTCTGGCAGCTACCAATACTAGCTATGCCATGAAATGAGCTTGACCCTGCTGTCTTTGTCTTGAGGTAACATTAGTGCTGTTTAGCCAGTCTGTCATCTTCTTTTCATTCTACAATTACTTTTTCAGCAACAAGTATAACTGTTGGGAAAAAAAAAACATTGCGTGCATGCTTTTCTCATGTAAAGTTGACTAACCTCCTCCATGTATTCTGGCTCTGAGGCAGAGGCATCCCAGCGGTTGTTGAGGATAAAAACATTAGGACTGGAGAGACGCTGATTGACTTTATGAAAGAAGGACTTCTCCTGCAGAAAGTTAAGATACGTTTTAAACCGGATAACTGGAACACAATGGGCATTTAAATAATTCATTTACAATAAACAGGCAAATGCACAATTCAGAGTTACTTCAGCTTTGTCTGAGTCAGCTGTTTCTGCACAACAAAGGTTTTGTGTCTCACTGTTTGCATGAGGGTGGATTCGGAGTTTGCCACTAGAACAAACACATCTGCATCGAGACAGAACTTGTCAATCCAGCTGTCCAGTTCGGTGGTGACGTCGATGCCTGGGCTGGAGAGGAGAAAGGCATGAAAAACTAAGCTTCAGGAGGCAGTGTCAGCTTTTGTGAAAGAATGGATCAAATGGAAATGACTGGTTACATTTTTCTTCAAAAGTGAGTATTAACACTCCGGTTAAAGCTAAAAATCAACTTTCAGCTGACCTGTCCAAAAGCACCAAATCATCTCTTAGTAAAGCACACTTTGCTTTAGGCCACATGACACAGACCAGACTGCCAGCATCCAGATCCACATCCTGATGTAGAGCATGGGCCAGCTGGTTCACCGTCTGATCAGAGACATCAGTGGGTCAAATCTTTACTCACAGACAACATTCTACCACAAACTAACTTATAGAACGTACACTAGTGGCTATACTGGTGCACTAGTAACTGGAACTGTTGGTAAGATGACTAACCGTTATGCTTTTCCTATCCTCAGAGCCTTCAGTGAGGAGGAAGCCTTCATTGCCATCTGTGCCCTCCACCCTCAGGAAACAGTTGGTTGTGTGTCCGATTCCAGATGGCAAAACTTTATCACATAACATGGCATTGATCACAGAACTCTTCCCGTTACTGGTTCTGTGAAAGAACAAATTGGTTATTAGCATATAAAGCCAGTTAAATCTGCAGTAATTTCAGAAACCTACCTACATTTTATGTAAAATGTTTGATATGTTGAGACAAGCATAAACTCTCTTGCTAAGTTTAAATTTGTATGTCTTCTACTCTGTCATCGATTCTCACTCGCGCCGAGTGAGGTGCACACGAATCAACACGCGATCCGACCACACAGTTGCAAATATCAGCAAGGCAAGCAAAGCACCCACCCCCAAGACCAAGACCCAAGGAAAACACTGAAGTTCACCATAAAAAATCCTTTCTGTCCCCAGCCATCACCGCAACTTGAGTTACAACATTTACTTTCCATTTGGGACTCAGCTTAATAAAGGGAATTAAACTGAGTTTGAATGTTTGTGGGAAAGAAACATAACAGTTCAACTAAGTTATAAAAGTTTGCAGGATGCAAACTGCAAGAAAATGTCATTTAATTTACCTTCCAAAGAAAACCACCTTCATATGCCTCCGTGCAAGAACTTCTCCTATTCCTGCCACCTTGGACAGGTAACTGCAGACCTCCTGGACTTGCTCCTCAGTGGTCAGTGGGTCCAGGTGCTCATTTTTGTAAGTATCTAAATGGTGAGAGATACAGTGGTTAGTCGCTGAATGATCTGTCTTATTCTTGAAACAATCCTAACATAAGGCATCCTGTTGTGCATAATTTCAGGCTATGAAAATTATAGAGCCAGTCAGTGTTTTACCAAATTATCAGACTGTTACACTCACAAGGTCACAGACTACTTACTAAAACTCGAAAAAGGACACTATACGCATACGTGATCTTCCAAAGAAAAAATTCAGGAGCGAAATGATAGATTATGAGATCCATCATACGCAAATCAAAGCATTTACCTAAAAGAGTGATTGTTGTGTTCACCTAAAGATGTTTTTAATGGTTAAACTGGAGCAAAACATATTTTGGTATTCTAATGATATAGAGAAGTGAGAGATAAAACTCACACACTGGTCAGTTCTAACTTTCTGAATCTCCCCACTTTCTGAAATAAACTGTCAAGTCATCAAAATCCTGCAGCATCGAGCCAAATGAATCACTGCAAGTATGAGGGAAAAACTCACCTTAAAACATCACTGTAAACCTTCAAACGTAGATGCCCCGACTAGGCCTATGCTTAGGATGCCAAGAAAGCACTCATGTCAGTCCACTGAAGAAATATATATTTCAGTGGAAGAATTTTGTCATTTCATTAGGAATATATTACAGGAATTATATTCTGCTGCATTTTCAATTTTTCTTTCTTATTGTATTTGATTATCAGACCTCAGTTGTTAAGCCAGTTGTTAATAAATTTAGATTTTATTTGAATGACCTTTTCTTCATTGACCACACATACAAAAACTTTCAGGGTTTCGTTCTTGATTCAGATACTTTCACAAAGTGGAAGATTGTTCCCATCTCACAGTGGATCTGTGGAGATTAGGCATTGGTTGGTTACGGGTTTCGAGGTATAATCTCGTCTAAACGAATAAAATCGGCTGTTTGTTTGCTCCCATGAGAAGACAGACAGCAACTTAGGAGGAAGAACGTTACTCTACCTACAAAACATGACAGTGGTAGTCAGAGGACGCTTATTAAAAACTCTACAGTCAGGAAACAGAAAAGCTTTGTCTCTACTAGTGCCTCATAAATAAAATGTTTGAAAATTTGATAGATATAAAGGGGCACTATGAATAAAATCTGTTATTATTATTATTGCTCTGACAGCAACAGTTCATGTCAAAGGTTGAAGATCAGCTATGTATTCACATCAAAGCATGTTAAAAAAAATAAAAAATCACATATTTTAGAGCTGTAAAAATAATGCCCGGAGACCCCATGACAGTGACATTTTTACCAGAGGTTATCATAGGTGATAATTTTATATCATAAATACCTTCCAGAAAGGCTGCGCTTTCCTTGATGTAAGTCCCAAGTTGTTCAAATATTCCATTGATCTTCTTCTTTGCAGTGACAAAATGCTTCAGTGGGGACACATTTACTTCAGCCATTGTTCTGTTCTTCTTCTTACATTGAAATTGGAAAGGGCTGGGTCTTGGAACAGATACAGACATGGCACTGCAGAAATCAGAATAAAGGTCACCCAAACATTTATAGTAAAAGTAATCCACATACATAAATCTTGTTGTCTAACATTGTTAAGAGCCTTAACTGCTTTAGGCGAGTTCCTCAACAAAAGTCTAAGACGTTCATGGATTTGTAAGCTCACAAAAGCAAATATTCTAAAACAGAAGTTACAAGTCATTCTAACACCTGTCTTTCCCTATTTTTGTAAGTCAGCTCAATTATGAGAAAAAAAGAAAAACTTTATGTATACAGCCAGGTTCTCATCAGCAGCCCTGAGGACCAATAAAGGTGGTTAATGAATATTAGGGAAACCTCTCGATGGACAAATAGGGGCACATAGATAAACCGGTCCCAATTTCATTCAGTCAGGGAGATCATCAGTAATCAGCCGATATTTACATCTGAAGCTGATCTTATCCACCAACCTTCTCCACCTATAAACCAGCCAGTCCTCTTTTTCAGTGAGATAGATTAAATGACAGACCCACCCAGCAGGTGTAATGGCTGTACATTTGCAGTTAACAATGCTCACCCCTATTGTTGGCATTTCAGCAACTTTCCTGCTACACTTGGCAGAATTTCAGACAAAAATAAATAAATAATTGTATTGGCCAAAGCGGTCAGGTTGTCAAAGATCGGTGGTGGGCAATTGGTCAGAAAACTGCAATCGGTGCACCCCTAAAAACAAAGATAACTTTAAATATAATTTAAGATATAAAAGTAATATTGTGAAAATGGCACTAATGAAATAAAATAGTTTAATCATGTTTTATGTAACTACAAACTACAAGCCTTTTCTAGAACGTTTTATTCACCTATTAAAGTGAACTTTCTTCAGAAAGTCCATATAGATTTTGTGATTGTAGACACATTTTAAAAGGCAGGATGACACCTGGACTAGATAAAGCAGTTGTTCTCTAAACCAAACCTCATTTTCTTTATTTGCCTCTGCTTGGTGTGCTATGGTACATGTTCGTGAGAGACTACTTGTAATGCTTTCTCAAATGTCTTGCATGAATTGTTATTCAAATTTATTGTAATAATAATAAAAGTATCATAGAATAAAACAGTCCCGGAGTTTTCGTCTCGACTGGAGAGGCGCAGGCAAATGTTAAAACCTGATGCTGTAAAATAGTGAAGCTGCTTGCCTTGGATCGTGGTGTGTTCACGAACAGACTCCTTGCATCGCTGGTTCGGACAGGCTCGGTATCCTTGCATGCACACGGGCTGCGAAGGTTAGTGTCTGACCATCTGAGCCGTCAGGCGAGGATAAAGCCCGTCATGCCGCAAGCGTCTCCGGCGACACGGCAATTTTGACAGCTTCTGTTCGTTTGACGCCGTGAATATCAGTTTATGCTGTTGGGTTAAAGCCACACAGGCTCAGCGCCCTTCCTATTAGCTTACTTTCGTCCCCTCTCTCCGACCAGACAGCTGAGCTCTGCAGGAAGCGGAAACAGGAGCACATCCGCTAAAGACAGAAACTTGTCTTCTTCTTCTCGGCTGACAGACCAAGAATGAAAATGGATCATCGCCACTAACTGGACTGGAGTTTGGAAGCAATTAAAAATAAATAAATTAAAAAAAAAAAATGTTTTTTAAAAAACGATTAGATTTTTTTTCTAGAAGAATTTCCCTTTTCAAAACTGACATGACTTGAGCCATTATTTTAATTACTTTGCTTCCAAAAATATTTTCTTAGAGGCAACATTTATTGTGCCACAGTTTCAAATGAAAGTAGGGAAAAGGGATGGTGATGGAGTGTCAGTGTACACAGGAGAAATGCTTGCTTTACTTTCAGCAGTTCAATGGGTGGGAGAGGTGAAGCCATTAAAATCAATCATTTGATCAAATTCTAGTTCTTCATTAGATTATGCAACATAATCAGTCAGACTGTGGACCAGATATATTAAGTGAAACACTTTATAGAATCAATATGAAGGGGCTAACAGTAAATGTTGTATGGGTTCCAGCACATCACAGGATTAAGGGGAATGAAATGGAAGACAGGATGGCTAAGGAGAGTATCGATCAGGTAAGGATAGATGTTAATGTTTGTATTAGTACGACAGAAATAAATTGTATAATGAAACAAAAAAATGAAGGAGAGTTGGCAAAAGTCATGGACAGAAGAAAAGAAAGCACAGTTGTTTTTCTAAACTCCAAAAGAGAAATGGACAAATGAGAAGAATAGAAAGAAACAGGAGAGAAGAGATGATTATTTCATGACTTCCACAGGATCGAATAGCTCCTGTAAATTTATTTTGGATAGGAAAACGTGACAGAGAAAATGTGATTGTGGGGAAGATGAGACATGAGGTTCACACTCCTCACCGCTTGGTGGCGGTAATGCTCACCTACCGTTTTTTTTTTTTTTTTTTTTTTTTTTTTTGCCAACCGCCAATAAATTTCAAGAAGAAGAAAAAGAAACAGAAGAAGCTGGCGCGAAGCTAATGAAGTTTCCAGCAGTGACAGCAAACTTTTTCTGGAATGTGCTCCTTTGAGTTGAACTGTAGCTAGGCCGGCCGGGGAGACCGAGATGCCTTCACTCAATCTGAGAGGAGTGACTGTAAATTTCCCCTTCACTCCGTACGAGTGTCAGAAAGACTACATGAGCAAAGTGTTACAGTGTTTGCAGGAGGTAAGTTCCCATGGAAACACTAAAGCTTTCTATAAACTGCCTCTTCTGTTGCATGTGCTGTGTGTGTATCAAGCAATACGTACCAAGCTGTTTCGTGCACTTTGAGGAGGAATGAATGGTGAACATTTGGTTAAAACATGTTCATTTTTTCCTTCAGTGGGTAGAGAATCCGGAAATGTTACCCCAAACTTTCATAATAAAATTACTCAAGTAAAAGTACAAAGTAGTAGAGAATAGTATAAAAACTGCTACAAATAAATGTTTTCAAAAAAGTTACTCAATAAATGTGAGTAAATGTAATTAGTTACTACTCAACTCTATATATTTATATGCATTTACAGGAGTTGAAGTGCAATAAAGAAAATAAATTCTGTAAAAGGTGTGTGTCTGGTTTCTTGTTTCCAGAAAGCTAATGGGGTTCTGGAGAGTCCTACAGGAACTGGCAAAACCTTGTGTCTGCTGTGTGCCACTCTGGCATGGAGGGAGCACTTCAGGGACTCCATCTCTGCTCGCAGGCTAGCAGACAAGCTGAAAGGACAGGAGTTGTTCCCAAACACACCTCTGGCTTCCTGGGGGACAGCTGCTACTGACGGGGACAAGCCAAGTATGTTACTTTGTTTTCTCTGTGTCTTCATCACAGAAGACGTCCCTGCATGTTTGTAGTTGGTATTTTCTACAGACAGGTACTGACCAGAAGGGGGTTCTTACCGGATGATCATCTTGAGCAAAAACTATCCAAGATTTCATGTTAAGACAGTTTTTCTGTTATTATACAGATAGATATCTGTGGATGCCAGACTCATTGCAATTCCATGTTATTTTATGCTATGTTTTTATTATCTCTTGTTTTATACTTTCTGTTGTACTTCATGTATCCTATTGTTGTTCACTGTGATTCCATGTATGGAGCAGTCCTCTATAACCTGGCAGTGGTAAACAGCCTGCATATCCATTTTCTAAAACACCATCAAGAATAATGATCTAATATTGGAATAAAGACTAGAATTAATTAATGTTGCAGTTATTAGTAGTCAGAGACTGTTATAAGCAGGTGAGGTTTCAGCCTGGGTTTAAAGAAACTCTTAAGTTCCAGCAGCTTTGCAATTTTCTGGAAGGTTGTTCCAGATTAGAGGTGCATAAAAACTGGCAGGGAGGAAAACCCAGGACATACTGGAGGTTCAGTGTTGGCAGTGTGGCCACACTGGCTGGAGAGAGGGAAGTCAGGGCTTCTACAACCTGACCCTGGGTTAAGATGAAGATAATGCATTGATGGAGTTGATCATCCTGTTAGAAACTTCAGAGAGAAGCAACAACTAAGTTGATGTAACTTAATCTCTTGATTGTGGTTCTTCTGATCTTTCTATGCTTCAGCCTACTACACTGATATTCCCAAGATCATCTACGCTTCCAGGACTCATTCACAGCTCGCACAGGTTATCTCTGAGTTAAAGAACACTTCGTACAGGTAAACAGTCTTATTGATAAGCTTTATGCTGTGTCATTGGGTTTGCATAATGGAGATTATAGCAAGAGTTGAAAGTAGTGTTTTAAAGATTTTACAGATATGAGACAGGTAAACATTTGCTGTATTAACTTGTAGAAGTTGGTAGTTTTTTATTCAGTCAATTGTTTAAGTCATTGTTGCTGATGTATTTACACTTGCTAAGAAATTATCTGAGATGGGCCGCCACCCATGACGTTTTGGAACTAGATGATTTAGATTTACTCTCTGAAGACATGATTGATACTTTGTTCTGTCTCCTTCTTTCTCCATTCATGTTCTACTTTACTCTCTTCCTATTCCAAACGATAACAGTTTCTATATGTTGTTCTCTCTTTAGAAAACTAAGATAAGATAAAAGATCTTAATGAATTTGATGAAGGCATCTCAAATTTTATTAATATTTTCACATGTATCCTTTTAATTGGCTTAATTGAGGCTCTTTTGACTTTCCATTCCTTACCCTGTTTGTTATTTATACTACTTCCTACTGTATGTTATACATTTAAATTTGAGCTTACTCCATGGCACAGCAAAGATAACCCCACAAACGCAAATGGTTTGAAAAGCATATCCATGTGTAATGCGCTTTTTTAGGAAACCAGTCAAATAAAGAATAAATAAATATCATTGATTGGAATTTATTGTGACAACAATAAATCACGTTTATCAGGATAAATTATACAATAAACGCCCACCCCTAATTGCAGGCATCTACGCAGCCATGGACTCATTTGTATACCAAAGTACTCTGGAGTCAAACGGGGAGGGTGTCTGCCTTAAAGTTGAAACTGTTGAGCTGAATTTAGTATTTCAGGTTAAAATTGGTGAATGTCAGCATCATAATTTGGATTTCTCTGTTTATCTGTTGAATTAGGCCAAAGGTGTGTGTGCTGGGGTCAAGAGAGCAGCTGTGTATCAACCAGGAAGTAATGCGCCAGGAGAGCAACCACGTCAAGGTAACCTAGACTTGGGTGTTTTCTTGCAATTTTGAACTGTTTGTAGTTTTCTGGCTGCTGAGTTAGATTTTTTTCAAAAATTTCTTTATCATACAAAATCTGAGAAATCGAAGCTGAGTTTAAAACTCCTTCAAGCCATACATGAGCCAGAACGTCTTGTTCTCTCGAGATAAATTGGAAGGCCATTGCCTTTTGCTGCTTGCTCCAAGAAGTGTAACATTATGCCATATCATGAGATATGGCATAAAATGAATGAGCACATTCATTTTTGTGCTCAAAACGAATCCTTGTACTAAGCCAGTTTGTACATATCTAGAGATAATTATTTAAAATCTTCTGTTTTTCAGGTTCATATGTGCAGAGGAAAGGTGTCCACCAGGTCATGTCAGTATTACAACAATGTTGACGGTAATGATCAGTTTTTACCAGGGAAGTGACCTCAGCTGAGCAAAAACACGAGGAACACTGTTATGCTACTTGGAAGTCTAGTGTTGGTTATAAATATGTGAAATAATTGCTTGGGGCAATTATTAATGACGCGAATAATTCAGATCAAAATTACATCTGAATTTAAGAAAATATTCAAATATTTCAGTGTTGTGTTTGTTTACAAGCATTACAGGTTCATTAATTAGATATTCCAAGCAGGGTATCTTTAAAATAAGATTAGCAGTTGTCTAAATTATGATTCTTCCTTTTCACTGTCTTCCTTTAGAGAAGAGCACAGACAGAGACTTGGTTAACTCCATCCTCGATGTGGAGGACTTGGTCAAATTTGGCAACAAACAAAAGTAACCCTACTGCCTCTGTGACTGTTTGTTTACTTGAACGATGGCTAAAGCATTCACATGTGATCTGCTGTATCTCTCCAGGGTCTGTCCATACTACCTCAGTCGTTCTCTAAAGCAGCAAGCTGATGTCATTTTCATGCCATACAACTATCTGCTGGATCCAAAAGTGAGCGAAGTCATGGATGGATGGCTTTGTCTTCGTCTGTTTTGATTTTCATTTCTCTTTATATAACCAAACACTTTAAATTAAGAAATAAGTCATGTCTTCCTAACACAGTTGTTCTGACTGATAAAACTCCTTGTTTTGGGTCTTCATTCCTTTGGTGAGGTGTGCTCCTGAAGAACCTGTTATGTTCTGATGACTCACAGGTCACTGCTGCGTCTTTACAAAACCAATTTTCTCTGAAAAAGTTGTAATGTCCTTTTCTCCACAGAGCCGCAGGGCTCACAATATTGAGCTGAATGGAGCCGTGGTGATTTTTGACGAAGCTCACAATGTGGTAAGAGCTATTCCCTGTACTCTAAAAATATTGATTGTCTAAGTCAATATTTACAATGTCACTCATTGTGTGGCCAAATTTAGCTTCGGCTTCAAACACTCACTGTCCAGACAGTAGAGAAAAAATTATACATGATTCAAAACATGTTTTGCAAATAAAAAAACTGAAAAGTGCGGTGTGCAACAGTATTAATCACCCCTGAGTCAATACTTTGTGGAGCCACCTTGTTTTGATGATTTTATACACACACATCACATGAAACCTGCAGGAGAAAACGTGTGAAGAATCGACGTCCTTTGACCTGACTCCGTACGATATCGCTTCTGCCATCACTGCTGTGGACCGGCTGCTGGTGGAGCAGGCTAGAGAAGTCAGCCAAGGAGGCTCTGTCACAGAAGACCACAATGTAGAGTCCCTCAGCTCAGGTTAAATTTCTCGAAATACTAATTCAATCATTGACTCTGAGAAAACAAGTGAATTAACCCTTTTCTTTGTAATGTAATGCTATCGAAGTCTTGAAGTCATAAATTGGAGTAATTTGTGTTGAGAATTTCTGAAAACATAAACTGCAGAGATTTGTACCAGGAAAACAAGTAACTTTGTTTCATCTCTGTATTTTTTCAGGCTCAAAGATAGATATAAATACAATTGCTAAAATCAAAAGTAAGTATAATTTATGAGCAACATTTTTCTAGCGGTGTCTCTGATTGTATTTGAAGATCTTGACATGTTCTGTCTGCTTGGACAGAAATACTGCTGGATTTGGAAGCTGCCATTGATTCTTATGACGTTCCAAGTGACAAAGGCATCACAAAACCAGGAATGTAGGTGATTTTAACAGTTTGTGATATTATCTTTTACAAATGCAAATCTTTTGTACATGCATACATTCTTATTTTTCGATGGACAAAAATAACATTTTCAACCCTTTGTTTTACAAGGTTACAAAACTCATGTCACAGCTGTGCATTCTAGTATATAAATACAAAATATAGATGATTGAAATTTGTGCCCATAGTCTGGCAGTATACAGTCAGAGCAGAGAAGAGACTTATTTCACTCTGTGTCCACTTCACACATTTACCAAGTTTTTTAGCGCAATTGATCAGTGGTTTGCGCTGCTACGTTCACTATTCCAAGTCCACACTCGCAACGAGACTGTGTGTCAGAGTGAGATGGTTTTAGACCTGAATGTGGGGCTGTGATGTAGTTGTACCAAGCTATGCCGCTGCAGCCAATAGGAAAATTCAACTGCTTAGAAAACGTTCGACTGAAAGCAGGCAATGAGACGGTGTAAGCCAAAAAATTGCAGAACTAGAAAAATTTATATTAGAATGTAAACAATTGCACAGAAACATAAAGATAATAACCAGCCAGTTTACCAGCTAAATAATTGAGTTGGGTGTCAATTAAATGTCCCTCAAAAGCTCATTGTTATGCTTTTTTGAACAAGCTAGGATAGGTCTGTCGGCTCTGCAAAACATGTTAATTACATTTAATACACAAAATCATTCTTGGATATTGAGATTTCATCCAATCAGTTCTGCCTATTTTGAGCTCATTGAGGAATGCGTTGTTGTAGTTTTAACTCATTGTTTACATTAGCATCTCAGACAGGTGAAAATGGCTACGAGCAGACACACAGTGGTACAACCCGTTCATCTTTGACCCTGAAGCAGAAGAAGTGCTAGAAGTTTGAACAACCTTCAAACCACAGCCACTGAAGTTTTAAACACTGCAGATCTGAAACACGTTTATATTGTTATTAATTCAAACTCAAGATTCTGCTTTGCTTCAGGTCAGTGTGCCATGATGTGAAGCAGAGCGGCTGACATCAGCACCATAATTCAGCAAAAAGACACTTTTATTTTTGGATTGTTTTTTTTTTTATGTGAAAACATGGCAGACACTAGAACATTACCAAATTCTAAATGTAGACTTACGATCACTTTCAATCCTGACAGTAAATGATGCCTTACCCACAATATGTCTTTCCTCATTAAAAGTTTGCATCCTTGTCTGTTTGTGCAGCCAACCGTGCAGCATCTAATTACCATTTTTAAATGAAATTAACAAAATAAAAGTGACATTCGGCCACCAGATATCTGTTTTCTGACAGGCTACACATGAACTCATAGGTTGTTTTGAATTCCGTCTTGTCCTTTTGTGACCAAAGGTCAATTACCAAAAAATGGCAGTTTTTTTTGTTTGATTGTTTGTTTTGTTCTTTGCTCTTGCACTGTTTTTAGAAGCAGTCACCAAAAGGGAAGGACAGAAACATGTAGTGACCCTTGAAAAAGCTATTAACATCATTTTCATTTTTGGCAAATACCAATTTCTAATAATTTTTTTGTCTGAAAATCCGTAAATATAGCGACAGTCACTAAGTATGAGACAGTGGGGTGACTATTATTAATCCCATAAGTGACCTGGTGAGTGGGTCTGTCCATCAGCCTTCTCTCACAGCAGAACAGAGGGAGATGGTGGCTGATTTTCAGACCTCTATGGAGGAAGATAAGATCGGTGTCGCATGTTGACATTGTCCGATTGCCAGACTCCCAAAATTAAGGAAATATGGGATGATTTATTGTCCAGTCAATTTATCAGTGTGTTGGGCCTATTCTAGACAGACATGACATGTCCCCTTCTTTCTGTATCAGCTTCATCTATGAGCTGCTGGAGCGAGCCCATCTGACCTACAGGACCAAGACAGAGATCCATGACGCTTTGGAGCAGATCATTGGAAGCTTGTCTGGATGTCAGTATGACAGCGTCTCTTTATATTGCTGCTTTGTATATTATACGTTTTCTACTCGTTTCCATAGGCTTTAATGTAATAATTTGCATAATGTTTTTAACCAGTGCCAGGAATTTTCCTCAGTACGGCTGGACTGCAGAAACTGGTTGATATGATACAGGTGAGTTTGAGGAAACTGCTAGGAATTTACATGACTTAGCTATTTTGACTTGGAGGATCCAATGTGTGTTAACAAATCAGAAAACATTGTGGTTATATTTCCATCCATAGGATGTAGTTTGTGTTTCTACATTTCATCCAGTTACGTCAGCAAAATATAAAACCATTTGTTGGATGAAAACTAGTAGCTCTTTTAAGAGAATGTCAGGAAACCTTTTTTAAATGCAGAGAAAAGTCCTATAAAATCAGACTTTCTTTATATACCAGAAGGTTCATTCACTCAGAATCAACGATTGTCTATCAGTGGAACTGTGTAGCATTTGATTGATATGCTGTTTTTAAAGGTCTGTGCTTCTTCCTTACCAGATTGGTGATATTTCTGAGTTTTACTTATTAATAAATGACGATCATTTTGAGTTTTTGTTATTCTGCAGTAAAATCTTAAGATATCTGAGGTCACTTTCAGCTACATATGCTGGTAAAATTATCTTTAGCTATCAAAAGCTAATTTATTCTTCATGAATCTATTGCAGTGGAACAGTGACTTCTTGTGTTCTGCTCTGTTAGTTGGTGTTCTGTGGGGAAGCATCGGATAAGGACAAACAGAAGCAGATGGAGTTCAACACAGCCCATTTTAAGGTCTGTTCAGTTAATAATAACAATAACTATAATAATAGATTTTTTTTTTTATAGTGCCCTTTATATCAAATTGAGATCTCAAAGAGTACGTTCACACGCTGACGATGGGAAGCTACTGGATTGTAGCTACAGCTCCCATGTGCAGTGTGGCAGAAGCGAAGCTGCTATTTTGCTCTATCAGTCCTTCTGACCAAGTTGTTTGTGCCAAGGACACAAACAACGAGTGGGAGCATGGATAGAACCAGCTACCCACCGATTGTAGGGAGAACTATCGCTGTCGCCCCCTTTTTATTTGCTCCAGAAAAAGAAAAACATTTATTTTATCTAGTGCCTGCTGATCTTGCTTGCATGCTAACTTAAGGTGTGATGGTCTACTTGGTTCAGGTTCACATCCATCTTGACAACAGCTACCAGAGAAAAAAACAAACTCCTGATTTGTGGTCTGCTCCTTCTTCAAAGAAACAAGGTATGGATCTCTGGTAACATGGTTATTTATTTAAAACAATTACCTTTAGCTCATGGTTTTTATTCTGTAATGTTACGTGCTTAGAGACAAAAAGGGATGATGGAATATGCATTTTCCAAACTGGTAGGTTCTTCAGCAGCTGGTTTCTGTATTTATGTTATTATTAGTTAAAAAATGGTTTTGAGTGCAGAAGTTCTATAAAATTATAATAAACAAATTGAGAACAAATGAAATGTAGGACCAAAACACACCTCTAGCTGAAGAGCATGTGACTTATTTTTCAGGTGTATAAATATAAACTGATTACCAGATTTTCATCTAAAGTCTAATGATTAGTCTATAAGTTCAGCTCATCTTATAGATGGCTATTAATTTCCTATGCAAATGAGTAGATATAAGACTGGAAATGAACAAGGAAGCTACCAAAGAACAACCTGAGAACCACTGATGAAGATCACTTTAAAGGATTTCAAAAAACATGTGTTGTCACTGGAGAGACTAGGTTTCTTCTGATCTGTGAGTAAATCGATCAGTCAGCTCTCTCTCAAGGCAGAGAGAGGGGCTCACTCATCCAACAGTTGGATGAGTTAAAATGTGTGATCTGCTTCTGTGTGTGTGTTGTAGGCAACATCCTGAGTTACTGGTGCTTCTCCCCGGGCTTCAGCATGCAGGACCTGGTGAATCAAGACGTTCGATGTGTTATTCTGACCAGTGGCACCCTCTCTCCCCTGACCTCTTTCACCTCTGAGATGAGGATGTAAGACTCCTCTAATCAGTTTATAATAAGAAATGAAGAGGATAAAACAAAAATTGTTTTAGGCCTGGTTGATATTTGGCCCATGCTTGGATAAATTAACTAAATCATTCACTTTTTCTTTTCTTAGCTGATAATAGAACTGATGTTTTTTTTTTGTTGTTGTTTTTTAATTGTTCAATAATTAAGTTAATAAAAATAGCCTTTATTCTGTCTTGTCTTATTCTAACCTTCTGTATTTGAACAGCTTGTGATGGATTGTGTTGTCAGTATTTCGAACCTGTGTCTTGCTATGATTCGATTCTTTTATTTGTTCCAGAAAATTTCCGGTGCTTCTCGAAAATGGCCATGTGATCGATCGAGACCAGATCTTTGTGAGCGTTATTGATCGAGGTCCAGATGGAGTTCACCTGAGTTCAGCATTCGATAGAAGGTAAATGTTCAACAAAGTTCTACATCCAAATATGTGTATTAATTTATATGTAAATGTATTGTTTGACAGCTGTGGTGGCGCCTTTGTTGATGTGTTTTATCTCTGCTAGGTTTAATCCTGATAACATGACTTCTTTAGGAAACACTGTAGGTAAGATCCAGCTTCTTTTTTGTTTTTATTACTTTCGTTTTCATTCTTTTCCCTATTGCTGGAAATAAAGACACAATCAGCCCTAGATCAATGTGTAACAGGAAATTCTCAGAGCAAACAAAAAAAAAATCTTTTATGATGTCTCCAGGTTTAGTTGTTTCCTAACTGCTGCTGTTGGTAAATTAATACTCAATTGAATTTAAATCAGTTGTGATAGTTGGTATTATCCAATCATAAGCTGTCAGGTTTTGGAAATAATGATCATTTTCTATTTCCATATTATTTCATTTTGAAGCTCCTTCTGGTTTCTTGTCTTTGTTTTCTCCTTAGCCAACCTTAGCCGGGTGGTTCCTCATGGCCTCTTGGTGTTTTTTCCTTCCTTCCCTTTGATGGAGAAAACACTGGAGTTTTGGAGGGTGAGTAAACTTAAGTAAACAAGTAATACTAAGCCTGGTAGCCCACCAGGCTTATAAAACACTGGGGGAAACCCTGAACCCCCTTTGCTGATGTTCAAGCGTGATGCATCCTGTCTGTGTAAAGGTGCCATGCTAACTGATGAGGCACCATGTTGCTGCGCCCTAAAAGCTTTTCCTCTGTGTTATGTGTCAAAGCATTTTGCTCTGAATTTGGTTTTTCTCTTCAGGCCAACGGACACACAGATCGCATCGAGAACATGAAGCCCATGTTTGTTGAACCCAAAGGGAAGGGAACCTTCAACGAGGTGAGCTAAACGGAACAACTGGAAAGACACACAGAGGAATTAAGAACATCCTGGGAAAAATCAGAAATTATTTCTTCTTACAGAATAAATAGCCTTTTTAAATAACATTAAACATATCTTTAACACATTATCTTCATTGTTTTTTGTTTCTTTTGACGAATCAAATTTTTGTCAAATCCATCTTCTTTGCATTTTTTTTTTATGGATTTCTCATTTTTCCATAAGATGATGTTAAGAACCTGCATATTCAGGGTCTCCAGGACCGTAGTAGTTGGTTTGGATGTCTTTGCTGACCTAAGCCTGATTGTGTGTGTCTAAAGGTTATTGATGGGTATTACAACAAAGTGAATGATCCAGCATCTAAAGGAGGAAGCTTCTTTGCCGTCTGCCGTGGGAAGGTAAGCTCATAACGACACAATGACAGCGCATCGTCTTCATCGTGGTTTTCCTCCAACGCTTTATGAATGATAGAACAGCTAACTGTTGTCTCTGTACACCTAATGGTGTGTTGAGAATGATTCTTACAGCTTCCTGTGTTTTGATGATCCATTAAGGTTTCTGTTAAATGTTTTAGTTTTAAGAGTTCTGAACTTTTCTGAAGTGAAACAAGTGAATGGAAGAAGCTGAAAATATCACTTCTCTACATGTTACACTTGTAGATGTGTGATTCAGTTGAAATCAGGAAGAACTTGTAAATTTATGTTCACAAAATGTTTAATCTTTGCCATCTTAGTTGTGGGAAGTACTCCTGAGAAATCCATGTTGGAAGTTTTATTGAACAGAAGCAGCTGATGGGTACTGGAAGCCCAAGCGGCAGATTTCTGAAGCAAACACCCGGGTGTGAGAGGCCATGGAGAAATAGAATTAGGCAGAAATATTTCTGACTTCTGCAGGGATTTCATTGCTCCTCAACTCAATCTTTTAAATAAACTCCCCAAATTTAACCTGCAGTAAATGAGATCATCACTGTGTTAATGGTCGACTGTCTCACAGCAGTCCCGTTCCTCTTGTTCTATCCCTAGGCTAGTGAAGGTTTGGATTTTGCAGACACCTTCGGCCGGGGCGTCATCATCACCGGCCTGCCGTTTCCTCCTAAGTTTGACCCACGAGTCATCCTGAAGATGCAGTTTTTGGACGAAATGAGCAGAAAAAAATCTCCAGGAATGCGGGTAAGGTTAAACTGGCAGCAGAGCACCAGGAAGGCCAGTTTGTTGATGTTCAGTGGTGACACGATGTCTCTTCCTGTCAGTACCTGTCAGGTCAGGAGTGGTACAAACAGCAGGCCTTCAGAGCAGTGAACCAGGCCATCGGGAGAGTTATCCGCCACAAGGAGGACTACGGAGCCATATTTCTCTGTGATCAAAGGTATATATCCTTGTTTTTATCCTGGTGATATGAAAAGGGCTTTATAAATTAAATGTGTTACTATTAGTAGTAGTAGCAGCAGCATTATTTTTAGTTCCAAGTTGGTTCATCATAGTTTTAAGTACCTCGGGTATAATTGGGCAGCTGGTGATTAGAACAGAGTCTCAGTGACTGTTTAATGATGCATTCAGCTGGTTGACAGAAAGTGGTTCTACTGTTATTAATCCATGTGATAATTTAGTTATTTTTTAATTTATCATGAAGACTCACTGAGCCCTTTTCTTGCACTGTTCTTCAAGCCTCTTTTTTTATTATTATAAATAATTTGGAATTACACTGGAAATTACTTTACATTTAAACATACAGTTATTGTCTCAAGATTTATTAAATATTGGTTCTTCCAGGGAGTTTGGAAGCAACACAAACACTAAACATTTTTGGGCCAACAATGTTTAGCATTTGACTTTAATAAGACCGAGTCGCTAAGAGAGTTGCAGACTTTTCATGTTCATGTTTCTTTCCGATTCGGGTGTTGCTTTTATGAACAATTATTTCCCAGGTTCTGGATGCTGAGCAGCTGAAAAGATTTTTGCTCTTACATTTTAAAATTTTTGAACAGTTGTTACGATGTGATGGGAGCAGCTGATTGTTTAGCATCTCAAAAGCTCAATAATCATAATACATAAACCATAGATATTACAGGAGTTGACTCCAATATCACTCCTTGATGATATGAGTCATGATGACATTTAATTTCCTTTTGTGATTAATTACAATTCATTGAACTGAATTGAAAGTTTGTTGAGTTTTACATTTAATCCACTCCCATAATAACTTTAACCACAACTCCTAACACTAAATATCTCTGTTTCTCTGGGGAAAATGGGAACTTGGTTGTGTTTTTTTTTCCCTCTAGGTTTAAAAGCTCTGATGCCAGAGCTCAGCTTCCATCCTGGGTCAAGCCGTACGTTCGCCTCTATGACAAATTTGGGAACGTTGTCCGTGATGTGTCTCAGTTCTTTCGGGTTGCGCAGAAAATAGTACGTTGCATTACTTTGAATTATTTTATTAATTAGAACCGTTTTCCTGTTTATGAATTTGACCATTTTGACCTGTAAAGTGCTGATTAAATATTTCAAAGTTAGCTCAGACATGCTGTATAGTGGGTCTTTGTTGTGACTAAAGCTTCAGTGTGGTTGTGTTTGAATGATCCAGAGGCCTGTAGTGGTGAAGATGCCTACAATGGAAAATCTTCCAACCAAATGCTCATCAAACACTCCCAGTTTTTCCTCCGGCTCTGTCTCTGAAAGTTATCACACCCAGAAAGCAAAGGCCTTGGATGCACACCTTCCCAGCCTCAAGAGAAGAAAACTGGGTCAGTATTGTATTTTAAAAATGCATTGCCATCAATCTGTTATCTTTCTGTTCATTATTTTATTCATCTGTCAGCCCCTTTCAGTACTTTTTATAAAGGCTGAGTTTATAGTTGAAATTTTAAACCTGCAGAACTCAAGAAACCTCACATCTTAAAGGAAGGGTATTCTGCATTACACACCTTTTTGAGTCTTACATTATGTTCTAATCTTATTCTCTCGTCATAAGCATACATGGAATGTTTTATGCATGTTTGAGAAATCAAAGTCAAATTTCTTTTAAGTTATGTTTGATAAATGCTTCTTATGCAACTTAAGGTGACATAGTTACATTATGCTTCGTGCCCTGAAATAAAGCATATAAAAACACTAACTTCTAAGGTCCAGTACATATTTTCACCTAACCTAACAAAATCACTTTCTTCCTCCTTTTTTGTGTTTCTTAACTGTTTTCTAGCAAAAGTTCTAGGTTTTCTTCTTATCCTTTTGTGTATGACATCATTAACCAAATAGAAACTGCAGGCAAAGGAGAAAATCTGACACATTTCATGTTAAAATGGCTCTTTCGTGTGGCGTGTTTGTGATCAGATGAGCAGAGCAGAGCTAATGGAGTGGCGAAGCTGTGCATCGCCTATGAGAGTGAGGTGCAGGAAAGTCAGAGGAAACCAACCAACCTGCTGGACGCTCTGAAGAGAGGTGACCGGTGCTCGGAGGACGACAAGAGCGATGTTGGAGAGGAGAAGGTGGGCCGCTGGTTACTTCGTGATCAGAATGGAGTCACAATGCTGTCATTTCAAATAATTTGTGGACTTTTTGCTTCTGAAGGTCAGCCGCTTGTCCACCTTGTCCCTCCAATATGACAAGAAGATGGAGGACGAGTTGCGGGGAGGGAAGCGGAAAATCAAGCTGATTCAGGAGCAGGTACACGTTACACCAATGATTAAATCCTGCTTTTTCTGACCAGAAGTGTTGAACCCCGGGTTTTCCCCAGAAAATGTGCTAAGCCCGGTGTTCGGGGCACCAAGTCTCAGAAACAACAACAAAAAAACTCAGAATAAAATTTGCTCTTCTGTTAAATTCTAAGTAATCAACCAGTGGCTCAACCAAGGTCTAAACAAACTCAGCAGCTGCTTGTTTCATTGCTTCTCTCCCAACTTAAACATGTTTGTATCAGGATCTGATCCTCTCATTTTTCTACCTGGTTCCTAAAGAAAGCGAGTGTCTCTGAGGATGGGTCAGAGGAGAGTAAGGCCAGCAGGGCCAAACAGTTCCTGGCCGACATGAAGAAGTCTCTGAGCAAGGTGAGCTTCGACCACATCGTCCAGGCTCTGCAGAGCTACAAGAAGACAGATGACCTGAGCGTCCTGCTGACAGAGACGGCTGTTTTGGTAGAAGACCCCAACACTCACAGCCTGTTCAGAGGTGCGTTGTTCTGCCTCAGACTCTGGAGTCTGTAAAAGCGTGTCTGCTCTAACCACGACTGGTTCCCTGCCGTAGGGTTCTACCAGTTTGTTCGTCCACATCACAAAAAGACGTTTGATGAGAAATGTCAGGAGCTGGTGGGTCAGGGCTGTGGGTTCAAACCGGAGCACTCGCTGTCTAAGGAGAAGAAAGCAGAGATTCTGCAGACAGGTAGGAAACTGAGCCACTTCTCTTTGTGTCACTGATGGAGGCTCTGAAAAAAGCCTAGACGTGAAAATAATATCACTTACTGCCAAAGCAGCCTGACTCTGGATCCCGTGTATCTGGAAACATGACAGATTTAAGAACAGGACAAAAATAAATCCATCTATCTTTCCTTTTGTTAAAATTGAACATTAGGGGTATTTTCTCCAACGTGTGGATGATTTATCTCTACATTTTATTGTGGTGTTGTTACAAAAAGCCTGTCAGTTCTGCTTTTTATTCTGTTTCACTTTTCTAGATTTTCTAGTTGAGGTGGTTCAGTAACTGGAATTACCACAAAAATGAGAAAACGATCAACTATCAACATTCAAGCTGGATATTGTAAAACGCTGAATTAGACAGACTTAAACCCGCTGACGTGCTCACAATGAGATGACTGCAGTTAAAACACAACTAGGAAGAAAAGGTGCTTAATTAACAAAAAACTGGCAACATAAAATATAATTGTTGATTAATTGTGATGCAAAGCAGCTAGTTCTTTGCAACAGCAAGAAAATATTACATTTTCAACTTACTAGAGAAACACTTCTGAACCACCAAGAACAAATCGTGTTCAAACATTTAAAAAATGTTTGAAAAACGCAAACATTTTTCAACTTGCTTGTGTTGCATCCTGGGAACTGTTTGGAACGTGACTTCCATTCGTTTTGTGGAAGTTGAGGGAAGGCTACAGCAGTGATCTTGATGGAAGGGGAAAAAAACCCCAATGATCATTAAAAAGTATAAATTTACACTTATTTCCTAGAAACAACAAGTTTGTGGAAACTGACGTGTTTGTCTTCCAGCTGTAGATCACCCAGCGGTGGGAGCTGTGAGCTCCAGGTCCACATGCAGTCAGCTCGACACTCAGCAGCTCAACAGAGGAGGACGTCACCTGAGCCAGCAGGGATTAAGAGCAGCTCCATCTGGTAGGAGATCTTAAGCCGGGGCGGCAACTGGTGTGTTTGACCATTTTGCCTGTCTGACAGTCATTATAGCTCTGAAAAGCCAGTTTCTCAGCTTTCGACAGTAACACATTCGATTAATCTGAAAATTTGAATGCATTAGTATTACACAATGCAGGCTAACCAAACTACCTACTTTGACCTGAAAGCCTCTCTCCCAACGAGGGTTATGCAGTTCACAGCAGAACATTATGGGAGCAATGAACAACAGCGGAAGGTGATCGTTTTACACAACAGCAGACAGGAGCGCATTTTTCAACTTGCATGTGCACATTTACATATATGAGCTCGAAATTTTACACGTACAAATTCTGGTGATAATTTTGCTGTAGGAGGATAAGGACAAGTTCCTTATCACCCAAATTCTGTAGGAAATGAACGGAGTGGGATATTTCTGAATGAATGCTTAAAACAAAATGACTTCCTTTCAGTCTTCCTGAATATAAAAACCTGGAAAGCTGAGAATCTTCAGACATGTTTGGTTTGAAACAGTAAAACATTTTTGAAAGCATGCATATAGTGGTTTTTGGTATGAGTTATGTGGGCAGTTGTCCAGGGCAGCATCAGAAAGGTGAGATACACCCAAAAACTCTCAAATAAATCATTTCTCATCTGTCTGTTTCCCCTGAACAGGTTTGTTTCTATTTGATTACATTTAAAGTGAAATAAGTTTCTCTTAATTTCTGTTGAGTACTGGGAGATTACATTACCTGCTTTCTGCTACAAAATTTAAAAAAAATTTAAAAAGTGATTAAACAGAGCTAGAGTGATTAATCTGGTTAAATTAACTGGCAGCAGTAGTTTTTTTAAATAGTTCAGCTGGAAAATTAGCTGCAGGATGGATGAATAAGCTCACTGAGCCTTCTTACGGCCAGGTTCTGACCATAAGAACAAGAGTCACGCTACCTTCCTGGCTGACGTAAAGAAAGCCCTGGGACCTGAAAGATCCGCCCAGCTTTTCCAGGCCATCCAAGGCTACAAAAAGACGGACGACTACGACAGTCTGGTGACCACCGTGGTGAGCTTATTCACAGAGAGGGATGAGAACTTCAACCTCCTCATCAGTAGGTTCTGCCTGAGTCCTCCACAGATCTCCTGGCTTCTGCATGCTGGAGATTTGACTAAAGATGTGTGTGTTGTGTGTTTTCAAGGGTTCGGTGTGTTTGTTCGCCCTCGCCACAAGAAGCAATACACAGAGATGCTGGATGCTCTGATTGGTCCACCCGTGTCAGTCGCTGACGGTCCTGCAGTGAGTAAGGAGCAGCCCTGTGCAGGTCAGGATCCATCAGTGATGTTACACATGTTTTTCTGAGGAATCCGCCTGACTTTATGTCTGGTTTTCAGTCTGTTGCAGTTCCACATCATCACAGCTCCATAATGGAGATGATGTTTCTGTCTATTGGATGAAAGTTTAGGATTCTGTTTTGTTTTTCAGCTCCTCTCTCACCACCTCTGAAGAGTCAAAGCAAGATTTCCAGTTTTTTCTCCAGCAGTGAAAGAAAGTCTGATCTTTGACACTGGACTTTTAGAAATGTTACACAACAGCAGCTCAGATCGCTTGTCTGCTTTGAAAACATCCACTAGATTTATCATTTTAAAATAATGTTTTTAATTAATGAATTTATAACAAATAAAATCACTTGTTTTCACAGATTATGTGGAATTAGAAAGTAACCTGACGAGAGCCAACCGGAGAGAGGTTTCAGCTCTGAAGCCCAGGCTTCAGGAATAGGCTTTTTAATATAAATGTATATTTTTTCTTATTTGTATCAGTCATAAAAAGTTCAAATTATTTTTTTTATGGAATGAAAATAAATTGATGTTTCTGCTCATGTTTCTATTATGTTTACTACTGTTTAAATAAATTAAAAATAGGATTTTTTTTTTTTGTGATTGTTATCTCAATGCAACATGAGTGTCACTCTCATACACAGTGGGCTGAAAATAGAAACATGAAAAAAAAAGTCTCAGGCCAGCCTTCATGAATTGAAAAATGTCTAACTGGGGAAGCTTAGAAGATTAATTTATTTTGACCCCAGCGGTGTCAACAAATTAAATTTGTACTTTACGTTTTCTTTATATTTTAACTGAAGCTCTTTCAGCAGAGTAGTCCTCTCTCCTAACATCCTGCTTTGTAGAGGCCTGTGCTGTGGTGCCAGGGATGAGGATGAAGCTCTGCAAAATCATAAAGTAGGTCACAGATGAAAACTGGCCTACATAACATCGAATGAATGATTTTTAAAAAAAAATGAAAGCTAGTTTTATTCAGTGTCCTCTCTCTGCCAGCATTACAAGCCTCAACTCCTGTCACCGGATAGCTCCTGAAGGTGTCTGGTGACACACTGAGTGCCTTTCTGGAGCTGAAAATCCAGAACTTGTCCATACTCCGGGTTAACGAACTCAAAAGTTTTAATTTAGCCCGCTTTCTACGAAAACCGAGATTTTCTTTTTTTTCTGATGGTCTTTGAATGCGGCATACGTCAACAACATTGAGACCTCGCGAGACTCGGTTTGGCACATCCCGGTACTTCCATCATGGCAGGCAGTAAGTTGGTGTTAGAAGGCAGAGTGAGTGTAAAAAGCTTTCTTTTAGGCCTCAGCGTCGTCCTCATCCCGCTCATTCGGACCTGGTTCGGACACCTGGACTGGGTCTTTGATTATCTGACAGAGACTCCCGGGAAAATTGCAATTTGTGTCCACATTGCGGCTATTAACGGCCTTTTGCTTGTCATATACAGGGGACCAGTGTATAAGGTAAGCACATACGATGCTCTACATCCCGTACATTTGACCAACAGACCGCTGCTCGTGTTTAAAATGTTTCCTGCTTTCCAGTCTGCTGCTGGGACGAGCAGAGAGTTTCATTCTCTGCTTTAGCCTTAGAGCAGGATTAGCAAACCCCCAGCTTCAGCTCGGTGCAGATAATCTTATTAGGCAAATCGAGAAGACAGCTGGTGTTACCTCGCTAAGCACAGGACCTCGGGACATGGCGCTGAAGTGGCACATTAGCAACATATTGTTTTACTTTCGCATATGAAGCCGTACGGAAGCTCAGACGTGCCACTGCTGAAGAACTCAGTCGTGTTCGTAACTTTGTTGAACTGTTCCGCCCACAGAGACCAACCCTGGAGTATGCAGGAATGTTTTTGTTTATTTTACTTATAAACAGAAATTAAATAGTTTCTTTAAAATGACAATAAGTGTTCTTTAGTACATACTTATCAAAGATTATAGTTGTTGTTTGTTTTTTTTAGAAAGTCTGGTATCTTTAGCGACTCCAAAAGGGTTTTATGTAACTGGACTGGAGGCAAAAAGGACTCCTTCTCACCCTGTTGATCACATGTTTTCAAAGCCCCAAAGTCCAAACAGCTCTGGAGGCTGCTTGACCCCGATCCGTTCAATCAGTGTAATGAATGGTTAAGAAATGGATTCCCAGTAACTCTGGTGGTCAAGTTTACCAGAAGTTGGTATCCTGAGGCACTTGAGCCTTTTTGCTGCATTTATTCCCTTATGTTCTACAGAAGGAAGAATAAAAGTTTAGGAACTAACTGCCCCACAGCATGAATAGTTCCTGTGGATGTCAGGCCATCAGTTCAGTTCACAGCAGTGCACCATGGAGCCTCATGTTAAGCAAAGATCAGTAAAGCTTTCACCGGTGGCATCTCAGAAGCTCCATACTCAAATTTTCTCAATGACATTAACCAATTAAGATTTTAAGGGTTTCTGCATTTACTCCGATTTTTTTCCTTCATCATGTTAGGCCATTATACTTGACTTCAGCTCAAATTCAGCTAAAAAGTACTTTATTAAATGTTGTTGTAACTCGTATCTTACAAGTATCTTGAAAGAGTCATTCTGGACAGAGTTGCCAAGGATCTCCAGTGGCAGTCAGTCTTGCAATAAATCTGCAGAAGCCTCTGACTGAAAACTGTTGTTGCGTGACGCTCATGCTAACAGCTCAATATCCACAATATTCCACATTAACATATCCTGGATGATGACACCATAAGTTATCAAGCTTTGCTAATCCACCTTCTTTCCTTTTGCCGCTCCTCTGTAAACACCGTTATATGGTGTTTATCTAATACTATATAAACGATATAAATACTATACTACAGTAAACACTATTCCATAGTGTTTATGGAGTTTATAGAGTCTCTTTATAGGATATGTTAGCTCCAGCTAATCATCGTCATGAGTACAGAGTGGTCTGATGTTAATGGAGTGTTGTGGCCTGTTGCAGGTCGCAGTGAGAGCCTGCTTCCTGGGAGTTACGTTTGGCTGTGGCCTAATCATCAGCTTCTCTGACACCACTTGGACACATTTTGGCTGGTATGTATTAAATATGAACTGCATTGTTAGTTTTAGTTTTTGTCAATTAAAAAAAGGTCTTACAGCTGTCTCTATCATCACGGGGTTGGATCCTTTGTGACATGTTAAATGCGTCTTTCTCCAGGTACATGTGCTCCCTCTCGTTCTTCCATTACTCTGAATACCTGGTGACCGCCGTCATCAACCCTCGCAGCCTGTCGCTGGACTCGTTCCTGCTCAACCACAGCCTGGAGTACACGCTGGCCGCCGTGTCGTCCTGGCTGGAGTTCACCGTGGAGAAGCTCACTGTTCCAGGTGCTGCTGCCTGCAGGTTTCTGCTCTGTGATCTAACACCTGTTGGCTTGTATGTGGCTTTTATTAACAGGGCGTTTGAGTTTCCAAAATAGAATAAGACGAGCTTGATCTGAGCAGCTGTTTTCAGGAACATCTCTGGGGCAAATAAATTCTAATGTTGCTTTGAGACCATTTTCAATTAATATGTAGATGATGGGAATATAATTCAAGTTTGCTCTCCCAAACACTAACTCACTATAATTTTGTAATGAACACTTTACATTGGAGCTGGAAGATATTTTAAATATTCCAAATGAAACAACCAAAATCAAAATAAAAAGGTCACTCCTCCAGTCAGTGAATTAGATGTTAATATTTTCCCTACATCTTTATTAGATTTTTCCAAAACATTTATGTGCTGTTCCTGTCTCTTGACCTCTGTCTCCTGCCATAGAGCTGAAGCATCTAAACTGGGTCAGTTTGGTCGGACTGGTCATGGTGCTGTGTGGCGAGGGCCTGCGGAAGGCTGCCATGTTGACGGCCGGCTCCAACTTCAACCACATTGTCCAGAATGAGAAAGCCCAGAGCCACGTTCTGGTCACCAGCGGGGTCTACGCCTACTTCAGACACCCATCCTACGTAGGCTGGTTCTACTGGAGCATAGGAACTCAGGTGACACAATTCATGCTGCTCTTCAGTGTCAATGCAAACTTCACTTTATGACCAACCACTTCAACAGGTCCAGTCAGTTATTTACCAGCTGCTGCTCTTCACTGGTCCTCATCCATCTCTGTCATATCTTATAGCTTTCAATGTCTGATCTCTTAGGATTTATGAAAGGTTATCAGAACATCTACAGCATTCCAACATAAAGCTTTTAGATCCACTTTGACTGGTCTCTTGAGATCCACCTTAATGGGCCCCAAACAGGACCGAGAGTGATAGTGGTTGTGTTGTTCGCTGATGAGTGTCCGTTCCTGCAGGTCATGCTGTGCAACCCGGTCTGCATCCTGGGCTACACGATAGCCAGCTGGCGCTTCTTCCGGGAGCGGATAGAGGAGGAGGAGCTCTCACTCATCCATTTCTTTGCCGAGGACTACGTGGAGTACAAAAAGAAGGTCCCCACCGGGCTGCCCTTCATCTCTGGCATCCGGGTCAACTAGTCCCCTAGACCTGGACACGAAGCCCAACAGACTTCAAGCTCCATAGCAGGTCAGACCTGGAGGCGACGTGTGGTCTGCTGTAGCAGCTGCCGCCCCCTCAAGGTGAAGTCGCGGCCCCCGGCTGAGAGCCTGCAGCGGCTGCAAAGGCAGAGCGACGGCAGCTGGGCTGCTGTTTTTCTACCAACATCCAGTATATGAACAGAGAACCTCAGCTGTACACGCATTCCCACTCTCGCCCGTTTCTGTCTGCATGCTGTCACCTTGGCGATAGGTTTCCACTCATCTGCTGGCTGCTTTGCCCGGACCCTTCAGCATCACATGTCAGAGTTCATTTCATGTACTAGAGATGTTTCACAGAAAATGAACAATATTATGTGGAGGGACACGCTTAAGGCTTTTCCCAATCAGAAGCATTTAAATGGACGACGTCTTCTCCTGCTTTTTTTCTACGTCTACTGCTTACTTACTCACCATATTATCAATATCCATATTTATTTCTGACCCCACTCTCTTACAGTGGTAAAAGACGTGACATGTTCTGTCACCTGGTTAGCATCAAAATGGGAATATTTCTATAAAAGCCATGTTTTCTCATGTGCACTTTCTCATTTTGAGCATCTTGTTCTACGTCTTGCAGAAACAATGAAATCTTCTTTCTGGAAAGGAGAAGCAGCTCCAGATACCAACCACAGGTTCTCTGTGGTTGGTTCCGACTGTCTGGCTGGGAGGAGGAGGAAGATGATCACTCTCTCCTGTGATCACCTCCTGCTTTTCTTTCATTTTCTGATATTTTCTAGACAGGGAGAGTTTAATTAAAACAAGAACTGCCTGAAGCAGGGATAGAAAAGAGACCAGCAGGAGATAATTGACCTCCACTTCTGAAAGGACTAAATGTAAATGTTTCTGTAGATTTTTACATCTTTTTTTCTTGCGCTCTCAATGAAACACGCAGCAATATCACATTACATGTGCTGTTTAGCTGAGCAGGGTGTCCTTTGTTACTGAAAACATTGCACAACATAGGACACCTGAACTTTTTGTTTTTTTTTCTCTAAAACTATAGAAGAGCGTAGCGTGGTGAGCCTCTGGTTCTTTTCTGTAATGGGTGAAGCTGTCGGTGTGGCAGAGTTGGGTCTGGGGAATCTTCTGGTGCTCAGGGTTTTGCTTTGTTTGTGGCTGCTTTTCATCCATTTTGTTTTCCAGATGTGTGCTCATCTTGTGGTGTCACCCCGCATCCGTTAGCATCCGTTAGCATCACTTAGAGTCACCAGGGATGATGACTTGTCGTACTGTTTAATATTTAAGCTTTTTCTTTTTTTAAATCAATGATTTGTAACGACTGTAGCACAAACTCAGACGTCCTGTTGGAAGCGCAGTGAGTTCCAAAGTTGTCCCAATAATTCTGTCACACATTTCCATGAATAGTTTGTGCATCTCTGTACAAACCACAAACAGACCAAAGTATTATGCAGAAGATGTTTAGATGTATGCGTGGCGCTTCGCAGTGCTGAGGAATGTTGCGGACATTGCACTGAAGAGTTTGATCTCCACACTTTGTGTTTCATAATAAAGTCTTCCCGCCATGGTTTATAATTCTGAAACAGAGACTATATTAAAGGACGGACGAGGCCACTCTGAGGCGTGGCAGTGGCAGGAGGTCTGCTGTGACTCCGGTGGTGGCGCGTTGTGTTTAGAAGGCGTGTGATCCTCCTGATCCTAGTTGCATTTTGACAGTCAGGTATGCAGTGGCACCCAGAGGGGGCCATGACCCCCGTTGAAAAATGCTGCCTCCCAGTGAATCATGTTCAAAAGGCATACGGGCCATCTTCTTCAATCAAGTGCGTTCCAATTCAATAAAACATATATATATATCTCCATGATTGAAACCAAATGCATGCCCTTGTCATTCTTCTGAGTTTAATATAGAAATAATTTGGTCTCTAAAGGGTGTCTCCTTTTTAGAGGCACCTAAAGGGAGGTGCCCACTAAATATTGGGCTAATAGTAGGCCCAATATTTATTGAGCCCAATAAATATTGCCAATAAATAGCAATATTTAAAGGGGCTAAATATTTAATGGGCTAATATTTATTCATCCAAAATTGAAATGTTTATGTAATCAAGTCAAAAATCTCATTTTATCTTGTCTGCTGTTACCGAAACTTCATATTTGATGTCACATCACATGCTTTGAAAGCTCAGTGACAGGTTGTGCTGATTACACAGCCTATGTTAATCAGTTATCTAACAGTAGCATTCTGTACTATCAGTCCTCTGGCTTTAAAACGAAACGCGTCATGAACCATCAGCTGAATATTTACACGTCATTTGAAAGGTGCTGAATTCCCCTCATTACATTAAATGGTTCATATTTTTATTGAATTGGAACAAACATTAACATTGATGATTAAAATGCAACAATTCAGTGACTACTTGAGGCCCAAACTCCGCCTGTCGGCAATGTTTTCAGCAACTACAGTTTGTCTCAGCTGCTGTTTTCGTAGCTTGACCTCTGAATCCCATCAGAGTTTGATCATCTATTTCTATCAGTCCCTCTGCAGCGCCTGCTCTGACGTCGACTGCAGAGGCGACTCAGTCCCACCACATTCAACAAGACAAAACTCTGAAACTTTGGTCTAAATTTGAATAACAGCTCAGTGAAGGTGATGTTTTTGTTTCTCTTTCAATGTGACACATGTAGCTTGTGGGAGATTTCTGGTAAATGATTAAAGGTTGTGGGCACATACACAGATTTTATGCTGCATAAACAGAGTGGAAAACGGCAGGTTTTCCACTCTGACTGAAAACTGTTGACTGCATTTATTCAGCACTGCTTGTATGAAATAAAGTTGAGGTTATTATCTAAACGGCTCTGGAATTTTTTTCCCTCCTCCTCATAAAATTCAGCATTGTTTAGTGATGGCCAAGTAACAGTGCAATGGACTAAATGATCGCACAGTATGGAATATTATTGCAACAGGTGTCACGGTCTTATGGTAATAAAAAGCATGCAATAAGCAGAATACATGTAAATATTGCAACAAAAAAAAAGATGTAGAGAAGTTTTATCTTAAATAGCATTCATTACACAACATTAAATATTTCAGGCCTTTAGTTATTGTAATGCTGGCAGTGGGTTCCAAGAACTCGTGAAAAATCAAATCAGCATATATTATATAATATATTATATTACATTTTATATATATATAATGTATATAATAATGTAATATATAATCTATAATGTATGTATATATATTATTATTATATATAAAAATACATATATAGTGGTTCAAAGTTTTTCTCGAAGCCAGCCCTTTAATCGATCACAGATAACAAGATACGATCAGTGACTCGGTATTTTATTTTGAACGCATGCGCATTACTGGTTCTTCCTTTCTGCTAGCTTCTCAGCCATGGCGCCTATTGTAAGTGAAGCGCTCTGTTATTACAGTCTTAATTACAGCTCACCAGCCGGCGGTAGCGACCGATAAAAACGGCTGTCGTGACAGTGTAACTGTAGTTTAAGGCTTTAGTGTCATAAAATAGGACTAACGGCCGCTTATGAGGCGGCTTGTTGTTGGTTTGTGTCTGCGGCGGCCTGTTAGCTGTTAGCTCGTAAGTCACCACGTTGTTCCCCTCAGCTGATGGCTGCGCTTTGCTTCTGCTGAGATTAAGTGGCTACCGAGATCAGATGATAAGCTTGGTTTATTATTTTCTTTCTACTCCTGTAGCAACTGAAGCCTGAAACCGAGCCGACCTGCCGTTTATAAAACAAAACCAGACCAGTGTTTTCAGTCCGGTCTTAAAAGGCGTGTGTGTTTGTTGAAAGTGTTTTCTTCTATTAGCAGAAGAAGCAGAACACCGGCAAAGGTGGGAAGAAGAAGAAGCAGGTGCTGAAGTTCACTCTGGACTGCACCCATCCTGTTGAAGATGGCATCATGGACGCTGCTAACTTTGTAAGTTAGTCTCTCCTCGGCTTCTACCCCTCCATGGGCTCTGAACTCACATTCTGCTCGCAGTAACCATCTTCTGATCACGGAACAGATGGGATTTCTTGACGAGATGCAAATTGGCGACCACAGCAGCTTCCCTGTTTGGAAGTCTGGGATTGTGCTCTTCTGAGAAATCAGCAGAAAGTCCGACTGTCTGCAGATGAACATGCAGAGGATGTTGCACAGCAGCTTGACATGAGTGTGTGCTGTGTGTGAGTGGAAAGAGCTAAACAGAATGACTTTAATGATGCGAATAATCAGATGCCCTCTGAACATTAAGCTGAAGTTGGTTTTCTAATGAGGAAATGGCTTGGCAGACTGAGACACATCCTCAGTCTGCTGTGGTTCAGAAACAACATTTAGACTCTTCAAACCTGGACTAGATTGCTGTACGCTACACGCAGAATGTTTCACACCCTGGTTGAGATTTGTGAAGCCTTTGTTTGGTTTGTGGAAGGTGAATAAAAAAGCCATGTTATTGGAATTGTCCTTTAGTCGTTTCCTCAGCTCTAGAGGAAGATCACAAAGCTTGAGGCTGGAAGACGCCACTGAAACACTCGATACGCCAAGACTTTTAATTCTCATCATCAGCAGATCAATCTGAACTGTGAATGCATTAAAATCAGTTGGTGACTGTGACACTCATTACTGTCAGATTCTGTTTATTGTGCTTTAGACCTAAACTAATACCTTAGTGTAAGAAGACGGCTTTCAAAGGGGAAAAAATATGTATATTGAAAAGACGAAAGTTTGATGTCAAAGGCCACTAGAGCCGACAAAACCTTTCAAAAATAATAACGCTAGTTTGTAGTCGTGCCAGCGGAAAACATGCACAGCAGTATTTTCAGTAATATGGCAGCACAAATAGCCTGAAGTTATGAAGCAGTTTGGTTTTGAAGCTCATTGCGTGAGCAAGAGAAGCTGCAGGTCCATGTTGGACAGCCAGACAAGTGGACTCTAACTCTCTTCTGTTAAAGCCAGCTTGTATTAATGACACTGCACTAACACGACCCCCCATGCCACCGTTTTTCAGGAGCAGTTCCTGCAGGAGCGCATCAAGGTGAACGGGAAAGCCGGCAACCTGGGCGGGGGCGTGGTGTCCATCGAGAGGAGCAAGAGCAAGATCACAGTTTCCTCTGAGGTCCCTTTCTCTAAGAGGTGAGGACCAGTCGGTGTTTAGCTTCAGGGTACTGTGGATGAAACTTAAACAGCTGGTATCACCACTGTTTACAACCTTTTTGTGTTGTTTATAGAACAAATACCTTTATAAATGTTTCTTCATATAACAAAAAATGTGAAAAATTCTTTGCTCTGCTACTTTATTAAACACCTTGTCAAAGGTGTTGTTTTTAAAGTGTTGTCCAGATTGCAAACATTAAGTCTATGGACAGGACAAAAGAAAATGCACAATCAGATCAGTAAAAAACCAAACAGTCTTAAAGCCAAGGCATGCTAATGTGTTTTAAGAGTTTTACAAGTGGACAGTAAAGGGGATCCTCTAAAGTGTAGGAGCAGACGGTTCAGCGATCTGGGAGCAGCAACACTGCGAGCTCCATCTCCTCTGAGCTTCAGTCCAGCTGGTCAGCCGGCCTGAGGCATGTGGAGCAGCTCAGAGAGGGAAGTTGGGACAAGACCTTGTAAACGCACAGACATTCAGTGGTTGAGGTGATGAGAGGTGGACACGTCTCCCTCCCTGCAATTCTAGTTACAAGCAGCAGAGTACAGGAGAGGCCTGACGGACGACGGGCTGATTGAAAAATATTCGATAATGTGTATGACTTATGTGGGTCCAGAAGTCATTAATTGCATCATTACGTGGGTTTACAGGAACCAGGTTTTGTTCAGAACAGAAGTGCTGACATTGCAGAGTTGTAAGAGTCCCGTTAAATAAAAGAAAACACAGGAGAAGCTGTATTTCCATCTGTCCACAACATAAACAAGCTGCTGCAGTCTGTGTTCTGTGTCCTCTGGGATCCCAAAATGGACCAGCAACAGCTTCTAATGGTTGAGATTTTACTTCCATGCTAGAGGACTTATTCTGATGTCAGGTGCGTAATGTTGCCGTCTCCAGAATGACCGAGCTCACGGTTCATTCAGTTGAACTTTAGTGATTATGTTTGTAGCTGCAGCAGAAGTCCAGTGTTTGTCTCAGTCTGCCAGGGTTCCTGTGCTCTGAGAAAATCTGGACTGCCAGCTCTGGATATGGATGGAAAATCCTGGGACTTCCAGAGTTTCATCCCTATCCTAGAGTCCTTTGCATTCATTCATTCATTCATGTGTCTGTCAGTGTGCATGTTCTACAGGCTCTGCATATCAAACCTGGCTGTTGTAGAAAGTCCAGAAACAAGTGATTTTTGTGTTGATGCTTGAACGTTTTCCTAAAAAAGAAAAAAGAATGATTTATCTTAACATTTTGAGTCAGGAACATGAGATATGCTATTAATCTCACCAGCAGGACTAACGGGAGCACACATCCACTGCAGAATGTAGACAATGGGAAAGGATAGAAAGAATGGACCATTTTCTCTTATTCCAGAGTCAGAATAGCAGCTATTTGGACTAATAGCTGCTATCCCCACAGAGTCAGGGTTAAGTAACCCCGAAATGAAAAGCTATGACATCCTCCCAGGAGTAAAACTGCAGACAAAGATCCGACACCTTTGCTATTTATCTCCCCCGTCAGCAGAACGTTTCTGGATGGATCGGTGGTGTGTGTGTGTGTGCGTGTCGGCTCCAAACACTAAGCTCACGCTCGGGTTTCTTATCTGTTTTTTTAGTACTTCTATTGATTTAACTATATTGAAACTGATTTTACGGGTCTGTTAGATGCTGCGTTTGTTAACAATCGGGTGAGGAGGTTGGGGTCCTCAGGCATCATTATGACCAACAGGGGACAGAGTTTATATCCAGCTTTGGCTGGGCAGACATTAAATATTAAACAGGCTCCATAGTTATTAGAAACCATCAGGATTCCTGGAGAACACTAACATGATGAAGCTACTATGTGTTGGCCTGTTCACAGTGAAACTGCATGTATATGACATTTAGCATCTTGTCAGATGAATTCATTCCATCCTGGTTGTTTCATTGAAGGAAGATCACAACTGTTAAAAGCTCAAGTAATTTATCTAGAATCAACAGTAACAGTCATTAATTTTTGTGTCTCGTTATCTTAAGTTATTTTTGAGTCTTCAAAGCTCGGCATCAGATTGAATGTTGCTAGGAAGTGTAGTTTGCCATATTAGACGTTCTCTTTAAAATGCCTGAAATGTGAAGGAATTTGAATTATGTGCTGTTGATGTTCATAACTTGTACATGTTATATAGCCATAGCATTTTTACTGGTTTTCCCCACTGTCGATTTCTTGAGCATCAATAATTCTACATAAAACATTAAATGAAGGCACTGTAAATGTATTCTGAAGAAGGCTGTTTTCAAATGGATGTATCATTTTAGCAATGAAGTGATATAATTGTCACCCATTTTTATCACAATAGAACCACAAAATATGCAATTTTCTGTCCACATTATTTCCTCTAATGATCACTGGAACAATGTTCATGCTTGGACATGTTGCTCACTCACAATTCATACAATTGGTGGAATTATTTGTATTTTGAGAGCAATATGTTATTTTGCAGGTACCTGAAGTATCTGACCAAGAAGTACCTGAAGAAGAACAATCTTCGTGACTGGCTGCGCGTTGTCGCTAACACCAAGGAGAGCTACGAGCTCCGCTACTTCCAGATCAATCAGGATGAAGAGGAGGAGGAAGATGAAGATTAAATTGGCGTTTTGTAGGTTTAAATAAATTTTGTTTACAGTACAAAACCTTGTCTGTTTTCAGTCGATAGCATCCTTTCTGTACCAGGACAGATCTGGTATTTTGTCAAGTTGGCGTGTGGCATTCAAGATGTTGGGCTCCAATTGAGGAACGATTGATTTGAGGTTTTAAATTTTACTGAATCGCTAACATTTACCAGTGACATGTAATGCACCAGTTTGACACCATGAAGCTCAATGGAAATTACCTGTGCTGCAAAAACCATCCTCCGCCGCAAAGAGAGAAGCCCCGGTCCGAATGAGGCAGCTTTTAATTCAATGTTTGGATGCGTAGCTTCCTTCACTTCCTCCGCTGCCATTGCTGAAACTACAATTCTGACACAAAATCAACGTCATTGTTCACGACTTTGCCTACGCATTGGCCCGGTCAAATTTGACCTGAGAGAGTCGAGGGGAGAAAGCCTCGGCTGTTGGAGAGAACTTCAATGGCCAGGCTTAAGATTTAGAGAAGTTTAACCCCACATCCCCACAGATTATACATTTATAGAAGTTACATACAGCAGCTTTAAGAAAATTTTTTTATTGTGCTCGCAGGTGAATTATTCAGCTTTTTTTTATTGATTTAAACAAAAAAGCAACATGAGCTCATTTTACATGGACTTTATTTAACCATTGCATTGAAAAAAAAAAAAACAATGTAACCAAGAAATCTCATAAAAATAGAAAGCAGTACAAACAGAACTCTGCCTGATAAGAACAGATCAGTTCTGGAAGTTCTGGCCTGCTTGTGGATCCGCTTTGAGCGTTGGGCTAAACGAAGGCTTGGCGAAGACGGCTCCGCTTATGGAGTGAGTATCCTGGATACAAACACTGAAGGAAGAAGATTAAAGGAATGTAACATCAAGTGGAGTGCACCAGCTCAGAACATCAGCTTCCAAATGTTTGCAATCAGAGGCGGCAGCAGCAGACACCAACTGCCCAACAACCGATTCATCATGGCCTCCATACCCCGAAATGGACGTAGAGAAAAGGCACAGGTATGGAGAATTGGTCTCTGAAACCCCTCAGCAGCTAAAAGCTGCTGTAGCACCGGAAAACATGACATTTTCAAACAAACGACACGAGAAGAAGAAGAACGTTAAAGTGGAAAATCAAACGATACAAGGACTAAATGGGGAGGAAGCACGACTGCAAATCCCGAAGAGCTGGGAGAGACGCTCTGCAGATTCATCGTCTGCCTCCTCTCCCACCTCTCTGGTTTTTAGTGTCCCAATTCGCTTGCAGCCAGTCTGCTGGTAGTTGAGATGTTTCCTGCGCGAACTCGTCTGTCCAGCAGGTTAGCGGGTCGGGAGCGCCAGCTGGCTGAGGCAGCCGGGTTCCTCCTAGATGGTTCGGGGGTTATACTCGGGCAGCTTCTTCAGCTTCTCCTGTTCCTGCTCAGTGTCTTGCCTGGCGATGACCAAGGAGTGGGAGTAGCCCATCACCACCTGGGGAGACCAGCACATTTCAAACATCTGGGACCCGAGGAGCCACCGCTACCACAGGCTGGCTGTTTTGAACAAACTAGAAAGTTTCCACCAGACGCTTTTAGTCCTGCAGGTGTAGCAGTGTGATGTTATTACACTAGATTGTTAAGTGAAAAGGTATTCCGATAGGAAATTCTGAACACCGGCAGCTTTATTTTGAAAGGACGACAGATCCATTGTAAAACAGCGGGTGACTTCCTGTCTCCAAATTATTCTTTTTATTAAAAATTCCATGTGTTGTAAATAAAAATGGGAATTATTATTGTTACTGTTGAACATATTTAGTTCATGGATTGTTGTTTTTAGTATCAGTTTGGAGTTTAAAAATATAAATTAGTGGATTGTAATCTGTGAAGGGTTTTCCCACTCTCCTTCTGCTCTTTCTGTTCAGATTCCGTGGGAGAAGGTATGAAGTTTTGTTTTTGTGTTTAATAAGTGCATGTTAAGTGTAATAAGTGGTGGTTTTATCACTATTTTTGTAAAATAATGTGCTTTGTAGTACTTAACCTTTGTTGAGTTAAGGTTAGCAGTTAGCAGTTCTCTAGCTGCTTTGTACATGAGACATTGCTAATACAAATCCTATATGCATGTGCTGAAGATAGTGTTGTTCATGGCTGAACAGGCGCTGTGGAGCACTGAAAAGAAAACCTGTTCTGATTGGTCGTCCAGGTCAAAGCACCAGACCTGGCGTAGTGTTTTGTGCCGAGTTGCGTTCATGTACCTGCTCGACGTAGACGCCGTCCAGAGTTTTAACTTCCTGAGCAGTTGTGGAGGATTTGGGCTTGTTGTCTCCGTATCCCTAAAAGTCACATGGAGAAATGGATCGATTGGATGTTCTCCCGATTCGCAGCAACACAGCCAACACCATGACCAGAATTACCAGCTCTCCACATGTGGGCGACGGCCCCCAGCTGATTGTGCTCTCATCTGCCGCGATGATGATGCTGCTTTTCCTGTCAAACACACACAACACAGTTGGTTTAGGCACCGCTAAACCCTGAAAACCAGGAGCTGGAAGCGCTTGCCGCAGCAGAACCAGCTCACCCGCAGGCCAGGCTCCGGATCTTCCACCCACACAGATCCTGCACAGCTTTGGGGTACATGGTGGATTCTCTGGAGGTGTTGGTCACTCCCCAGAAGAACAGCCCCCCTGTAAAGCAGCAGACGGTCAGCACTTCATCTACGGCTGGTGTTCAGCTCCGTGTTCTGCTCCTCTCTTACCCATTTCGTTGAGGGCGAAGGAGCACTGGTAGCCGGCGTAGATCTGGGCAGCGCCGCGTCCCGGGAAGTCAAACAGCTTGACGAGTCGAGGAACCATCTCGTCTTTCTGCTCTGTGTGGCCCAGACGGCCGTAGCCTCCGAAACCCCAGCTGAACACCCGCTTCTGGGAGTCCAGCACCAGCTGTCCACACACACACATAACAGTGTCAGGAGTGTTGAAGCAGTCAGTAGAACCAGCAGCCTGGAGGAGGGGCCCTCACCGTGTGGTTGGCTCCACAGGCCACATCCCTCACCACCACATTGGGCACCGGCATGATCTGACCATCCTTGGACTTCTCAATGAAGATAGCAACGCGTCGGGGGATGAGCTCACAGTCAAACTCAATGCGCTGGGCTCGGGCGATAAACTTGCCGTCGCTGTTGTGGCCTGCAGAGACACAGGTCAGTAAGCTTTACCAGCTCACTTCTGGTCCGCTGACAAACCCAGGTCTTGGTTGAGTTGAAGTGAATTCTGGTGTGGTTCAAATGCATATGTGAATGCTAAGCTGCACCAAAAGCAGGAAGCAGACTACTGTACAGGGCAGCCTGGGTAAATACAAAAAAAAAAAACAAGTGCATCTAGCACTAGCAGGAGAAATGGAACAAATGTAGAAAATGTGGTCCCCAACTGAACCAAGTTTACCAGACTATCAGGGGGGAAAACACCCAAAGAGGATCACAGAACCAAAGGACCTATGACCCAGGCCTCACCTAGGTGATGATCAGAGCATATCTAGGTCATTTCCCCAAGTCCTTCCATACTGGGAGCATCTATAAATAAGCTTCTATAGGCAGGTTGTATGAGCCCAGAGACAGAACGATCTGAAACATTGTGACAAGTCTAACTTTTTTCCATTTTAATAGTTAAATGTCCATCATCCCCAGATTACCATCATCCATCTAGGAAACAATCATTGGTAGAGTAAAATAGGCAGAATCAGAGTTTTCACAGTCTGAATGTATTTTATTTTAACCTAACAGCAGGAACAGAAACATTACAAACGACAGAAGTATTACTGCCGGGATTACTGGGAATTTTGTAGTTGTGAACAAGAAAGAGTTAGACGTTCAGAAAGTCTGGAGACGTTTTGTTTTGCTCCCAGACTGTCCATCATGTCCTACAGACTCACTTCACCAAAGCAGATAATGGAATAGTTTTTACCTAACTGTCCATACTCAGGGCAGCCGAACGAATACAGGTTTCCTTTGCAGTCCACCACCATGCTGAACTCGGCACCGCAGGCCACCTTCACCAGAGGCTGACCATTGTAGGAAATCTGGGGGAAAAAGATTAAAATACTGGGAATGCTGGAATCACTGGAGAACCTGGAAGTCTCAATGATTTGTCATGGATCAGGGATGATCTGGATGGAAGCCACACTCACCGGTGCCGGGGTGAGGACTGCATCAGTCTGACTGCCTTGGCCGAGCTGACCCAGTTTGTTTTCACCGAAGGAATAAACGGTGCCGTCCTCTGAGGAAACAGCAGCAAATATGTAGAGATCCAAACACCCCGATCTGTTCGGAAAAACGGTCCAATCGCTGCTGGACCTGAGAGGACCTGCCCACCTGTAAGTGCCATGGTATGATTGCGTCCGCAGGCTGCAGAAACGACCACCTGATCGGCCAGGCCCTCGATCAGCTTCGGAGCCTCCAAACGTTTGGTGTCCCCGTGACCGAGCTGACCTTTGTCATTACGACCTGAGGAGGAGAGAAGGCCGTGGGGGTCAGGAGAGAACTCTGCTGGAGGAGAAGTTCAGACAGTGGGAGCGTCATGGAGCTCACCCCAGCTCCAGAGCTTGCCCTCAGTGGTCATGAGGAGACTGTGAGCAGCACAGGGGCCCGACACCACACAGCTGACCTGGACGTCGTTCAGACACCCGTAGCGGTGAGGACCCCACAGGTTCTGGCCCAGGTTACGGAAAGCAGCTGGAAAACACACAGAGGCCACACAGTTAGGATGCTCGGTAATTAGACACACACCACCTGCTAACTTTATTCTGTGTCCTTCAAGCAGTTTCTGCAGGTTGCAGCAGTCATAATGAATGCTCCTGACCAAAGACGCTCTGTCCTTGCTGCCATTGTGACAGAACAGGTTTTCTCCCACATGTCCAACATTCCCTGGTGGAACATCTGGGGGTTTGCGATATGGCATAAAATACATATTCCAATATCTGTTGTGATGGGTGAAGAAACAATATATATCGCTATCTGTTTTTGGCATGACATTTAAAATAGAAAGGGGAAAAAAAGTACATACTAATTGAGTGAAGCATACTCTTCATTGCCATAAGTAGGTTATATATTACCCATCACCCATCATGGTGTTTTTTAAAGCGAAATTTGCAAGGACAATTATAAAAATAGAAATAGAAACAGTTTTGCTAACTTCAACATCAGACCTACGCTTTTATTCACACTGTATGTTGGTGAAAAAAATATATTCTTGCCTGTAATTTGATATGTAGAAGTTGGAGATCCAGTGATGAATCCTCAGCATTAGACTGAGGGCAGCCAGAATAATTTACGTTGCTAAATTATTATATTCATGACACACAGATAAAAAATATGAATAAATGAATTGGAAAACAACCTCAAAAACGGTAGTAGGGGTATCAAGGGTAGAAGGGCAGGGGCTCCAGCCCCCTTCACCCCACCTCCGTACACGTGCCTGTTATGGCATTTTAGGAAAGAAAATTTAGATTTTCTAATTCAGAAATCGGACTAAAATTTTTATTTACATCTTAAATAAATGGATTTTTGATATTGTAGAAAATAGGCTTAAGTGGTTAAATAGAAACATCTGGAGAACGTGCCAATTTCTTTGATCCAAATAATTGATTAATTATCAAATTAATCGACCACTAAAAAAAAATCATCAACTCCAGCACTAATGTCGTCAGGTTGCGTGATTTATGACTCTGTGTTGGTATGACCTTGAACCTTATGTGCGTGTGTGTGAGGTAGAGTGTGTTTGTAGAGCAAGAGTGCGCAGTAGACGTGTGTGTGGCAATTTGTCTCCTGCAATTGAGAAGAAGTTATCGTCCGCCGATGATGCTGTCCACCCAGCCCACGGGCAGAGATGCCCCACCCACCACACCTCCCAGGCTCACTGGCAACCAGGTTTCTCAAGCCCCCGCCAACAGAACCACACAGCACCAAGGGATTATTCAGATACTCATGCTGTTATTTATCTTTTCTCGAACCACACAGTTACGTCAAATTGAGAAACAAACAGCAAGTTAAACCCACTTGAGTGCGACGCTGCGTTCTTTGGAGTGCTGACCGGACCCACCACAGTGATCTGAACATTTCAACTAGCAAATTACAGTCCCTATCTTTAAAGAACCACGCTGCAGCGATCAGAATTCACACAAAGCTTCTCTTTTACAGCAAATGTTCAAAAGGTACATCACCATCTGTAGATAATCTTTGTCTCCGCTGCTGCTCCCTGCTGACAACCCCCCACCCACCAACACCCCTAACAAAGCAGATTTATCAGAGAGTGGAGAGAAGTGCAACATGCAGCCTGCCGGAGGCGTCGCACAGCCTGGTGGGAGGGCGGCTTGAGGGGGTGGGTGGCTCACTGTGCAGCATGCATGCATATGAATGGACATTACTGTCACAATCAATTAAAAGAATCCTGCTGGCTGTGACACGCACACTGCCTGCACACACCAAAACAAAGACGCCCATGTGGTCATCTCCACTCCTTTCACTCTCCGTGGCAGACACAACGCAGAACCCGATCAATCCCCCATTGATCCCGTCTGCTTTTACTGGCCGAGATCGGTGCGCTACGCTGATGGGTCAGGATAAGCTTCGAAATGCAGATATCAACCCAGAGCCCTAACAAGACTCCAGTGGTCCCCTCAGGTCTCATCACAATGTTTGGAGCCGATATGGTATCGATAGCGTTCAACACAACAGTTCTGGCTCTCAGTGGTCGGTGAGACCGGAGTCGGCCGTCTCTACTCAATCCGCCACCAACGTGTTTAATGAATTGAACAGATGCACACACTTCCAATGCCTAAGCCCAAGAGGAGAGAACAAGACGCTTCAGGTAGGAGCCGTTTCTTAGAAAAAAAAAGAAGCACATTCCTCTGTGGGGCAGGGTTCTGTCCGCACCAACCGCAGTCGAACACGACAACCAAACCGAGGAAAATAGCGGCTTTGTGTTTCTGACGAGAGGAATCCAGCATGAAAATCTGAAGGTTGCCAGAGACTAACAGAGACTCAGAGGAAACGCTGCAGCATGGTTTGTAAAGTTAACACTCTACCTTGTTGCTTGGGGACCTCCTTTCTTCCAATCAAATCCCAGTTGGTTGCTCCAAAGATGAGAAGCTGACCTCTGACCTTTGGTAGCTCCAGTTTCTGCAGAAAACAAACAATATTAGCTGAAAAAAAAGAAAACTAGCTCAAAAGACTACAACTTTTGTTGTTTCATAACAGGAAAGTTAATAATTAAAAGAGACAGGTTGGATTTAGCGGCTTCACTTAAGCAAAGACGTGCAATGCATTTCCTACTGTTGGACGCCGTTTAAATTCACAGCCCAGGATTAGATCCTGTCACGTGAAAAGGATCCCAATGACCAAAAAAAATATAGTTAAAGTATTTTCACCAACTGGGCTCTTACAATACAGCTGTTTCATTGTTGGGACTTCATTACCTTAACATGATGAACAAACAGCATCGAAGCCACAAATCTGACACAACAAACAGATAAAAGCAGAGCCAGCGACCAGATTGGGGGGAAAAGTTTGAATCCAACCCACTATTTTCTCCTTGACGTCGTCCGCCACAGTGACAGGCTGGAGCCCGGACTTGGCTGCAGGTTTGCCGGGTTTCTTGTTGTTCTCCTGCTCAAAGTCGAACTCGTCGTCACTGCTGAAGTCTCGGTCTTTCCTTTTCCCTGTCGCCCTCTTCCTCTTCATCCCTCCGTTCCCTGATACGTCAGTCACCTTCTTACGGGGCATCTTTTTGCAGTGGGAACGCAGCTGTTGGTAGTTACAAAGAAGCGAGACGCATTCAGACCAAGCAAAGGCTTGGGCAGTTCAGAGAGACGGTGGGGGTGGGGGGACATGTCTCTCTGAGCTGCAGAAGACTAGAGCCAAACAGAGAAACTGTGGTGTTTGAAGAACTTGTACAGAAAAGGAAACAACATCAAAACCTGCTCCAGACACGTCTCACATTATAATACTGGTACATTTCAAAATAAGATCAACTTTGAAGCAAGAGAAGATGCATTTCTTCTTGTTCCTAATTAACATTAAAACTTTTCACACTTTGGTGCATGTAAAATAAAACTACAAAGACAATATGAGCACTTCGAGGACATATTTTCGAACAGCACAGCCCATTTATTGCTGATCCGTCACCTGGAAAAGCATCACTGTTTTATGCATCAAGACGGATTTTGATACAAAAGAAATTCTTCATCTACTGGCATAGTAGTGTTAGACATTGTTACTCATCCTGTAACATCTAGGGGGAAAAAAACTGTTTAATTTTGTTTTGGACTAAAAATAAGCCAGAAATGTGTTAATGTGGTCTTTACCTATCAAGTGACTAAGAGACAGAAACTGAAAACACCCAATAGAAAATCAGTTGAGGGATTGCCTACATTCTCCCCTTTAGTTAAAAGTATATACAACACTTTAATGTTTAATATTTATTCCAGTCGTTACATTTAAACAAACTAATTTGAACAGATGATTCAGTTGAATCATGTGTATTCTATCTGAATGTTAAAATAATGTAGCCAAATCAACCGTCTTACAAAAGAAACCTCTTTGACATTTGCATATTTTGTGCTTCATTATTGGCTCATAGAGGTATGAATCAGTAACAGTGCATCTGCATCTTATGCATTCTGTTGTACAGGGCTGCCTGTGACTGATTTGATGTTTTACGAAGCCAGTCAGAAGTGCAAAAAAAACCATCCGATACAGTCTTTCAGTACTGGGTCTTTGGTACTGAAAGACCCATTGATATGCAATAGTTACATATTAGTTAGTTAACATGTAACTATTATATATTAAACTATTATCAAACTTAGGAAGAAATTTCTAACTTGCCAAGACAACATTCTACCTAAACGCTTGTCAATTGTTGATCAAACTTTCATCAAAGACAACAAAATTTTAGTCTTTATATATATATATATATATATATATATGTGTGTGTGTGTATATGTATATATACATATTTAATATATTTATATATATGATGGTGGGATAAAATAAGAATCAACCTAAATAATGTTTGTTAGAAGATCAGCTGGCGCTTTTCACTGACTTAAGGAACTCCTGACCTTTTTTTTTTTTTTTTTCCTACTCTGGGCACTGTCCGGACTCCATAGGAACAAGTTCACCGAACGGTATTTAGCTGCCGCTGGTTCACCGTATTATTCCATATAACTCGGTACCAGAATCCCACCAGTTCTCCCTGATGGTCCCCCAAAAGAAAGAGGAGCCACAACCCGCCAGCAGACCGAACCGTGAGCCGGTATCCGTTAGCTTCATCAGGCTAAAGCTGCGCCGCTCTTTGTTCGGCTGTTTAGCGTGCTAGCTGCCGTAAAGATCCGCGGTACGGCAGGTGAACTTAGACAGTTTCCCGCTCCACATATGAGCTCCGGGAAGTTTGTGTGCTTAAACAGCATGTGAATTATTTCAAAGCTGCGGATACTTGGAGGAAAACCGAGTAAAATCTAATTGAATGATGAGGCTCATTATGCTAACGTTGCCTCGCTAGTGTATGCTAACAAACAGTCAAAGAGTCTGATGTGCCATACGAGCGATACAACACCAACAAACTTTAAAACCTCCCCCAAACTACAAGTGTTTCTACCCCGGAATATCTGCTGCCTCCTCGGTGTTCCGCAGTCTGGCTAAGTGGTTTGCTAAAACTAAGAAGAAATGATATATACCGGTGATTTCCTGATTCAGCGGCTCTCTGTCCGTCTCCGGTTTGATTGATTTGAACAAAAGAAGCTGCAGTCTGCTTTCACACCACGTGGTTTGCATTTAGCATTCATACAGGAAACCGAGCACTCACCAATACATAAAACCAGGCATGAGAGAGAGAGAGGGGCGGAGGTGACTTTGAGCCGCTGCGATGCAGCACGGAGAGCCGCTGTGAGGGAACAACTCAACCACACTGACACACAGGAAACACACAGTCCCACTTTCACTCAGAAAAAGTTTTTTCAAGAAACACAAACACCGTGTTTTTACACGTAAGGCGCCTGATTCTGTCTCACAAGCACACAGCCATCTAGCTAAACTTCCAAGTGTGCGTATAATTATCTAAACCTTAATTCACTCAAAACCAAAGTGAACTTTAGAAAATGGAGGGGAACCTTCTCAGTTTTGTCAGCCATAATAAAGCATGAATTAATTGCCATTAAAAAAAGTCTCAATAATAGCTTTAGATTAACAAAGCCTACATTAGTGTAATATAAAAAACAAAAGAAAGACTAAGTCCAAAGGAAAGAGGCTATGTCCTCAGAGGGCCCCGATGTATCTAGTGCTTACTGCAGGCCATTTGATGCGCAGCTCTCTTTAAGTATCTTGGCAAAACATAAAGTAAACAAAATAGTTTGAGAGTTGCTTTCTAACATATCTTTCCCCAGTTTTTAATGTTAAATTCTCCTATTATGAGAGTTGAGCACTCCAAGACTGGAACAACCTTCCTGAATCACTCATCTGATCGGCTGTCCCTAGAGTTCTTCACGTCACCGGAAGTGTGGTCAAATTCCTGGTTTAAAACTTTTATCATACTCTCAATCCCATAATTGCCAAACCGATCTTCTCAAAGGAGCCAGAATGGTCGCCTCGACCTCCAGCTGGTTGAAGCATTCATACAGGATGGGGCTCATCCTGAGCAGTCTCACTTGGTTTGTGAAAGGATTGTGCCATGGTGGTTTCTGCATTCTCCTACCCAAATGACCTTAATATGCCAGTGACATGTTGGCTTGAACAGTTCAAAACTGTGTGATCCAACATGATATCAGGAAGTAGCACACAAACAATGTCCTTTCAAAAGATGCAAGCTCAACACACAATTTCGCATTTGTGAGCTATCCTTAAAAACCAGGCCTTGAAAACCTAGACAACCAACCAGTCTAAACAAACTACCAATTTTGCCACCAAAATTGTGACTGAATGCCTTCAGTCACTCTTTGTTTTAAAGCTTCTTAATGGTGATTGTAGCTTCTGCATTTTAGACTTCAAGCCACTGCATTACGGTTGGAAATATTCAGTAGAGAAAAAAAAATCTCAAAAGTACTTAAAAAATTACAACGAAAATACTCCATAACAATTTTTGTCATTTTTACATCTGAATTGTGCTCAGACAGGGCATATACCTCACAAATTCAATTTTCTGAAGCTATATGTGGTGGTGACTCCCCATTCCACGTGCCTCTGTTGTTATGCCCTCGAGCAAGGCACGGCACTGGTCCTCTGCTGGTGGGGATCTGAGGGCCTCATGGCGCCGGTGCATGGCAGCCTCTCTTCTGTCCAGAAGCTGTCAGTGTGTGCGTGTGAAAAGTAAACGTTGCGTGAAGTACTTTGGGATCCTCTGGAGCCATTTACCAAATTCTTTTCCAGACATATTTCTTCTAATCTATGCCAAACACTTGCGACGCAGGACAAAATATTCAAGCACTGTTGAATTCTAAGTGCAAAAAATAATTTTATTATGATATTCTTTTTCCATAATAAAAAGTTAACGTAATTTGCAAACTAGTTTTCCTTGGAATTACATTTCAATAGACACAACAGTGATGAAATGGTCACATTTGCTGGTTAGAACCAGGCAGTAGGTCTGGTTTGAGCCCACTCCGCTGGCCGGTTACTGGACTTTCCTCTCCACCCTGGAGGCCCCCAATCATGGAGCCCAGGGTCCCGTAGCTTCCCCCGTACGGCTCCATCTGAGCGGCCACGCTCAGACTGAGCCTCTCTGTCCGAGGCATCTTGGGTGTTTGGCTCAGTGCTGAAGAGTGAATAGAAACGGGCGTGGCTGCATTGTCGCTGAGGCTCTGCACTGTGACAGACGACTGCACAGATGTACAAGTTTCAGTTACTCAGTTACAATGATGAAAACCGAAAGCAATCAGTTATTATATCTGTTACCAAAAAATCTATTTCTAGGTTGAGTTATACACAGAGGTGAAAGTAGTTTTGAACTCTTGTTGGAACTATGACAAAAATTGTCAGTGGCTCATTGTGTGAACCAATGAGCCACCCTATAGTACAGTATATTTCACTGTACTATGGGGTCCCTGTATGGATAACTCAGAAAGTAGAAGCACTTCACAATGTGAAACAAATATATATTCTGCCATAGGGGATGAAAAGTACTTAATTACATTTATACTTATTGATGTTATTACAGTTTGTCCTTTAGGTTGTTTACAAAACCTGAACTTGTATTTTTCCTTGTATTTGTTATGAATAAAGTTAATCTTTTACATTTGAAATCACATCCATTAATGAGTAAAGATGAAACATAAAAAAATACCAGAGTTTGTATTAAGATCTGCATGGAGTTGCATCATTGGGAAGAGACAGCACAGCCCATCGAGTTTAGTGAGAAAACGAAAAGCTCTTGCTGAATTTAAGGCATTGATTTAACTGATGCATTGTAAACGTTGATATTTGAACAACAAATGTCAATTTTATCGGTATACTCGTGATAATTTGCATTGATGAAAACAGCATTAGTTTGGAGTCGTTTTTTAAGAAGCAACAAACAGCACCTGAATTAAAATACTGGAAATTAATGTCCCATTAAAAATACATATAATATCTTGTTTTTATTTCCTTTATGGTGAGCAGAGCTTTTGCTCATCACAAAGTAACTAAAGTAAAATTGTAATGAGGTACTTGTTACTTTTAACAGTAGTTCAATGCAATTATTTTTTTCCCCCATACATAACTTCTGCATCACTTTCTTTTCCTTTGAACACATCATTGTTTTCTGCACGTTTATCAGGTTTTGATCTCGTTGAATTAAAAACTCACCGTCTGGTGTTTTCCCGGTTTATATTTTAAAGTCTACACACGATAAGCGATTTATTATTCCTCCTGTCCCAGCGCAAGCGGCTTTTTTCATGTCTGCGGGCCACCTGCGTAAAATGTCCCAGTCCATAAATCAAACGCACCGATCCAGCCACAGTCAGAGAAAGACGCTCGCGCGGCACGTTTAATACCGGTGAAATAAGCGAATAAACAGCTGGTTTCGAGGCGTGTCGTTTTAAATGAGCAAAATGACATGAGACACAACTAGATATTCTCCTTTTGCTTTTAATTGGGACGTTTTGAAACAAGCAGGCAGCTTGTTTCAGAATCAGAACAAAATAAGTTTTATAAACAGATTAACAATTGCTTTGGTCCGTCTGTTGCTCGAAGAGCAGCAGTTCTGAATGACTGCTTTATCGCAGCCGTTCTCCCGGTATCGATACTGTGCCGACGACGCCGGGTGTACGGGCCGGCGTCGTCGGCCCGTACCGGTGCGCCGCCGACGCCGGCCCGTACCGGTGCGCCGCCGACGCCCCTGGTTCTACAGTAACTGCTGGAGGACAGAGGGATACAAAACTGTTCAGACTGTCAACTTTTTGCAAATGAAAGTTATTGGTAAACACAATCTAAAGATACATATTCTTCAATTAGGAGTTACAGCTAAAACATGTAGAACTTTAACATTTTAATGTCCGTAAGTAATAAATTAGTGTTTACTGGACATATTTTGTAAAGTTTCAAGAAATGGCTGTTGAGAGAACACCACCAGTAAGATCAGATTTGGGTTTTGTTTTGTTTTTTTCCTTTTCAGGCTACAATGTATGTTGATAACAAATGGTTCTCTCTAAACAATGTCAATAAGAACACTTGTATATAAATAAGAGATGCACATTTTGTGAGACATCAATACTCACGTTCCCTACAGAGGCCTGACTGCCGGCCGCCGTCTTCTTCTTTCTGGCCATGTTGGGATTCCACTTGCAAACCAGACTGTCATTCTGCACACTGTAGTTTTTATGGCCAACAAGCCAATATGTATTCATTTTGCCTTTTCCCTGCCAGGAGAGCGAGGAGTGCAAGTGATGAATACTGACTAAATCACAGACGGCACTGAAATCCAATGTTTACATGAAAGTACCTGATTGGGATTTTTGAGAAACCATGGAAAACAAGGTTTCACTTTTTGTTGACTTTGATTATAGTGAAAGTATTGAGAGTGCCATGTGATTGCTTGCTGAATAAGAGAAGTAGCACCTAGAATCTAGATGCTGCCAGCAAAATACCTGGCAGAAGAAGCAATACAACAGTATGACGGGTTTGCAGAATTGTGTTTAATTGAGCACCAGAGTACTTTTAACAGATGAGAACAACTGATGAGAACAACTGAGATTTTTGGCCATTTCTTCTTTGTAAAGATGTTTTTATGGGTGGAGGAGCTGACTTACAAGAGGAAGACCTCACTCATCTTCACCATACCTACAATTCGTCATTTGAAAATGTACCGAATCTTCATTTAGAACTACAGATTCATGTTTTCACACTGCGTTATTTTCCAAACGGACTGAAGAAAACATGAAGCCGTTGAATTGAATTTTGCAAAGAAAATGTAAAAAGTTGAGAGCTTGATTTGTATCAGTTACCTTAACCTCGATCTCTCCACGTAGCTGCAACTCATAGGCGTTGTCCTTCATCAAAGCCAGATAGGTTTCTGAACTGGTGTGGATTTTCTGAGCTGGAGCAGGAAAACATGAAATACGTTTGGAGCAACAGTTTCAGGTCCAAACAGATTCCCAGGTCCTTCTCTGCAAAGCTTTTTGCAGTGTGATTGATAAGGGAACTAATATTATGTCTTTACATATACCTGAAAGAACGTCGTAAACGTGCAGTACTTTGTAAATTATAGGTATGTGCCTGAGTTACCCGAAATATTTTTGACGTTTTTTGTAGAAACACAACTTATCTGATCTTCCACATCAGTACAAAATCAGTCAACATCTCCAGCTCTGATGGAATTATAGAACGAGATTTTGATGAGAAATATCTGGCAGAGTATATTTTTTAAATATTATTTTATTGAAGTAGGCTATTTACAGTGTTGGTGTTTTATTGCTGTTGTAGGCATTTGTACAATTTGGAAAAGGAGGTATTAGAAACTATTGGTTAAGAATTCAACGGCTACAAATAATCAGTGAATAAAAATACAATTATATGATATTTGCAGTATGTACGTTTTTTGCTGTAACACCTAAGTTGGTTGGTGTTGAAGTTAGGCTCCTACTCGATCTACAATTAATTGTTATTTTATTGGATTAACCCATTTAATCCCACCGGCAACAATTGTTGCCAGACATTTTCTCTAACTTCTGGAAGCTGGAGAAGAGTTGTTTTGACTTTTAGCTGCTAATTGAAGGTTTAAAATAAGATAATGCGTCTACTCCAAGCAATATCAGTATCATGTCTCTAGTGTGAAAGGTCATATGACCAGACCTCTTTACTATCTTAGTAACTCATAATATTTGCTTTTCATAAATATCTTTTTTGCTCTGTTTTCAGTTAAATATTCAGATCCAGTGAGTTTTTTAAAGCATTTCTGAAGCAGTAAATTTTTTTATTTTTATTTTTTATTTATATGAACAAAAAATAAGTAAATTGTGGAGGGCCCTCTGTTGGTCAGGGACCCTTAGAATTGTCATACAGTTTCCCCCATAAAGGCACCCCTGAACATAACCAACATAAAATGTAATAATTCATAAATATCATGAGCTGGGGAGGTCCAAGTCTTGAAATGCATGTACTTATTTTGCAGAAAAAATTTGGGATCAAACATGTTAATTAATGGTCTTCTTCTGTTTTGTTTTACAACAGAGTGTGATGGCGTCATTTGTATTTGCAATAGATTCAGGGAGAACCGATGTTAAACCCAGATTGGTTTTCTTTTTTAGAGTTGAATTTAAGATCAACTTTTTAGGTTGCTGTTAATATAATACCAATCTGGTTTAAAATATTTTCTTGTGTAGAATATTCTTTTGAAAGGTTAATTTGTGGTAGTTGCAGCATGGCAGTGCAGGGCCTTAAAATAATCATCATCATAGAACAGCAAGAAAAGCAAGTTATGGACAGGATATTTAAAAATCTAATTTTCTTTGAGAGCTGTAAAGGTTTATGTAATTATTACTGAGGACTCACGCAGGCTGGTGGACTCCATCCTTGAGGCAGTGTTGACCGTATCTCCAAACAAACAGTATCTCGGCATCTTGTAGCCCACAATTCCTGCCACACACGGACCTGTGGAGCCCAAAAAATACAAATTGCTTTTCGTTTTGCTTTTGTGAGGTCAACAATCAGGAACCAATACAACCAGAACACAGAAATAAAACGGAAGAATTTAAAGAGATTTCTAACAAATTTGATGCAATCACTCACAAACAAGGAAGCGATGTTTAGAGCAATCCAAAATGGCAATAGTAGGAATAATATTGTGACATGTTACTTTATCTGCCTGAGATTCTGGATATTAAGCTTCACACCCCATTCAGTGCTGAACATGACACTTTTTTTTTTTACATGTTTCTGTGAGTTTATGATCTAAAAAAAAACGACAAAAAAAAAGGTAAATACAAGGCCAAATCACACACACTAAGAATTTCAACTGAACAGCTGGACCCACAGCACTTCCTCTAGATGGCGCTGTGGGTTCAGCTGAATATGCTTTCTCTTGGTTTTTAGAGTCGATTCAACTATTTAGACAGAATGAAGTTACAAAAAACAGAGATGAAAACAAATAGGAGTTCTAATTGAATTGGATCCTTTTCATGTAGTAACTTTTCTCTTGTTTATGAATGTCTCAGAAATATATCATGATCAAAAAGAAAAAAATCCTCCCCGATAAATATCTTTATTGATCCCTGGTGTTACACCTGCTTATCCTTACAGAACACCCCGGACAGGTCACCAGTCCATCGCAGGCCAAATCTCTCTCACACACACACACACACACACACAGACACACACACACACACACACACACACACACACACACACACACACACACACACACACACACACACACACACACGTTTGCACGGCTATTTCTGTAGGGACTTTCCATTCACTTCACTGTGATTTAAGCTAGTTATGCTGTCTTTATTGCAAACACATAAAACTGTAGAGGTTGAACCTCATTAAAACACAATGTGACCCATGCTCAGCTGGTCTGAACGTAGAACATATTACAGCACATTGTTGTCTCAAATAAGCCTCAGTGTCACGGTTTTTTCAAGGTACTGTAAATAAAAATACAGTAATGAAAAACAAAAACTACCTGCTGCTAAACAGAACCAGAACCAAACATCCACATGCAGCTTTTATGCATCTCAAATCTGGAACAAACTACTAGAAAACTGCAAAACGGCTGTAACACCGAGTTCCTTAAAATGGTTAGAGTTGCTTTTGAACCATAATAAATGAAATATGGACCAAAATATTTGATATGCATTGATGATTTTAATGATGGCATTTGGCAAAAGCAATATCTGTCACTGCTTTCACAATTGTTGGCTATGTGCTGCGTTGATGATGTTTTTATGTTTTCATGGTGTAAAGCTCTCTGAACCGCCACATTGTTGAAATGTAATTGACCGATACTCTAATGAAGCCAGAACGATGTGTCGGACCTTGCGGTCTCGTGTGGCGCTCCTCTCACCTGTGTGAATGCCAGCTCGGAGCTGCAGCCTCTCGTTGGGCATGTGAGGGATGGACACCTGCCTGACCGCCGCCAGCAGGTCCAGCGCCATCTTGGCAATCTCATCTGCGTGTTTGTCGCCGTTCCTCTCAGGGAGACCGCTCACCACCATGTAGGCATCGCCGATTGTCTCCACCTTGTTAGAGCATCCCATAAGCACTGATGAATTTTGAATCAATTTGGCCTTCCAGCTTTGATGGACTAATTTAATAAAGTCAATTACTCAATTAGAACTCCATAAGATACTTTTCTTTTTCTGCAAACCCATCCTGGCACATGAAGGCCAGGAACCAGTTTCTCTATAAATGCTACAGCAGGACAAAAGACAAATGATATAATGCAACAATTATTTTCCAAAAGACACTATTCCTGGTGAGTGCACCCTCAAATACACTTTTGAGAGTGCACTCTCGGGAGTGTACTTTAAAAATACACATCTTAGAGAACACTCTAAAAAGTGCATTTGAAACAATTAAGTTCCACATCTGCATCTGATGTCAGGACGCAAGCTTCACCAGGGACAGATCCTATCATAATTTAACATAGTTAAATTATTTGTTACCAACTGTAGCAATTCAATTAAGTTGGCTCAACTAATTTCTGTTTATAGTGCAGCTGGGATACATATTTTTGTTGAAATCACTTGTTTAATGAGTAGTGCGCCTTCAGACTCATCCAGTGATGATCTGCTCCAGTGCGTAATGATGGTTGTAACCTGAAGAAGCCAAGATAACAGCATCATCGGCTAGAAGTAAAGACGAGACCCTGCGGATTGCCAACCCAGACATCCTCCTCTCACTTGTCATGGTGTGTCGTGGTCAGGTAGATGCGATGGACCCAGGTACAGAGAGTAGATGATGATGATTTAATGAAGAAATGCGCACAATAATCCAGGCAGCACAGGTGAGTCTGACAGGAAACAACTAACGACAGGCTAGACGAGGACCCGACAAGGAAACAACAGACACAGGTAGCTTTAAATACACAGAGGGTAATCAGGGAACATGAGACACAAATGGGAGGAATCAAGGGCAGGTGGGACAACAGGAGACTCAGCAGAACACAGAAACTTAAATTAACACACAGAAAACCTAAATCCTCACATCCCTGAGATCTTGTCTATGAAGACCAAAACAGGAAAACTGAATGTGAAACCAGGGACAATGCTGGTGGAGTCTGACAAGCACAGGGACGAAGTCCAACTTTAGACACTTTTTGTTTTCATTTTACATCACTAAAGTAAGATGAATAAAAAACTCAACCATACAGACAGGGATTTAGCCCAAGAAAAATGATCCAAAGTCCAAAGAAAACCTTAAAACACCTCCAGGCAGACTGGAGCACTGTTGATCAAGAGCTCTTCTTTAAAGAGTGGAAGACAGTATGGATGTCTTGACGGAAAGCTTCAGACTTACAGAAACGTGTTCTGTTGGCGTGGGTTTGTTACCTTGTAGACGTCATAGGAATCAATGCGAGTGTCAAAGCACATGTACAGGTTGTTGAGCATCTCTACGACCTGCAGAGGCGTGCAAGATGCCGAGATAGATGTGAAGCCCACAATATCCGAGAAAAAGATGGTGACCTGGAAAACAAGAGAGAAAACGTTTGCTCCGTCACAACATATCGGCTTGTCAATACTTTTGTGTCAGCCTCACAGAATGAGGTATAATTGATAATATTGATTTACACGTTTTCTTTCATTGACGATGAGGGTTTGAGCTGAAGTGAGATTTTATTTAGAGAAGTCTTGGTGAAAACATTTGCCACGACTCATCAGAATATGTTCCGTACCGCCTCTATCAGTAGGAAGTTACATTCTCTGCATTGGACGAGTGGACAGGACAATGAACCAAATCTGTGGAATCAGCACCAAAGTTTCCTCCACATCTGCTAAAAGTAACGTGGGCTGTTTGAGAGTCTGCAACTACATTTCCATATCAGAGCAGTATTTTCTCTTTTCAGTGAGTTCCACACTGAAAACCCTCCTGATCATTTTAAGCTGCTCAGACCCCCACCTCGCCACCATGACGCTTTTTGGTCCAGCTGCTTCAAACCTCTTCAATAAGCCAGACCCAATTTCACCTGTGCAACTTGTTTTATCTCCACATGAATATGCAACGGGGCAATTACAGGTAATTACACCAACAATAGCAACAAAGGCAACAAACACACACACGTTCAGTCGGGGTGTTTGCACATCTTGCAGATGTAACCTCCTCATAGCAGCTTTGGCCAAAGAGTGACAGAGGAGCGCAGACGCAGATCTGTTCTTAAAGTCTGCAGCTCTATGTGAACGATCTAGGACAACAGAAGTACTTATAGTATCACATGGTATCTCCAACTTTTTCCATCACTTTTGAAAAGTGGTGATTGGTTTAGTTTTTTTAAACAGCTATTTAAACAATATATCATTTCTATTTCTGGGAGATGAGATAATGGTGGGGCTCCACAGTGAAGCAGCTGGTAACATCTGCTGCCTTGCAGGAAGAAGGTCCTGGGTTCGAATCCTAACCTGGGGTCTTTCTGCATGGAGTTCCCACGTTCTCTCTCTCCATGCAGAGTTCTGTCCAAGTTCTCTGGCTTCTTCCCACGGTCAAAAACACAACTGTAGTTTATATTGAAGTCTGAAACTGAAGTGTGCTTTCTTCAAAAGGCGTTTTCAAGGAAATGTTTTTATGCGTTTAGGTTATTCTGCTAGCATGCTGTTTCCCTTACCCTTTCATAGCTCTCGGCTTCAACCTGCTTACGCTTCCTGAGCTGTTTGGCGACTGATTTCGGCAGCATTTGGTGAAGCAGATCTTCAGCCAGCTTCCTCTGCCGTTTCAGATCCTTGGTTTTCTCCCTTAAGCTCTGAGCGTAGTCCTGGATCCACTCAGTCATCTCCTTGAAAGAGAACATCACCAGAGGATAAATGAGGCACGCCACAGCCAGCAGGCAGATCCTTATGCTGAGGCTGGAAGACAGAGCTCGAGATGCCAGCCGGAGAGCCAGCGACGACCGCTCAAAGAAGCACTGCTGGGTTTTTATGAGAGCCTGAATTCCAGTGTGTGACCCTGAAAGAAGCTTGCTTCCTGCTCCAGAGATCTGCCATGGACTTGGGTCCAGAATATCCACCGGCTGAGCTTCCTGACTCAGGTTTACTTTGAGGTCTACGTTCTCTGACCAGCAGTCATTCAGCCGCTCCGTCATCAGTCTGCATAAGCTCAGGTAATACAGAGTGTTGGTCCACCTGCGCTGGAAGCCAGCAGGAGTCAAGGTGTTGTGGTGGAACATCAGTTGGTAGTTTAGTTCTGTGAAGGTCACCAGAAGTCTAGCAGAAAGAACTTCTGCCCAATTAGGGTTTTGCTTGGCTTTAGCTAAAGCAACTTCAACTGAGCCCCAGATGGTCAACAGTCTCTCTATGAGTCGAGTGAAAACTGATCCATCCCTGGTGTCCAGGGATGGACGTGGAAATGCCTGCATGTTTCTCCTCATCTGAAGGCAAAATCCAGACATCTCAGCACTGCAGTGAAGTCTGTGATTATTACTGTAGTTCATCATGTTGCCACAGAGGTGATCCAGTGCTGGAGACCCGGACCCCAGTGTCTCGTTGCTTATGTCTTTGGCTAACAAAAGCCTCATCTTCTGCAGCTCACTGACGAGCTGCATCAGAGCTGTGGTCCTGCATGAAGTCAGTTCGCTATGCGCGGCCTCTGTTGCATCGAGCAGGTCGAAGTTGGAGCTGAGGTCAGGAGACACAGAGCCAAGTAGAGCCAGAAAGGAGAAGAGACAGGCCGTCAGAATCCGCCGAACAGAGAGACTGCTGCCAGAGGAAGTAAATATGGAACATCTGAAACACAGAAAAACAACCGGTTATATTTTCTGATCCAATATGCTTCAGATTTAAAACATCCTGAGCATGTCACAAAGGTTTGGTGACAAGTCTTTGTTTTTTTTCAAGTGGAGGATAGCCTGGTCAGAGGATAGCCTGGTCAGAGGATACCTGGTCAGAGGATACCTGGTCAGAGGATAGCCTGGTCAGAGGATAGCCTGGCCTATGCAGTTTTGCTTGGTTCTCATCTCCCCTCGGTACTCCAAGGGGAGTTGAGGCTAAGAGACTACATGAGACTTGATGAGACTAAACTGGACAAAGAGAAGTACAAAAAAGACAAGCACTAAGGATATATGTAGTTACAATCATAAATCTGTACATCACCAACTAGCATTAAACATTGGAAAAGGAAAATATGAAAAGAATAATAGTAATATTGCTACAACACCCTATTATTTACACCCACTGTTATTTAACTTAACTATGTAAATATGAGTGTGCAGGTGCTGTCTCTGATTGGTTCCCAGAAGACGACGGAGGCGTCCAATTGGTGGCCTCCCGGAGGTGATGGATATGAAAGCTGCAGAGGATGGATGACTTCCTGTCATTTATGTTTCCTTAGGTTTCTCCTGTTTTCTTAGTTAGGGAGGTAAGTTTTTGTCATTTGGTTTCTTTACTTTCAATTAGGTAAGTTGGTTAATATTCAGATAGTCTCCTGTTGTTTGTTGTTTTCGGCATTAGCTCACTCTGAAGACATATGCTCCACTTGCTGTAACATCTCAGTCCAAAAATACATATTTTTAAAATAAATAACAATGCAAATGATGGTCAGTATAATTTTCAAGTCATGAACTATGACAGTGTAGATCAAATTTTACTGAACAAAGCTCCGCATGAAAACAGCAATTTTTTCAAAAATAAAAAACTCAAAATGCACTGTTCCAAATTATTATGCACAGTAGATTTTCTAAGCATTTTATGGATTATAAAGAACTGAATTTTTTTTTTTGCAGCATCAATGCCAAGTGATCACATTAATTTTTAATTTTTATTTTTTTAAATGCAACTCATAGAAAGGAAACAAAAGTATGTGTTTCATAAAAACTGCCATAACAAATTTACTGCTGATCCAGAGATAGAGAACTGAGGCATTACAAAAACAAACGACCTGCTCCATGATCAGATGGTGCCAAATAAAATGTGCTATAAGAAGTCAACTAGAAGAAGAGGCCCCTTTAACATCACTCGATCCTATTTTTTTATTTTATATTATAACTGAGACATCAGTAAGTGCGGACTTCTGGCTCAACTTTGTAAACAGACAACTTCCAGACAGGCTCTGACCTGCACGGCTCCCAGTCGCTGTCCGCGGAGCGCTGCGCCTCCGGGGCCACTCTCCTCCCGCTCCTCAGCAGCCTTCTCTTCAGGGACGCGGAGGACAAAGTCCCGGGTGTGAAACGCTGCTTTTTCATCAGGTCCAGCGTGGACGACATGAGACCGTTCCCTGCGGCTGATCCTGCAGTCAGACCCGCTTCCTTCGGCCGGTTTACGAGCGCGGAGCGCCTCGCTGTCAGCCCGCGGTCAGAGCACAGCTGACCGCGTTCTGCTCACTGCAGCAGCAGATCATCGTCACAAGGCGATATGCACCGGCACGATGCGCCGAACATCATGCATCAGGCGATGTTTGTAACCGCAGTTAGTATTTTGTATTTAATCGCAACTTTCACCGTCAGTGTAGTGCAACATAATGCATCCATATGCATTATCTGAAATGAAATGGTTTCTATAACAATAATAATATTGACTATTATTATTATTATTATTATTAATAGTACTAGTAGTAGAATAGGCCTGTTTTAGTTACTTTCATTTAATCTGTTTTTATACACTGACAATTCTCATAAAAAAGTTAAATTTCAAATGTTGAATTATGTAGAAAAATAAATAAATTGAACTGAACAAATTGAAAAAGTGGTGAGTTAACATCATTTAATGCAGTTCTTTGTATCAAACAAATAAAATGGACAGTATTTATAAAAAGGCCATAAATTGGACTCTGGCACTTCAACATGGTCAGAAGGAGCTGGGCTGTAAACATACTAATTTACGACAACTTGATGGAAAAGCACCTCATCGTGATGCTTTCAGAATAGTTAAAAGTTGATCTGTATGGATATTTTATTATTGTCAATAATAAGAGATATACAATTTTACATCATTCACTGATTAAACCTTTAAGTCACACTGGTCCCAAAATAATCTAAAAACGATTTAGATTACTTTTTAGAATTGCCTAAAAGAAATGCTTATTTATAGTGATGTACAAAAACAATTGACTCCCTATTTGGGGGTTTATTTCTACAACTGCAGTCCTGGCTCTGATGAGTTGAAACCGATTTGAAATAGTGAAACCAGACCTGCTGTACCTCTAAGGTAGAAAGCTGCTGCTCCTGGTTGCTCGAATGGATTTGTTATTCTTAACGGAGTTTGGCTTCAGCTGCAAGAAATGCCTCTACTTCCTCAAGCTGAAAGTCTGAAGCTGCACCAAGAAGCAGATTCTGTGTGTCTGACTTTGTCAAACTGTCTGTACCAGCAGTCACTGAGCAAAAACACAGCGTACATCCTGGACAGGTTTCCCAGGACAACACAGAGACACACACACTCACACCTTGGGACAATTCAGGGACCAGTGGACCTGACGATCATGACTTTTGGACTGTGGGATCAAGCTGCAATACCCAGGAGAATGCATGCATGCAGGAGAACATGGAACCTACATGGAGAAGGACAGCAGGGTGACCAAGCGCCTGCTTCCCTGTGCAGCCCTTTCAAAAAAAAATCAGTTTGTGCGTGTTTCCTACAGCTGCTCTGTTTTTTTTTTGTCCTGTGGATCTTTGTGCTCGGTGGGCTGGGGTTTTGCTTTCGCTTGTTTTTGTTGAATGAAAATAGCTTGACTGTTGTTTCAACTAACGTAACAAGAACACATTTGAGATGAAGGACCCAAAATGCCCGTGGCAAACAGTCAAGGTGCAGCTGTCAGGTCCAGTAGAGCCCAGGTACTAATAGTGGACGTTATATAAGTAGCTACTTTGAATTACTTTTGCCTCTTCCATTTAATGTGTTTGGTTTGTTTCCTGTTATGTTTTTATCATCTAACTCCTACTAACATCGCTCTGTTTGTTGCTTCACAGCCTGTTCACTGACTGGGCCAGATGTTTGACCCTGGATGCTAGAGAACCACCGGAGGAGGACCGGGAATCGAACCGGCAACGTCTCTTTAAAAAAAATGTTGTCTTTAAATCAAACATACACACACAAAGAAAATACTAAAAAGCCTTTCCGGAGCTCCACACGTTTTCATAACTGGTGTGACCCCAGCAGGCTCACTAATCAGCTGGAGATCAGGTCTCCAGGCAGGTTGTTGGTGGACATGGAGAACATGGGGAATGTCCACCAACTGTTTATCAAAACAAACGCGCTTTTGATCCCAACTTGAATTGTTTTTAGCGCCTTTCTGAGAAGCTCGCCTGCGTCCAAAGACACCGTGCCGGGAGTCTCTTCAGAGTAAGGCTGGACAGTAGCCCGAGCGGCCCGGCTGCGGCCGCCGGCCAAAACAGCGGAGCGTGCTTTTATTTTGACGTTTATTGGCGGAAGCCCGCGCGCGCTCGCATTCCGACTTGATCGTTTTGGAGTCGAGTTGTCATGGATGTTGATAACGCCGTTTGAACGTGCAGCGTGGGACCGCGGTGAAAACATGAAGCAGTCGGTAACATCGCGGTTGCCGGTGTGACGAGGCGGTTCGGCGGTGCGCGGAGAATATTGACCGGCGACGGTTCCAGTCAGCCGGCCGCTGTTTCCTCCTCCCAGCGGCGGGAGCGAAGCGGAGCGGCTGTTCAGCTTGGAGCCGCTGAACAAAGAGCTTTTCTTCCCCCGGACCATTGTTACCGTGCAGGGCGCCTGAAACTGATTCCGAACCGGTTTCGGACGGTTAAAGTAAGCCAACTTGTTTGCTTCAGTCCTGCAGGCGCGTGCTGGTGAAATGACTTGAGCCTGGTGTATTTTCAACCAACGCGCGATAAGAAGGCTCCATGTTTGTCGCCCAGCACTGATTTCAGCTCCCGACCAACTGGATTAATGACGTCAATTTCCATTTACTTTGTGCGATTTTGAGCGAGTTAGAAAAGTTCCGACGCGCTCGGTGGAGTTCAAGCTTGGGGTGTAAACAAACCGAACTCAGGAACCTAAACTTAATGTTCCCTCATAAAGCTCGCCTTTATTTATCCCACTTCAAGGCTTCCTTGTTGTTGAATTGCCAAACAGCCGCTGGTCACCACAGCCTGCTGCTTTGTAGTAATGGAGCGCCAAACTCCACTCTAAAATTATCCCGTTTATTTTTATTCTGCTGTTGGTGCAGAAGCAAATGTTTAACACGCCACAGGATTGGATGTGACATCATAGTCTTCCTCACGCAGCGGCTGTGTATCTGCTGAAGAGGATCCTATTTGTTGGAAGAAGTTTCTCTTTTTCAAAGTGCATGGGAAGTGGAGTTGAATCTGCTTGGATAGTGTAGTGTTAAATGTTTCAATCCTTGAGTTTACTCTGACTATGTTTCGTCTGAAGGATTGAAAGTGGGTGACGGGTCCTCAGAAAAAACCTTGAGAAGTGTTATTATTTAAAGGCAGATGGCCGCTCAGAACGATCCTGGTTCTGCTGGAGGTTTTATTCATGTTAAATGGAGTTGTTGTTCATTTCCATAGTCGCCAAATCAGTGCTCAGTTGAGGTATTGCTGCAGAGATAGAGTCTGGATTTTACCTGCTGAGATTAAATCCATCTCTACCAAATGACATTTAAACTGAATTTGGCCACATTATGGTAGAACTGGGATGTATGTTCTTGACTGTATACAGACTTGAATGCATGTTGAGGGATTTGAATCTGTTTGCATGCCTGTCTTATATTAAATTAATTGGTTCCATTTGTTTTCATGAACAGATTTGTCGCGTTATAAATAAGCAGAAGTGAATTGATCAAGAAAGACAATATGGCTGCTTAAAAGCACAATGCAGTTGTTAAGGCATGGGTGAATACTTTTTGATGAATATATTTCTCTGATAAATTAAAATTTCATATTTCAAATAAAATTTGTTGTCAGCTAAGAGAGTAAGTTTGTGTTCTTTGAAATAATATTGACGTTGATATAAGTAAAAAAGTACAGATTGTCAGATATTTCAAGGTTGATACATATCTATCTATCTATCTATCTATCTATCTATCTATCTATCTATCTATCTATCTATCTATCTATCTATCTATCTATCTATCTATCTGCATAAGAGTTTATGATTTGGTTGTTTCAACAAAGTCTTGAAGACTGAGAAGATGGCTGAGAAATGGAGGGAAGGTGTTCTGGTGTCAGTGTAGAATTGTGACAGGTACGGAGGAAACCTTTCACTGTCTCTAGATACCAATACTGAGATTCACTTGTAGCATCTGAAGATGCTCAGGTGTGTCTGTGGGGCAAAAGGAATGATCCCGGCTCGTCAGCCACCGGACACGCTGACTCTGCTGTATTTCTATATTTGATCTCTTTCAGCTTCATGCAGCTGTACTTTGCTGTTGTGTTGACAGGTTTGGGGCGGCCTGTGCTCCAGTCATGACCTCTGGTAACGGGAGCACTGACAGCAGCCAGCACAATGGAGACAGCAAAACGGCTCAGCAAGCCATAGACAAGTCCCACATCCTGACGCACCTGATCGAAGGCTTCGTTATCCAGGAAGGTGCCGAGCCTTTCCCTGTGAGTACCTGGTCAGGCACTGGTCTGTTGGGGACCAATGCGTGCAGTAGCAGAGATTTGGGAACCTTTTCTGACATTCAGCTTCACACCGAAAGTCATTTCTGACTTACAGTAATGAAGGGTGGCTTGATTAGAGGCTAGTCTTTGTTTCCAAAGGTGGTAATCCTTCTGGGAATTTTCCTTGTTTTGATGCCTCAGAATGCATTAATCTCCTTTAGATATGCAAAGCTCTTTTTGTTTCAACAATATAATGCTATTAGCACCATCTTAAGCTGAGGTCAAACCAGCATTTCACCATATTTGGCATTTTTATCAATCAGCTCAATCAATACATTTCTTTTCTGTAGGTGGAGCGTCCATCTTTTTCTATTGAGAGCCTGCGGAGACGGGCAGCAGATTCAAAGATGGATGGCGTATCTTCCAAGGGTAAACATTTTTTTTGTTTTGTTTTTGTTTTTACATCAATAGTAAAGTTTATTTTACAGACAGACAGACACTTATCCTGAGAAATGTCTGTGGAATACATCAGGGAGATGTGCTGGGAACTGTGAGTTCTTCATCGTTGAACTGAAGTTTTGTTCTCCAGCTGTGCTGCACAATGCAAGTGAACTGGAATAGAGTTGTTGAAAAGTGTGTCTCCTTGCCTTCGTCCTTGTTTTTCCTCGTCTCAAGAAGAGTCTTTCAGTTCTAGAGAAGGAAAACGGGGGAATCGTCTGACGATGACTTTGTGTGCTGTCTCTGTGTCCTCTCAGAGCTGAAGGCCCAGCAGGAGCCCATGTTGACCTGCGAACTGTGCGGTAAGGTGGACTTTGCCTACATCTTCAAAAGATCCAAGAGGTTCTGCTCCACAGTGTGTGCTAAACGGTGAGTCCGATTCATTTTTCATTCTGAGTTTTTTCTCTTTTTTTGCTCTGATCCAAATAAAATCTCTACTTTATTGGGGCGTTCTGGCGAGCATCGAGTCATAAACACACAACTGTTTAGTTGGACCTTATTTGGATGAAGGAATATTTGGGCCCTACTAGTTATACTCTTACTAGAAAAAAAGTGACATGGTGATAGCGTTGAAATAATGTGAGCAAAAGTGATATTATTAGAATCAAGGCTTCCTATTAGGAGGATGTAGCAGTAACTCTGCAACATGAACATATTACAGGTAAAGGAAATAATCTTTCATCACATCAGCATCAAATGATTTTCAGAACATTGAAATGACTAAGAAAGCAAATGTGTCTGTTTTGAAGAAGGAACAACTTAAAATAGATGGGTCACATCTAATCTGCATAACTCCCTTCAAAGCTTTTGTCTCATTAAAATGACCTTTTTTCCTTGTATTTTCAGGACTTTCTTTTGCATCCTTGACTATATTGTAATTAAACAAAATACTTTGTAGCCTGGCCCTATTGCTCTATGTTACAACTCGCTATGTTACAACTCGCATAAAAGATGAAAGCTACTTTTTAAAGCTATTTTCTGTCACTTCTAATTTCTTTTAGAAATGAAAGCTCCAAAAAAAAATTAAATGAGAAATTGGATATGGTGTGAAAAAAATCAGAGATTTTATTTTCATCCCCTTATTTCTATATGTCTCTCCTTTTCGCTTTTTTCCTCATTTAAGCTTCCGCTAGTCAATCAAAACTCAAGATTGACGAGGGGGACTTGTCCCCAGTCTAATCCTGCGACTTTCAGATGCATTCCTGCTTCAACGCTCATTCAGGTGGTCAGAGAACTGAGTTCCATCGTCTGCAATGTGCAGCAGTGCTGCACACTTAATGAGCCGTTCATTTAAATCAGGCGGGTTGGACAAGAGCTTTAGTTCAACTTTTAGTTAGCTTTTTGGCCACTCTTCTCTGCAGTAGAGCTTTTATGAGCATGAAGGGCTTCTCAGTGGTCACAGCAGAGCTCCTCCAATTTGATTTATGTCTAGACAATGACTTGGCCTCTTCAAAACCTTCATTGTTTTTTGTGCTTTTCAGCCATTCAGAGTTAGACTTGGCGTTCCAAGTCGCACATTCTCCTTCTGGATTTTATGAATCCAGCAGAATTCTTGGTTCCGTCAATCATAGTAAATTGTTCAGGTCCTTAAGCAGCGCTCTCTCTCAGAAGCCTTGAAGATATAAATTAGGCCTGACTCTTCCTCTTTTCTTTTCATTTCAACCATTAAAAACAAGGCTAGTATCAATAATAGATTTAATCTGTAATGTAGCTCTACGAAGATTCCTTTCTAGTTCAACTTTACGTAGCTTTCGATTTCAAGAGTGACTTTTTTTTACGCGACGCTGCTCTGTGAACCTGGAGACAAATAAAGCATGAGATTCGTCTTAATGACAAACACAAGACAAGTCCTTCTTGTTCAAGAGGCAAAACCATTTTAATCAGCAGAATCATGTTTGTTTAGGCCGACCTTCACAAAGACCATAAAAGTGGCAAAGCTTAAAAAAAATCTCTCATTATGAAGTTATTGTGTCTTTTTTCATCTATTTTAAATAAGTCAAGACGTGGAGGTTCCTTTAACTTTAGTTTAACGAAGTTGCAACCATGACTAAGCAAATCAATGGGAAAACATTGCACTTGCACTACTCTGTTAGCTTAGATCATCTTTTCAATATTCTAAAATATTCCTGCAGCTACAATGTGGGATGCACAAAGAGAATGGGTCTCTTCCCGAACCGCAGAACCAGCCTGGAGAACCTGAAGAGACGAACGTTAAATGGGAATTACAAAAACAGCAGCCTGGAGTCTAAAAAGAAGGTGAGGCGGCTGGAGTCGTTTTATTTGACATATTGTTGTGTGGAAGATTTCTGCACTTTCATAATTTACATGATGAATCCAACTTTGACGGTACGAAGAGGAACCGGTCTGCAAAACAGAGCACAGAACTCCTTTCGTCACTATTTTCAAGATTTATAATAAATGAGGCTTAAAATTGTTGGTTTTTATATATTTGTAAAAACAAAAAAAAAGCATTGCAGTTTTATAGAAAACAGTAAATGAATAAATGAAGCACCTCTACATCCTGCTTGTGGTCTTACTGCCATTTGCAGAAACCAATCAGAGGCAGGGGGAGGGCCTTAAAACTGCTCAACTCCTACTGAAAGAGAAACGACTCACCTTTCCAGGAAACCTGTTCGTCCGCTGCTCCCTGCTGTTAGCCTTGCTAACTAGCCTTAGCATTCACCGCAGACTCTGGCATGGCAAAGGAGCCACTGTTTAGCTTTGGACGAACCGTCTTCTCTGAACCTGACCTCAGGTTTTGGTTCACGCTTCAAATGTTGGAATGAGCTGATTTCCTCGTTTCTGTCAGATTGCTCCCTCTGCTGGTCACACTGTTCACCCTGCACACGGAGAGTCCAGTCAGTGCTCAGACCTGTCCAGCTATAAAAGAGTCCCGTCACCCCCCCTGTCTACGGCCCCTCGGGTTCCTGCGGTGCAGACCCCCGACCTCCCGCCTCACCCCCACAGCTTTGTGCACAGCGACCCGGGTCAGTGGAACATCCAGGACGTTTATGGGTTCATATCCTCCCTGCCAGGTGGGTGCAGCGCGCTGGTCCTTCCTACTGTGCAACAATTGATTTCGTGATACTTTTTATTAAACTAAAACTTGTGCACACAAATTTGAATTTATTGAAGATTTTCTTGACTGTATGCAAGGTCAGAACTATATTTGAACATACAGTTTCAAATATACGGGGGAGGGGAGTATTTAGTATTTAGGGGAGTATTTAGTCAGCCAGTAATTGTGCAAGTTCTCAGAGAGACCTGTAATTGACGTCGTAGGCAGACCTCAACTATGAGACAAAACGAGAAAACATAAGTAGAAAATCACATTGTCTGGCGTTTTAAGAATTGATTTGCAAATTATGGTGGAATAAGTATTTGGTCAGTAACAAACAAACGCAGGCGAACGAGAACCACCACACCGTACCCTGACATGAAGGCTGCCGTTGTTGTTGGTCGCAGGCTGTCTGGAGATTGCGGAGGAGTTCCGCTCTCAGGAGATTGACGGACAGGCTCTGCTTCTGCTGAAGGAGGACCACCTCATGGGAACCATGAACATCAAACTGGGCCCAGCTCTGAAAATCTTCGCTCAGATTAGCATGCTCAAAGACTCGTAGCTCGTCTCTGTTACTGACCGGACACGGCAGGCCTGCTCAGGATCTTCAGACATCCATCATGACCTCAAAGACTTTCTCGGTGTTTCCTCGTCTCACCTCTTACACGTTCACACTGCTTCCGGGACTAAAGGTATTCTCTGCTGGAGACCGATGCTGGTTCCAAGAATCCACATAGATTTGGTGACGTGACCATCCAGCAGGTCCACTCCTTACTTCAGGTCAGCAGCAGTCTGATGTCTTCACTAAAGACACTTGCTTGATCAGAAGATCAGGACTTTCTCTGTGCTGTGTGTGCAAAGCATGACTGATGGCTTAACCTGCACAAGTCACTTCCCTGTGAAACAGCAGAAAGCTGCTAAAGTAATGCTGCCTTCCAACGTGGGCTGATTACAGTGTACCAGTTAGAACCAGCTGGTGGCAGTTGGACCGTCAACCAGCCGTCAGTCTGGTCCCACTGTCCCGGCCTGTGGACACGGCAGAAGAGAAAGGGGGTTGTTTTTCCCCCGGCTGTGTTTCCAGCTGTTTGATAATCACTGCTCTGTCCTGCTGTGTCCTCAGACAACGCGTTGTCATGTTGGACATTTCAGGAACAAAGTCTCTTCAACCACAGTCTGTTTCCTCACTGCTTTGTTAAAGTTGCAGTATGTAACTTAAAAAGAAAAGTTTTTTTTTTTACATATTTGTTGAAGCTGTCAGTATGCCGTGACAGTATGGTATGAGACAATCTGTGAAAAAAACATGCAACTCCTCTGCCTTTTCCCAGTGCTGTCTAGGAACAACCAATCAGAGCCAGGTCCCTCCCCACTTTGCTCTGTGCTGAGATGCAGATTCTCCCCGTCAGCTGCGTCTGACGGGGACGGTAGTCATGGCATGACTACCATTGATGGCGGATAAACGGTTTTCCTGTAATAGTAAGCCGTTTCTCCACCATTAACATGTCGAACAGCATTGATTGACAGCACTAAGACCCTCCTCCTGGCTCTGATTGGTTGCTTTTCTGCATTTCTGCAGAGGCAACAGTAGCTCAGGGAAGAGCTGGAGAAGATCTGTCTTTTCTCAGATTATCTTTCTCATGTTATACTGTATTTGAACAAATCGGTAAAAAAACATTTTTTTAATTAAAGTCACATAATGCAGCTTTAAATCTAACAGTCCTGAATCAGAACTACAGTGTTTACAACTCAGATGGAAGTTTATGCTGAAGCAATTTAAATATAAACTTGACAATAAAAAAAATGGCTGTAGAGAAAGAAAGGAGTATATATCCCAGGTTATAAACCATCAGGATGGAATACAAGTGGTTTTGACATTGGAAAATCTATTGGCTATGGTGCGAGTAAGAGGTGGGGTTGACCTTGGACAGGTTACCAGTCTATGCCAGACAACATGCAGGACCAGTTAACCTCCCAGTTCTGTTTCTGGACTGTGGGAGAAAACCTTCTTACTGTGAGGCACCAGCTCTACCAGCCCACATCTGGAAATGTTCAGGTTCCGGTTTCGCTCACAATCAGACGAGGATGCATCTACCAGCTGTTTTCTGCTGCTCTCCAAAAACTGATCCACACCTCAGAATGACACTGATAAACACTGAGACATGCAAGCTGTGATTTGTTGTTGCATTGATCCTCTACTTCTCTGCATAATGACGGGAGGGTTACCAAAATTCTTTGATGGGACTCAGAACTGAAGATTTAATGTGAAAATCCTTAAGTTCTGCTTTGCGTCTGTTTTGTCGGTGAATGGATGAATGATCTGGCTGTAAATGTTCCGTTCACTTCCTCTGGTGCTGCTCTGAATCAACCTCACTCAGAGCAAACAGAACCACCCCCTCCCTTCTGGCAATTATATGAAAGCCTATGCACACAAATGTGACTGCAATAAGTGCCTGTGGGAGTGGAGAAATAAAGCTGCCAAAATTATGGCTGGGAATTAGAGAATACACAACAAAAGACTTTCATCATCAAGCCTTTACCAAAGTCATGTGGAACTGAAGCCAGAGATGCTCTGCTGACATACTGCTAGATGTGAATGGTGACGCTCTCCTCTAGATAGACTGTTTCAGTCCTTGGACATGTTCTCTGGCCTTACACACAAAACACACTTTAATAAAGTCAATAGATCTGTTCGTTACGTCTGACTCACTGTTTTTATTTTAATGGTGGTGAATATTTGGAGTTTGAAGACCTACAGGAACTCTGCGGATACTTCTCTTGGTACATTTCAAATAAAACTAAATTAACTCTTCAGCAAGATATAAAAGCCCTTAAATGAATAATTACTTAAGTACTGGTTCTGCTGGCAGATTTTTTTCCCCCTTTGCCAAAAAAATAAATAACTCAGATTTTTGTAGCTGAATCTATCAGAAATACCAAAGAGAACAATTTGACAGAAAATAAGCCTGGTTTAGGAGCTTTTTGAACCTAAATGACTCAGTTTTCACAGACTCCTCCTGCTGCTTCTTTTTGCATTCTGAACATTTTACCTTTAACTTTTTTTGTCTAAGAATTCCCGTTAGAAGATTAAACTTTGTGCTAAAGAGTCTTTAAGAAAGTGACAACACAAAGCAACATTTTAATAAGTGATTTATTCTCCCCAAAATAAACTCAAATCAAACTTTTAAGCACAAAGACTTCAAGTACAAAGCATTGGGATTATTGCAAATGTTCAATAAATTAACTTATTTCTTCATTCAGACATACTCAGTAGTTCACATTAAAGAAGAAATAAAATAAAAAAAAAAACAGACCCATAAAGAGAAACGGAACAAAAATAATTCACCTGGTAAGTGAAAACCGAGGCAAAAGGGCCAAGTGGAACTTCCATGTGTGAACAGAGGAATCAGTTTTAATGTTCTGTCTGGAAGGGTGGAAAAGCCCAAAGAAGATTCAATACACCCTGCATTCCCAGAATAATCTATTTCCCAAATACAGCGAGGAAGCTGTCCATCAGGGTCCAGTTCCCAAGTGAGTCTGATGCTGGGGATAAATCCAGAGTAGGGGTCAAGGGTCAGGAAGACCAGAGCGACACTTTCACAGAAACCTCCAGAGCTCGAGTAAAGGTTGAAAAACCAGGCAGAACATGACTCGTCAAAGCTGATAATGGTTAGATGTTAGGAGAAATACTGAAAATGAGAAGTAAAGATGGTGAACTGGAGAAAGGTTAGATGCTTCAGTTTAAAAGGAAAAAAAAAACTGATGGAAGAGGCTAAATATGAGCTAACGAGCCACCAGAGGATGGACTTTGTTCACATGAGAAGCTAAACATAGTGGCTGCCAGTCAACCAGAGGAAGGAGCTGCGTTCACCAACTCAAACAGTCTTGCCTGCGATTCTGCATCCTGCTTGAAGCTGTCGCTACACCCCATGTTTCAGTCAGTCACAGAACTGTAGCCACAATTCGTCTAGAACTCACCACAGTCACATTTTCTCCGTCAGAGCCAGATTTTCACTTTTTCTCTCTCTGGGGAAATCTTCTAGGTTGGATGATATTGTTAAATGAAGCATCAAACTGTTTTGGATGGAAAAAGTTGTCATAAGGTGGACAAATCTACAACTGGGTTGTTTTGCAGCCAGAAATACAAACTTTGACTTGAAGCTTGTTTTAAAAAAATAAAACTTTGTTACAGAGATGGAAATAAACTATTTTCCTAGTAGCTGGATAGACAACTCCTTTACTGGGGTCAATGTTTGCAATGACCCCAATGCAGAACGACATTAACACTGTTCATTTATCACAAGTCACCAACTGACTTAGCATATCATAGCCTTTCTAAAAGAAAATCACTTTTTGACAAAAGTAATTTTTGGCAAGGAATGACTCAGGCCATTCGTTTTAGAAAGGTGTTAATATAGAAAATCATGGCCGCCTTTCTAATGGAGGACTTTCAGGAGCTTTTCTGCGAGTTGGAGAGATTATACAATTAGCAGATGATCATCCAGACTATGTGGCGGATAAAGTCGAAGAATTGCTCGAATGCCAAACATCGATTCAAACTAGTGGAGTTAACTTTCACAGACTATTTCATTGTCATGCCTCAGAAATAGGAACCGTGAAATAAATAAATATACATCTGATTAACTGATATTCCAAGTGTGTATTTAAAATATTCAATGGCATATTTAAACATCTGATTAAGAATTTATTACAACTTAATGTGTTAATTTTGTACTTTTTTAATCCTCCATACAGGCATGGATGATCCAGCCCTCCCTACCTTTAATTAACAGTCCTTTTGTTGTGTCTGCAGTGCTTTACACACACACACACACAAAAAAATCGATAACATATACCAACTTGACAAAAAATTAATTTAAAATTATATTTAGGCACTTTGTTACCACCAGCATCAAACTATTTACTCAAATATTTATTTTGTTATATTAAAACCAGATAGATAACCTGGTTTTTAAATATTTTTTTCTGCACAACGCCATCAGAAAACATGCCTGCTTAACACACGGAAGCCAGGTTTAAAGAAGTAAATGGTGAAAGGAAAAACTTTGCATCCTTTAATAGTTGTACAAGTTCTAATGAAATGTGTGACAGATAAACAGAAGGCTGAAACTGCTGGTTTCCACTGGATGACCTGAATAGATTCAGCTCTTCCTGTTTGACCTGGTGGCTCACACCACCATGTCTGAACCAATCAGGACTGGTTCAGTCCTGATTGGTTCATATTCAGTTCTAACTTACAACTTGGGATTTCTTTTTAAAGCACAATTTCAGTATACGTACTCATGAAGAGTAATTAAATATTTTTGTGAATGCTATTGCTAATTCCAGCCCTGTGGTTTGGTTTCCCAGCTGATTTCTGGGCAATATTCTGCCATGTTGGATGTTATTTTCCATAAAACACAGCAGCTGAGTTGGAGGTCAGAGATTTTAGGATCAGAACAAACAGCAAACAACCCACCCACCATGTCAATATGTCCACAACAACAGCAAACCTGCGCTGAAGCTACGCTTAAGCGACCTCAGAGGAGTCGCGGCAGTCGTCTTCCCTTTTGCTGGAGACCTGGTGGAGTCAGAGCGGAGTGTTAGAACAGGTGAGGCATGGCGTAAACTGTCTGCCCCCACCCCTGACTAGACACAGAAGAGGAGGAGAATGGCAGAAGAGCAGGAGGAGGAAGAAGTGTGAGCAGTGAAGAACCAAAGCCACAGGTTTGTTGTTAATTTAACCATGTGATTCAATATAAAACATTATGAAAAAGGCAGGAAAAAAAAAAATCAGAAAGAGTCCAAGCAGAGACAGAGCAGTTCATGCATTCAGAGTTCTGCCCGTCTCAAGAGTGCGGCAGGTCCACCCAGCTGCTGGGCACCACAGCTGGAAACAGCAACTGACACCCGAACCGAGCCAGAGGCGTCTCTGCAGGCCTCGGCCCTCCTCAGGGAGGAAACAAAAAGCTGTGAAGGGCTCCGTCATGCCGACCTCACCCTGCTTCCTGATGAATCCCAGAATCCTCTCTGAGGATGTTCCTCCAGGTGACTTCCTGAGCACCAGGCTCTGATCCCTGATCGCAGCGTCACCATACCAACTCATCAGACCGCAAGGAGTTACACTCAGAGTAGCTCACTGATCACACTGAGCATCAATGGTGTGTGTGTGTGTGTGTGTGTTGTGGCATTTGTGTCTCGATTAGAGGTGTGGAACAAACGAATTTGTCTGCATTAAGACAATCAATATAGTTCTTGAAAAACTATTGAACTGTAATAATGATAATGAATTTCACATTACATGTGGTATAATGAAGTATTAGGGCCAAGCCAAGAACGCTTTTTCACTTCAAGAATCTCGTATTACAAAAAGCCATATGACAATAAAGTCACGACAATACAAGAATAAAGTAATAATATTACCAGAATATGGTTGTATAGTTGGAGAATCAATTGGTCATTTTATGAGAATTTCTCCACAAAAAATAATCACAAAATAAAACGGGAAATGTTAAGCAACTTGTAAAGTTATACTTTAGTATTGATTTAACAAATAAAGGCATACCTAATCTTTTACCACATTAGAGTTAAATTAATTTGAGCAGCAAGATTTTGAAACATTTCTGCAAACAGAGAATATTTCAAAGAAAGAATCAGGGACTTGCTGAGCTGGTCACGTTAGATCCTAATAGTTACCAAAGCTTTTTTTCTCGTTAAAGCAACTTTTATTTTTAAACTTTCATCTGGTAATGTTGCATCTTTATAATACTAATATTATAACTTTGTTATAATTAAATAAATACATTGAAAACAATCTTTCACTCTGGCCCCAACACTCCTTGGTACCAACAAGGTCTTAGGTGTTTGGTTGTGTGAATTAAATTTGTACTTTTCACGAAGACTTGAACGGGACTGACCGGAGTTGGACTCCATACTGGATTATAGAACTGATCATCTGATTCTGGCACAGAGATCGGAACCAATCAGCCCAGTTAAAGATGATAACCGAACCCCAACTTGGTCTGGTGTCATTTTATTTCTCTGGTTTTATCACCATCACTTGTCATCTAGCCCACAGCGCCTCCTACTGACTACATTACACCATTTGTGAATCATTGGGCTGCTCTTCAACATGAGGCTACAAGTTTCAAGGACAGATCTGCAGCAATGGAGGATTCTGATCCGGCCCATCCAAGCACTCAGAAGTTCTAGTAATCTTCTGAACTTGTCTGGATCAATAGTTCTAAAGCTTCTCTGGTAACTTTACTGCTGTTTTCCAACATTTTCAGCCAGTTGTTCAACATGTCGGAATATCCTAAACTCCGGGGACGTAAAAATTAGAGCTAGGAGTTCTAAGAAAAGAAAAACCTCCCTCTGACACGTTGCTTCAGAAAGTCTGGAGAACTACAAATGGGGAGCTCTTTAACACTTTACAAGAACGTCTGATTGCTGGGAAGAAAAAAAACTGAAAAATTGGGGTTGACCAGGACTTCTGGATGTTCTTATTTACTTTGAAAAACCATCAGATGATAATTTTCATAAAAATGGAACACCTCTTCCAACAAACTCAAACGGGCAGAGATGAAGAACAAAATATTGACAAAGGAAAAGATTTCTTGTGCTTGTTGTCCTTCCACAGCGACCAACGTTTCATTCCAATCCACGGCGGACGTGAAGAGAGCAGGAAGTGTGCCAACGAGATGCTGGAAGCCAGACATGCCGCCCATCTTACAAAAAGGATTCAGCTTGGATCGTTTCATTGTTTGCAGCTGCAGAGCACCAAGTCCTTCCACCCAGAACCAACGCTGACCAATCATCTCTCAACAGAGGGGGAAAAAGGAAAGTGTTTAAGGCTATGGCGGCCCACTCTGGTGTTCACTCACAGAAACTCATTTCAGACCAAGAGCCCCAAAGAGAAAGTGAGCAGAGAGAAGACACGCTGAACACAAACAAGAGAGCAGATCAGAGTGAAGCTGGCTTTTGTCAGCGCCGTTTATACCTTACTCCTGAAGAGAGGCTTGGCGCCGGGGCCACAGTACTCGTTGTAGATGAGCTTAAACAGGAAGAGGTGGAACAGGGTGATGAGCGACGCCACACTGAACCAGAACAGAAAGGGCAGGCCGGGGTATCTGTTCGCCATGTGCTCCTCGTGAGCCAGAATGGCCTTGAGGTGCAGCGTGTGGCGCAGGTCCTGCAGGTGGCGCAGGTCGGTGGAGATGTAGAGCAGCGGCGTGATGGGCTGGGTCACCATGACGGGGAACGTGTGGCCTTTGACCTCAGATGTGAGCTCGACGGGCTCATTGAGGCAGCCGGCCTCGCAGGCGTACAGCTTGACTGCCGCTTCCTGCTGCCGCACCGACAGGTGCAGGAAGGGCTTCCCCTCACCGTCCAGCAACACAGCCAGGTTGATCAGGTCCTGGTTGTAGTGGATCCCCCGCAGGGCGTAGCTGTTGTGCAGCACATCCGGGTCGGCCTGGAACTGTAGGTGGTTCTCTGTGAACTGGAGGCCGCCAAAGCTGAGCACCATGCCCTGCATGGCCCCGTGGGCGCCGGCGGCAACCAGCACCTTGCAGCCCCTCTTTTGCAGGGTTAGGGTCCACAGCGTGACCAGCTGCAGGATCTGAGCCGTGCTGCTCACACGCTCGGGCCACAGGTTCTCGGCATGCATGGTGGCGTGGCCGCTGAAGCAGTGGTCAGCGTAGTTGAGGCTGGATACGAGGCGCGCACGCTCCTCCGCGCTCGGCCGCTGGTCGAGCAGAGGCGCCGTGGAGGAGGACAGGATGTAGTAGAGGGTGTTGTTCACAGTGCGGCTGGATGGCGTGTGGGAGTCTGTGATCTTTCTCATTTCGATACCTGAATTCAACAAACAGAATTTCACCGGGTAAGCAGCTGGGTTTCTGTTCCAAATGTGTGCAAATATTTGTCAATATTCTGCTTATGTAAAAAAAAAAAAAAATCAAAAAACAAAACACAATTTCACATTTATTGTGTTTCAGCAGCTGCCTTGGGTCTGCTCAAATTTTGTGATCAGCCTTACATCGTGTTTTTGTTTCTCAGGCTCATTACTTTGAGATTTAAAAGATGTACAAAAAATTTTTTGGTTTACTAGCATTGTTTGGTTTTTTTGTTTGTTTGTTGATTTTAAACCTATAGTTTAAAATATAGTTGTGTTTTTAAGTATTGTCCACAATGTCTTTAGTTAACCAGTCATGTTTTACAAGGTAACATTTTTCAATACAAAAAACACAATGAGCTGCTGGTGGACTGAGCTTAGCAAGTTCTCTGGGGGAAGCCCGGAGGACTGCACTGATGAACTGGCCTTAATTTTCAGAGATCAGACTATACTTAAATGTGAAGATGATCTTATCCACCTGTTTTATCTACCTGAGCAAAGGTCTGAAAGAAAATATTGACCACTGTCCTCTGTTGTTCTGCTGTGACACAGGCTTGCCTGACAGACCCACACTCCAGGTCACGTCTGCATGTCTGCAGTTAAGAATTGCCACCCCACAGTTGCCAACTCCAGGACTTTCTTTCTATATATAGCAACATTTCAGACAAACACATTTGTGTGGCAGGTCAGGCTTTGTAAAGATCAGTGATCAGCCAGAAAACTGTAACCGGTGCAGGTCTACTTGACTGTGCTATAAAATAGCACCATGTGTCTAGAATATACATAACATGAGCTCCTTTAAGAACTTCAGGAAGGCATGAAGGATTGAGTGATGGGCTGACAGTTTAGCACAAATCTTGATGATGTTTGACTCAAAACGGTAAAAACAGAGTCGGTGAGCTTCTTACCTGAGCTAAAGAGGTCCATCCAGGCCTGCTGGTGTTTCTGAACCAGTTCCTTCACGTCAGCCCTCAGAAGCTCCTCCATCTCCTTCTTGGCGCCATCTCTGAGGCTGCTGAATGTCGCCTCCAGCTTTGAGGATTCGATGGGCTCTGAGGTCCAAACCACCGACAGGATGTTGTCCGAGTACTCGGATTTTGCAGCGACCTGGATCCTGTTCTTCAGCTTTCTGGTGACCACCACCACCAGTACGACCTGGCTGTTCTCCACCTGCACCGTCCCGGAGGACAGCTCCACCTCCCTGTCATCGAGCGTGTCCACGCTGGAGGAAAACCTGCTCCTCGATCCTGGGCTGGCGGGTGAGATGTCCACGTTAGCGACCCGATCTGAAGGGTTGTTGATGTGGATTCGTTGCAGGTACACGTTGGGTCGGCTCCGGTGGGCGATGAACTCCTCTCGGATGGACACGCAGTCCCGGGCGGACTGCACCGCGGCCGGCGAGGCGCACCGGACCGAGAGCACTGCTCCCTTCCGGTACCCCAGCAAGGTAGCGTCAGCCTCGGCCCGTCTCCCCACAAGGTGGACGTTGACCCTCGGAGAGTGTTCGGTCTGGTGAACCGGGGCTGAGCCCGGCTGTGAAGACGAAGCCACCCACAACTTGTTGGCGTCCACGTCGATGAGAATATGGCCGTTCCCCGTCACGAAAGGCGTGTCCAGCGGCTCAGACTTGGTGCTGTAGATCCCCTCTCCTCGATCCGCTATGGACTTCCACTTGTGGATCTCACTCTGGAGGCACTCCCCCGCCGCGCCGCCGGGCACAGCCGAACCGCCCAGGAATGTCCACCTGCGCTCTGCCCCCAGGTACCAGTAGAAGATGAGGAAGATGAGCAGTCCGATGAGGACCCTTCGCGCCCAGCTACTCGACAACAAGCCCGGAAGCCCCTTCAGTCTCTGCTGCAGCCACATTTTCTGTTCAAACGACGGAAGTCCCCAGATGCGAGTCTGCGTGTCAACAAGACACTCCGAGAGCTTGAGGGTCACTTTAAAGTCTTGCATTCATTTCAGGTTTCAGGTTCTGTTCAGGAAGCTGCATTTATGCCGTTAGATCAAGTTCCGACAGACAGAGAGGAGTTCAAGAAGCCGCATTAACTTTAAGGTTCAGTTTCCTCCGCTGAAGGTAAACTGAAAGTGTTCCATTCAGTTTAGTTGTCAGGCTCCACCGGGGAGGATAGCTTAGCTAAGTAGCTCGCGCTGAGAACCAACTCAGGGGAACATTTCTTTCTCACATATTTTTAACTCTTACATTCTTCGCCAAGTAAGCATGAAGCTCATCAAAATATCACGTCCAATATATTTTAGTTGCGTTAGTTAGTCAACCCGAAAAGAAATCACCTGACGTTGTAGTGCACTCCAACGGCTGACACTTCCGGTAGTTTCTTCTTCTTCTTCTACTACTACAACTACTACTACTACTTCTTCTTCGTCTTTTCTGTTTTTATGGCGTTTGGTGCATATAAGTGCATTACCGCCACCTTCCAGATTGGCATATGAAACAACTATTACAATCTCCCCATAATACCTGTTATTTTTAGAAAACTAAAAGCACTGCTAAAAACTACATCCCCGGATGATCTCTGAAACAATTCCCTAATATCTAATTTATTTGTATTCCTACTTAAAAAGATTTTCCCTCAAAAAAGAAGTTCAAATCCTTGTCCTACATTTGGGACACAATTGTGATATCGATAGGAATTTATTTTTCTTAAGAAAATATGGAGTCGTATGTTGTCTGTCTGTTATCTTATATTGAATTTCTTCAAATGTATTACTCAAAAACAAAGATTTGAATCATTTCCCAAACCTCAAAATATACTAATCAAGCACGTTTTTATGACATAAAAAGCAATATACTAAGTTCATCTTAAGTTGTCAAAAAAGTATGTTGAAGTTCACTTAGTAGACTTTAAATTGTACTTTCATACAATTTAAATACTATGAAAGCACACTAAGCACAAAATTTGTTGTTCCAAAATGTCACACGTCAAAGTTAATTCTTCCTAAGTGAATTTGAAGTATATGTAACTGGATATGTGTCACATACAGTATATGTCACATATACTCATGTTCAGTCTGACTTAAAGTATGCTCCAGTATGTTAAAATGTAACATACTAAGTAGGCTACATTAATTTGTACTAAGTATGTTAGTACAAAAAAGTAACATACTAGTGTGTTAGTGTCAAGGTAAATGAGCAAAAGTAGTCAATGAGAAAATTAGGTCGTTTTCTTGTAATTCAATACCAATTTTCTCAGCAAACTCTGCCCCAGCATTATAACAATGGGGCATTCACTCAGCCTGTAGGAAAGTGGGGAAAGTCTACGTGCAAGGAATCATGTCCTCCAGACAGGAGGATCATGTCCTCCTTTCCCCAAACTTTTTATCCCACCCACTCCTGGAGAGGGTGGTCCATTCACACCATGGCCTAGAAGTGTTTCAGTTCAAAAACGCCACAACAACGAGACTCTTATAATATTATTTCACGGATGTGAAGGTGCCGCTGGTTGCACAGACACGAAGAGCGGAGTGGTGGAAAGAGGCCCGCGGGGCTGCGAGACTCGTCCAGGGCGTACAGTCAGTCAGCGAGGCTCTCGGTCCGGGACCAGGCTGCACACAGGAAACCTCCGCGCACTTTGGGATTCCGCCGCATATTTTTGTGAACTCCGGTCGACATGGAAGTCTCGCGTTTCCCCATCCTTTCCTGGGTGTGTTTATGTGCGCTTTCCTCGCTGGCGAGCTGTGAAGACCCGCGTATCCCGGAGGGTAAGTTGGAGCCGTCCGCCGGAGCCCACGCTCCCATCCCCGCCGGGTCGTGTCGCTCAGACCGCTCTCGGCTGCTCTCGGTCTGTCGGCGCGCTGTCCAGCTCCCCTTACCGGGGTGAAGTTCAACTCGCTCGGTGTGAGCGAACCGGTTGTATCGGTTCGCCTAGAGAACGTTCCAGTAGACTCGGGTCGGTTAGATAAATGTACTTCAGTCGTGACGGTTTTCAATTTATAAATAAAAATAAATAGCCTAGCTATATATATGTATATATATTAGTTGCTTTCAGCTCAGAACTCAGTCCTGAAGTTCACTTCTGATTCACACCTAATAATAAAGAACTATTGAACTGATTCAACCTTGACGGGCTTAATTAAACATTACTGACCTAGTGTACATTGACTGCAAAATCAAATATTTGTAAATAATTTATTTGTTAAAAAAAAACGAGAGTTGCCCTGTTTTGAGGACTTAGCATTAAGCATTGTGTCCTGCTGAACTTGTCAAACCCATCATTAATTACAACAGAATGGAGGAAGTTGTTTTATTCCATTGTTTTTACAAAACACAGTTGTACAAGTATTTGCCAATCCGGTCCAGTTTCCGTTATGTATTTTAAGCTGTGAATGGCAGACGCTCCCCGACAGAAATGATCCAGGCAGAGGCCAACTTCTTCGCTCTTCCACGTCGCTGACGTGGACGGAATCCCGCGGAGGACCGAGGGATCCGGTGGAAGAGCCCGCGGCTCCCGCAGCTTCTTCTCTACGTCATCAAACACCCGCAACGTTTAGTGGAGCTCAGGTCGCATATTGTCAGAACCTGGAGCTGTGCAGAAACAGTCCTCAGCCAACTGAAGAGAGACATGCATGTTCAGATATTACAGTTACATTGCAAACATTCGTCACTTATGTGCTCCAGCGATCTTTCTCCAGACATAACACATTTCTTTATTATTATTATTATTATTATTATTATTATTATTATTATTTAGAAGCAAATGATACTGGAATAAAAAGACTTTTTTTTAAGAATTTTTAACACGAGTTTTAAACAGTGAAGAGACAAACTGTCTTTGCAAAAGTATTATTTCCAGCAAAAGTAGTTGACACATACAGCTTCTTGCAGCCCAGAGTACACAGCTCTGGAAAACAGATTACACGCTTTACACACTTATTCACACAGGAAGTGATGTCTATCTAGATCAGAACACACTGGAAGACAAGCACATGGAGAATCTAGGCATTTTTGTATTTTGTATTTTTTTTTGTGCTGACATGAAAACAATTCAAGACTTCATTGCTTTTTTCCTGTAAGTTCGGTTCGTGTTTCCCTCTGGTTCTCTGCCAAAGAAATGACTCGTGCCCAGAGTCATTTAGCTCCAGTTTCTTACTTTGTCTGTCGTGAACAGACCCGTTATTCTGTGAAGGACAACCTATAATTTACAGCCAAGCAACATTTCAAAGTTGAAACAAACAAGTTTATGTGTTTACGGGCACTTTTTTTCTAGAATCTAAAATATCTGTGTTGCGGGACATGAAGCAAACCATTTGACCGCTCTTCCATCTCATAATTTTTTCGCCCAGATAAACTCTTAGTTTTGACTGTTGCAACCAAAGAGACTGATGGCTTCAGGCGTTTCCTGAGGTCGGCCAAGCACTTCAACTACACTGTAAAAGTAAGTCACAGCTTCTCCATTTCTTTAGGTGAAGGTGAAAATAAAACCCTAATTGTAACTGTTTTGTGTTGTTTTTCCAGGTCCTCGGCCAAGGCGAGAAGTGGAGGGGAGGTGATTACATGTCGGCTCCAGGAGGAGGTCAGAAGGTTCGCCTGCTGAAAGACGCTGTGGTGGAGTTAAAGTCCGAGGACCAGGTCATCCTTTTCATCGACAGGTGGGACTGACTCTCACATTTAATGCCATTACGATGGTCATCGTTTTCTGTACGTTTTGACCCTACGTCTTTAGGATGTGTTATAGCCAGTAGGTCCATTTGACCACATTCACTTTAACTCCTCACATTTATAGCGCTCTTCTCAGCCATTTTTATTTTTATTTTTTCACACAGCGGAGCCACACTTGAACTTTCAATCTTTCCTTTTTTCTCTCCCTTGTTGGCACAGCTACGACGTGGTTTTTGCCTCGGGTCCTAAAGAGCTTCTCAGGAAGTTCCAGCAGACCAAACACAAGGTGGTGTTCTCCTCAGAGAGCCTCATCTGGCCAGACAGACATCTGGAGGACAAGTACCCCCATGTCAGGGAGGGCAACAGGTTCCTGGGTTCAGGAGGTGGGTCACCCAGGGCGGATCACGTGGCCCTTACTGCTAACAACTCTGATAGGTGGACAAAAGTAATATTTTAGTTCTGTATATCAACTAAACATGGATTATTTTCTCAGACTGTGTTATCTGCTACACTGAAAAAAAGACAACAGTTTATCCAAGTAAATGTATTAAGTTTATTTAGTCGTTGTGCTAAGCAAATGTCAGTAGATTAAGTTTGACAAACTTGATTTGGTTACATGTAACAAATTAAGAAGTGCTGTCAATCGACCAGATAATCAGATTAATCACACTGGCACTGTGATTAATCTGGTTTAATCATCATGCCTAAGTTTCTGAACTTGAAATATAAATATGCACACAGTTGTGCACACTTGCCACACTCCAACCAATTAAAATGTAAGAAACTATCTAGTTTCCCATCACTCAACAGAAACTTACTCCACTTCACACACATACAAGTAGCAGCAAACTTGTGCAGGGGACAACTGGCAGATAAGATATATTTTATTTTCTAATTCTTGGACGCCCCACCTTGTTTTTATGCTGCTCTGGAGAACTACCCATATCAAAAACCAGGACGCTTTCAAAAAATGTTTGAGAAAACGTTTTATTGTCTCAAACCAAACGTGTGAAGGTTTTCAGTTTTCAGGGATTTAATATTCCTGGATGTGCAGTATAAAGGAAGTGATTTAAGAATTCATTTAGAAATGCTCCTTTCCAACAGTTTCACATGGATGTCCTTCTGCAGCGTAATTTGTGCGTGTGAAATTGCACGCTCGGTCCAATGGCGCAACACAAAAAAGTTGAAAAATGTTAAACTTCTGTTGCTGTCTGCTGCTGCAGCAAACCTGTCGTTGTCGTCCGTCGCTCTCTGTGTGTCAATGCTCTTTAAAATGTTCAATTGGGCGTTCTCTGTTTAAACTTTCTGTCTCCGAGTGGCGTTCTGTGTGCACAGAAGCCGCTGACATGGCTATTCGTAGATTTCACAGGCTGGTGAATTGCTGACTGTGGAGCCTGTAAAACTGTGCCTACAAGCCCTCATTAGTACCGCCGACGTGGAACTGACACCCACACGCACCCACGCCTCCATCGAGTTGTGTCTGAAGTCAGGCGGTGTTTTGTTGTCTTTGTTTGGTTCCCAGGTTTCATGGGCTACCTTCCCAACATCAGAGAGATGGTTGCTAACTGGACGGGAGCAGACAGCGACAGCGACCAGCTCTTCTTCACAAAGGTTTACATAGATCCAGGTCGAAGGGTAAGATATGTGTCACTGTAATTACGTAAAAGCAAGCCCCTTTAATCAAAGCACTCAGCTACAGCTAATGAGACTCCCCATGTCCTGCACGTGTTTCATATTAAAAAGCTGCCGGTGGCAAAGCTTTTCCTTTTTCAGCCACACTTCAACATGCAGGACAAGAACACACAAATAAACGTTTACGTGCAAACACGAATAAGCTGGAAATGTAAACAGTCAACTAATAATTTGAACTCACTCGACTGTTTCTAAATGTATTTTCAGAAGGCCTTAAACATCACTCTGGACACAAAGTGCAGGTTGTTCCAGAACCTTCACGGAGCTCTTGGTGAGTGTTTAACACGTCAACCAGCTTTTCACCATTTAGGTTAGTGGCCACACATCACTCACAGTAGGATTGAAAGCCCACCCAGGTATATTTCTTGCTCTGTTGGTAGGATATGAGCCATCAATATCCTTCCTGGAATAGATAACTATTTATATTTTTTGACAAACGTATTAGTTTTCCATCTAACAGTTTTGTAGATCAGACAAAGTGAAGCTAAATACATTTTTGAGAGATCTTGCTGAGACACAGGTCCTTTAATCCTGGAAATGTTCTTCATGTGATAGAAGGCTGTCTTTGTTACTGTATTTATGTGTCTCTGAAGGTTCAGGTCAGAGTTCATCTCTGCACCCAGGTTCCGAGCTTGATTGCTAGTTTCCAGCTGTAATAACCGAAGCCGTGTGCCGACTCTGGATGGTTCCTCTTTAGGGTCACAAATAATGACTTCAATATTGTCTCAGTTCAGCTAGAGAAATTTATAGCATCTCCATGCATTGACTTTCTCTACGCAGTGATTGGATGACGTTGGAATGACCTGGTGACATCGTAATGTAGAGCCATGTATCATCTGCGTAGTTATGATAAACAATCTTTTCGCTTCTGATAACCTGAGCTGGTGGGAGTGTGGACGTTAAACGGAATTGGCTCCAGGATTGAACTTTTGGGTACCCCACATGTGACATAGTCCCATAAAATCCACACTCATCTGCATTTGACCTCCCTGCTTTAGTCATATCTTGCTAGGATTTCTGCACCACTCTGTGTGCCAGTCTTGATAAAGTCTCACCTCGGCAGCTGTGAACTGTCCAAGTCACAGCTGAATGCGTTTAGACCAGAAACAAACGCTATCAAGCCTGTGCTGATTTCTACACTCACCGCCTTTCTGTTCATTTCAGGATCCAGTTTAATTCTGTTACACATCTTGTCAGAACTTCAGGTCCAGTCAGAGCATGAAGGTCCACTAATGAGCTGCTGTTAGACAGAGCTTCAGCGGTGGAGCCAACTAATCCATGGAACCACCTTAAATCTCTGTATAGAAAAACATTTTTTTATTGCCTGAACATATTTATATTGCCTGAGTTTATTTTAAGCAGTTATTTTAACATGTTTATATTTCATAGTTCTACGGTAGTTTATTGTGTTGGTTAGCTGTTGCTGGCTTTAAATGTGCAGCGAACATACCATACCTGTGAGTTTGTTCAGATCCAACAAATGAGCTCAAACTGCTGAAGAACTTCAGCTCTGAACAGTGCAGCTGTTCAGAGCTGCAGGTCGGTCATAATGTTGTGCCTAGTCAGTTCTATATATGTTTGTCTTTCCAGATGAGGTGGTGCTGAAATTTGAAGACGGTCGAGTCCGGGCCAGAAATGTACAGTATGACACCCTGCCCGTCATCCTCCATGGGAACGGACCAACTAAGGTACTGCAGAACGAGAAAAGGAATGAAGCTGCTAAACTGGACTCCACCACTTTCACCACGACTTTCAACTACAAAGCAGCTACACAGAGTAACATGAGCAGCATTTTGTTGGCAGAAAAGGTTTAGCCTGTAAACTCATTTTTTAGTTGCGACTAGAGATGCACAGATCCAATGTTAATACATGCTCTGGTTTTGGTACTGGAAAAAAAAACCCCGTTCTAGACGGGTTTTCCTGATTCACATGGGCAAATCTTTTAAAGCAAATTCAAAGCTCTGTTCTCTGAGCTATTTATTTTACAGTACATTTAGAGTTACTAATTGCACTTTCTGAACCATTTGGCAAAAGGTTTGTTGCGTTTCATTTTTGACATGTTTGATCAACCTACTGTTTTTGTCAGTTTCAGCTTCTTTGTTGTTTAAATTACATCCGCTGTTGTACTCTTAGTTGCACTGACTGGACAAATGAAAGTTGTACATATATGTTTGACCATGCTTGTGAGGCTATCGGTGTATTTCATTGTGCTGTGCTGGTGCAGAGTTTATCCAGTATATTTGTAATTAAGTACATTTATTTTTGTTTTAAAAAAAAGAGAAAATTTAAGTCAAGTCAGCACCGTTTTTCTGTATCAGAATGGCGTCGGCCGACACTGAACAGATATCTGTATCGGGTTGAAAAAAGTGGATCGGTGCATCCTCAGCTGTGACGTGACCTACAGGAACACGTTTGTTTTCCAGCTCCAGATTAACTACCTGGGTAACTACGTCCCCAACTCGTGGACGTTTGAGACCGGTTGCACCGCTTGCCTCGAGAACCTGCGTTCACTCTCATCCCTGAAGGTCAGCTCGGTTCTCAACCAGCCACGGCTTTTCCAACCGGGTTTTCCATGAAGTCTGCGCAAAGCAGTGGTCAGACGAAGCCTGTTGTTGTTTTTCCACAGGAAAGTGAGTACCCTCTGGTGGTGATCGGGATCTTCATTCAGCAGCCAACACCATTTGTATCTGTCTTCTTCGAACGTCTTCTGAAGCTCCAGTACCCGAAGAACAGACTGAAGCTCTTCATCTCCAACCAGGTAACTCCTGATGTCCACTTCTCAAGAAATAACACCTGATATATTTATATCACATTGATTATATTTATTTCAGTTGAAAGTCTTTAATTAGTGCATAGTGGAATTTATTGTTATTATCCTACGGAGGCCTGGATTTAGAATCACATGCTAGGCGGATCCAGCTTTTTCCTCATTGTCTGAATCAGGCCATACATCCCTCGTTTAAGCTCAGTTAGAAAACCTGTGGTTTTCAAGACATCAATAATTACATTTCTTTCTATTGTGGCATTTAGCAAATAGAAATAATTTTGGTGATTCTAACTACTCTGAAAAGGGAACCTAGAGACAGATTTTGATACAGATGGCAGCCTGTAGACCAGCTAGTTCACTGAGGAGTGGCTTCATTAATGTTGTTAAAGACTCTAACAGGAAAGCATGTTTCAGTAGTGAAAGGTTCTGAAGTTTGGGTGAAAGGCGGCCGTAGAGCTTTTTGGCTTGGTTGAACTAGAACAGCAGCTCCATGGGACATTGCTTCTCTTTTTATTTCTAACTCTCTCTCAGTCATGAAAGTGTTTCTGTGGAAGAAACCACTGTGAAGAAAATCAGAACATTATTATTTTTGTGTGTCAATACTATTTTTAACAGGAAGAAACAATTGCAGTACTCCTGGTGTAAATCCACATTCAGCAGTTCGAAAGCTGCCACATCGCGAACTCAGAGAACAGAGGCGAACGTCCATAAGAAACACATTAAATCGTTTGTGCTTGCAGGAGCCTCATCATGAGCAGCAGGTCAGCTCCTTCCTGCAGAACCACGCGAGTCTGTATCAGGATGTAAAATCCATCCGGCCTGAGGAGGAGATGGATGGAGCAGATGCTCGTGACTTGGCCTTGTGAGTTTCAGTTTATGTTCAAAACATTTCTTAACGACTTCCAGTCTTTTATTATCTTTTTTAGTAAATAAACGTTTTTCAGTTTCTCTCCCATTTGAGGCTGAATGAATTCAAACGCAACATCTTTACTCTAATGAGGCAAAGATGCAGTGAGCTTTGGATCTGCACTGATGCTACAAAAAATCTATTTGTTGATTTTAAATACTAAATTCTTTTAGAAAAGAGAGCGAATCCTCAGTTTATTGTTGATTGGTTAAGAGAAAAATTGAACAAAAACATGGCCTGCATATACCCCAGACAAAATGTTTTGACACCCCTGAACCAAGCTGTGAGATGTGTGATCTCAGTCAATCAGAGCAGCTCTGATGCTGGCTGATCCGGGGTCCTGGCTTCGCCTGAGCCATTTGCTCCATTTTACAGATGATGATGCAGAAAACTTTATTGTAGTTGAAAGGTTAAAAACCTGTAAAGGGTTAACCTCCCCAGCTCCTCTGCTTTGTCTTGCAGTGACATGTGCCGGAAAGACAAGGAGTGCGATTATTTCTTCAACTTGGACATTGAGGTGGTCCTAAAGAACGAGAACACATTGAAAATCTTGATTAAGCAAAACCTGTAAGTACATTTAAAAAAAATAATGAAATTGAAGATTAGATTTGATTTTGTAAGTGTTTATATACTGCTTGTCCCCGACCATCATGCCCTCATGCCTGAACTTGTCCTGCAGGCCCATCGTGGCGCCCATGATAACTCGAGTGGGCCGACTGTGGAGCAATTTCTGGGGGGCTCTCAGCGAGGACGGCTACTACGCCCGATCTGAGGACTACGTGGACATCGTCCAAGGACGGAGAGTGTGAGTCTGGTGGTGTCCCCCAAGGACTTGAATGTTGTCTTACTGGGTAGACCGATGATCAATAATTTGATAGGAAATTATGTTTACTTACATCAGTCCAACCACTGGGAAGTTCAAAAGTTGAAACGCCTGAAGTGGTGATTAAAAAAACAACGATGTTGGAGGGAAAAGTCGTGATGAGAGAGAAGGTCAAAGGTGAAGCCAGCTGTAGATCCAGACATGATCAGAGGGAAGGCGAAACGGAACCGGTTTCTGGATTGGCCCACAAAACAGATAAAAAATATTTCAGTTCAGTTAAAAATATTTTATTTATCACAAAGGGAAATGCTATGCTGTGGGGACTTACATCATTCAGGTATTTCTGGAGAGTCGTTGCGATTCTGTGGGCAGGAGGGATTGTTGGTAGCAGTCAGTTTTAAAGGGAATCCAAAGAGGCCTCTGACTGAAGACTGTTGCTCATGATATTATGACATGCCAATAATTCAGTGTCTGGGTACAATATTTCAAAGTGCACGTCCTGCATGACTTCATCAAGCTCTGCTAGTCCTTCTCCTTTGCCTTTGCTGGCCGTGTTGTTAGAAAGCCGGGATATGATACTGTCACATTTTGATTGAAGAAGATGGTTTGAACTTCCTCCTTCTCTCTCCTCACCCATTATTATGCCTCACTTTCAACTCCGCTGTGATTTGGGGGTCAAAGTTCAGGCATTATTTGAGGTTTTGAGAAAAGCCTTGTTCCTTTAGAATCTGCAGCCTTCTGTCACAGTCTCTTCCTGATGTCGGATTCTTGTGTTTGTTTCGAAATTCCTTTGCAGGGGTTTGTGGAATGTACCGTATGTTTCCAGCATCTACTTGGTGAAGGCGAGCCTGCTGCGGGCAGAGCTGAAGGACTACAAACTGTTTACCTCGGAGAGCTTAGACCCCGACATGGCTTTCTGCCACAACGTTCGCAGCAAGGTCTGCAGGACAGCAGAGACTCACAATGGGACTCTGATTCAAAGGTTTTGTTAAATGTTATTGTGAAAAGTTTCTCCGTAACCTGAAACCTGCGACTCTGTCTTGTCCTTTTGCCAGGGTGTCTTCATGTACGTCAACAATTTACACACGTTTGGCCGCATTCTGTCAACAGAGAAGTACAAGACAGAACATCTTCACAATGATCTGTGGCAGATCTTCGAAAATCCTCTGGTAAGGACGGACGGACTGGATGGACAGATGGACAGATAGATAGTGTTGGACTGATCGGAGTGTGGTCTGTCTCTGTGCGTTTCAGGACTGGCAGGAGCGTTACATCCACGAGAATTACACCCGCATGATTAAGGATAAGCTGATTGAAAATGTGAGAAGCAGCATGAAGCCCAGATTCCAGAGAGAACACACCAAACTCAAGTGACTCTCTAACCCGGGGTTGAACGGTTCTGTGTCCTCTCTAGCCGTGTCCAGATGTTTACTGGTTCCCACTGTTCAATGACGTGGCCTGCGACCATCTTGTTGAAGAAATGGAGCACTTTGGCAAGTGGTCAGGAGGGGGAAATGTGGTAAGCCAGATGGATGACGAACACATGGATGTGTTTGTCCTTCACGTTGTACGATGCATAACCTGCATCAGAGAGGCTCAAAATGATGAGTGTTTTCTCTGTTGTCTTGGTCCATGCCATCTCTCATTGATATATTTGGATTGGTTCACTTCCTAGGATACCAGAATCCAGGGGGGCTATGAGAACGTCCCCACCATCGACATCCACATGAACCAGGTCAACTTTGAAAAGGAATGGCAAAAGTTCTTGCTGGAGTTTGTTGCACCCATCACAGAGAAAATGTTCCCTGGCTACTACACCAAGGTGAGACCTCTGAACCCTAATTGATCCTCTGCTAGCTGGGAGGCGTGTCGGACCAAAAGTCCTGATCCACCCTCATCTTTTCCTTCCTAGAAACCAGAGTAAGGCATTAAAATGGTCATGCTCAGTAGTTACCCTGTAGGACATCCTGAGATCTGAGTTGGACAAACATCCGTCCACATAGCTGTGCTAAACCAATCCAAGTGAAAAGATATCTCTAGACTCTTTCACGTGTTTGTTCTCATTTCTGACAAACGTGTCAGAAATCCCGATGATTCAGTGCTGTCACTAATAAGGCTCTACTTTAGAGCAGAATACTAAGCAACAAAAGTATTACCAAGAATTTTTGCTTATACCTTTTGTCTTGAAAAGCAACATCTGAAAAACACTGTTTTGGGGTTTTCCTAATCAGGAAGTACTTGCTATGTATCGTTTTACTTCTTCATACGGTCTAACCGTTTTTACCTCCTCTCAACTGAAATCGTTGAAGTGATGGAAACAAAACGGCTGTTTCCTGAGCCACCCTTTACTGCTGCAATGTACTATGAAAATAAAGACTTTTTTTTGTTAAGATAGTTTAAGAGGAATCTGGAAAGCCTCCAGATGAACTGAATATTTTGTGTTTAGCATCTTTAAAAGAGACACAATGACTTGGGCAGAGCTCTTGCAGCAGCTTCTGTCAGCGAATACATGACATGTTCTGACTGCAGTATTTTGTCACAACATATTTCTGCAGTTGCTAACTATTAACTGGTTAGTAAAACTAGTTAATAGTTTCATCTACTAATAATGAAGACAACCTTAAAAGAGTACAGGACACTGGCTGGGATTTTTCACTTTGCATTGTCCTGCAGCGCCACCTTGTGACCAAACTACAGACTAGCTTTCAAATTAAACAAATTCATGGAGATTTTCTGCATCCGTCTTGAAGCAATGTATGGCAAGTTTATTAGCTATTATTTTTAGTAAATTTCAGCAACAAGTCAATCCAGCATTAACACGTCAGTGATTACAAACATTACATCGCGGTGCCAAAATAATGTGATGGAATTAATGAAGCTCCAGTTCTTGGTTTTGTTTTAGGTTTTTATGTCTGCATGACTGCCGTGTCTCTGTGTTTGCAGGCTCAGTTTGACTTGGCCTTCGTGGTCAGATACAAGCCAGACGAGCAGCCCTCTCTGCGGCCGCATCATGACGCCTCCACATTCACCATAAACATTGCACTCAATCAAGTCGGCACTGACTACCAGGTAAGCAGACAGTGGCCCTTCGGCTCTGCACCCCACAGCTTTCGGAGCAATAATGCTAACCAACAGCGAAAGCTGCTCATCACACATGTGACAGATAGGAGGTGCAGTAGTCGTAGCTCCTGACAACGAGATAAACAGATGAAATCACATGTAAGTGACTGATTATATTGGCTTTTAAAGTCTTTCCAGATTGAGAAATTATTTTTATTTAAAAAAAAAAAGGTGTGGAGCTTTGATGGCTTTCTGCATTCTTCAGATGCAATTGAAAATATAATGTTGGCTCTAAATCTCAACTTCAGCTTTAAAAGTGTTTCTTTCAAACCGGAAAGCGATATTCAAAAATTGATTCTGTTCCAGCCGAACTCCAGTCAGAAACATTTCATTTCTTACTGATAATGGCCATCAGTGGCCTGATGGAAACCCCGTTTTCCTCTTGAAACATGCTGCCGGCGTCAGGCCAAAGCTTTTTTTAAGAGAACACATTTTTGTATCTTTAGTGGCTGTTTTGTGTTGTTGTTCTTTGCTTTGCCTGAATTCAAAGATGACTGAGCCTTCAGTGTGTTTAGAGTGAAAGCTGTAAAGTGTTGTTTTATGGATGCAGGGTGGTGGATGCCACTTCATCCGATACGACTGCTCCATCCAGGCCCCCCGGAAAGGCTGGGCCCTCATGCACCCTGGCCGCCTCACTCACTACCACGAAGGCCTGCCCACCACTGCGGGGGTCCGCTACATTGCAGTGTCCTTTGTGGATCCCTGAACTTCACCACCGCATATTCCAGACTGAATGGGACACTGTGATGCCCAAAATAATCTGACATTTTTATTTTATTTTTTTATCTCCATCTCCAAAACATTTGTAAGTAGTTCAATCACCCGTACTCCATGTTGACTGTAAGCTTTAGTTTGTCGTCATTTACTAACAGAGCTGGGGAAGCTTTAATTCTAACATGTGAAAATACAACAACTTCCTGGGAACATAAAGAAGATGGGCTCTAAAGATTCCTCAACAGATTGTGCCTTGTTTGTAGCAGTTTTCCCGGTCTGCACCTGGATCCAGTCATCTTCGAGACGGGCTCTCATGTCTCATTGAAAGCACCAGAGGGGTAAAACCATGTTAGTTTGGAAGTGGGAGTTGAGAATGACATTTCACCTCAGCTGTGCTCCAGTTAAGAGTCCCAGAAATAAAGCGAAAAGGAGTGTGAACCACTCGCTGAAACCATCCTGACCGGTCGCTTGTTTGTGACCAACTGGCTGTTTTTCTAACTTTACCTGGATTTTTGGCGATAAATGAAGGAAGGTGATCAAATAAATTCTTCAGATTCTTCAAATTATTCTTCAGTATTTTGAGACAAGAGGGTGTCCCTTGTGGTCAAATGAGGCATTGCAGATAGGCCTGTTGCAAAAACAAATTTTGCTGGGCAACACATTGTCCCAGAAATAATTGCAATGACGGTTGATATTTCATGACCATATCCAGATAATATAGTAGATGTTCTGACTTGATACTGCAACCCATAAAATGTCGTCATTCCCAGTTCTTCCTCAAAGTAAGTTGTAAAAGTAAATGGAATAAAGGTTCTCGGTGCACGTGCATCCTGGGATTTGTAGGCCACTGTAATATAGAAGTTTACAATCAGTGATTAGAGTGAAGTACATATCTGATTTTAAACTGAAGACGTATCATTGATTCTCCAGGGACCACCGAGGCTCCAGCTTGGATTTAACGAATCATTTTGTTCTCCTGATCATCCTCTCTGACATCCAGACAGCCATCTTTACAGCAACCATAGCTTACAGCAGGAGGTGAAGTAGGTTGGGGTTTATGGATCAGAATCAGATTCTCTCAGGAGAAAACCCTTAGTTATTTTTAGTTGCGTCTAGTTTGATGTTAAGCTTTGCTTTAAACTGCAGCTGCTTGAATCACCAGTGCCTTCTTCTGTATCCTAGCTGTTTTACTGAAATACTCCAAAGTAAGTTTATTTCTTTTTATATGCTAGATGTGAATCAGCTGGACTACCTGCAGCTGCTTGGAGTCAGAGCTGCGGTATGGAAATGACCTGTAACACTGTTTGTCTCATTAAAAAGTTGAATGTGTTTTATGGGAGAGATTTGAAGAAAACAATAAAGTGGGGAAGCCAACCAAGATGTGTTTCAGGCTCCTCTTTTTCCTCTCAAAAGCATCAACCTCAAAGGATGAATGGAGTCAAATATTTATGCTTGTGTCATTTATACCACCATCATAACTACATGCATCAAGGGGAGGAAAGGCAAACCAAAACAAACCTGGTGTTGTGGAAAAAGCTATACTCCCTTGTTTAATCAAGTTTTCTATGATTAAATTCAGATTTACAAAACATCCTAAACCTGTTGTAAAGAAATTCAACAACCACTAGTTATTTTAAACTCAGCATCTGTCAGTCTGCTTGGGGTTACCAATGCATTTGGAAGAATTGTTCAAGTAAACCTCAGCAAAAACAATCGATTTGTTGGAACCTATGAAGACACAGAATGGCTGCGAACCTTTGTAGGTTTTCTCTACTCTTCCTTCAGACTCCAATTTCCAAATATAATACAAATGGTCTCAGTGTGGAGGCTCTTAATTTTCTTACTGCAGCCTCAGATTTCTTGTGCAAATTCTTTGCAAGGCGATCTTCTCAAGATTGAGGTTATCCCTGTGGATAGTGCAGCTTTTTCCTTCCACTCAACTTTCTAGGACTCCACCCATGCTGCATAGACTCTTCCAACCCTTAAGGCAAAGGGCTGAGGAGCATCTAGAGCAAGACTCAAGATGGTTTTTACCCTTCAGTTGTCAGACTGCTAAACTCAAGCCACATTTAATTGAGCTTTCTTGCTTTTTAAGTACCATAATATGTAGCAGAGTTACATTTCCCAACTTTGGTCCTGAAGACACACTGCTCTGCATGTTTTAGATCTTAGCCTGCTGCAAGCACAATTTCAACTGATGGCTGATTAACAAGTTATTGAACTAATCAGGCATCTTAAATTAGGGAAATATGCAAAACATGAAGAATACTTGTTTTGTTAGGCTTTTTGACCAGAGTCTGAAATTTGTACCACAAACAAGCAGATAGATGTGAGCTGTATGACTGAAAGGCTCAGGTTTGCTGCTGGACAATAACATTTTTTGATGCTAAATTGCACTTGACCCTGTTTGTTTTGAGCCTGAGGAGAGTAAAGGCTGAATTACAGTCAAGGGTTTAGTGCATAGTCATTTGCATAATTTTGAGAAACCACACAAGAACAGCAACGTTGAGATGGAACGCCAAATCATTTTTGCAGGTTTTGTATTACGGATTTAGTGACACAGGCTAGGATTTCAAATAAAAGTTTTATTACAGAAATGCAATATATGTGGAAGTTTATGCTCACTTTTCAAAAACCTAAAAACAGACAAAAAAAAAACTCTCCAAAACAAATTACAGATTTGCAAAGAAACTCACTAGCAAGTCATAAGAGAATAGTTAAAGCAACAGCTGGAGCAGAGCTCAAGTAGAACTATAAACAGAAACAGGTTTCAGCCATTGCAACAGTTAAAAACTGAAGACATATTTGCAAAGGCCGTTGCCATAAAAAGGGATCTTGCTGCTTGTTACCGGAAGCGTTTGGAGAAGTTTGGCGACTCGGGGATTGTGAGAACAGCGTCACTCTTCTTCACGGTGACAGGTTTATAGTGTCTGATGGGCTGAGCCTTGTGGACCTGGAAGCAGGAGGAAATGTCACGTGGTAAAGTGGTTCTAAAGCAGATTTAATCTTCAATGCTTCACATGGTTAGAAATAGATCAATTTGTAGCATGACAGAGATCTCTCCTAATGAGGGGGGATCAGCATATTGCATTTTGATGCACTTATGTTAACTCCAGTTTCTGTTCTTAAGTAGAACAGAATCATCAATGACAGCGAATGAACTGGAGCCCATTTTGTAAATGTTTGTAAAAGTCTTAATTTAAAAACTTCCCAGTTTGAGTCAACATACAGCTGGATGTGTCACAAAATATGCCCCTCCCCTCCAGAAGCCCAGACCCAAGTCAGGCAGCCAAAGAGCAGCTCAGACAGGAGCTCACCTGTTCTTGTCGCAGCCTTGCAATCTCCTCCCTCTCTCTCTGCTCTTCCTCCAGCCTCTGCTCTGCCTCCATGCGCGCCCTCAGCATCTCTTTTTCACCAATCAGACGCTCGTACTCCTGCCACTCTTGGGCTCTGCGCTCTGTGGCCAACTGGAAGGGCTCCAGGGCTGCAGAAGAATCAATGTTATCTCAGAAGATGCCCAGAATTATGCTGGCAAGTCAGCAGAGATGCAATTTAATTATACATGTAGAGGAAAACTTCTGAAACAGATCCCGTGTGCACAACATTTTAAATGATGTGGTGGAGACACTCGGAGACCCAGCTGTGTGAACAAGGAGTCGGAGAACATTGTTGTTCTTGGTCATTTTCTACAGAACCTGATAATTTAGCAATAGGACCTCTTGTAGGCAGTTAAGTAATGCCACGTCAGGAGCTGAACTACAAGGCAGAGTCGTCATCATTTCACTACAGGCTGGTTTCTAATCTTACCCACTGATGTTCGGTTCTCCTTCTTGGGTCGAAACGGTTCTTTGTGAGTGACTGTGTTGGGCCTGGCTTTGAATGTAGCCGCCTCCTCCTGCTGCTTCTGCTCCTCCTTCACCTGCAGGACATTGGAAAGTCAGTCAGCAAGAAGGACTCTGCCACGAGTCCCAGGCACAGTGAGCTGGAGGCGGTCTGTCCTACCATCTGCTCCCACTGCCTGAGCCTGCCTGCTCCTCGCTCGTCGATGTGGAGCCTGAAAGGTTCGGGCTTGGTGGGCTCCAGCTTCTTCTTCTCAGGGAGGACCACTGCGTTGAAGTCTGGCAGTGGCTGGGCCTTGAAGTGCGGCACCTGGAAGCAGTGCAGACACGCCATGAGCTGTGTGGACTCTGAAGGGTGACATTTCCAGTTCTGGATCAACAAAACCCCACCTCTTCGTTCTGCAACTCTGCCAGCCTCTTCTCCTTAAGAGCCTGTCTCTCCTTGTCCCTCTGCTCGAATGAGAAGGGACACACCTCCACCTGGTGGCTCTCAGGGAGCTGCGGCTGGAAGGGAACCCCAAAGTGGGGGACGGAGACGACTTTGACTGGTGAGGGTGGCTTTACCTGAACACAACAACAAGGTCACCAAACTGAAGTGACAGAGTAACAAGAGACCCAGAAAAGGGAGCCCTTCCTTACCTCCTCAACCTTGCGCTCCATACGGACTCTCTTCTTCAGGGCAAATGCTGGAGACTCCGGTACAGTTGGACATGTTACCTTCTTCTCAGGTAAGCCCTGCCCACAGGAGAATGTCTTCTTTATAGACGCTTATAATGGTTTGAAGTAAGACTGTTCCAGATTAACCCTCTGGAGGGACTCACCACAACACCATCCAGGACCTTCTTGGGCAGGGGGTTTGCTTTGAAACTGTGAGGCTTCTCCCCGTCCTGCGACTTCTTGTTCAACTGTCTCTCCTGGAGTCGTTTCTCGATCTCCAGCTCAAATTCTTCAGGTACCGTGGGCTCCTTCGCTGCTGGCTTCCTCAACTCTTCGGGGCCTTCCAAAATCTTCTTGTTTAGCTCCAGGGCTTTGATCTTAAACCTTAACACACAAACGACGATCCGACACAGAAGTCTTTCGTGAGCTTGTGGGAGGAGTTTGACGCCTTACACAACTTCCAGCTCTAATGATGAGCTCTTTAGAGACAGGTTCTTACTTCTGAAGTTTCTCCAGCTCTTCTGCCTCCAGCTCTGCACTGCTCTTCACAGAAGTTTGGCGGCTTCTCTGTCGGGTCATCAGCTGGGGCGAGTGAGGCTGGGTGAGGTGCAGGTGCTGGTGCTGTCCCTTCAGCGGAGACGGCCCTGAGACAAGTCCAAGAGACACTTAAAACCCAAGAAATGACCATATTTCCATCTAAAGTTGGTTGCGATTGTGGAAAAATGTATTGCAGGATTTCATGTCAACCAATGACTAGTTTTTGGTTTGCATATCTGAATTACTGCCAAACTCTTGTGACCTTTTCCTGTTTTAACAGTTTCCTCTCAAGGAAAATGTTCTCATCTTTCAGACCACAATGATTTTTTAAAATTTATTTTGAAAACATTATGAGGCCCACTGGGGAAGCCTGAAAATGCTGCTGTGTAAATTAACTCAACATGTTGCTAGTTAACCAAAGAGTGAGTGACGCCATCCACCTTGCTAAGATGGCTCTGAGAGGTTGAGCAGCTAAACCCTTCCCTCTGCCTACACCCCCACAATACCATATGGTTCTGGTTCAGAATGATTGAATATTCTACTTGATTTATTATCCTTGGATTTATTATTTTGCCACAGACTCAAACTGATGCCTTTTTGATCTTCAGATTTTGGGACAAAGCTTCAGCTATGCATGATCGGCAGTACATTTCATAGTTCCCATTACTACAGTGTGCTGTGATCGTGACGAAGCTCAAACTTTCCCAAAACATCCATCCATTGAACTCACAGAAGGCATGTTTGAAATAAGACAATTTCTGATTATATTTTCTGTCATTTATCATTTCTTTTAAGAAAAAGAAAGCATGAAAAATCAGAAATCTGACTTTGTATCAAAAAAACAAAAGAAACACTGATTTTATACCAGTCATATCACCCAGGTCTACTCTGTCCATCATTCATTTCCTTCTAAAAATAATCCTAAGTGCAAAACGTGAACCACTAATGACTCTTGACTATGGCTCCAGTGTTGGCATGGAAACAGGTTCCATCTCCAACAATATTGGAGAACAGTGGGTGAGGAGCAGGTTTCCAACTAAGATAAAAACATCAGGAACATCTCAGCTCCAAGCTTCAGACTACAGACACAAGTTGCTTCTTCACCTCTCTCTTGAGTCTTGCGGCTGCGCAGGTGGTAGCGGGTGGGGGTCTTCTTCTGGAACTGCTCTATCTGCTGAGCCATCGAAACGTAGGCACCAGGCCCCTCCTTGCAGTTCTTGTGACCTGCTGACAGGTTGAACGGTTTGGGCACCGTGGCTCCTTTCCTCGCCTTGGCCTTTAAAAAGAACAACTCAGTTGAAGTGTGTCGTCAGTTTGTATTGACTTCAATCAAAGAACAATCTCAGGTGATAAGCTGACAGGTCTGGACTACTTAACCTGGATGTCCTGCTTCAGAACAGAACGATGTTCTGAAGCACTCAGATGTGTACACGTTGACGTGTGAGTGTGTGTGTGTGTGTGTGAGAGAGAGAGGTCACTCACAGGGGAGGAGGGCTGTCGCAGCTGATTGATAAAATCCACCTTCTGCAAGGCATTTGATGAAGCGGGTGTTTTAATGCGGGACTCTGTGTTGAAGTGGAAGTTTTTAGGCACAGTTGTAGACATCAACATCTTCTTTGGTGGTGGATCTGAAAAGAGAGGCCGTTGAAATTTCTCAAACACTTGTTGTCCTTTGCAGCGCAGAGTCGTCTTTACTCACTGCCAGCCAGAGCAGCTTTGTAGCTGGCCTCGTTTTTCCTGCGTTGCAGAGCAACTTCCCTCTGCAGGCTCCTGATGCGTTCCATCTCCAGCTCTTCAGAGCTGCTCAGCCTGTGTGGACAAAGTAAATGCAGCTGACAGAAACCCACCATCATATATTCAGCCTGTTATTTAAAGGGTCAATATTGTGTTTTCCAAGCACATAGTGCCTTTAATAGCCCAGTCAAGTAACTGTTAACTTCATGTTTTTTTTTATATATATATTTTAAAATGCTGTATTTATCAAATATGACTTCAAAGTAATTTGACTTTATCATTTAGTGCCTTGAAATATGGGCATTTGTCGCTTTAAAAACTCCTGTTCTTTCTAAAACAACTGTCACATTTATACCAGAGCAAAACATAATTAGCATTCCTGTCAGTTGTACTACTCTTTGCAGAAAGTAGTTTGTGTAATGCAGAAAATGCACCGTTCCCCCAGGGGTTTGTTAATTCCTGCCACTAGACTGAGAGGGAGGGCTGCTCTGTGAGGCAGAATCTTGAGGAGGAGCCATGTCTCCAAGGTAGCACTAGGTTCATCCAGACATTTTGCGCAGCTGAGAGGTTCCGATTCAGATTAAAGGATTGAAAGAGTCAAAGAAACTAAGAATAATAAAACTCACCAAGAAAAAAAAAAAATTAAGTTTGTTGGTAAAATGAAATTTTTTTAAAAATATTTTTTATTTTAGGAAAGTAACAATTTCAGGAGTTTTCTTACCCTTTTGATCTCTTTAATGGAGGAGGAGCTGAACTGCAGATCATCTCTTTACGTTTTGAAATCCTGAAATATATTGCAGATCAGAGTTTAGATTTTTAACGCTATATGCAACATACACAACACGGAATAGTAATAGCTCTTGAACAAACTGCACCTGCAAGGCTGTGCACGATGCTCTTTGACAGGCTCCCTCTTCGCCTGGCCTGATTTTTTGGCCTCCTTGGAGCTGATCATGTTTGATGAGTTGCATTTGGCTTGGCTTTGACCTGAAACAAAGCGATCAGTCATAAGTTCCTGTAGAGATCTTTTATTACTGCTGACGCAATTCTAATCTTGACGACAAGCGTACAGAAGCACTGACCAGATTTCACATCTTTCTCAACTTTATCCCCATAAGCTCCAGAATGATCAGCCTCCATCTGCTGCTGGCCTGGTCTTGCAGGGGTGACAAGTTGAGGGCCTCCTCCATCAGCATGTTTGTCTGTTCAGGACAGTCCAGAGTGTTACAATGAAGGAGTTAAGATTTGTAAAGCCTCACACACACACACACACCACACCCACACACACACAAAAACCCTCTTACATAAAGTATTAGCGACAGCTTTTACATCACCTCACCATATAGTGGGGAGGATTTCGCTGCACCTAGAGAAATTAGGGTTCCAACATTTAATCAGAGTAAACATAAATGATGAAAATCAATACTTTAGAAATAAATTAGTTATTAACTAGGAAATACCTCTAAAATACAACTGTTTTCTGAAAGAACACACTCAGCAATAAAACTATGCCAAAAGACATTTAGTATTTAATGCGTAAAATAAAAAACTAAACAGGAAAAACAAAACAAAACAAAAAAACACTAAACCGTTTCTACCCATGATTCCTTGTGTGGCAGATTTACCTTCACTTGGTTCAAATTCTGTAAAAGTCTCCCACCTTGTGCTATCCAGTTATCATCAACATAATCACAAGCTCAGTCCAACACTGAAATTGATGTTGAGCAGAAATGGTTTATTTAAGTATTTAGCTGTGGATGCATGCTTTCCTACAAGAGTACATGCTAGACAAATGCTATAGAATTGAATGTAGGAAATAAAATGCTTATTTTCTTATTTAGAAAAGGGAATGAGTTGTTCATTTGTAATTTTATTGATGTTTTGTAAATTAATCATTTATACATAAAAAAATCTCTTGAGATTCGTTGTCTAATTTACGAGACATCTGTTACATCAATAATAACATAGAAACAATCCAATCTACTTAATTCTAAAAATCATCATACCTCAATAAGAAGGTTTGCACTGACACAAGTGCTTGCAGACATAAATAGGCTTAAGTGTTTAAATAAAACCTGCAGAATGTAGCATTTTTTAGCCAACTAAACCACAAAATGGACAACAAAATTCTCCATTGTCAAAATAATTATCATCAAGAACAATTATAAGAAAATGGGATCAAGTCATCTCTGCAACACATGGAGGAGGTTTAGGACCACTGAAAAAAATGTAATAAAAAAGTTGAATCACATGTTCCTCAGGAAAGTTAGTTAATATGCTTTAAGGTCAGATTTTTCCCCCTCTCTGGCTCTAATCCTAAAGAAAAACAACCTATACTGATATTTTTTCTCCTCAGGTTCTCCTAAACAGAACGAGTCACTTAAAAACGTACAATTGTTGCTTGAAGAAAAATCAGCCAGGCCTAACAAAACCCCCTCCCCCTTATCAGCTCTAAAGCCATCACTCCTCGACAACACCACATGTACTCAAAATTACATATATATATATATATATATATATATATATATATATATATATGTGTGTGTGTGTGTGTATATATTTATATATACACACACCATTCTGCTGACAAATTATGGATCTTGCACATTAGTTAGAATGTTTAGCATTTTTAATTGTTTGTCTACAAATTTTCAATATCTTTTCACCCATTTTGAATCCGTCCACTTTTCTGAAATCACGTATCTGAAAACCTTCCCTCTGCATAGGAGAGTTTGATCCAATTTAAAGAAGTCGGGCTTAAAATATTTAGCAACTCCACCGCCCATTTCACCTCACACAGGAAGAGGCGAATTATAGAAACAAAGCAACAAAGAGTTTCCAAACGTAAACGGAGAGCTAAATCAGCAATAAGCTACTGGAACCGATGCTGGATTCAGGAGTTTCGTAGACACTTACCAAACCAATGGTCGTCGGATTCTGCATCCAGAAGCTCCTTGAAGTCCACAACATGAGACGGGGCGTCAAAGTCGTAGAGCCCAGAAGTCTCCCCAGAGTCTGTGTCGGCCATAGTCACGTCTCTCCAACAGCTACTCCGAAACAGTTCAATTCAATAGCTCTTTACCAGCTTTGAAAGGAAAATTATTAGACCGAGTTAATAAATAACAAGAACATGATAACTCTACATGTACAGCCTCTCTGCCCTCCCCCGGTTACCAAAACATGTTAGCAAAAAAAAAAAAAAAAAAAAAAAACCCAAAACGTAACACGTCCTCAATATTCAAAAAATACAACTCAAAGTACCGCCCAATTGTAACTGGACCACTGGAGCAAGCGTCAAACTGATAAGAATATTCCAAAACTATATAAAGAGGAGTTATTTTCTGTCACACGGTACCGAGGACTCACCGTGTTGCTCTATTCCCCAGTATCACAGTATTAAAACGCAACCGTCGGGCTGAGAAGTTAACGTTTAAAAAGACCGGTCCATTTCGAACCAGCCAATGTCTGTCAGCGTAAGTCTTCAACTCGAAGCTCATTGGTTAATACAAAAACGTATTACGTAGCGAATTCTACGCACAAAACGTCAGAGGTCCGGCCAACAACTTCTTCTTCTTCTTTTTTTTCTAGTATGGCGGATCGCAAGCAACTTTAAGGTGCATATCGCCACCTACTGTAAACGAATGTGTAGCAACATTACTTTACATCAATCAAATTCTATTTTTTTATTTTGCATTCTGAAGATAAAGAGTTTCCAAACGTAAACGGAAAGCTAAATCAGAACCGATGCTATATTCAGGAGTTATTAAAGGAATATTTTCCAATATTCCTTTAAGACTCCATTCTTGAGCTGTCCTTCCAAACATTCTTCTCAATTTCTCCCTTTCAGGTTCAGATATTTTACAGTTCATCAATAAGTGTTCTACATTTTCTTTCTCTCCACATCCTTCACATTTATATTTTTTTCCTTCCTATTAAATATAAAATGTCATTTAAACAAGTATGACCTACTCTTTACCTGATCATTATTATTTCTTCCCTTCTGTTTCTCTCATTAATTTCTCATTAATATGGGCTTTTGTTCTTTATATAATCTTCTTCCTTTCTTATCTTCATTCCACCTTATTTTTCCATTTTTTCACTCTTAATAAGTGATTTCTCTTCCCCTTTCCCAAAAGGAATTGTAATTGTTATTGCCCCGTCTGAAACCCTTTTTGCTCATTTATCTGCCTTTTCATTGCCTTTTACACCTTCATGTCCTGGTACCCAACAGAACTAAATATCAATGCCCCTGTATAATCTGCATAATCTAAATAGACTCTGCTGAGTTTCTAATACTAAATCTTTCCTATCATTTCCTTCTCCCTGAAAACTTTCTAAAACTGCTTTGGAATCTGTGCATGTCATCACCCTGTCTGCTCTAACCTCCTCTACCCTTTTAAGCTTTGTATAACAGTCATGTATCTTTACCCCTATTTCATTTAAATTCCAATAATTTTTATTTTAAGAAGTTTCATATCTACATTTACCTCAAGAAATAGCCATGGAGGAATAACACTAATTAAACTGGGCTATTCCCTTATCCTTTAATCCATACATTTTAATCAATTTGCTTATAATCCTCCCAAATCCATTACTCTGTAACTTTGAATATTCCCAGCAGTTTCATAATATTGTTCAAATTGTATTTCTGGCCAACTTTTACTGAATTACTTGTTTATTTAAGCATATTTTCTCAATAAGAGACAGCAAAGAATAAAAAACAAAACTGCCGTCTATAGTCTTTGGATAATATTTGAAACAATGATTTCTTTTCCTATTTTCTCAGACAACTCACAAATTTAAATAACTTCTTGCTACTGATCATCCATAACTTTCTTCCAATCATGCATTGCAGAAAAAAATGCAAAAATGTCCATTTTAATTTCTTCCATTAAAAGTGAAGAAAGTGAGTTACTATCACTTTCACTGTTGAACTCTACTACTTTGCTAAACTTTATAAGTTCTCCTCAAATGCTATTTAGACATAGAACCTCTGATTTGCTGAGCAAAATATGTTTGAAATGAAGTAGTCTGACAAACAATACTTGATATTGTTGTTACTTTCATTTGATTGTTTTAGTGGTACAGGAGTACAAACTGAGGGGAATGTGGAAAAGATGATGTCCTTCAGTTAACATGTGGTAGAATAGAATAGAATAGATTCACTAATGTCCCATAAATACAAGGGTAAAAAAAATTAAATTAAATAAATAAGAGACTGTACAGTAGGGGGACATTTACAGCATAAGAAAAATATAACTGCAAAGTTATTTAAGTAGAAACAACATACTCAGACCAAACGAAATGTAAGGTGTGGGATTGACACTAACATTCACAAAGTATTGGATAGGTCTGTTTTGACTAGATACCGCCCATATGGTTACACTATGATCACTAAAGGCTCATCTGGCGTCATTTCTCTCCAACAATGACTGATTTATAGCGCTCTCCTTGATGCCTCCAACATTGTTAGTAGCTATCAACGCTGAGGCCCATTGGTCCCGTCAAGCATAAATACTTGGTTAAAATTGTTAAAGCATTTCACCATAAGGGAGCTTGGGATTAACTGATTGGTAAATCTTGCATGGCTGATTAGTTCGTCATGCAAGACGATGATAACCGTGTCTGGTGGCATGGTTGCAGTGTGTCTAGGCTGCAGACAATGATGATGTAAACAAGTTGAATGGTTTGTCGTGGCACTAGGATACCTCTGACCTCCTTTAAATGCACCTGAAGTTGCCTGCCGTTTATCATCGAGTTTTGCAAGCTACAGCTCACAATAAAACCCTGCAGATGATGACTGCATTCAGCCAAAGAAAATCCACTGCTATGCCTCTCTGTAGCTCTCCCATTTTCTCTGTGTCTCTGTTGCAACCTGCTGATGACACTTTGTGACATTCTGAGCTCAGAAGCTACTTCCGTCTGAGAACATCCTGTCTGCAGCCTCTCAACTTTGAGTCATTTGGTAGGTGTTGTCTTTGTCTCAATGTGTCAAAATGTAAACAGCACAAAGAGGACTGTCTCAACGTCAATTCTGATTGAACCAGGAAATTTATGGGCAAGTCATAGATCAAACACTCGTGACTTTTGTTGTTAAACTCCTTCTCAAAGAGCAAGTTGTGCAAAAAAGTACAGACACACTGAACAATTGGACATGTGCAAGAAAAAGTACAAAGAGAGTAACATTTTGTACATACAATACATAATACATAACACTAATATGAGTATAATGTAATAATGTAAGAATTGTTCTGTTAGGGATACAATTATTTTGGTACAGTAGTGCAGTTGGTAGCACTGTTGCCTTGCAGCAAGACGGTCCTGGGTTTGATTCCCGGCATGGAGTTTAAATGTTCTCCCTGTGCATGTGTGGGTTCTCTCCAGGTACTCCAGCTTCCTTCCACAGTCCAAAAATGTGTGTGTGTGTGTGTATGTGAAGCCCAGAACGTTAGCTGGAGATAGGCACCAGCACCGCTCCTGACAACAACAGTTCTTGTGGTTTTCAGTTTAGCTTAAATAACCATGCCACTTTTCATCTTAATAATAGGATTGAACCAATCCTTACATGTAGTTGCAATTTTATTGTTCAAATAATTATACTTGTACAAACAACATGACTATAAATGAAGATTTCTAATTGATTTCTCTTACTTCAAAGAAGCTAAATAAAAAAGTGACCAGTGCGTAAGTGTCCTAAAGACTTCATTTTGAGAGAATGGTGAAACTTTGAGTGAAATAACACATGACACGGCCATGAGATTAACAGAAAGGTGTTAATGTATCAATGGGTTGGATTTCTTATCACTGGCCTGGGAGTCAACCAAGAGAGCAACACAAAAAACTCAAAAATACAAATTAAATCTTGGTGAGGTTCAGTTGAAATCTAATTCTACTGCACACAGTCAAACTACGTCTACATTCAGAACAGTCAGACTGGAATAAATCCCTTGATTCAACCAGGTTTGTGCAATGTTTTTGCATCCCAATACAATCCAGCAGTGATTTACCAACTCAGTACAGCAACTTTAATACTTTTAGTTGTTGTTCAAGGTCAGTAAAAAAAATTACCTCCTGTATTAGTAGGCAGATGGAAATTCTGGGGAGTGAAAAATAGAATAGGATAAAGTAAAATAAAACAAAATAAAGTTTTGTGAGCTTACGGAAAACTTGATGATCAGGATCCTTGTCTCTGGTTGGTCAGTCTACCTATCAGTCACGATTTCTCTCTGTCCCATTGGCTGGAAGATTAAATTGTGGGCAGGAACTTGATGACGCATCACCAGGGCGGGACTATTGTGTCTAACAGGAAAACTACAGAAAGGTAAGTATCTCTCCTAAAACCACCGAACTTCTCATACTTTATTGAGCGGAACCACTCTCTACTCGGGCGCTTTGTACACCAGGACAGCAGCTGAACTCGGACGCGTTTAACTGAGTTTGTTTTCACTACAGGAAAAGGCCGAACAACTACCCAAAGTTGACATGCTAACAGTTAGCTTCTTGTGATTGCCTGACACTTCCGTAAAGAACACAGAAATAGTCCTGAACGTCACAGTCACATTCAGGTCGGATTGAACTTTTTGTTCAAATCCCAGCTGTCTTTCACTATAGAGACAAAGACAAGCTGCCACTTCATGGCGCATTTTGGCATTTTCTGTTGCGCCAAATGACTTCACCGGGTGAAAACACGTTTCATGTCCATGTAAGACACAGCAACTCAGTTCAGTCCGGAAAACATCCTGTGTTTCCACGTTCAGAAACTGGACTGAGCCCGTTTTAAGTAAAAAAAAAAAATCTGATTTTTAGAAATATGTTCAGAACCATCATCATGATTTACTTTGGAAAAAAAGAGAATAAAATAGTATTTTTTTATTGATCGTTGGTTACATGTAGTTGCAATTTTATTGTTCAAATAATGATAGTTGTACAAACAATATGACTATAAATGAAGATTTCTAATTGATTTCTCCTACTTCAAAATCACTTCTGTGCAAAAGTGTCCATCTAATTTCTGTAATATGTTGTTAAGAATAAGGACCGACATCCTGGCTGTGCACAATATTGGAAAGGCTCCAAACTATATATTCAAACTACAACCTACAATAACAAAAATAAAAACAAAACATTTTTAGTCACCCATCAGTCAGTTGGAGCACCAATAGTTTCTCCAGACATGTTCAAATATTTTAGACACACTGCTGATATCTGAAAATGATGATCCAAATGAGTGGTATTTCAATGGGCAGAATTATTGATAAGATTTAAAGAATAAATAAACATCTGACTGCTTACATACTGCATATGTAACAAGACAGAGTTTCTGTTCACTTTATGTTAAAACAAAACAATTTGCTAATCATCTGATTCGTTTGTAACTCACGTCTCAACACTGATTCGTTTTCTATATTTTTAATCTGTCTTGTAAATTTTCACTTTGCTGCAAACCATCCTGAACTTGGTCATCTCAATCACGTTTGTCTTGTCTTACCAGATGGCTGCGATCAGAAAGAAACTGGTGATAGTGGGTGATGGAGCCTGTGGGAAGACATGTCTGCTCATAGTGTTCAGCAAAGATCAGTTCCCTGAGGTCTACGTTCCCACCGTGTTTGAGAACTACGTGGCAGACATCGAGGTGGATGGTAAACAGGTGAGCTGACGATTTGATAAAGTGTGACGGTGTTTGTATATTTTCAATTCAAAAGATACTTGATTCATCCCAAAGAGAAATGAAATGCTGTTACTGCTCATAGCGTGCACGTTTCTGCAAACAGGGTGTTGTAACTGTTTGTCCTTTCTTGTGGACGACTTCATTGTTGGATCTCCAATCCAGTCTTTTGTCCAGGTTAACACTCAGGGATTTATGCTTCAACATGAGGCATAAATCCTTCAACCTTCATTATTTTTAGCACCTTAATTATGTGGGATATCAACAACAGCAGGTCCATAGTCATCGAGGACAGATGGGTGTCCAGATCGTTGGATCTGTCCCGACTTCCATCCAGCCGATCCGCCTTGGTTTTGAAGCCTGCGATCTTCTTCATCCCTGACATCTGTGATACCGTTTTGTTGGACCTGCTTCTTTCTCTTTACTGGCTCTAATCTTGAGTGAAACTTGAATATGCTCCTCAATAATTCCCCGTTTCCCTCCCTGCAGGCTCTTCTTTTTTTCTTGTTTAGCAGTTCGGTTACACAGCCAGCCATGTCCCTTATGTCCAGTTCATGTGGTTGGCTCCATGCATCCCCATCTATAACATTAAAACAACCTGCCAAGGCTTCTTCTTCAGCTTCCTGTGGCTGTCTTCTCACTCCATCACTTCTTCATTACAGATTGGTTCTGAACAAGGGGTGTATATTCTGAGCAGGGATTAAGATTATGAGCTAATTTGCCAAGAGGAGGTCTTGTTTTGGGGATTTATGAATCCATGACACTTGCATGAAACCAATTCAACATTTAGTTTTCTCTAGAGCGGCTAGCAAACCGTTGAACCATTGGAAGTGTAGCAGAGAGTGAGACATGGTTCAAATCATCAACTTTTGCCACAAACACATTGAGATGTTTTGTACAAACTTGAAAGCATGTAAACTGATGAAATCACATGAAGTGTTGCTGCCAGTTGATGGTGGAGTGTTAGTAGTTGCCAAAGTAACATGGGTAAACTCAGCTAGCAAGTAATATGGATGAAGCCTTACGAATAAAAGTTTAACATCTGGGCTGCAGAGACGACTCTTCACTGGATCCTGTCCTGGATTACACAATCTGTGGTCTCTGCTAATTCACCTCCTTTGCTTTAGCCACTCCTCTTTAAAGAACTGTTGGAGTCTGGGATATCATATATAATATAAACATATAATACCGCATATCCAGTGTACTGTCTGGATCCTTGTTAGCGATTGGGGTTCATCCAATTTGTTTGCCAAAGATCCTACATTCCCTATTTTAATGGATGGAAGAGATGGTTTGAACTTCCGTGGTCTCTGCACCATCTGCCCATTTGTCAACTTATCTGATTTGGGGTTGCATTTGAGGTATTATTTGAAATGTCTATCATCTGCTGCCAGTTGTAAAACACCTCGTTGCAATGGCTACACATCACAAATGTGTAGCCATTTGTTGCAATGGCACAAAAAATACAATTCTGCTAAATGTATCCAGTGGCACATGTATCCAACACGAGAGGGAATCGTCGTTTCAGCCAGAAAAGGAAGAATTTGATTTTAAAATAGAAATATCGGAGCGATAGTCACTGAGTAACTCCAACATGCTCAGTGAGAGCGCTTGAACAATTAAAATGAGTTATTGCAAAGCTTCAGTTCCAGCCCAGATAGCAGAACGTGCTATCTGGGTGAATCAGTGTTGAGACATGAGTTAGAAACGTTGAATCCATGTTGAAGCCTGACACTGAAACAATATGAAAGTGGTTGGTGATTGACATGTTGAATCAACGTTAGTGTTGAATCTGTGGGTGATTAACAGCCTTCTGCAGCTCTGGCTGCAGAAGAGGTCATGCAATAGAGGCACATCATAATAAAAAAATGAAAATCAAGTTACCCCTGCAGCAACCAGCCCTAAACGTCTTTAACGCAGATTACTTGACTGTGGTGGACTGACTCAGGTAACTGACATATCGCTCAGATCAGACGCTCAGAACACACTGGAAGGTCATGCTGAAGATCCAGAGGATCTGTGCTCTCTGACCGCAAGGTGTACTTAGTACCCAGGTCCCAGACAGTAAGTCTGATTTAAAAGAGCCTAAAGAGGCATTCTTCTTGATTTAAATAACCAAGGTCTGTCTTTGAACCCAAGGCTTGGACTAGTTTTTGTGAAATGTATGACGAAGCTTAAGACAGCTGTGTGTTTGTTGTGTTGTCTCAGGTGGAGCTGGCTCTGTGGGACACTGCGGGTCAGGAGGATTACGACCGTCTCAGACCGCTCTCATATCCAGACACAGACGTCATTCTCATGTGCTTCTCCATCGACAGCCCTGACAGCTTAGGTATGACTTCATACTCGTTTGTTTCCTGGATTTCTCCGCTCCAAGTAAATCGTAACACTCCTTTCTCCTCACGTAGAGAATATTCCCGAGAAATGGACTCCAGAGGTGAAGCATTTCTGCCCCAATGTGCCCATAATCCTGGTGGGAAATAAAAAAGACCTGCGAAACGATGAGCACACCCGCAGAGAGCTGGCCAAGATGAAACAGGTCGGTGAAGTTTTCAGTTTTTAAAGCTTCTGCTTGTCCAGATTTCAAATATGTTCTATTTAATGTGAACGGTTCAAACGTCACATTTCCATTTGAACCACAGCAACAAAAACATTTCACACTATGTGTCATGGATTGCTGAAGTGTTTCCATACAAAAGAATATACCACATGAACAGAGAGGAGCAAAATTGTGACTCTCTACACAAATAGTGCAGAGTTGAAGTGTGGAGTCAAGGTTCTTATAGCTACACTATGTGCTTGCCTGGTGTAGAGTACGCTACTGGAAAGTAGGGAGAAGCCAGATTAAAGTCTAAAAATCATAGCTCCACATCTCTGTGACTCAGATGAACAGTTTTTAAAATCTTTGTTTTTTAAAAGCACGTTGAACTGCCTGTCTCTGAAGAAATTAAAGCTGGACTCTAAAGCGTGGATACTTCAGTGTCAGATGGCATCATCGGTTTCTCGAGCTCAATATTTGATTACTTCAGAGGTTTTCATGTTGTTTACTTCAGTGGTGCAAAAGGCTTTTCAAAGGGGCAGGTTCATTTGACACAGTGCAGTGTGAAAGTGAACCGCACCAGCTGAACATGAAACACATTTGCACTTAACAGGTGTGAAAACACCCTAAAAATGGTTTCAAAAATACTAATTGAAACCCACACTGGTAACTGCAGTGTACCAAGTAACTTATGACTTTTTTTTGCTTTGACTGAATTAAGTTTTGTTTTTCTTCTTCATGTTTTATCCAATCAGGAACCGGTAAAGACGGAGGAGGGCAGGGACATGTCAAACCGGATCAATGCCTCTGGTTACCTGGAATGCTCAGCCAAGACAAAAGATGGTGTGAGGGATGTTTTTGAGATGGCCACCAGAGCGGCGCTGCAGGCCAAGAAAAGAGGCAGGAAGAGTGGCTGCATTCTGCTATAGAGAGTCCATTGCAGAGTCCATGGTGGGAAGGGAAAGGCCGAGCATTCCTCCTGGGTCTGCTTCGTCACCAGAGCAGGCAGACTTAATTTGCTCTTACTGAGATGAGTCAAAAATATGGCGATGTCAGCCAAAGGGAAAAATTTACCAAGATTTGAAAAAATAAAAAAAAAGAAAGGGAGAATTATGAACGTAAGGCTATATGTTTAGCTATAAATTCACCATAGACATAAAAGAATACAGAAAAAGAAACATCTCAGATTGTTCCTCTTTCTGATTTTGTTTGGCTAACAGTTTTTTTTTTTTTTTAAAGAAAGTATCTCATTATGACGTAAAGCATCTATAAAGTAGGTCACCATAATACTCCCCCCTGTTCTGAATGGATTTGTTTCGTATTCTCTAGGTTTCTTTATTTGGGCCTTAATTTCTGTTTTATAAAACTGTATTTGCTGGCTTGCGTTTGGGCTTCAACACATAACCATGTTAATTCAGTTAGTTGAAATTATCTCGGCTGCACAGTCAGAAAATTATGTTTTTATTCCTGAACACTGCAGAGTATTAAATGATCTTTTTTTGTTGTTGTTCCAGGCCCGTGTAAACACACAGCTCTGTTAATTGAACTGTTTTTACAAAATGTTGTGTTTAGTGCAGAATCACATTCAGTTATTCAGCTAGAATTTACAGATCGCCCCTAGATATCATGCAAGCCTGTATTTCTCAAAGTCAATTATAAGCCCCCAAATTCTCCAAATGAAAGTCACACACATACATGTATCTTTTAGTTAATACTGAGATATTTCTATGTGTATATTTTCTGGAGAAGGAGAAATTATTCTAGATAAATATATCAAAGCTAGTAAGCACATACTCTGAACTGTGTAGTGACAGCTTTTGAATACTCCTCTGCTTCTTTTTCTGTATTTAAAGACGTCTAAAAACGGCAGGTATCATCTAACTCGTGTATTAACCCGTTTATTTTGCTTGAGAACTAAATTGAATGGGATATTAAAGTGTGAGGAGCAGTTTTAAGGTGGGTTGGGGAGGCAGCTCTCTCCATGCTCTCCTGTCTCCTCCCATGTTGTCTCGGTGCTTTTGGTAAAATCTGTCTCCACAGTCAGCCGTCACGTTCTGCGGAAGCAGGGCTGTTTTTCAAATCGCTTAGTTGTTACCCTCGCAGGCTTTTCATTTGCAACAGAACAACTTTGACTAACCCGGAAATGGGCAAAAAAAAGAAAAGAAAAACCCGTCGGTGTTTCTCAGGATCGTGTTGCACTCATGTGACTCCTGCTGTTCAGTGACAGATTCTGCTGAATTGCTGAAACTCATCTACTTTGTCGTTCTCCCGTTATTTAAAATTGACCTTTTTAATTTCAGCTTAACGTGTTTCCTGTCTGCAAGCTAACTCGCCTCCTCTTGGGTTTTCTGTTACTTTATGTGATATTCTACTGGCTTACCTTGTACTTTGCACAAATATTAAACATTAGGTCAGTGTTGTGTACACTCTGGAAACATTCTGAAATGCACACAGCTCCTGAGGGATTTATAAGGCAGTTGTTCCTTTATACACAAAACCTTTCTTGAAACTTCTGCAGATTTTAATGTATTTTAAAGGAAATAAAGTCAACAGAGAAAGGCACTGCGGTTCGTTCTCGTTTGATTTGTCGACAAGATGATTTCAACTGAAACATGTTAATGTTTTCTAAAACGGTAACAGAGCTGTCTCATAAAAACTGATCAAGATGTAGAAAAGCAGATGAAGTGGTCTAGTCATTACCAGTTCCAGGGCTTCATGTTCTTTAAAACGAAAGTTTATTGATTTTTGATAGGGTGCGCTTGCATTATTTATCCATTAGTCATAAATACTGTCTCAAACAGGAGCTCAATTCATTCAGATAATGTTAAACATTTATGATTTACAGTAAGTTAGGAAGGCTGTGTTAAAAGAAGGACAAGTCATATCAGAGATGAGGAGCGCTTTAAGAGATGACAAGAAGAAAAGACTGAAGAGGAGAAAGGAGAGCTGGGTGAAGTCTGGTCCATAGGAGATCTTCCTCAGGTTGGGTTCTGAATCCTGAAATAATGAGCAACATCTCAACTTCACGGCTTCGACCCGATGTTTAAACATCTCTGAGCACCGAAATTGTCCAGTAAAATTCTAACTAGAACCCATCTGATGTCTTCTCTTCGTACGAAAGACTTCCAAGAGTTGAGGTGGACCGGATCCGTTCCAGTTCTGACGTCCAGTCTGCTCCCCTAAATGCTCGGCTCTGAGTTACCGGGCTCCAAGATGGCCTCTGCATTTACGGAAGACGTGATGACTGCATCTTTGGTCTACAGTGTTTGATGGAGTCCCGTTACAAATTCCTGATAGTACGGTTCTGAAACAAGAAGCATCATCATGTGTCAAATACGTGGCTGATTTCATTTATTGCAGCGGCGACCATTAACAGCCACAAACCTGTGTCCGGCTTGATAAGCGAGTGTCGAATGAGAAAGTCCAGGATCACCATGGCAGAGTTGGGCTTGAAGTCATCAGTGGCCAGCAGTTCCTTCACCTGAAACAAGACAAAGTGAGCTGAAGAGGCTCTGGGAACGCTGGTCTTTTAGAGAACTGACCTTGTCTATGGGCAGCAGGTAGAAATCCTGAACTTCTCCATCTCCTACGCGGGGCACAAAGTCCACAGGAAGTTCTAAATCGAAGACAAACTGGCTCTCTGGGAACACTCCCTCTTCGTCCTCATAGGTGTAGCTGCCGTAGGCATTCCAGGAAGTAGAGGAGATTTTAAATGTCTGGGAACCTTCATGAAAGTAAGCTACGTGGATGATAAAAAAGGGAGAAATCCTGGCAGGAATACAGGATGTGTTTCTCAATGCTATGATGTAATCAAATTGACCCACAGTAGTTTTATCAAGTTAATAAATTCAACTCTGTTCAGGATTTGAACATGTAAACAGGCAAACATGTTTTCCTCTCAGAAAGCCCCGGGCAAGACATGAGGTTTCTGACTGCACATTGGTGTGTGTGTCTGATTGTGAGTATGAATGGGACTGTAGTGTAAAGCACTTTGACTGCCAAGGCTGCACTGACTGCAGGTTTCCAGGGGATTACCAGTTTTAAAAAGCCTCACCTGCCAATTTTTATTTTGGCCTATGCAGATTGTTTTGTCGTAAAAGTCACTAAATAAGGTGACTAAGTCTGTAAAAATGGGGCCACTGAAGTTTACCCACGCATGTGCAGATGTGACCTGATGTGACCTCTGTCAGTCAGAGGTCACATCGCTGCTGAGCAGAAGGGACAGCGCCTGATCTTCAGACCTTTGTGGAAGTGAGTAACATCAGTTTTGAGTTTTGGCCGATCATCAATCATCATCCAAATTAAGGAAATCTGAACCCATTTATCATTGGGTAATTTTTCTTCAGACTGAAGGTTTTAAACCCTTTGTGTCTGGATGTGTGCAAACTAGAAATTTCAAAAGAAACAAACAGGAAAAGTCAAAAGTCGGTGAATTTTTACAGGGACTCTTTAGTTTTTATTGGGGAAATCAGTCAAAGGGATGATGGCATAAACTCATAACTCCTCCAGTTTACCTCCAATAATCAGTAATGAGCCAACATTTACACATAGCTGCTTCTTTTTCTCTGGGATTATTTGGAGAATGAAACTCACCTTACAGTTGATACTGGAGACGCCTTCACAGCGATGTCTGCCGGGATACAAGCTTCCTCCTCACACTCTTTAATCAGAGTGTGCTTGATTCCAACATCAGCAGCCAGACCACCAGCCGCCTGGGGAAAGATGGGAAGAGACTACTCAGTAGAGGTAGAGCGCTGCTCAAACTTTAGAGGAAGATCGTTTTTCAATGAGATTCTAAAGCCTCTTTATCCCTATGTAAGATCTTAGTCAGTAACCGAGATATTTCAGTTGTGAGTCTGGTTAGAATTATTTTTCCAGTAGTTGGCACAGAAATGTTGCATTTAGGTTGGGATAAAAGAAATTTTCCAAATTTGATCTACTTATTTTTTCCAAGACAAAAGAGTCAAGACCATAATTGTCACTATTATAAATCCTTTCATTTTCAAACTTTAGGTCTGGATTTAGCGTTAGGACTTAGTTATTATTCTTTTAATATTACTTAAATATTGACAAAAGCTTGGATCCAGTCATATTACCTTTGCTGCATAGATATCTGACTTGTATGTCAACATTGGTTAAAAAAAATAGTGTCTCCAGTTCACAGTGTTGATTGCTGTTTAAGTCTCCTCCTGTACCCACCATGTTGTCCAGCAGTCCAGGATACGTCTGCTTGGTGACGGACCGTCGGGCCAGCCACATGCTGATCTCCCCGCTGCCATTCACGGTGTATCCATTAATATGAACTCCGTACCTTTTAACACCAAAAATACCTGCAGAACAAGAGTGCAGTCAGGCCAGGCAGCAGCAGCAGCAGCGTCCAGACCTCGGTGTGCTGAAACATACTTGTTGCTGCTCTTTCCATCCACATCAGAGGCACGTCACAGAATCTCTGTTTCACACTGTACCTCTGAAAAATAGCACTGCTTTAGATTTGACTGTGTTATCAGAGTAATCAAACTAAGGCCTTCCGGTTTAAGGTCAGATAGGAAGACCTTAAAGACCAGTGAGTTTTCTAAACGCCAAAATAATAAGATGAGTTTGTGTTTTGGTGTGAAAATATGTGTATCAACCACAGGAAAAGAAAAGATGCTGGTGGAATAAGTGAAATAAGTCCTGTAATGATAAAGACATAGTCATATTGGTGATTATAAAATCCTCTAATACTGATCAAGGTGTGTGAACTCTGACCTCATCCCTCCATCCTCTGAGACAGGTCAGAGAGCTCTGCTGCCTGAGGGCCTCTAAAACGTCGTTCACCGCCTCTGACCTCTTCTCGTAGGAGTCGAGGCTGGGACAGAGGGAAACAGCGCCCCCTTGTGGCGGAAGGAACACGTCCGTATGGGCAGTGAGCAGCGAGGCTGCATGGGGAGGAATCCAACCCACCTGGGCTCCGTCTATCTCGAACCTGAAGCATCTGGACCTGCTGGAACCTGCGAACACAGCTCTTTAAAAACTGCCCCGTGTCGAAGAAGTGAATGTGTGGCGCTTCACTTGAATACCTGCTGAATGAAAGTTGTTCATTCGCCGAAGAAGCTGCAGTATTCTTTCGGACCAGACGCTGGAAGCCATATTAAACACAAACGTCAACATGCGTACGTCAACAGTCAACTGTGCGGTGCGCATGCGCAGATGTGTCGGAGAAGCGTACGTCTTCGTTTTCCTTATGGTTAACAAAAACTGGTAGTGCATGAATGCCACCACAAGGGGGCGCGGGTAGGGCAAACTACCAAAGCTCAACAGAAGAAGAATAGAGGCGGAAGAGGCGAATGTTTACACAGAAAAGAAAACCGCTCAGTGGCATATGAATAGATTAACATGAGTTTAAAGATTCTCGTCCCAACATTGAAGCCGCAAACATTATTAGATTTTATTATTTCATAGAAATATAATCAAATAAACGGGACATCTGTCAACCATCTGCCCCGTCTTGTTTTTGGTACATTTTAAATCTACCTGGAGTTTTCATCTTCTGGTGGAAGCAGGCAAAGACTGAAGGTGAGACTCCCGTTTATTCGGAGCTTAATGGAGCCTGGAGAGAGGAGCGCAGTTACGCTGATAACTATTTAAAATGAATAATAAACCGGTGCTGAAGTTGGCATCCGTTTCGCAGCTGACGCGCCAGACTAAAGGACCATTCCGCCGCGGTGAAACCACCTTCACAGTGTGCAGCTTGAACCGGACCTGTTTACACCAGTGGCACAGATTAGGAAACTTATTTTACCGGAGACCTCTTTGCCTCTTTACGTGGTTCTGCTTAAAACTGCATCGCAACTACACATCAGAATAATTCGGCACCAATGGTAGACTGAAAAAAACACACCTTTTTATTATTTCTGTGAAAATAATAGGACTGACTATTTTGTTATATATATATATATATATATATATATATATATATATATATATATATATATATATATATATATATATATATATATATTTTGCTGATCTTCTTCCCTCCATTTTCCTTCATTCACATTTTATCCCTCAAACACTACAGCAGTGGTGAAAGAGTTACGACAACAGCAACTCACAAGTTAATAAAATTCCTCTTAAAAATGGTCCGGTTTCACCAGGTAGGACAGTGAAGACATGTCTGGCGTAGTCTCTGGTCCAGGACTGTCTGGACCTGTGGCCTCTTTGCAGTTGTGGATACATCTCTGTTTGGAGGCTCCTGAAGCTCTGAGTCCAGCAGCAGAAGCATTTTACCATATGAATATCCTACCAACTCTTGAATACAGTTTGCTGCACAATCCATGCCAAGCCCCTCGTCATTGCTTTTTGTTATGCTACCTTTTCAATCACATTTCCTCCTTCCACTCGACTTTATTAATATCCAGATTCTTAACCAGTGACCTTTTGTGGCTTTCCCTCCTTGTGGACAGAGTCAGCTCTATTGCCTTCCCTGTTATTATTTGGCCTACAATAGAACAAATATCTTTTGCACTTTTTCACATTTAATGTCTTAAGAAGCATCATTTTGCATTTCTTTCTGCTGTAAGCCAGAACCAAAACATTTGTATAGATGTGATGCATAATGTTTATCTTTTTTTTTATTACGCTCTATGTCATCAGAATATTTCTGGATGGTTTATTAGGTAACTGTGTGCAGACCTTGAGCCATCTCAAAGAGCAAATAAAGACATGCTACACAAGTATTAGTCTCTTACTTTTCAGTTCAGTTCTCATGAAAATAATATATATTAAGCAAACTAAATTTCTGGTTATTAAAAAAAACAACAATATCTTTTATTAAAACTTCAATTTTTAAATATGGGCACTAACCACACTAATATTAACTCCAACCTCCACTCAATAGTTGGCAGGCCTGCTTAATCCATGAAACTATCAGTGACGAGATATCAGAACATAATACAGGAAAGTAAAGCCATCTTTGTGGTTTTCCACATTTTCCCCGCCTCTCCTGCTTCTGTTCTGAGGCGCAGGTCAGTGACGATGACGACTGTCTCTATCCTGCTCTGGTTGTAGCTTCAGACGTCCGTCCATAACGTGGTCAGCATGGCAGAGATGAGTGAGGTGGTCATCGTCACCCTTCCAGAAGCCGTGTCCAACCAGCTCCCCTCTGTGGTGGAGGAAGATAAGGCAGTGCTGGTAGCCGCCGAGCTGACTCCTCAGGCTGGGTAACGCGCCTTCTGCTTTAGAAATGTGAATTTGTGAGAATTTGATTTATTTACTGATATCATCCACATTCATCGGATTGATGACATAAAGCCCTTGAAAAGCAACCGAATTGTTTTTGTGAATTCTGCTTAGTGTTTGACATATGTCTGAGGAAGTCTCTCAGAGGAAGCAGAATCTTTTTAAGATAAAAGGTAAAGGTAATTTCATTTATATAGCACATTTTCACCAACAAGGCAATACAAAGTGCTTTACAGGATTTAGAAGGAAATACAAACAACAAACCAAAAGTAAGAGCAAAAGAAGAAAAAGCTAATAATGTTGATCCATAGTGATTAAACTAGATACTCCTATTCGGGGTTGGTAGATAACTTTAAGTCTTCTGGCCTAATTTCTTTTCTGGTTTGGAAGAATAGGAGTCTAAAAAGTAGTGGCTAGGGTAGTTTTTCTGGATTCCAAGTTCTAGTCCCTGTTACAGACATTCTGCTGTCTTCCAGGGAGGACATCCTCACTGTAGCGCCAGCGGAAGCAGAAACCGAGGCCACAGCTGATTCCATGTCAAAGGAGGAGGCAGTTATTGGTAAAAACGAGCTGCGCTGAGTAACGGGAAGAATGAGCAGACGGCACTCTTCCTGTTCCAGAGATTTTGTCAAGTAAATATTATAACTTCTGTTGTCTCCGTCTCTGCAGTGAAGCTTTCTGAGGAGGTGGACGTGGAGGCCGACGTCTTCTACCCGATCACCTGCGGCGACGCCAAGGCCACGCTGGTGTGGAAGAAGTTTGTCTGTCCTGGGATCAACGTGAAGTGTGTGCAGGTGCCCCGCTGACTCGTACGAAATCACATATGAGCTCACTCACCACGATGAACTGTTTACTCATCCGTTCTTCTCCTTTTAGTTCACCGATCAACTCATCAGCCCCAAAGAGTTTGTATGTTTAGCAGGAAAATCCACCTTAAAGGACTGGAAGAGAGCTATCCGCTTCAACGGCACCATGCTCAGGTTGGGAATGCCGGTCTGGACTTTAGTTGGTGGCATTATGTCAGTTTGAAACGTTTCTGTGATTTACACATGAATTGATAAATCGGCATGTCAAAAAGGCAGCAGGGCTGTAGAAGTAATAACTTGGTTTTTAGTTTAAGCTGCACATTTACAAAAGGTTGCAGATGATTTTTTCTCTAATCATAGAGAAAAGTATTCATATTAAAGTGGCAGTATTATGCAAAATAGACTTTTTGAGCTTTACGTCACGTTGTAACGTTATTCTGTCATCAAAAACATGCCTGGAGCGTTGGCTTGATTCCTTCATGCATGTTTGAGCTGCAGTTTCCAGGTTCAAAGCTAATTATACAAGCTGCTTCTCAGTGTGGTGGCGGTAAAAATGCTAAAGGGTAAATAGAGGAGCGATGTTCTAATGACTTTCTGAAGGCAGAGTTTCAGAAAGAGCAGTCGCTTTTAAAGAGACATGTTCAGTTTCAAGGCGTTAAGTTACAAAATCAAATTTCTGTTAAGTCATATTTGATTCATCCAGCAGTGTTATAAATAAATAAATATCATGAAATGTTGATAATAGAAATTTATAGTTTGAAAGAAGCCTATGCCATCATCATCAATTTCCTCAATTTCATATGTTGATAATTTACAGTTGCACCACAGGGTGGAGCTGTGTCCCCAGTCAGTGAAGACCTTCCCATTTGTCTTCCTGTCCCAGGAAGATCATGGACTCCGGTGAGCTGGACTTCTATCAGCATGGTAAGGTGTGCTCCAACACCTGCCGCAGCACCAAAATCGACCTGGTGGGAACCAAGGTGTCGGTCAGCTGTGACCCGCCCTCCGACCTGCTGTCCGCTTCTGCCTCTTCAGCTGACTGTGAGTTCCTCGGCCTGAACCATCAACTGGTGTCTGAGCCCATCCAGCAGTCTGTGGGGGGAGCGACGGGTCACATTCTGGACAGCCTGGCTGAATTAATGCAATTCTTTACACAAAGATGGAAACAGATTCTTCCTCGATGATTTTAAAGACTCATAGCCACGTATTGAAATAGCATCATATCATCGTTAGGATTTTACTGGGGTGAGAGTTTGAAACGTCTGTGACAAAAAGTCTGAAACTATTAGATGTGTATTGAAACAAATACTTTTTCATAACATTGTTTGCGTATGTTCATGTATAAACTGTAGAAAGCTTCACTGCCTGATTCTCTTTAAACCCACCTATTCTGTGTCGCAGTGAACGGAGCAGCTATCTCATTACCAGATGTGACAGAGGAACCGTCAGAGTGGGTCACGACGATCGGAGGTGATCATCAGCTCCTAGACCCCCCCGTAGCCCCTGCCAGTCGTCCCAGTATAACCCAGTGATAACATGGTGTGTGTCTGGTCTGCAGAGGACTCTGTGGTGTTCTGGCGGGCCGTGAAGGAGGCGGGCCTTTTGGAGGAAGTGGTGGAGGACTTCCAGAAAGAGGTGCAGGAGATGTTGAAGGGGCTGCAGGAGCGAGTATGTGATCCTCCGGTGGAGGTCAAAGGTCGGAATCGACACACAGTTGTTGCTGGCTCTCCCGGAAGCTGATTTCTGAGATGGTGCGTCACCCTCCTCTGCTTTGTTCCTCAGACGCTGTTCTGCTTAACAACATAGTGCAGAACTTCGGCATGCTGGACCTGGTGAAGAAGGTTCTGGCCAGCCACAAGAGCCAGATGGACCGCTACAGAGAGCAGTACACCCGCAGTCTGGCGGGTGAGTTATCTCTGTCCCTCTTTCATTCCCAGCAGTCAGCCGTAACTAAGACCCCTTCCTTGAACTCCTGTCAGCATGTGGCTCCTCTAGGTCTGCGGTAGTTTGAGGCTCTTAGCATCTGGCAGCAGCTGCCTTTATGAAACCTTTATTAGCAAGTAAAGAAATGACACATGAAGTTGTTCTCTGGGTCTTATTACATCTCAGGAAAGGTTTGGATGGATTTCTCTTAACAGAAACTTCATCAGCTTTACACTCAGAGCTTTAGCTCCATCTACAGGTTTGCTGTAGCACTGAGGTCTGGAGACATGCCCACACTCTGTTTTGGTTTAGAAGTATGTTTTAGCTCTTAGTCAGTCATTTCTTAGCTTCGTCCTAAACCTACTCCAAAATCAGCACTGCTCTTCCTGGGGCCCAGACTTTGGGCTCCTTAAGGAGAGTGCGTAAGAAAAATAGTCCTTACAATCCATCTAATACAAGGCCACACAAACACACCTTAGAACAATTTAGAAACCAGTGACCTTAGCAGTCTTGTTTCTGTTTGTGTCAATTTATTTATAAAGCATTTTAAAAATGACAATTAACTGCCAGACAACCCAGAGAGAATCCATGCAGGACCATGGAAACTCCAGGGTCCAAACCCAGGATGTTTCTGCTGCTAGGCAACAGTTCCCACAAAAGCAGCCCCACTAGTTTTTAGAGCAAGATGTTTAAACTTTACAGCTCGAAAAACCAGCGACATTTACAGTTTGGTGTTTTATGTTATTTATGTATCAGAAATCTGGGGAAAGAAAGTCTTCTGAAAATTTTCCAAATTTTCTGACTCAACTGTCTAAGAATATAGTTGGGTACTAATTAGTCTAGGTGAGATTTGCTGGTGGTCATAATGTTCTGCCTGCCTGGGTCTGTCTCCCTCTGCAGCTCTGGAGCAGCAGTGTGATGAGCACAGGAAGCGAGCCAAAGAGCTGAAGAGTAAATCTCAGCACCTCAACAACGTCCTGATGAACCTGACCCCGGCGCCGTCCCCACCAGCAGCCAAACGACCCCGGCTGACCCGAGCCGTCTCCGGCCCGGCTGCGGTCAACGCCACGCCCACTCAGATAGCCCTGCCACTTGGCCAGTTGAGTGGTCTGACGGTGGCCGGGGCCCAGCCGGGCAGCTATACCCTCCTCACCTCACCGCTCTCGGGCTCTGAGCTCGGGGCCGACGGCTCCAACGTGACGGTGTTGTCCGCGGCGACCGCTCAGGGAGCCGGCGCGGGTTCCGGCGCCTCCGGATCCTTCGTTAAGGTGGTGGGGCCACAGTTCCAGCTGGTCACTCTGCCGCTGGCCACTCAGAACCCCGTGGTGCAGCAGCAGGTCAGCACCGTCACCGTGGTGGACGCCACGGTATCGGCTGCTGACGAGTTGCAGGAGGTGAGCCAGGCTGACGGGGAGGAGGAAGGTCAGCCAGGGCAGGCAATGGAGGAGGAAGAGGAGCAGCAATGAGACAAAGAACAGCTGCTGGGCTCCCAGTTAGTCTGGACTGGAACTGCTTTCAGGAAGTCGTGACGAATATCAGCTGGACAAACTTTTAACTTTTCCTCATCTATTTGTCTCACATTTCAGCATCAGCTGACTGTGTGTCTCGTCTCCTTCTCTGCTTTAATCCTGTTTTTAACCAAGATGTCTGACAAAGCATGTGACCACCAGGTTTCATGCCGTTTCTAGAAGCACAACATGCTCCTTTATTTGGGATTAAATGCTCTGGAAGTGAACAGTGTCTCACTGTGTGCATTTGCTGGCTGATAAAACATCAGCTTGGTGGTTATTTTCCATTCGACGCAAAACTACACACCACTCTAACTTTCTTCAGGGAACGACCTGCTCCTCGAAGTGAGAAACAGGAAGGGGTCTGTCTCTCTTCTCGCATAGTGTGGTATTGGCCCTTCCGGAGTTTCAGCCGATCCCGACCCAAACAACCTAATTAATCTTCTTACCACGAGAAGATTAATCAATACTCTGTCTCAACTGTTTATTGTGTCAGGATTTTACCATTTTTATGAAAATCTATAGACTTAAGTGAACGTCCCTCTGCTTCTTTAGGTCACAAATGAAGGCCAGGAAACGAGTGAACAAAAATGGATTATTCTGGAGGGTTTATTCTGGTATGGGGGTTAGAGATGCTGCTGACTGACTCGTCTGTTGTTAAGGGTGGTAAAAGGTACAGGTGCAACTTAAATACATGAATATGTTGGTAGATTTTTTTCCCCTTTGTTCATTAAATGCTAGTGAAATGGAGGCAAAGTCTAATAAGCTGTAATGGAGGAGCTGTCATGGCAGTTTTCAGCTTTAGCGCAGCAGAGAGAAAGATGGGCAATATGAGCAGAGGCTACGCTAGTGTGATTGACACTCCTCCTTACTCTTGATTGGTTGTTTCTGACAGAGCGGTGTATTTGTGCAGATGGCAGTAAGACCACAGAGAGGAGGCAGAGAAACTGGAAGGATTAGGTGTGAGTATATAGTGACAGTTTTAACAAATTTTAAACATTGTTTATGAAAGTTACGTACTACAGCTTTAAACATTATTTTGTACCTGATAACCAGGGAACAGACACAGCCTGTGTGACATGGTGGATCATTGTTAAAGAACTCCAAGGCTTAAAACTAATATTTTATGGGAAACATTTATTGCATCCTCCTCCACTCCACCCTTAAATACTGTCTCCAGACCAAAAGTAAAAAATAAAAATAAAAATTGTAATTCTACTGTAGATCTTTCCCACGTTCACATCTGTAAGACGCACACAAAGAGACTGAGAGGAACAAAAAAATTGTTTCGTTATCTTCTGTTACTTTATTACTTTTTTACAACTTTTTGTCAGCTGGAAGCCTTGAACATAGTTTAAAGCATTTTGGCAAACAGTTACAGGAGTCAGAAACACTTCCGTGATTTCGTTCATCTGGCGTAGCCATGGTAACCTGCTCCGGGTTGTCCGAGATGGAGCAAAACGTTTCGCTGTTTCCCCGCGAGGGGGCGCAAGAACTCTGCTTGGTAAAAAGAATACAAATGTTTCACCTTTATGATATGACGTATAAGATGTTCAATTGATTGATTTTTTTTAAAAATCTGAAATTACAGGAGAAATTCTTCATTAAGGTAAATTGCGTGGACTAGAAGAATTCCTTAAAAATGTTGAAGTTTTTTTTATTTATTTTATTTTATTTGGCACCACATCAAATTTCCCCAGTTATTGTATTTGAAGAGTTTAATTTCAGAACAAATAAATACATACATGATCCGTTCGGATGCTCACCGGTGCCAGATGGACCTAAACTCTGGCTGTTCTATCTATTTCCTCTGATCGTGTTCTCATCTTGGCCAAACTTCCAGGAAGTCTGGAGGGAGAACCGCTCCATCGGAACTGCGCTATGACGAACTGGGACAAGCAGGGACGGAACCGGCCTAAACAGGACCCTTATAAACAGACATGGTTTATTGACCAACAGATGGTGACAGATGAGTGGAATCAGACAGGAATGAGCAGGAAACGATTTCTGACAAGTCACCGGTGTGAGTTCTTCCTGCGGGCCCCTATAGGTTGAGCTCCGCAGAGGAGGAGGAGGAGGAAGAGTAGGGCTCCTCCGCAGAGCGGACGGAGAACTTGAAGTGGCGCCGCAGGTAGCCTCCGTAGCGTTTGTCCCATTTCAAGTTATTGAGTTTCGGCCGGACCCTCCGCATGAAGCCCCCGTAGCGCTTCTGGAGCTCCTCGGGCTCCTGGCCTTCCTCCTCCGCAGAGATCCTCCTTTTTGATTTGGGGCCGAATTTGCGTAAAAAGCCTCCGTAGCGCTTCACGTAAGTGTGCGGGATGGGCTCCGGCGCGTCGGGCGCGCCTCTCACCTCCAGGCGCTTCAGAAGCTCCTCGTAGTTCCCGGGCAGAGCCGCGGCCTTCAGGACGGAGTTGTCGCGCCACGGGGAGGAGGCGAACACTTTGTTCTTGTTCTTGTCGATCCTCTTGATGAAGCCGCCGTAGCGCTTGACCAGCTCCGCCTGCTGGCTCTCCTCCGCCTCCGCCCCCTGGTCCTCGGTGAAGTCGGCCAGCCGCGGAGCCGGAGCGCAGCTCTCCAGCTCCTCCTCGTCACACTCCGCGCTGCACGACTGGAGATGATACAGACACGCACGTGAGATACGACGGCTGCACTTAACTCGGGGAGGCTTCATTAAAGTGCAGATATGACAATCACTTTCTAATCACCAGCACCATGTTCTAAATGTTCAGCCTCAAAGCTATCTGTGTCTTGAATTAAGTAAAGTTCTTTCAAAGTTATTGAATAAAAGTTTTCCTCTCTGCAATTCCAGTTTTATCTTAGATTAGTCTGTTTTTGTCTTGTCTGATTCTAATTAGAACATTAAAACCAGACAAGCACCCCTGTCCTCTCCTCTGCGTCCCCGCGTAAAGTTGATCTTACCAGACTGCTGAGAGCGGCCTCGGGGCGCAGCATTTGTTCGGCGCATCTCTGGCACTGTGACGAGCAGTCCGTGTGCACGGAGGGCGGCAGGCTCAGCATCAACACCAGGACGTACCACTCCATTCTTCAGCTGATTCGCCGGCGCACATAAACCAAAGGCAGGCCAACAGAACGGTTATGTTCCAGGACTTTACAGACTCATGGAAAACATTCACCTGGGAAGATGGAAGAACTTTTTTTTTTGTCTCTAGAGTATCACCGATCTGCAAAAACAAATAAAACACACACACAACCTATTGTATTGGTGCGTTTTGGATTCGTGCGCTGTGCGTAATTGCGCGTCAAAAATGTTTTTTTTCCCCCTCTGAATATTTCACAAAGAATTGAATAAGGAAGTAAACAACAGTGACTTACATTAAAGTTCCCAAGCTGAATAAGAGGATAAAGTGAAAGTCGTTACCTCAGGAGTTGGACAGATACTTCGCGGCTTTCTGTGCTCCGACCAACACTTCCTCCTCTCGCGTCGCCTTCCTTTTTATCTGCGGAGCCTCGCCTGTGTCATCGGATCAACTCCTGCTCGCCGACCAATGAGAAACAAATGTGCTGCATAAGCGATCCCAACGCCTCCGTGCTTTAGGAGTTTTCAACAACGCCCACATTTGAAAGGTGGGCTAAGGAAGCGATCATCACTCCATCTCTGGGGCGTCTGGATCAAAACACGGGCTGTAAATCACACTGACATCTTTATTTTCCTCTCTTCGGCGACACGGAAAACAACTGAGCCCTTAAAGTATGAAGATGGAGAGAGAGAGAGAGCAGCGCTGGCACTCGTTCTGCGGATGATTTAGAGGATTGCAGGTTTTGAACCTCAGCTCTGTGTTTCCACGTTGTTTCTGTGCAGTGGGAGGAAGAGCCTGCTGGCCCACACACACCGCAGACTTTTCAGGGTAACATGTTGGAGACGGTCATTGCTGCGGGGGCAAATGTACATATTCCATTCTACCAATTAACATCTTTTTAATTTCACAATATCTCCCATCTAGTTTGAAATGGTCCAACTTACCAAGTTTAATATCACTGTGAGTAATAATTCAACAGAGGGGGTTTGAAGCCCTGAACTTTTCATCCTTGATGCCCCCAGTGGCCTTTTTGATTTCCTTTTTCTTTTCTTTACTTTTCTTTTCTTTTATTTACTTTTTGTGTCCATCGAAAACAATATGTAGCAAGATAAAATAATTTAGCAACATAAACTGGTCTGGCTACCCTTGTCTAGTGAGATTCTCGGTTTCTCTGCCTCCATGTTGTTCAGGCATCTGGCCCATGGTGAGGAGGAGGGAGGGGGATGGGGGGGGCTCTAAGTATCAAATTATGGGAAACAATATTTATTCCTAACATACAATTGTTTGTAGATAAAACGTAGGTCTGATGTTGAAGTGAGAAAAACTGTTTCTATTTATTTTTTTGTAACAGTCCTCGCAATAGCGGGAACATCCTCCTCTCTCCTAAACACAGAAATGGTTCGGCTGCAGAGAAAACTTTTGACTTTAACTTCATCCTTTTGCCCCAGTGCTGGACTAAATGCCCCAGTTCGCTACAGGCAGCCTGGGTCTGTCTTTATATCAGACATCCTGATGTAAAATAACAGCAGCGGACTGTCACCGCAATGCAGCTGATGATTGCGTCGCGGTGATGTATTTGTGAACAAACCCAAAGATTGCATCATGTTGTAGCCATGGTAGCACCCTCATTAAACTATCAAGATGATTCTTTAAACTTTTACAAAGTGAACTTCCTAATTAAATCTCAAATGTAGTATTTATTTATTTCCTCTATTGAATGCATTAAATACAATTTAATAACATTATCTTTTTCAAAGAATTAAAACTACAGGTTTAGATCGACGGTCTGTGTTACAATTCAACCGTTTCTGAATGTCTGGGGGGGGGGGGCCCTGAATGTTTGGAGGCCCCTACCAGCAGCTACTGAGTTTTCTTTGCCTTGATTTCTCACAACCTTACAATTCTAGATCTCAGAGGAGCTAACATAGAAGAATGGTGTAGAGTTAACCTCTCTGAGCTTCTTTGATCTTTACATCAACCTGCAGCCAAGTTGTTAGATATTATTGGGGCTTATTTAGTAAAATAGCAGCAAATGTGCTTATTTCATAACTTTATAACCTTTGACCTTCTCTCCTCTGCTCTGTTTAACAACTACAGTCTCAGATCAACTCAGCCGTCCAGGCAACTTTATATCAGGAAACATGAACTACATTTGCTTTGCATTGCCCCCACATGATGACAGTATGATCCAATTAAATATTAGATTCTTGATTAATAAGTATTGTTGCTATGTTGTTGTAAGGTTTTTGGAGATCTTCAAACACTTCAATGTGCCCCTTTTTTAACTTTGAGCCCCTGCCCCTCCTAAGGTCTCTGCTCGGCCCTGAAATTCAAATATCTTGATTTTACGTGCAGTTCAATGCGCACAATGTCATTGTGTTTGATATCAATTCAAGTTTTCTCAACATAAAATAAAAAAAAAAACTATTTCTCTTAAAAAATATATTTTTACAAGACCAGAAAAAGTTTGTTAAAACTGTATGCAAGGCCAACGAGGTGTTTAAAAGACGTGCAACGTAAAACGCTTGAGTTGTTTTGATCCATAGTTTCAGTTATTTTCTGTATTGATCAATGTAGCTCAAGAATGAAAATGTTGATTTTACTGTTGATTGGAAAACTCTAGGCTATAAGACCTTTTGGAGAATATTATCAATACACACCGCGAATAGACAACACACGCACACAAAAAAAAGACAATGTGAAGTTCTATGTATAAACACAATTTCTGATAAAAATATAAACATTATGAACCTTTAAAGACGAAGAATGACAGCTACATGAACTGAAGGGGAACTTGATGTGACACTGACGTAGAATGAATGAATTAATGTACTCTGTAAACCAGAAGTTGTTGGATGTGTGAGTCTTCTTGTATGTGTCTCTCTCAGAGCAGCACTGTTAAGTGTTGGAGTATCACATTATCTCAGGTGTAATGAGTTTCTGCCACAATGCCAAAAAGGTTCCTAAGCAACCTGAAGTAGCATTTCTGTTTTTCTTCCCTGTTTCTAATGTTTTGATGTAGCACTGAATAAGTCAGCACCATTCTTCACATCAATAAGCACCAGGCTTATTGATGTGTCTAAAGCAGTGCTTCTCAAATAGTGGGGCGGGCCCCCTTTGGGGGGCGCGGTGCGTTACCTGGGGGGGGCGCGTGTGATCCTGGGGAACAGGCTTTTTTTTGGCCGAACTAGTATAAAGTGTAATTGCGCACAGTAGGCGGCAGTGGCGCTCTCATTGTTACTTCTGTCACGTTTGCGACAGTGCAACATTTTACGACTTACAAGACAACAGGTTTGCCTTGGTTAGCAATGTTAAGTCAACAAAAAGCTCCGACTGCGTTCTGTCTCTGGCCTCCGTTATTCAACAACCCCCAACATGAAAAAGTTTTTCACAGGGATGAAAAGAAAAGCGGAGAGAGACAAAGATAATGAGACAACAGAAAGTCAACCGAAAGCTAAGAGGAAATACGACGAAGCGTATTTAGCGCTTGGCTTCACTGTGACTACAGTTGGAGAAGAGGAAAGACCGGTGTGTTTGCTGTGTCTAAAAATGCTCGCAGCGGACAGCATGAAGCCAAATAAATTAGCGCGTCACTTAAATACGTTACATCCCAATCACGCCGATAACGCTAGAGTTTTTCAGCGAAAAAAAAATGTTAATAAGGAAAAAATGTTATGCAGAGATGGATAGTCACGGTGGGGAGTGGGGGGCGCGAATAGTTTTCTTCTTGCTAGGGGGGCGTAACGGAAAATAATTGAGAAGCACTGGTCTAAAGACACCGTGTTAAAATGTATTTTTACGTGTGCTATAAAGTAACAATAGAAAAGTAGTCAAGCTTAACGGATTAGAAAACTTAATGAGAAACATGAAAATTAAATAATTTGCAAATAGAAAAGAGCAGAAAAATAAAAACCAGAACACAAAAGCTACCATAAAGAACAAACATAAAAACTTTATAGAGAGACAGATAACTATTTGGAGATGCATAAACCTCGTTCATCCATCTATTGTCTTCTGCCAATACAAGAGTGATGACAGGCTCTAAAGCCAGACATGCCTCTCATCAGCAACATACTCCAGCTCATTCAATGGCATCCCAACATGCTGTAGAAGAGATGAAATCCCTCCAGTGACTTCTGGGCTCCTTCCAGACTTGTTCAACATCATTTGAAAAGAAAATAATTATTGTGACATGTCCCAGTAGATAGAACATGTCTGGAAAACCTCTGAAGGGAAGTGCTCAGGAGGCATCCCAATCAGATTCATGAACAGGAAATGATCAGCCTTACTACACGTCTCCCTCTCATCATTTGCTGTGGTTTAACTCGGCGTTTAGTCAGAGTTGTTACACCCTTAAGGAGAACACTATAGAAAGGTTTTTCATCTCTCCTCTTGACCATCACCTGTTCTTTCTAAAAAAGTGAAAACTGCCTGCACACAGCAAACTGATTAAACCAGCCAATGTTTGTCAGAAAGGGGCCTTTCAGCTTTGCTGTGAAAAGGAACCGGGGTCATCTCTGCCCACCACAGACGCCTTCTCTAATGACTCCTTTTAATCACTGTTTGGTTTTGTATTAATTTTCTAAAAACTGAAACACTCTACTGTAATTTAGTGTTCGATAATGAAGTGGGATTCAGTTCTGTCAGAAAAGCGGCGTCTCTGGATTCATTAACCCTCTGAACTCCAAGCTGTGGGATTTCTGTTCCCTTTGCATATCAGTTCACTGTGGGCTCCTCTGTTGTGGAAATTTCCTTCAACAAAGAGTGAGGAAGAACTGTTTCTAAAACCCAAAGAACAAGAGAAAGAATAAATTCTGAATCAGTATTTATTCAAAGTCTCTGCTCACTGAGGGAGGGTTTCTTTCCATTCACTTAGTTTGACAAGCGACTTGGTTACAGAACAGATAGCAAACATACAAGCATACCTTCTTTCACTAGGGGAGTCAAGCACATCATGAGGGAGCATGGAAGAAACAATTTAATAACTTTATTGTAATACAGAGGCCAGAGTAATAGCTTCAGAAGACTTTCTCATGCATGAAACAAGAATCATTATACTGTTATGCATTATTTTCCACTAGCTGCAATATTTCAGAAGTGCTTTAAACTGATCATTTATTTTAATTGTTTTGACTGAACAAGTCTTGCAGAAAAGCAGCACTGAGCAAAATATTAATGGTAGATATAACAACTTCTATTTTCTGACCAATGGAGCCAAAGAAAAACTATAAATTACTTGTTTTAGTTTGCATTTCAAGGTTTCTTTTGCTTCTTTATGAAATATGTAAGGTAAATATGTACGTTGTTCATAAAAGTGGACTCTGGTGTTGCTCTCATCTTCCACCTTTTTTGTTTATTTATTACTTCTAGAGTATGCAATATTACGCTGCAAACTATTTAAAGCCAACATGAAGTTCTTTAATTTTAAATAACCTCTCCATTATCTTACCCTGTAGCAAGTCGTGTCTTTTTCAACAGCAGAGATAGCAACGTGCCCACGCCGGAGCCGTCACCTTACCTTCTTTAAATGTAGTGCTATTTTTGGGCTAAACAGAGCCTGAAAGACTGACCTTGATTAACAACATTGACTCAGTTTGAGGAAAAAAAAAACCCAAAACAATTTCTGTGTGATGAGACGTTACAGATGTGAATCTTTGCCCTGAGGCATAATGACAAGCACAGTGAGAAACAAGGCATGGAAATGTAGAACATGATTCACCTCTACCTGCTTCAGCCTCCAGCTGGATTTTCTTATGCCATGGTTTTGCTTAAAGTAGCTAAAACAATGCTTTATTGTAATGGACTAATCCAGTGGATGTTGGAGATTTGTGAAGAGTGTCCATGGTGACAAACATGCCTCCAATTCTTCAGTACAAAAACAAAAATGTAAATTTAATGACGAGTAGAAATGAAACTAGTACGATCACCGAAAAACCCACAAAATTACGTTTATGATGGCACTGAATGGAAAAAGCATTTCATTATGAATTATTTATGATTGAGAATCATAAATAATAACAGCACAAACCAATTTAAAGACAAGAAATGAAAAGCCCTTAAATAGCTGCATGTAGGTACATCTCAGTAACGTACCGTGGACCTGTGGTGTTTGACTGGGATCGCAGCCTATAAATACCCGAGACCTCCTCTAAAATACCTGCTTATTCAAATAGTTCAAATAGTGGCACTACCACAGCACTCTTCCTCATTTCTGCTTTTGGGGGTTACAGCCAATCAGCACCAAGGAAAATTAATCGGGCTCCTGGATTGCAGCGAATGTTTTAGTTGTGCTCTACAAAAACATTTGCAAACAAGCTAATTATCTGCAAAGGCATATGAGAGGTGAAGCTGCTGTACAGAGTGATGTTTTCATTGGACATAAATGCTGACAGGAAGTCGACGCCTACAGCTAGAGACCAGACATCAGGCCAGAAATCTGTAGTGATAGACTCAGACCTGAACCGTCAGACCCAGATGAAGACAATTCCACTCTGGACTCTGTTGAAGTTTAAAATTGTACCCAATCGCTAATGTTTGGCAATAACATAATATCATGAAGCTTACTGGAAATCGCCAGCACTGCAGACAACCATCCTTCATTGCGAAGACAGAAGTGTAGAAACGAATGGGAACGAGTATTTGGAAACTGACCAACATGGAGTGAATGACTTTGTTCACTTCTTCCACTGCTGTTACAGGCAGACTACAAATCTAAAACATTGCAGAAAATCAAAGTCCTCGTCCACAACATCCCCTTCTGTTCCTGATTGGCCCTGAAGAAATCAGGAACAGAAACCCATCTGAAATCAGAAACCCATCTGAGTGGAAGTTTGAGCCCTGAAGTGAGATTCCTCCATTGAGGAGGAAGGCAATGACCAGGCCAGCCCAGTTCTGGCTCCCCGGAGCTCAGAAAATAGACTTCAAAATACTTCTGTTAGCTTAATAATTTTGCTTAGAGTTGCGTTTGACGAAAATGATCATATATTCATTTTAGTCTCATTCCAATATTTTACAAAGACTATTTTTAATTACGTTAAGCGTGAGATTTAAGAACATATTCTTTGTGGCCTGTGTGTTGTTTCATGAATCACCTTGAATTTTCTGTTTGTGAAATGTGCTGTCCAAAATAAACCTGCCTTGCATTGTCTCATGCCGCTTTTAGACGTAAAATTTCAAGGTTTTTACTTCTGCATTAGTCCTTTGCTGTGTTTTAGGACAGAGTTAATCGGTTTCTCAGAGAGAGAAACGTCTTTGGGTAGCGGCCATAAATAACAGGAGCTTCCAGTCCAACAAACCAAATAAGACTCTGGTGTTTCTGCTCATCTCCGGAAGGTCGTGCCTCTGTTTGTTTCTGCTGTTTTTTTTTTTTTTTTAATAAATGATTAATCCACTCCTCAGGGTTTTCACACTCACACACAGGCGCAGACACACTGCAGTCCTACTGATCACTGTATTAAACGCAAGACCAAAATTGACTTTTTCATTGTGTAAAGTGTATATTTTAATAAAACGTCATAAAACCAATGAAGTTGTTATTTTTAAGTTGAGGAGTACAGAGATGAAAACTGGCTCTAGTTTGAACTAGACATATCAGAAAGATTCACTATGAATTTATTACAAATTAACAGCACACATGGTGATACAGTGAATATTGCTACATATGCATATTTTATTTCAGAACTGGTAATTGTGATTTTGAATTTCTTTTAAGTTTTATGTCCAAAGTAGTGGAGGCAAATAAGTGATTAGAGGAACCTCTGACATTGCACTACGTTGTATTTCCTTTCCCCACATTTACCTTGAGAATTATTTTTAGACTTTGACTTATTTTATTGTTGTTGCATAAAGACATGTAAGTAAAATTGGCAATTAAATGTCTTCGCTTGGCCACTGGAGCACACACATAAACACAAGTGTGCCTCAAATTACATAAAGATATAAATAATGACATATTGCTAAATATGTAAGTCATTTTTAATCAGGCTCAGACGATCTGAGTGATGGGATTGTTGATCAATCTGATGGGAGACAACTATTTCTGAGTCTGGCTGTTCCACAGTGGAGGCTACAGAATCTCAATAAAGCCAACTCTATTTTAAATTTTTTTTGTGCATTTTATAATTAATGAATTAACCCCAGTACTTCAAATCCCTTCATATTGACTCAATAGAGGTTAGTTTAACTTAAATTATGTGTTCGTCCAACAAAGCAAGCACTCTTTCAGTGAACTTATGTTTCATTTGTTCACTAAACATAAACAAATTATATTGCTTTAACAACCAAACTTTGCTTTCCATCAACCGATATGTTTTAATTCCGCTTTTGTGTATTTCTGAAAAGTGTGTTTGAAACAATAAAGGTTTTGAAACAACAAAAACAATTACGTTTTCGAAGCAAGCTTTATGACATCAGACACGAGGCTTGTTAATTTATATTTATAATTAATAAATGCTTAATAACTAAATACATATTAATAGCCACCATGTTGGCCGTGGTGGTGCAGGAATAGAGCACACTCACATAAAGAGACCCCAGTCCTCGACACGGCTGCCACAAGCTGTATTTTATGTGAGATCAGTGAGTGATATGCAATTTTTAATATTTACATTTTCTAGTTTGAAACAACTTCAAAAAGAATTAAGTCAAATAAATTAGATTTATTCATTAGAAAAAAAAATAATTTCAGTAAAAGGGACTTACATTTGTCATGTTAAGCACATTTAATAAATTAAGTTATAGAAACATAGTAAATTGCGATGGATAAACTTAATGAATTGAGTTGGATGATGATAATAAATTGAGTTGGTCAGCTGTAGGATACAAAAAGGGCATCAAAATCAATTGTTTCAAGCAAAGTCAAAGTAAAAAGTTCCTTTAGGTTAATTTAAATTACATTAGATTTGTAACTTTTAAATTAATTGAATACAAAAAGTAAGTTGTGATGTAAATAAGTCCATAAAATGAATTACAGCCAAGAACACTTTCCAGAATGTACTTTGGACTGAGGGAGCCAGACAGAGTACCCAGAAAGAACCCATGAATGACCAGGGAGAGCATGCTGACAGAAACACTTCAGACCAGGATTTGAACTCACAACCTGCAAAGCAACAATGCTACCAACTGTTTCACTGGGCAGGAAAATAATTGTTTCAACATGACCTGAAAATTAAATAGTAATCATGAATTATTCTGTTTCATCAGAAAACAACCTGCTACTGACCTTCAAAGACAGAAAGATGCTCCTCGGTTCAAGTGTTTCTGCATGGAGTCCGAACGTTCTGCTGACCTGCACCAGAGAGCAACCCAGTTTGAGTGACAGCTTACTCAAACTGGTACAGTACAGTTGTGCTACCAGTGACAGATCCTGTACCATACAGGGCTAATCCTAACCTGAACTCAATTCACACCTTAGACCTAAACCTAACCTTAACAGCACAGGCTTTGAGTCTGAGGAGCAGCAGTCAGTCCTTAAAATATCCTGAAAATGGTCCAAAACAGTCAGTATTCAGTGATGTATGCTACCTGAGGTTTTATACATGCTCCAGTCTTTTGTTTGAGCAGTCTTGCTTACATTTACATTCTTCAGTAACCTGGAGACACCTGTTTCACATCTCTGACTTACAACTCCCACATGCTCCCGGACTTACACACAGTCCACAAGAGAGCCTGGTGTTATCTCCCATGCTATGGTTTACAGCACAATTACACTGAGTTGCCTTGTATTGTTTGTCTAGTGTTCAATGGGCATAAAATAATGGCATTTACTTCCCATCTACTTGCTCCAGTTCAGCAGCAGCCTCTCCGTCTCCAAACACACCACCATCATGAGACGGTGGTTGACGAAGTGTTTGAAGAGTGACCTGTCACCTCTCCGTATGCCATTTCATGCATCATCATTGTCTCACACACACATGCTAACACAGCGCCCCCATCCCCTCCCACCGTCTCCGAGACGCCTCACACCTCCGCCAATGAAAAATATCTATTATGAGACGGGAGTGAGGTGAACGCACAAGCGACAATAACACCGCCAACCTGAGCTCTGCACCGAATCTGGTGTGAAGGTAACCATAGCAGCCATAAAGAGAAGCTGCCATTATGACCAGAAATAAACCTCCTTGATGGGCGGAGGATCACTTTATACATTTTCACCTCAATGAATAGAGGCACAAAGTGAAGGCGGTGACGATGAGCGGGGAGTTCGCGAAAACAAATAACTGTGTAACTTTCATTTACGTCACTCTCTATTTGCACACATCTCATGACATTATGAAGAGATAATTTTTCAGAGTTGATAGGTTTTGAGGGCAGAATGAGCTTTTCATGTTGGTATAATTCAACCGAGCACTGCAGAGGTGTATTGAAAGAGCTTTTGAATGAAAGACAACTTGTAGGAGAGTAAAACCAAGTAAATATGCTGCAAAAGATGCAAAAAAAAATAGATGTTTGAAAAGATGACCTTGGAGTTGATAAATCACGGTCACCTGATGTAGTCCTGTTGGAAAATTACAGACAGTTGATCAGATTAATTTGATCTTATGTTCTAGAGCCAATTACAGTGCAAGACAAAGAAATACTTTACAAACTTTGTTCGGCGAAGCTGCCTAATGTAAAAGGAGAGGGAGGAAAGCTCATTGAAACACAACCCACAAAAAGTTGTACAGTCATAGGAAAAGGTTTTTGCGTCTGACTCAAACTTCACCTGTTCAGTTTTGTGTGACTGGACATTGTTTTCAGATATCTATGCAGAGTGATCAGTGTGTGCAAATAACTGTATTAGATTAAAAAAAGATTACTTTGAAACTGAAGTCAATTTACAATTTGTTTCTTTGAAAAGCATCCATAAAAACATCCAGGAAGTCAAGCAGAATACTGGGAAAACTTTCTTCCTTGATGAAATGTTCCTATCTTGTTCCTATCTTGGAAAATGTCATAAAATGTGAAGTGTTGACAGGACAAAAAGCACACAAGAACTTGAGATGGTGATGGAATGTTTTAATAATAATAATAAAAAAAGCATATAAAAATTGAAGATAACAATTTTTTTTATTGTTTAAATTGCAATTCTAATCAAATCTCATCTCTTCAGTGCTCCGTCTGGGTTTTTTCCGAGTGAAGTTGATTCCTCTAAAATGTTTGTGATTGGTTAAAATGTAATACTTCCACAGTATTAAAGACAGGAAGTAAAAAAGTTGTTATTTCTCAGTAGCTGAGGGTCCAGATGTATGACGTTGAAGACGAGACAGTGAGTTGAATTCATGAATTCCATTTATTAAGACTAAAATACAGCTGGTCCATTTGTTCATGCTATCCTTATGGGCTAACAGAGCAAAATGGCATCAAGCAGCAGTTTGTAATTCCCATTGTTAGCCTCGCCCAAAGCTACGCCCTAAACAGGGCGTTCCCTAGTGTGTCATTTCCTTTAACCTTAGCTGTGAGGGTGTTTCCTAACATGTCATTTCCTGAGAGGCATTGTTTGCAATCCACGATGCCTCCTCCGTTTTTGAAAACATTTGGAAAGCATGCAGCAATTCTTGTTGACTGTTTTGAATTAGACATAAAAAAGACCGTCAAATTTAAAAGCCTGTGCACAATCCCTAACTTTATTCTTTATTGGCATAACACCAGATGGGTCGATTTCTTTTATTGCTAAGGGACGGGGTAGATGTGCACCAGACAGGCACATAACAGAAAACTGTGGCATTCTCTCCAAAGTATTACCTGGGGACATTGTGTTAGCTGACAGAGGCTTTGATAGTGCAGGAATGATGTACGCTGAGGTCAAAATGCCGTCATTCAATAAAAGGAGATGTCAACTGGATGCTGAAGATGTCAAAGACACACAAGAACTCGTGTGGAAAGAGTGATCGGTTGCATGAGGAACAGACACAAAATGTTATACAGCAGGACAATAATTAGGTTGCTGCTTACATGTGACGGTGAAAAGGTGACACGTCTTGACAGGATTGTGTATGTGTGCTGTTAGCATGTATGCTTTGTTTTGCCTCCCAAAACACAGACAATGCAGATATGCAAACCATTTTCTGGAGGCCTGAAAATATTAGGTTGCTGCAGCTTAGTGAACGTGTGTGGTTGTAAAACCCAGTGCAAATGAAACCTGCGCATATCAATGGGAAACTGCAATGCTGTGCTGATATTAATTAAAATGCAGTTTGGAAAAAAATGTTACTTTCTGCACTCATTATTTTTGACATATTTGCACAGTTGTTAGCGCCATTTTATGTGGAATGTAGCTAGTAAAAAAAGAAAATTGTATTTGTTCCCCTCATTATTTTGTGCTGAAATATGTTGAATACTAACAAGGAAGTGTTTGTTTTCTCTCATGTCATAATTTAATGTGGTAAACATTCATAAAATGTTTGATTCGAGCACTTCAAGCTACATGTAAACAGGTGATGAAATGGATCACATTTTAAGTAAAAATGTAATATTTAAAACATTTCAAGTCATTAATGTACATGTAACGAAATAGATTATATTTTTAAACAAACATTTAATGTGATTAAAGTAAACAGTTATGTAATAACATCATCAGTTTTTTTGTTTTATTCACAAGCAAGTGTATGTTGGGAGAAAAAAAGATATGTGCCTCGCCGCACGTCACTGTATCTTACATACTGTTGCTTAATTCTTTTTCTGCCTTAAAGCACCTGATCCAAATAACAATCCAGGAAAATCAACATCCTGACACTTTTATTCAAGGAAATGCTTGTTGTGCTTTCATGGAAGAAACAAAGATGAATATGTGGCTAAGAAATATGATTTCTACAATGAGGACAAGGGAGTAAAATGCTTTTTCCCCCCCTTCATTTTTGCACAAATGCGCTAATGTATTATAATTATTAGCAACTTGACTGAAACACACTTTGCCAATCTGTCTATCTGACTGCATTGCACTGACATGAACCACATTGATTTGATTATAAACAAACAACGGGATATGAATTGGACACGATTCTCTTGTAAAGTGCCTTGAGATAACATTCATTGCAATTTAGAGCTGAAGTGAACTAATGTTTAGTTTTCTCTCAGGCACACACAATGTTCAGATGAAGGCACGCAAAATATGAATAGAGAGACGTCTGCACACCTGATATTTACTGCATTTCGCTGATATTTGAATTGGCAAGTCAAACGTTGGAACAGCAAAAAGACAAAATTTTACATGTGGTGACAAAGTAGTCAACAATATAATGTCACGCAAAATAAGCAGACAGAAATAAAATGAAAGCAAATGAAACTAAGGTTTTTTTTCTGCTTCAGGTCAGTTAGGATTCTCAAACGTAATTATTCAGGCATTTGCTAAACGTCAGAATAATGACAGTTATTTTTAATTAAGCGGTTTACATACATGTGCTTCCAGTCAGGCTGATTGTCACAAATGACCTGCAAAGGAAAGCAGCAAGCAGAAACCATCGGAAACAGGCCAGAAGTTAGAGATAAAACCTGACTGCTGACTCAGAATGGAGTAGTGGTGAACATCAGCTAATTAGTTGTTCCTTCAGGACTTGTGCTCCACTGAGAGTCATCAGGTTGGTCCTGGTGAGGGAATTTCACCTGAGCTGCAGCTACAGTCAGCCTGGCTACAATAGAGAACAGCAGGAACTGCTCTCTGTTAGCTTCTGGCTGAATGTGCTTCATAGTGTGAAACATATCTGCTTCTTTAGTCAAAACCAAATGATTTAATCACAAAGAAGCCGAGCACCATGAAAGAGACTTCAGATTAACTCACTGGGTCAATCTCAGGCCAGGTAGATAAAAAAAAGTATTGCTCGGTGCGCCGAAAATAAGGCATCAAGGATGTGAGAATGCCCAGTAGTAAGTGTAGACATGAGCCAGATTTAATCAGTATTATGTGGTTTTATAGCGTCGTGAAGTAACAATGTTGTTCAGTTGTTATAAAAATGCTATATATCAAATGTGGCTTAAATGAAATTGGACTTAAAGCTCCTGCTCTTTCTGAAGCTCCGCCTTCAGGAAGTCATCACAGCATGTCTCCTCTACTAACCCTTTAGCACTGTTTTTACCAGCGTTGCACTGACAAGTAGCTCCTGTAATGAGCTCAGCATCTGTTTGCTAACTGCTGCTGGCTAGTCTGGAGGAGTTCAGCAAGGGGAACCTCTAAAGCTTGGGTGTAAAATGTGAGGACCCGTGTGATTAAACATTCATAAAGCCACTCATTGTTCAACTAGAACTGGTTCTACTCCCGAGTTTAACTGATTCCATTAAGAAAATAAGAAAAATGGGTGTGCTGTGGTGGCGCAGGGGGTTAGCACGCCCCACGTTTGGAGGCCTCAGTCCTCAACGGGTTCGACTCCCGGCTCTCCTCGTCCTCCTCCCTGTCTGCCTACTGTCAAAAATACGAGCCACTGGCGCCGCAAAAACTCTTTGGAGAAAAAAATGAAATCAGAAAAAGTTTGATCTTTTGGCGGGTACTGTGGATGTGTTTTGTATGAACTTGATGCAGAATCTGCCAGTCCGCATCATGCAGGTGGAGATGAGGTGTTGGAGTCCCTGTTGCACCTGACATGGGGCTTCACAGGCTCCACAGGCGGCTCCGCCAAATGCTGAAGGTGAGAAACGAACACATCTTCACCCAGACAGGGTAACAAACAGGCTTTCAATTCTAAAAAAACCCCCACCCAACCTCTGGATCAGGGGTAAAGGCCAGGATGTATCAGAATAGATGGATGACGAGGCAAAAGGTTGAATATGCCGCTTCTAAGAAACAACTCAATGAAACGTCTGATTTGAATATCAATATTTGCTAAGAGAAAGGATTTTTCTCTGTTTGCCCACACAGAGGAGATGAAACACAGCTTCTTCATCCTGAAAGGGTACTTGAGTCTAAATCAGTCCCACGTGGTGCTACTCAGTCTTTCAAATATGAACAGGAGAGGAGCAAAAACAAAAGAAAAGATGGAGCAAGCGTAAGCTATCGAACATCAGATTCTAAAGTGAAAGAATGAAAGCAGACAATCCAAGCAGCACCTGAATGAGTTACACGTTTGTATCCATTAAATCTGGGTCATGTACTGATCCAGTCTGAAATAGGCAACCTGTTCATCATTTTAAAAATGATTTTTGCTTTCGTCACGTTTCTTAATTTTCTTTTGTTTGGTTACACTCTGCCCAGTCAGAGACGAGGACTGGTCAGGAAATATTCAGCACCAGTACAGATTCTTTGAACCTTCACTCGCATGTTTCAGCTTTTCCACCAAGAAATGATCTTGTTGCTGTTTAACTGCTAACTCACTCAGTACAGGAGCGAGTTGAGCATCCATGCAGAAAGGCCAGAATTTGGTCCAGAAAGATGAGAATGATTTTACTTAGCATGAAACGAATGAAAAAGCAGACAAAGTCCAAAATACAAACTACTGAAGAAACGCTTTAAAAGCTTCCAGCCTGCTGCTGTTGTCACCATGCAGCAGTGTGGACGTGACCTAGACTATTCAAACTGGAGCATCTGTCATAAGTTTTGCTCCAGGTAAGTCTCCACTTCCTCCCTTTTCTCTACACGCCATCCCCTTATACTGACTTCCGTGTGGTGCGTTCAGGAACTTTTCGATGCCTCAGCTCAGGAAATTGACCTCTCAGGAAATGAGACAAAAGACATCAACTAACAAGCATCACAGTATCTGTATCCACGTCGTTTTACCTCAGCGCCACTGGCCTTCAAGTTGCCGTGGTAACGCCATTTTTTTGTTCTGACTCACAAGCTGAAGTGAGCGTCCCTGAAACTCGTGAAAGATATTCATCCTGGAGCAGAGCAGAGGAAAAATAATACAGCCAGATCTCGACTGTAGCACAAAACCTCTGCAGGCGAGGTCAGAGCCACCACACACACACACACACACGCACACACACACACACACACACACACACACACACACACACACACACACACACGCACACACACACACACACACACACACACGCACACACACACACACACACACACTCACAGAGCACCATGGTGAATATCCGCCTCCACTCAACAACACACACTAACTGTTTTCTCCTCTTTTTTTTTCCTGATTGCATGTAGGAGATGAAACAAGTTTTAGATTCAGAATAATGTGAGCTGAAGTCATCAGCTGTGCTGGAATGATGAACACACGTCCAGTTGTTGAGGATGTCTTTACGGTTCCACATTATCTAAAGGCAATCTGCCCTTTTCTTTATCAAGAGGTGGAGCACAAATATGAAAAGTCCACTGAAGTGTAATTTATAGGGTGTTATTCCAGCTCCACCACAAGAGGTCAGGAGAGCATGCTTTTGAAGTGTAAGCGTTCCTGGTTTTTTGTCATAATAGCTCCAGGAGTCATATTTAATGGCTAAAAAGTGACATCCAGCATCAAAAAGCCTTATAGATGGATTCTGACTCTCTGCTCTGTGATGTTTTTGCATCATTCTTTTCAAAGTGTGGCAACATTAAATATTCAGCTGTTTTAGAATGTATAACCACATCAATTGTTATAATTCCCCATGTGCTTCTCATCTCCACAGTGGAAACAAGTGGAAAGTAAATAAAATATTAGAAAACAGTGTCGGGGCTGAAATGCAAACTGTTGCTCGGCATATAAGTTTAGCTGACGGGATGATATGACATCAAATAGGTCTGCATCTTTGGTATGAATGACATTTAGAAAATCTGGAATTACATTGACAAAAAGTATATAAAAAAAAGAAGATAAATAACCTTCTATTTAATTACATTAAAACAGTATGATAAAAGAAACGGTTGGAGCACGTCCATTCTCCTCCTCGTTCTCAGGCCTTTCCTCACACTGCTTGGTGACTCCCTCGTCTGTCTCCACAGCCTTTTTCCTTTGACTAAAAAGGATGTGGCTAATCTTTAGATCTCCGATTTTAATAACTTAAAGCAACAGTGCATGAGTGATACGCCTCCTGCTCTCGCAGCTTTCTGTTGTCTGTCTTCTGTTTAAAGCATGGATCCAGTGCAGTAGCCACTTGGAGAAAGCCCTTGATCATCATTCTGCAAAATCCATACTTTTGATCAAGTCGCAGGAATGAAGATATTTCTGTCTCTCCTCACTTTTTTTGCAGTCTTCTGCTTGTCGGAAATCCTCCTCAGTCAAGTGAGAAAGCTTCTATAAAAAAGAATTACAAAAACAAAGATTATTTGTGACGCAGTGTTCATTTTTATACAGTTATTTCAATCTTGTCTTGTGTGTATTTCTATTTTTCGAGTTGAAGCGTCATACATCATCAAATATCCTATCCATCTTGTCTATCTAGCTCCATCTGTCGCTTTTCTTATTCCTCCTGAGCCGTTGATCCAGCACAGAATTGCAGGCTACTGCTCTATGAATTCCTGCAGCAGTAGGTAAAGATGCATGACTCCAACATTTGCTTACATCAAGAATGAGTGAGTGTCTACAATGCACATTACAGCACACCATGAGGTAAAGGGAGGCCATTGTTGTTGAAGAGAAACGGCCTTCGTGACCCTGTCTGGGCAGAGCCTCGCCTCCAGCCGCATTGGACAAACACACAAACAGCTGGTCACACAACCACTGAGTGCAATCAACGCGAAGTCGCTGTGCTGCACAGGAAATGCAGCCTTCTTTGTTCTTCAGAAGCGAAAGGAGGGGGATGACCCTTGCAGAATGATGATCAAGGGCTTTCTCCAAGTGGCTACTGCACTGGATCCATGCTTTAAACAGAAGACAGACAACAGAAAGCTGCGAGAGCAGGAGGCGTATCACTCATGCACTGTTGCTTTAAGTTATTAAAATCGGAGTGTAGTTCTCATGTTCTACACTCTGTAGAACATGAGAACCTGTCGCCCTGAGGCTGCCGGAGGTGGGCACCAGCCCCCCACACAACCCTGCAAGGATCAGATGGATGGATGGATGGATGGATGGATGGATGGATGGATGGATGGAAGGATGGATGAATGGATGGATGGATGGATGGATGAATGGATGGATGGATGGATGGATGGATGGATGGATGGATGGATGGATGGATGGATGGATGAATGGATGGATGGATGGATGGATGGATGGATGGATGGATGGATGGATGGATGGATGGATGGAATTGGAGTGAAAATCGTCTTGTCTTATCTTGACTGGCTTTAACTGAACTTAACGTTGGAAATTGGTGTAAAAACTAAACTTAAGCTAATTTTTAAAAAGTGCTGAAATCTTCTATATTTTCTGCTAAAAAAAAAACGCAATGCAGTCCAGTGCCCACTGATGAGTTCACAGCGCTGTGGACTCAGTTAGATTCCTGCTGATTTCAGTGGAGAGGTCTAAGCCTAAGTTAATTCCCCCTTTTGACAAGTTCCACAAATAAAGCTTCACTGGCTGCTGAGCTGTGACAGTGGGCACATCTACTCTGGGAGAGCAAAAAGACTGGTATGCAGGACTGTGAATGCAGCACAGCAAGAAAGGACAGAAAAGAATGGATGGATTTATGGGTCTGTGGGGTTTTAGTTCTGCTGGCAAAAGCAAAGAGTGAATAGAAGTCACCGTGATCCAGACGGTTCTGATGACTTTATGCAGCACCACACACACGCAGAGCGTTAAAACCGGATGGACTCTCTGAAAGGTGTTTTTGGCTGTAGTTTATTTTATGGACTTTTTTTTTTTTACATTAATCTCACTTATTTAATTTGGTTTAATGATAACCAAACTTACTTTTTTGTGTTTAATTACCGTAAAAGTTACAACTCTAACTTAAATGAATGTAAGGGAACTTTTTACTTTGACTTTACTTGAAATTATCGAGTTTGATGCCATTTTTTGTATCCCACGTCTGACCAACTCAATATATTACGATCATCCAGTTCAACTCATTAAGTTTATCCAAGTCAATTTACTAAGTTTTTATAACTTAACTCATTAACTGTGTCTAGCTTGATAAAAACAAGTAATCATTTAATAGTTTCTGCATGTCCGGCAGCGTTTCTCTCTCTGCACCAATCAAAGCGCAGCAGAGCTGCGGCTGGCCACGCCCTCTGTTCTCTGTACGAGCTGGAACATTTTGTTTAGGAAGCCCAAATATTTAGAACATCTGGACTGGCAGCCTGTGGCGCACCGGGCAGGTTTATCGGCAACTTTTAACCTTTTAGCAGCTCGAAGTAAAGTCTGCCATTTTAGACAGGCGGAGGTTTAACTTCTCCCGACCTCGACCAGGAAGAACGGCTAACTTTTATTACGGCAAGAGTTTAAGTAATGACAGATAAACACGCAATCGCCTCATGCTTACTTTCGACGAAAAATAAGCTATGGATATACGCGACGGGAAGAGAAGAAGGAAGGTAAGCGGCGCAGTGCGGAGCTGCAGGCGCGGCGCGGCCGCCAAGATGAAGCGGGAGGCGGTGAAGGTCCTCCGCTCCCTCACCGTGGGGAACAACAACAAGCGTGCCGAGGCCATGGACGAGGAGGAGGAAGAGGACGAGGACTGCTTCTCCATCTCCTTCCTCCGGGGTGACCCCTCCAGGCCGGCGGCGGCCGCCGTGTCTCCGCGGTACAGCCTGCTGCGGGAGGTGGGCCGGGGCAGCTACGGGGTGGTGTACGAGGCCGTGGCCCGCAGGACCGGGGCCCGGGTGGCGGTGAAGAGGCTCCAGTGCGACGCCCCGGAGAACGTGGAACTGGCATTGGCCGAGTTCTGGGCCCTGACGAGCCTGGAGAACCGACACCAGAATGTGGTTCAACTGGAGGAGTGCGTGCTGCAGCGGAACGGCCTGGCCCAGAAGATGAGCCACGGTAACAAGAAGTCCAAGCAGTATCTGCGGCTGGTGGAGACCTCCCTCAAAGGTAGCTGTTCTTCTGCAAAACACACAATGGCCTTGAAACAAGGGCCCCAGGGGCCTGTGCATTGAGTTTATTTAGGAGCAAATGTGCTGACTGGTGTCAACAACTTCTAGCCAAACTTTGATGTTCTTGCTGCATAGAAAGCCTCTGATTTAGCCAATTAATTGGATGCAAGCCTGCATTACTAAAACTAGCAATCACATCTTATCACTTTCTGTATTTCAAAATAAAGTGCAACTTTGTGAAATTAGGACCTACTGGTGCTGGCTGCTGACTCTGCACTCAAATGAAGCAGTTTGCATCTACACAGTTTTTTTTTTTTTTACTGTAATTGTTGTTCTACTCTGGTGTCTGGATTTCCTTCTGCAGCCTCCTATCTGACGGTGATGTCGCTGTACATCACCTAGAAGAGCCACAAAGAGAACGCTGTGCTTCCTCCAGCGCAAACAAGAACACGGTGTACTTACTTGATGGCATGTTAGAGACTTTCTTCCTGACTAAACACTGAGACTTTTAACATTAATGCTGCGCCATAAACTCAGAAACATAAAAAAATCAGCCACAGAGTTGCGATCCAGACATTTTTCAACTCAGGTTGGGGTTTCTACTTGACCTATTTACGTCTGTCTCTTCTGACGTAGTTAGTGATTTTGCTGATCATGCTGTTTCTATATAATAGATACTAACTCAGCCTTTGCTAGTTCAATCTATGTTTCCAGCTAAACCCAGAAGCTATGTTTGCGACTCTTCTTTTAATAGCAGCGCAGTTATGTAAGTGTCACAGTTCTGGCTCTCTAAGTAAAATCCTTCAGCGACATTTTTTCTAGACTTTGTGATCTAATAGAAAATAATGGATCACAGCAACAATGTTAAAGCCTTCAGCTTAAACATTGTAGTTTGTTTTGCTCTGATTCTTGCGAGTTTCAGGAGTGTGAAGTAAAGAAGCAGGCATGGCACGATTTGTGACAACAACTCCACAGTGGTTTTCATGACAGGTCAACGCGTGCAAGTGACATGGTTTCCTCCTTCCGTCATGAGTCTAGTTTCACTGAAGCCTCAGTCACTGCTCCTTCATGAAACCAGTCGCAAAGTGTTGTGTTTTTACTGTGAGCTCAGTGGATTGCAACTATATAGAGATCTGTTCCGAATGAAACGGGTTCTATAACATTAAATCAACTTTGTGTTTTAGTTTCTTGGATCACACTAAATCAAATTGATTTTGCCTACCAGTTCATCCTGTACATTTTAGGCAGATGGCTGCAGTGAGTGCAGCCAGATCGTGAAATTTCCAATTTAATGCATATTGTTCAGATTGTATTGTTTCTGCTGAGTTGTACTCATTGGTTCTATAAATCACCTGCATTTTATGGAAGGACACATATCACATGTTTTCCATTGGAATAACTTATGTGACACAAATATTACATTGATTTGTAAAGTACAGCAAGTGGTGAATAACCAGATAACGAATCTGGACCGCTGAACTGTAAGGGACCTTAGAACTGGGCTGGATAATTAGTCATCATGTTCATTAGAAATGTACAGAAAGATATTACTGTATAATACTGTATATTCAGTCCTTTGGAGAAACTATGATATTTAAATTTTCATGGTGTTAAAACATGATTACATTTTAAAATACAAAATATCTAACGTGATGGGGATCCAAACATTTAGTCAACTTATAATTAATTATTGGTTAATAGTTTATAAATGAACTGAATGGGACTAATTTTAATCTAATAATGTCCAGTTACACCCAAGACGTCCTTGTTTCATAAATGTTTAAGTTTAATATGGTAACCACAAATTTCTGTGTTTTCAGTCAGTGTGTAATACAGCTGACACAAAAATTCAGCTTCTTTTTCTAAATTCAGTATGTTGTGAAACGTTTAGCCCTTCATGTGATAGAAGGGATCCCGATACAAGAGAAAAGCTCTGGTTTTTAAGAAAATGGCCTCATGTAAATTGTATTTTAATCAGTTGATCAGATCAATCATCTTTAGATTAACTCATTAATCAGTAACATGTATCTCTCGTGGCTTTGTAAAACCACAACAGGTAACCGGCCAAACTGTAATCCATTTATAATTTAAGCTTTTATTTGGACATTGGCTGTTTCTTAAAGCAATTTCCACCAAACTGATTCTTTGCACAAGCAGGACTTTGAGTTTTGACCCCCCAAAAGTAGTGCTAACACAACACTAGTTCACTGCTGGACTTGAAGAAAGAATCACTTTCTGCAATAGAACTATTTCTGTTATAGAACCTGCTCAAAATGGACTCAGCCAATATAAATGCAATGAGCGCCATATCTTAAACCCCTGCGTTCAGTTTCATTTTTGATTTGTCAGATTTAAAACAGCCTGCCTCCTGTCTTCCTACTGTCTATCCTGAAGTTAACCCTTCAGAGAGTTTAAACAGGTCAAAGTTCTGCGTAGTTATAGCTGGTATTTTCAACGACATAAAGGAGTTGTTGAAGGATTTAATGAGTCAAGGTGGTAATTTTAAAGAAGCTGTTGCCATGCTATTCAAGACTTGCATAAACCCAGAATACAGCAGGGGAGGATCAACCTTTTGAAACACTGTCAGGACATGACTGGCTTTGCTCTTAGGCGGCGTAAAACCAAACCAGTTCTTTTGTGGAACCAGTTCAGAACTGGTTCCAACACTAGCTCTAGTTGAGCACTGATGGAAAAGCTCAATTTCAATCAATTGCAGTCCACTTGTTTTAATTACTGGAACATTAAGAACATTTCTTACATTAACAAGTAAACAAAGAATCAACCTAAATGGCATTCTTGTTGATTTTTACCACCATCTTGTCACTTTAACAAGGCTTTTCTCAAAGGGCTGATGACAACTTTATCATCTGGTCCTTTGTCAGTGCCTGACGAGACATGATTAATCTGCTGGAAGTTGTTCAAAGACTTATCAGTTGTTTGTTTTATTTAGTTATGTTTTAATCACTAACTGAATTATAAGGTTAGTACTGGTGGGAAAAATTAAAAAGCGCTCTAAGATAAAACTTGGAAAGAGCTTGGGAAACTGGAGAAGTACTGAAAAATGTGCCTCAATGAAAGTAAATGAATAAACCAATTCTGGCTTTTCAGGTTGAAGCGAGACATCTGAATGACTGGAGAGACTTGGGACATTTTTAAGCCATGGCATAGAACCTTGCCACCTTTGCTTTCTTGGAAAATGCCATTGCTTTTAGAGTTGTAGAAAGTTTTGTACCATTAATGCTGAGCTAATGTGAAAATAATTGTGTTCTTGTTCTTGAGCATTATTTGATTTTTGATTTCATATTTTGGGGATTTTTTTACTTTTAGAGTTATAACAAAGTATTGTGTTCTTGTAATCCTAAGGTGAGCGCATCCTTGGTTACCCAGCGGAGCCATGCTACCTTTGGTTTGTCATGGAGTTCTGTGAAGGTGGGGACCTCAACCAGTACATCTTGTCTCGGCGACCCGACCCCCAGACCAACAGCAGCTTCATGCTCCAGCTAACAAGTGCCATTGCTTTCCTTCACAAGAACAACATTGTCCACCGGGATCTGAAGCCAGACAACATTCTCATTTCACAGAAATCTGGTTCACCTGTACTTAAGGTAGCAGACTTTGGTCTCAGTAAGGTTTGTGCTGGACTCACCTCCAAGACCAGTGAAGAAGATCCTACAGCGAGAGCAGGTGGCAAAGGGAGCAACCAGTACAACACTGTCAACATCAACAAGTTCTGGTTATCGTCAGCTTGCGGCTCAGACTTTTACATGGCCCCAGAGGTTTGGGAGGGCCACTACACAGCTAAAGCTGACATCTTTGCCCTTGGCATCATCATTTGGGCAATGGTCGAAAGAATCACGTTCATTGATGCAGAGTCGAAGCGTGAACTACTGGGCACCTACGTTCGACAGGGCTCTGAGATCATTCCTGTTGGGGAAGCTCTGCTGGAGAACCCTAAGATGGTTCTGCACATCCCTCAGAAGGCCAGGAGCTCTATGACTGAAGGGGTAAAGAAACTCCTTATGGACATGCTTGCAGTAAACCCTCAGGATCGACCAGATGCTCTCCAACTGGAAATACGAATGGATCAAGTCACTTTTGCTGCATGACAAACACTTCTAACCTTTCCTTTTTTGCCCCAACCGATCCAAGAAGGGACCCATTTCCTCTCCAGGTAGGCTGCCTCTCATTCTTCCATGTTAGTAGTAATTAGTGGTGTGCCGATCAATCAAAAGTGTATGATTGGTGATCGCAGATCACCGTCTCTTGTTGCCGATAACCAAAACCGATCACCTGTATCTCACTTTGCAGCCTGAATGTGCAGCTCATCTCCTCTTTCCTTCACACTGCGCAAGCGCGCAGCAACAAATCCTAAACAATGTTGTATGAAACTTTAACGCAAGGGACGTTTGCGTATTGCGATGGCAAAATACCTTGGGTTGAAGCACATCAAAATGCATCAACACAACAGGTCTAATATACCTTTTAAAAAACAAACACTTGATGGAGTTTGGCTACATTGAGGCTCAATGCAGGAAAAAAGACATTCGGAGCGGCTGGGCAGCAGTCAGCAGATAAAGCAGCCCACTAGAACCAACACTCGCGCACAAGAGCGCGATGATGAGAAAGCAAGTTCTACTCTTTGCTTCGTCCATAATGTTTGGACCCTTAACTGTTGAGAAGTAATTTCTAGTTTTGAATATTACCCAATCACTAACGCTCCGGTTTCCTGATTGGCCCGGTTGAAATCTTACCGGAGAAATCAAGTTCAATAGGAGAAATCCCTAAAGAAGCAGTGAAGAAAGATGAGAATCTAGTGGAATTGTGTAGAAATTTTCTTTAACAAGTATTAACTTTCTCGCATTTCTCAAAGATAAAAAAAATAAATAACATGAGAATTTAACATTGTGAACATGTTTTCTTATGTTCGACTTCAAACATACCTGGGCAGCATCCCCTATCTACACTGTAAAAAGAAATTAGCTGAACCAACTTAATTGAATTACTTCAATTGGTGGCAAGTAATTCAATTAAGTTTGATATGTTGAGTTAGATAAACTCAACATATTATGATTAACTAATTCAATTCATTACGTTCATTCAACTCAGTCATTTTTTTGGCTCAGACGGCCTTTTAGAGTAGTTAGACAGGAAAGTCGGTCATGACAGAGAGCGAAAATCATCAGGCTTGAACCAAACCTACAACGGTCACAATGAGGACTAAGATCTCTTTATGTGAGTTGTGCTCTACCCCTGTGCCGTCACAGTTGGTGCAGAATCCATCCCTGGTGAATCTTGTCATAAAGTCAGACATAGGATGCAAACACGGCGTTGAACTTAATTGTTTGAAATGCACTTTTTAGAATGCAAGTTAATTTGAGTCAGTTAGTTTTGTAACTTTTAAGTTAATTGAAAGTAAGTTGTCATCATGTCATCACTGGACCAAATAAATTAAGTGAGATTAATGTAAACAAGTGTACAAAATTAACTACAGCCCAAAACACATTTTAGAGTGCAGGGCTTTAAATCTAGTCAAAATAGAAATCAAAACATTTTTCAACCTTTTTTTCTGTTTTTTTTTAAAATCCTGTTTCAAACGGGATTAAAAAAAAAAAGAAAAGAAAACTTAGGGTGTGGTAACCAGAGAGCTGCAGATCAGAAATGGAAGTCAGCATTTATGCTGCCACTGGGAACCAGAAAGGGTACAATCTGAGCCTTAGGGCAAACAGCCTTTGATTAGATGTTAATACCTGTGATGTGTGAGTGAAGCCCAAAACAAGATGTCGTCACCGAATGTCTTTAGCATTGCATGCTCATTATGTGAAGTGCTCTAACAGCAGGCTGTGAATAGAGGTGTGCCATTGTCAAGGACCAAACGGTGCCGAATGGAGACGCTGAAATTAATTTTATTTACCCCCAAGGAATGATTAACACAACAATTAGACAGGCCTGCCAATAAAGGAAGTCAACTCAAAATGCTAAACTCAACGAGAAAACTGACAAAACCCCAAACTGAGTAAGGCGGACTGACCTCCTGAAAGGACATAAGGGCATTTAAATACTGCTTCAGCTAAACCATGTAGACTCTATAGGGAAAAACAAAATGGCTGCCACATGACAACTAACACAAAAATAAATCCCCAAACTCGTAGGATAATAGAGGCAGGCTCACAAAGAGACTTGCAAAGATGTCTATACACAAGTTTTCCCTTCATGTATTCATCTTCAGTCAGTTTAATAGGCAAACTCTCACTATCCACATACTTTTGTTTCCATGTAGACGACTGAATTTGCCTCCTCCGTCACACACAGAAACGCATCTACCAGTACAGCCACAATGCACTGTGCCACCCAGTTGCTGAGACTGGAATGGTGGTAAATATATTTTCTGGTTCGTCTGTAAAGTTACACTTGTGTTAAGCATCAACTACAGCACAGCCAAATGCTGTGTTCAGGCTATCCGCTCACCCGCCGCACGCTTCCCCGCCGTTCGCTCTGAACCGGCCACCAGGAAGCAGCTCCGGTAGGAGACTCCATGCATCTTGCTTTTGATCCCCAGAAAAACAATCAGTAGACACCATAAGTCAATAAAATTCTCCTGGACCAAACTTGAAAATTAGACGTTAAGCTGCTAGCACTTTGAGGTAGATAATAATATGCCTCCAGGAATTGTAATAATTGAGATACTTGAATCATTTGAAGAGTCGATACAGCCCTACTTTCAGTAGATATCTTAGATGCACTCTGACCTAAACTTCAATTCGTTCACGTTAATGTACAAGGCAAACGGCTCCACGCTCTTGCAACAAAATAGGAGTGAAACAGTTTGAACATTTGTATCATGATTATAGTTGGCACATTCATTTAGATCATCAACTTCAGTTGGTAGGTTAGTTATACAACTGATAACGGCCCACATTTTTAAATCTAAAGAGAGATTATTTTAATCTTGCATGTAAATTCTCCCCTCTAAACTCTTTAGTAAAAATGTGTTTGTAGTGGCAGCAGTGCAATAAAATGTAAGATTTTAATTGTCTCAGTTTGCTATTTGGAGCAGAAGCTCCCCGGATGACATCAAACTGCCACGGTAGTGGATGCTCAGCGACCCAAACTGGGCGCAGGCTGTTTGAACCTAAACTCTCCACTGACCAGGCCTGAGTTCTGGGTTTGTTTGGCAAATTAGCTCGGCGCTCCTTTCAGCCATTCTGTTAGCTCTTCATCAGAATAGGCTGCTCATGCTGTGACATAACACCACCCAGCTGCTCAGGGTGGGGGGCACTCGGGGCAGAGCAATCGGGATGTTTCCTTGCTGCCTCCGATTGGCCTCGTTCTCTCGTGGCACGATGGGATAGATGGTTACGCAACAGGCTAGCACTGGTTCAGTTGATAAAGCTGTCATCTGTTGGAAAGAAGGATTAGTGATTAGTGTTGGAAAGAAGGGGAGGAGTGGCTGCTGGACCTGCTCCTGGGGTGTTCATGTCTGCAGCTGCTGAACTGAAGGGAGCTGACAACGGCAGGATGAACACAGCTGAACCTGCGAGGCATGATGGAGCAACGTGGAGCCTGCTTTTATTTCTCCTGCATTATGCAGAATCTATGACTAAGTCACACAAAGAACATTTTAAAGAATTCAATTATGAGAATAAAGTCAAAATAATATGTAAACATACACTGTAAATGCATCCACATTTACAAAAATACACATGCAGTACTGTCTGTTCTGCAGTTGCTACTTTAGCTAATAAAAGTGATATGAAAGAAAAATTTTTAAAAAAACCTATTCTGTTCCCTAATAAGAAAACATTTTATTGTATCTATTTTTATTATATAGTCTATAAGCCTTAATAAAAACAATACAATTCAAACATCACCTTCAGTCAAGTTTGAAGTGTAAAAACCATTTTTTTTAAATAGACGTTTCTAATTTACTGCACTTTTTAGTTATTTTATTTCAGGTAGATTCTCTTTTTATTCAGCAAGGGCATGTAATGTTAGCCTAAAAGTATTTTCTTGTACATGTATTGCATATCAGATCCCAGCAGCCAGCAGTGAACTCCATGCATGTAATGGATGTTTCCTGCTGAGGTCGGGGGTCAAGTTGACGTGAAACACCAGTTCTGCTCTGCAGTACACACACTGTGTGAGCTGTGCAATCTTTTCTATTTAAAGCGATCCCATACTGTTGACAGTTTTTGTCTCTTTCTTGGTGGCAGTTCTTTCTGTCCCCCGCCGCCTCCCTGCACAGATGCTAATAGCATTTAGCACTGGAAGTGCTGTGTTCCAGCCGGAACCATTATCCAGCAGGAACACAGCAAGATAAATAGTAAAACTGTTTAATGAACCTTCAATACAGACCATTTCCCTTGAAGAATTTTAAACATTGAGGTTCTGAAATCATCCAATGAATCGTGTCGACCCGATTGGTAATTAGTATTTGTGCTTTACTGTGTTGGGTCTTTATAAGTGCTCTTATAGTGAAAATGTCATTCATAGCTGCCTTTAGGTGAAATCAGAATATTGAAAATCATGTGCATGTTTTTATTTTGACGTCCATCTGATCAGTCCTCAAACTCCCATCTGATTCCACTGCTGGACAGCGAGTGCTGCAGGTTCAAGGCTTATGGAGGCTTTGGTCAGGAACATTGTGTCCCCTCGCTGCGTGCCAAGCTTACGCCTCTCTGTCTTAAACAGGCCACTGCTCTGATAGCTCCTCTCTTCCTGTGTGCATACTCATTACTTCAGCAATCAATTAATTTTTTTATTTTTCAATTGACAGCACTGATAATCGTTCTACAAGTCGAGGCATTTCACCGCGCAGAGCGGTTCTCATGAATATGCCAATGCCTCCAAGGCTTTGCTGCTTTGCAGTTTGATCCTCAAACGCATTTGTATTCAGATAATACAAACTTTTGATGGTGCTCCTCTGAAGGACACTGTACTGTACAACATGTTCTGAACAGCAGTTGGGGAACCGGGGGGAGGCACCTCTCTGAGAATTGGCAGCGTCCATCACATTTGTGCCCATAGCATGCTTGTAAAAGTCTGGGTTCAGTGATTGGGGAGGCTGTAAAAAAATGTCTCTTCTGGGATTCAGAGCCAGTTACACAAGCGAGCTGTTGCATAACTGGTCGACTAAAACACCTCAGTGTGTTTTTGTTTATCAGAAAGTTTAACAGAATTGAGCAGAAAATTCACAAAAATAGATTCCCAGATCTATAGCGTTAAAAGTTGCGGTAAAATGAATCAGACTTAAATTAAGGAAGAGGAAAAGCCTGAGTCTGGTCATAAATTTGGTCTATTATCTCTTCTTTTCTATAGAAATGTACAGTTCATGGATAGCAGAGGCTTAACTGTGGCTACGCCGTGCTTTAGAATAACATTTGTCCACATCTTTTCCAGTCTGCTGTCCTCATTCATGGTGACTGTGTTGGATCTAATTGGTTTACACTTCTCAATCCCCTTTAAGTCTAAGGGATCTGTCACATGCTTTGTGGGGTTACATTGTCGTGCCTTTGTGATGTTAATGGGATCATTTTGTGAATAATAAGGTAGAAAAGCAGTCTCTCTAAGTGTGAATAATTGATGAAAAGGGGCAGTGGCAGCATCTGCTGAAATAAGGAGGGATCTGGAAATCCTGTGTCTCTGCCAGTGTTTAAACTGGAAAATGTATTGTACTTTTTCCTGCTTTTAAGGTCCAGCTAAAAAAAATTAAAAAAAGTTAAGCTTGACTGTTCTTGCGGTTATGTGTGTGTGCCCTAAAAATTAAATGGAATATCAGATTTTTAGTCCATTGAGTTTCCCAAACTTTTTTTTCTCCATAGTTAAGAAATAAGTGACTCAACACTTATTGCCAGGTTTTACTTACGCTTGTATAAAAAGTAGTTGCATTCTTCTGCCAAGAAGATCTGACATTTTGTAAATATCACAGCATAAATATTACTTTAAAACCCAGGTATGACGTAGGATAGCGACAGTCATAATTTGACATTATGAGAACGAAAAGGGTTGGAAAAGAGAAGAGTGTCTATTCTGGGTCGGGGAAGAGGTCCTGCCCCAAGTGGAATAGTTCAAGTATCTCAGGATCTTGTTCACAAATGAAAGAATGAAAATTGGAGTGGGGTCTACAGTCAAGTGGGTGCTGTAACGGTGAAGAGAGAGCTGAGTCAAAAGGCTTGATTTATCGATCAATTTGTTTTCTCTACTTGGGCTGCTGCCCCCGCAACCTGACCCCTGATCAGCAGCAGCAGCAGAAGATGAATGGATGAATGAGATGTTCCCACTGCAATAAAAATGTAATTTTGAGTGAAAGTATAACACTTTTGGTGTGGTCTAGATATTTGTTTACACGTCTCTAGTGACAGGAGTCTCTCACGTCAGATGGTTTTGGGCGCGATATCTCGAAGTGAGCCGATCCCCCATGGAGGCGCAGAATGAACGATTGCAGGGTCCATTCTACACATGCATAGGCAGATAACAATAACAATGGCAGACAGCATTGTGCTGCGCTCTGCCACTTAACCTGTTGAGTTTAACACAATTCCTGCTGAAGAACAGATCTTTGTTGCTTGGTTGGACGGGTTGCTTTTACAATGAGGTGGAAGCGAATGAAATGGAAGCGAAGAGTTACAAGTGCATGCATGTTCAATGACGTGCAAAAATCATAGCGCCACTTAGCGGCTTGGCATGAACAATAGATTGACTTGAGGTCGAAACATGGAACTTTTCTCCAATCAACATCTGAAAATACCAGACAGTGGTCTCATGGAAATGTAGCCTTTAAATCAGGACTTTAAGCTGTGAAATACACTTGAAGTGTGAGATGAGATAGAGCTGAGGTGGAACAGGAACATCTGCTTTTAATTTGAACAGCTCTCATTTGTATGCTTACGATGCTAACAGTTCCCTTCATTTCCATTAGAGGGGGAACGTTGGCTTTCCTGCTGGCTCTGAGTTGTTTTGAGGTGGTAAAACATGCAAATCAACACGTTTCATCAGCTTTTCTATGAAACTGCTGATGATGTAAACTTAGCTCCATGTCGTCAAAAGGCTGGTGATGCAGGGCATTGTTATAAGCAAATTGAAATGCAGATAAGAGGGAATATTCGCTTCCACTTTCTTCTTATTTGGGCTTCTTTGACTGTTCTCCAATCATTTTCTCTTGCAATTAAACAAAAGAGCTTTGAAACATTTCAACACTGGTCAGGTCAGGCATTAGACTCAGACATGAGCAGTTTATAGGAGGAAAGAGACAGTACTGGTCTTACAGAACATATGACAAGGCTGGTCTTGTTGTGCTTACTGAAGAACTCTTTGTAGGTAATCAGATTGTAATTGATCAAGTAAAAATAATCAAAATATTCCTGAGCAATTAAGATGTTTTAATTGCTGCTGAAACTTGGAGTCAGATGGAGGCAGTCTTATCTTTCTGTTGGGAAGAAGTGGACTAAGCCCAAAGTTGATGGAGTTGAATATAGCCTCAAATTACATGTTTACTGTCTGGGTGGTTTGTGTTTTTTTCCTGATTGACAGATTTGAATAAAAACTATGCACAAGTTTAGAGGTGATATACTAGAAATCCTGAGTCAGCAGTACGGAGTGGATGCAGTGGGATTGGTTGAGGCTCTCCAGCTCGCATGCCCCCTACTGAGCTTGTATTCCTAACATGTGCTCCGCTGTTATGCAACTTATAAAAGGGGAACGAGCAGCTGCTGGGCTATTCTTAGAGCCGAGCGCTGAACGCAACATGGACGCAGGTTCAGCAAGCTTCCCTCCAGGAGCAAACTACAGCTGAGACGCTTCCCCACAACAACACTTGGTCTCCTTCCCTTCTGCTCAAGCACAGCCACATATCCTGTTTGATTCCACACATACGAATACATGATGGATTTAGCATTTTGATGACATATGGTGCCAATACTTGTACAGTTGGTTAGGACCATTCTAAACTAGGTACTATGTATGTGGCCCATGCATGCAACAAATTAATGTAAACTGAATATTTGTTAAAAAAAACAAAAAAGTCTATATTTGGAAATTTCAAAAAATTATTTCACATATTTTCATTCATGAATATTAACATAAAAACATAGATGATTTTACTCTGGAATATTGAAATCTCATTATATATAAGTTGATGTTTCATCTATATTTTTAGATGTATTTGACAAATTTCTCTGCCAGTCTGTTGTCCAGCAACGCCTCCCTTGGAGATAATCTAGAGAGAACAAACCTGTATCTGTTTGGAAGAGGGATGGAAGTTCAGTCTGAACATGAACTGAGCACAACGCAGAGCAGCTCTCACAGTGCTAAGGAGGAACATAAAGTCCATGGTCTTCATGGAGCATGAAGTCCAAAACTTTGGTGACAACGCCACAATTTCACATTTGAGGTGTTGTAATTGAATTACAAACACAATTAAAAGGACATGTGAATAACAAAACCCTGCCGCGCCATGATGCTCCAACTACTTCCTGTTGTCTTCTTCATGGTTTGCGCCAGTGACAATATCTGGTTGTTGATCACATGACTCATGATTTGAAAAAAGAAAAAAAAGTGCTTCCATTGCAGTTTACAATACTTTTGATGCAGCTGAAAAACTACTTCATTTTAACTCAAAAGTCTTTATTGAGAAACGTGTTCTTTTGACAATGTTGTTTCCATTAAGCAAATTTATATTTGTTGTTCTTATTTGCGTAATTTTAAGGCCAATGAAAAGATAGCTGTCTTGTTCTTGCTGTATGTATATTACTGTATATTTATAGATAAGTGGATCTATATATTTTTTTTCTTTGTACCTTTTTCACCTACCAAGTGAACAATTTCTTTTATAGGGCTCAAAATAAACAACATGGAGCTTGCCTTTGAAAATGTATGATTTTCTAAAAAATTATTGTGCCACAGGACTAAATATATACACAAAAATTATAGCTGGATAACTGGACAGACCATTGTGGTTGATGGACATTATCTCACCCTATACCAGAACCAAAACCACTTCTAGAAATGTAAATAAGTTACTACATTTTTAAATATTAAATGTCTAAGCAAATCCTAAATGCACAAGGTGTTGCAGTTTATTTAGTTGAACCTACAGCAAATCCCAACATTATCGGTTCAGAGAACAGAAAACATGATATTTGTCCAGTAAGGCGATTCCAGTGCAGCTGCTCTTTCCTGAGGTCGTTGCTTCCCACTGCTCTGCAGAATAATCGAGCAACCTGGGACTTATTTTGACATCATGTCCTTGTTCAGTTTTGATTTTGAAGAACTACAAAGAGTAAAATTAAACCTCTCTGCCTGTGAAAAAAGAAAGAGAAGATTTGTGCTGAGTAAACTCACAGAGCTCAAGGTTTTGAGGAATAAAAATTTAACTTTGGTTTCGGACACTGAATGAGACGAAGCAAAGCTGGAGGTGGATGGTAAAAGTTAGGTTTCTTTCGTCATAAAGAGATTCGTTGACAGTAAGAACTGACGTCCTCAAAAGTAACTGTGTGTGTCGTCGCTTCATTCTGACCTCTTCACTCTGTTTCTCTGCAGACCTGTTGTCTCCGTGGCAGTGGACGAGGAAGGGAAAACGACTCTGACAACCTGAAATGTGAAGACTCACAATCTAGAACTGAGCTGCAAGACAAACTGGAGCATTATTCCAAACCTCTGGGGCAGAAAAAATATGCAAATAAACTTGTTACAATCTCTTTTTTTTCTATTAGCTTATTGGGGAGATGGACAATGCCAGAGGCAAGTCAGAGTGCTGGCTGGATCAGAAAGCAGCTTTCATTTTGTAATCTAGTTTGTTTTATGAGTTTGTTCTTCCTTCACTTTTGTACTGTAGTGAACTATGAGGCAGGTTAGCCGTGTTCTCACTGATTAAAGCATTATAATAACTCTGAAGAGCAGATGACTGCTACCCTCAAACATCCCTGTGCCTTTAAGAGGATTCACCCCGAGTCGACTGGATCTACGGGAGAATTCATCCTGAAGGTCCTGAACCAAGATGGAAACCTGAGACGTCTGCAAGCTTGTGAAGCTTCAGGCTGGCAAAATGTGCAAACACTTTTGTTTTTAATGTTGTGACACTTTTTGAATGATTCATCAAGCGGGTATGATTTCAGAGGAGACAGTGGGGGGGGTCTCTCAGAGTTCAACACTGAGGTGCAATTAGGAATCAGAAAAATCTCCCAGAATCTTAAAAACAGAGAACGATAGCGATGTGTGTTGACAATGATCTGCGCCACATTCCAGAGGCAGAAGGATGAAGATCTGATAGGTTTTTAGAGATGAAGTGGACTCGTCATATCAGGCCTTTCAACCCGTGCAGTTGTAACCAAACAAGAGAATTTAAACTCGTGTTACCGGGCATTAGTTCCTGTTTAAACCAAAGAGCCCCTCATGGACCAAGTGCACACGGTTTTTCTTTGCCATAAGAGTTCTTCATGACCAAGGAGTCACTTTTTGATGATTTTTTTCCAGCGCTAGCAGATGTTTTAGCAACTGAATGTTTTTCTGTAGAGGTTGAGTGTGGCATTTTGGACAGGCTGACAGAAAACCTCCATATACATTAGAAAATGTGCAGATTTCAGCCATTTCCAGCATTGCACCTTATGTATTTTCAAGCTTGTAACGGGTTTGGATGATGTGAAGTAGGTTACTTTGTAGCTTTTACACGTGAACAGTATCGAGTCTTTAAATATTTCATTGTACGGTGCATTTGGGGGTTTCTTCAGGAAATTGCAAGCTGTACCATCTGAGAATAATCCCAAAGGCACACGGAGACACGCATCCTTTTCTCTGGTTCCTTCTCTCTTATTGAAGTGATTTGAACTCTTTGGGTTGTAGCCTGCTGACTGGTTAGACAGGAAATCACAGAACGTTTGGACTTGTCTGCTATGGAGCCCTAAAGGCAAATGAAAAATCCAGAGCTTGAAGGACTTCCAGGGGAATATGACTGAACAAACGGCCTACAGAGAGAGAAAGCATGAAATGTTGACACCAGCCTCTCTTTGGGACATGAGTGTCCTTCAGTGACTTGGCTCTGCAGCCACAGCAGTTCTGTGACTTGTTTTAGTTCTTCTGCAGCGTGATCCTACCTCGTGCTTAACACTCATCACCCTCAATTGTCTGTAGTAACGTCTTAGGTGTGAGGATAGGGTGCACAGTGGCTGAGTAGGAAAGCATCTTACCTCCTGTGTTACTCTGTGTTTTATTCTTCCTTCAGAGGTTCTGGCTGGAACCAACACCTGTCCTTTTCTCAGAGTCTTGACTAAATGTACATCTTACCCATGAGCCATAGTACGTCAATTTATAAACTACAGCTCCAATAAGGGTTTTACCAGGATAATCTGAAGGCAGATGGTGGTATTTAACCCTCCTTTGGGTTCATCTGGATGCTCAGATCTGGATGCTCAGACTGGCATGAGATAAACAGGAAGATTGAAAATCATATGTAGATTAATTCTGCATGGAAGTCTGAGAAGGCTGCTTTTGTTTTCAAAGGCTTCTGTAGTTGTTGGAGAACGATGGACTTCAGTGGGCTTTCTCCACGCTAAAGTCAACGACTGATCCAGAACGTACCACAGTCAAGTCTATGAGCTCAGGTTGCCGAGAACAGCAAATGAATTATGTAACTTGTAAAAAATATTTTTTAATATGTATTTAAAACTATCACCGCGTCGTGACAGTATGTCATGAGACATTCTTAAAAGATTGATCTCCTCCACCTCCTTCCTGTTGCAGGCTGAAGAAATGCACTCCTCCCGACCAAAAATGACCAATCAGAGCCAGGAGGAGGGTCTCAGCGCTAATAGCAAGATTACTAACCAGTACAGGAAAACCGTTTATCCGCCATCTTTGGTGGCTATGCTAACAAGTCTTAGCCTTCATAAGAGGGAAGAAGCTGTTGATTGATGGCACCAACACCTAATTAGTTGTTTACTAACCAGAACCTGGAAAGGAAACTTTACTCTTTATCACGATTTGGTGACAGTTTCAACAGATATGTAACAAATTTTTTTTTTTCGACTGCAGCTTTTAATCTCTCAGCATGGCAGGTCATGTTTTCCTGCTCAGCCATGTGTTTTTGCTCTCAGTAACTTGTGTGGTCACAATGCCAGCAGCTGGTTCTGCATTAAATATTCAGTGTGAAATGAAATGACATCTGACAGTAAAATGAAATGTCCAACCCTTACAGGAGCTGTAGATGTTAAAGGGTACCAAACATCAAACTGTGAAGGTTTCAGTTCTACAGTGTAATAGAGCTGTTTCTTTTTTTTTCTTTAGCTTTTTTTTTCCTTTTTACCTGGAAGGTGTTAATTCTGTCCCGTTTTGTGTTTCATCTTTATAGCCACCAAACGCAGTGAAAGGTCATAGTTTATGTCACAGTTTGTGCTCACTTGCTCTGCTGCTGTTTTTCCATGGACCCTTTTGCAGAATATTGAGAACTTCACTTAAACACTATGCAACAAAAGATTTAATTGCCTCACTGTAAATGCTGCACAGAGCCACACCCTCCTCGAACTCTTGTGGACGATATCTTGAACTCTTTCCATGTCTTAGTGTGTACAAAATTGTCTTTCAGGTGTAAAATAGCGACTTTGTTGTTGTTAATAAAGCTGACAGGAGCCATTAGATGTTTGAGGAAAGCATCTGTTATTTTGCTGTAAATATCTTTGACAACTTTTCTGCAAATAAAAGCTTAAAACGTTTATTCATGGAAGTCGGTGTGTGATTCGGTGAGGACATCCAAGCCTGGCAAGCAGAAGATTGTTTTGTTTTACGACGACTGTGACCAGCAGTGTGTTTTCAAGCCACAGGAGGTTGAATTCCCGTCGGATTAATTCAGTTTTATCAGCCTAGAAATACCAGACGGCCTTTGATCGAGTCAAACTAAAACCATCCTGCAATCTGGAAATTGTTTTCAAATGCAAATGGAAGATTCAGATTCCATCAATCGTTCTGGTTGCATTTAAATGTTTAGAATAAATTATATACGCACTCGCACATTACCGCCTCCATCTGGTCTGGAGTGTGACCTGCAGCTAATGCCATTCACTGAGAACTTCATCTGGAAATGGATTATGTAAATATGGTCTCCGTGGTTTAGTGACAGAAATATATATTGAAATATAACTAGTCTAATTTACAAAGCGCTTACAAATATTTCTGAAATGTATTTATTTTGAGATTTAAGGTTCACTAAAATATACACAGAATGACTGAACATACCACCAGAGGTACCACTTCAGATAAGTATCGTTTGTATATTTACATGTACATTTAAAACACGCATTCATACAAATACACGCAAAGTGTGTTTTTTAAACAATTATGCAAAGTATAACTTTAGTAATATATTTAATTGGAATTTAACGTATATTTTAGAGAAAATACACTTTTAGAAAGTTTACCAGAAATACATTTTCAAAAAGAGCATCAGAAGCATGTTTTTAAAAATGCATTTATTTTACACTTTTAGTATAAGCTTAATAAGCATACCCACTTGATAACATACTAAAATATACTTCAGTACATTATTCCTGTTTTTTCACTCGGGGAAGGTCATCACAGCATCAGGTCATCGATTTTGATGTCCAGAAATCCAACGATTGGCTGGATTTCTGGACAATCATCAGGTGTCAACCTTTGTTGTCACGCCTGATGATTACTTGGTCCTTCTATTCAGTGTTGATTGAGAAAAGAAACACATGTATCCCAGAATGAGAATGTTTTTGTTAAAAGATGAAGCCCAAAATTAGGTGAATTAAAATAGAAGAGCTCTATGCAAAATTACATGATCACTGAATCTAATCAGATAAAAACTAAAATAAATGTAAAATGACTGACATAAGATGAACTCCAGCGAACAGATTCATCATAAAATATTGAAATGCTAATTTTGAACAGAGAACTGAGATGAACAAGACAAAATGTCGGGAGTGTGTGTGTGTGTGTGTGTGTGTGTGTGTGTGTGTGTGTGTGTGTGTGTGTGTGTGTGTGTGTGTGTGTGTGTGTGTGTGTGTGTGTGTGTGTGTGTGTGTGTGCTGGGAGAAGCGACAAGTAAACAATAAAAAAAAATATGCAGTAAATATCTGACATTTTGAGCTCCACACATGGGCTCGGCATATTGATTTCTGAAATATATTTGTTTTTCTTTGTCTTATTGATCATCAAGTTTTCCATTAGCTTCTGTCCTTTCAACCATATGCCGTCTAATGCGTGAAGACTTTGTGATCTTTCTTCTCAGTGTGGACATGTAGGAAGCCAAAACAATATGCTCAGCATCCTGTCTGATGCGGTTGAGTAATCTTTAATGGGCCTAATGGCTTCTGCCTTTCTGTTCAGGCCTCAGCTTCTCATAAAAGACTTATTGATCAGTTCCTTTATCTGCTTTCGAACACTGGACTCTGACCGTATCAAGGTGTTTCAAGTTTTTAATGAGTCATTTTGTGAAAGGGAAGAAGTCCAAGATGTGACTAGTGCTGCTTTCGATTTTTATGGTTGCTAAAATAGATAATGCCACCTTTTCACATGAATCCTAATAATGCTCTCCCTGCATGCTCTACTTTATCCCTTCATAATCTACAAACTCCGGGCAGATTTTTTTGGGGGGAAATAGAGGCTATTTGAAAAGCACATTTATTATAGCAAACGAAAAAAGCTGAAAAATATTAACTCCCTGATAAACTTTGCATTATCAGAATAGAAAGTGAGGGAACTCAATAGTTTGGATGTCAGCAGGAATAAAGATGTTTCGGTAGAAGTGCATGTCTGCTGAAACGTCGGCTAAAAACTTGCTTTATTATTAAACATTTTTGATTTACTGACGTGGCTTTATTAGTGTTTTAACGATGAAGACTTTAACATGTCTTCAGTTTTAATGTCTGCGAGGTTCATATATCTCGAGGGATAAAGTGCTAAAGCCTTATTCCTCGACATGCCAACGGACAGGACAGAAACTGACAGGGCGGCTCAGAAAGCGGGGAGCATGGAGGTCATTTGGAGCGAATATTTAGAGATTTCCTCTCAGAAAACGTAAAGTACACAACACTTTAGTGCAATGTTATTCTTCTGAATGATTTTTCCTGCTGTATGTTTCGAGCTCCATTTATAGAAATAGTCACTTTACATTTGGCTTAAAAACACCTTCTGTCAGCCATCTGTCTGTCTGTCATTTTAACATAAAATAAAATGTTGAAATAGATCACATTTAAACAATAGATTACATCAGCGATGAATATAAAAATGTGTCAGTGTCCAGCCAGTGTCCAGTATGTCCATGAGGAAATACTGATGGCTGACTAATGTCAGGTCTGCTGTGTTTTTATGTGACCCCTGTGTGAACTCTGCATGAACTCCTCATCAGAGATTCAGAGTGGACGGGGAAAAAACCCTACCCTGTGCATTTGGTAGGGGAACAGGAAAGACATGAGATCTTTACGACACAGATCTGACTAAGATAGACCTAGAACAGATAGAACGTCATAAGAGAGGCTGCAGAGTGAAATGATGACTCAAAAGTTAAAACCAGGAGTGATGGTGGAGGAGCTTAGCATCGGGTTAGAACCACACAGACAAGCTGTCTGTCTCGCTCAGACCAGGCTGACCCAGTTCTGCTGCCTTGTTCCAGGGAGACACGTGGCGCCGACCGTTCGCTGTGACGTGAACACAAACAGAATCCAGTCTTAGGAAGGTTCCTCCAGAAAAGCCTTACTGCTATATCTCTCTTTATTGAAACACAACATTATCTCCAAGCTGCTCGCAGATTTTAACTCCAGTGCTGAGGGATTTGCACCTTACAAATTTCTTCTTCTTTTTTTTCTGTTGTTTTTTTCAGTTTTATTTGTTTTGGTCATTTGTTTAGTCAAAAAGCCAGATTTTATTAGTCAAGACTGATTTTTAAAAACAATAAGAAAATAATTATCCTTGGGGGTGAACGCTTCATGATCTCTGACATCACCTCGAAGACCCCCTGCTGGGAGCTTTACGTAACATCCTGGATTCTCTGTGACCTCCTGTGGCCGGGGAGCTGCTGGGAAGACGAACCGCTCTTCTGTGTTTCCACTGTCTGTGGGTCTCTCACTGTGGATTACTGGAGTCAAAAAGCATTAAGATTATTTTGTAGACGTCAGTTTCTCAACTGCTCTTAAATTTCTGTATATTGGGGAAATACATGTTGTTGTTGCTTTTTTATACCTGTAGATCTCCTGTTAATGTTTTTAACATATCTAAGAAATTTCCTGACTCCTAGACCAGATAGAACGTTCAAAAATGAAATAAAACCAATAGAAATAACTCAAATACAACCACATGTTTATAAAAGTAAAAATATAGAAAGAAATATGTGCAACCTTTTCCCTCCTTTTCACATCTTTTTTTAAATGTGAAAAAAAAAGAAGCAAAAATGAAGTTAAGCCAAACAGGCAGCTGGAAGAACCATTTAGATATTTTATAATTGTTGAATTCATACATTCACAATATATTTATTGGGTCATTTAAAATCACTGTTAGATGAACCTCAGAGATGAACATCAGTCTCAAATTGACGGTACATAGTTCACTGATTCATGTTTTAAACGTGAGCTCAGACTCACTCATGAACTGTGTTTGAACTGTTGACATTTTACCACCGGCTCTCGTTTAACGTCAGATTGTGACGTTGTGTGTGTGTCTGTGTGTATGTGCACTCGGTCTGTCCTTTGACCGAAGTCAGCGCTTTAATCCCAGCGATCGTCACTTCCTGACCTCACTTCTCCCATGAGGCAGCTGGAAGTGTGGACAGACACACATGGATCGGAGTAATCCTAATCCACCTGCCTTTAATCTGCTGTGAGAACAAACTTTAAATGCCCTGTAGCTTGCTCCACATAGCCTGGACTGGCCCAGATGATGGTTATTCTTTTAATAACAACACGGCAGGAAAAACAAAGTTATCACTCCAAACAAGTCTGCAGTTATCGCACAGTTTGTCTCATTTTCTATAAATGGATTCACCTTTCAGTGCTTTATGATTTTAATGCAGTACCATGTTTTTAAATTTTCCTTTCAAGCGACCAGGCCGTCTTTTCAGTTCAGTTCAGTTTTCTTTTCTATACCATCAGTATTCAACAAATGTTGTCTTGAGGCTCTTCACAAAAAATATATATTCATTCCATTTGATCCTGGTTCTCAAACAGTGCAGTAATTCAGTTCATTATTAAAAAAACAGTTTTGAAAATTTTGCATCTAAGGGAACCCAGCAGATTGCATCGAGTCATTGACTTTCGGCAGTCACTCCTCTGAATCGGAATTTCTTTACTGTCATTGTACAAGACATTTAAAAAACGAAAATTAAAAAATAGCAACTCTCAAAGGCAGTGCAAAAAAAAAAAGTAAATAAGTATATTTAAATAAATATCAAACAATATTGCAGAGACAATTATGAACAATCAGGATCAGGATCTTAAGAAATAGATGATTTTTCAGGGCTTGGATGAAATTGTGGTGTCCAGGACAACAACTGCACTGAAACGCCTCGCTGAGAGTGAGACTTGGCCGGGCTGTGAAGGGGCTGTGAAGGGGCCGTGGTGACGCTGTGGGCTCTCCGGAGTCGGTCCTGGAGCTCCCCGGAGAAGGAAGACACATAAAGACAATCCTTTCACACATCCAAGACAAACTCTCGAGAACTCGACTGCATGCTGAAAAGATAAAATTCCAGTATGTTCACGACACACAAAGATAGTATATTTATCCATATTTTACAAGCAAAATAAACAAGCAAAGGCAAAATTTAATTCAGAGGTGTTTTTGATGAGGCCAACATTCAAATGCAAAAGCTCAATCTTCTTGTACATCATATTTTAGTAACTGGAACAGAAATTAATTCTAGTCTGGACTACAACTTATTAGTACTTCTCTTTTTTGCCACTGTGTTTTAATGTTCTTATTTCCTTGCCCTTGGCCTATATTCATCTCCGCTGGCTTATCTCTAACTCACTGGATTAGGTATATCCCTCAGGAAAACTGATGAATGGGTTGACAAAAAAGATTTGTGTCATATTTATTTGGCTAAATTATGCCAGTCTCATGTCAGTGAATGGAGGATCGAACAATGTGCCATAATGCCTCTCAAGCCCTGGGTAGAAGGTAAAATAAATGCAGCAAAAAAATCCTGGAGGAAAATTAGCTTCCATTATAGAACTACGGCTTCAGGTAACATTTCCCGTCCAGCCAGAAAACAACCTGAAGCATCCAGCTGAAGCTACACAGAGATGGTTTGAAGACAACAAGGTGGATGTTCTAGAGTGGCCCAGTCAAATCCCAGGTGCATATACTAAATGCGGACAGGACGGGGATGAATGTTTACACAGTTATTTTAGGTTACATGTTTTTTCTAAATGTTCATTATTTTGAAGAAATCAAGTTTTACTTATACATTAAACATTTTTGTTGTCAAAAATGTCACACTAAGCTGCTCATGACTAATTTTAAGCACAGTTAAAAGGTAAAACTTCCCAAGGGCCTATACTTTTTACAGGCGTTGTACTTTTGCATGGTAAGATTTTAAAATAGGGGAGATGTGTTGTTGTGCAAACACAGTGTTTGTACCGACTGACCTCAATGTGAAGCCATGAACTGAGATGCCGAGATGCAAACTGAGTGAATGCATTGCTCAGTTGAGTGGCTCGCTTTAACGGGTTCAATGCGGCTCGGTCTTTTCTTGCGGCACACTGTACAGAAGCACACAGTGTTCGGGACATGATGTCCTGTCACATTTACAGCTGCGCCCTAATCCTGGGAACTCAGCGTTGTAGAAAAACATTCAGCCTGAAGGAAGCGTTGCTGCCCTCCGTCGGCTGGAAATCAGTTTCACACTGAAAATTACAACTGATGCCAGAAAATATTATCATTTTTAAAAAATGACAATGCTTTTTAAAGTAGTAGTAGTTTTTAAGCAGCATATGTTATGTTGGATTTACAAAACAAATTGACAAATTTGCAAAAACAATGAGTTTTCAAAATGTTTTATGTATTTGGATCTAAACCTTGATTCTACAATAACTCTGACTGCAGGTGAGAAACTTACAACTCCACAGCAAATTGTGTTACACTTTAAGAGTAAATTCCCCACTACTTAGGGGGGAATTTCAACATGGGGAATTATTGCGCAATTCTAACACTTTGATAGTGTAAACAAACTCTTTTACCGATAGATCTCAATCTATCCATACAGACAGAGAGAGATGTTTGTATCCTTTTCCTGGTATATCTGGTTTCAACTGTGCCTTTTTTTTAGGTGGCCACGTTTCATGTTTTGCGACTTCTGTGGTCAAAATCTGGGGACAGTTCACGTGTTTTGTTTTTTATGTGGGAAAAATGTACAGTTCTTGGCACAAGGCGGAGACACCGGTAAATAGTCTTGGAGTTCTCTTGGTTCAACAAGCCACATTTGTTGAGGTACAAATGTCAGCTAGTTATCAGTAAATATGCTGTTAGAAATTGAGTAGAGCTGTGACTGTTTCCAATCTTAACATACACATAAGGTGATGATATAACTTACAATAAATCCTTACAAGAAAGGCCATGTCAAAATGTGCACTAGGGTTTGAAAACAATTTCTATTATTTCACTAAGAAGAAAATGGAGGTCTAAAATAATAATAATAAAAAATGTAATCAAATTAAGTTTGCCAACTTACTTTTTACATTTAACATAAAAACCTAAACTTCATATATTTACTTGAATAAACTTAATTTCATTACTTATGACAAATTAAGTTTCATTTAAGTTGGAACTTCTGCTTCTGGTTCGATATGCCAACCTTTTTTTCACCAGATAATGATGAGAGTCAAAAATCACAAATACATTTAAGCCATTCCATCCCTTCCCTGGACCTGGAGATAAAGCTGATCTATCCAGATATTAGCCATATCCTAAATCACATGCTCTCCAGATGAACCTAAAGCATTAGTTTTATGTGTCCGAAGATAAGGGCCAATATGCAGGATTAGAGCAGGAAGATACAGCTCTACTCAATTTATATGTTCCATTAAAACAGGCCTTCAAGGCCTGCACTCTATAAACAACACCAATAAATATTTTGATGCAGTGATTCCTTTAATACAAAGATCTATGAATGTCTGACAGAGAGAAGTCATTTCTGCTCGTGCAGAAACGGTCCCAGTCATTCTGACGGAGATCCTTGACAAAACTCCCTTTCAAAAATATGGATTTTTTCCCTTTTTCTTTTGACAATAGGGAAAAATCCATCTTCCCCACAGTGGTAGCAGTAGCCTGGCACACGAAAAGCTGACATAATAACAGTATTACTATACTGTTAATAATAGTATATTTGTTATAACAGTATAATACTGTTATTAACAAATCATCATACTGTTAATAACAGTACAACAATACTATTGTTAACATAATAATAACAGTATTGTTATCTTGATAATGTAATACAATATTTTATTGTTATTAAAATAACAACATTAAGATATTGTTCTTAACTCTGACTGCAGTTAAATAACAGTAATTAATCTTAACTAAGATTAACAGAATCTTAATTAAGAACAGTATTCCTAATTAAGATACTGTTCTTACTTAAGAACAGTATCTGTTCAACGGCTGTTCTTAGTTAAGAACGGTATCTTAATAGATACTTATTAAGATAGGTACTTAATAAGTATCTATCTTAATTAAGATACTGTTCTTAATTAATTCATATTACCAAGTATCTTAATATACATCTTAATTAAGATGAACAGTATCTTAATATTGTTGAAGATGTTGTGATCTTAATACTAGATAACAGCATTATCTAGTTATGCTGTTAAAAGTGTGTTTAAAGTTATAATGCCATAATTGGTACAAGGATGCTGTAAGAGTACTTCATTTATATGTACTACACTTAATACTTTGTGTACTTAAAATGCACTTACACAAATTTAATCATGTTTGAAATATACTAAAGTATCCATATGTTTTTCTCACCAGGGTCTGAATGTTTTGAACGCATCATGTAACATCTGGCCATCTTGACGAAAGAACGTCTGGTCGCCCGAGATCATTAACGACGTGACGTCATCGGATAGACTCCGCCCAGTTGTTTTTGTTCCGCCGAGAGAGCCTAGCCATCGGCTTTGAACCAAATAACGCTGCGGTAAAGGACGTGAGCTGCTTCATATATTTATTTATTTATTTATTTGTTTTTCATTCGTTTATTTTTTTTTATAGTCAGACACATTAGTTTAGCTGAACTTCTCGGAGTTTGAGGCTGAGAGCTCGGAGCGGAAGTCACGTCAGCTCCAGCTGATTCTCCCTCTCTGGGCGTTTCGGGCACCAGAGATGGGTCTCCGTGGAGCAGGAGCCCTCGCTGGAAGCCTCCGTTGACCAGGATGCCCTCCACTCCCGTGGAAGTGGACGCTGCCGTTGTGCTGCTGGGGGCGAGTGTCACTGCCATCACACACCCGCTGCTCTACGTCAAACTGCTCATTCAGGTACATAGAGAATATATAGAGATGAGACAGAAGAGGTGGATTATAGATGTATATCTAATCTATCTGTACAGACCATCAAACACATTGGATCATCCAATGTGTTTGATGGTAATACTGTATCATAAGTATGATCATACTTGGTATACTTAAGATGCACTTACGCATGTGTAAGTGTGTTTGAAGTATACTAAAGTATTTTTTCTCACAGGGCGAGGATCTCCTCTGCCTCCACCTCAGATCAGTTTGTGTTTTCTCCCTTTTTTCATTTTTTCCAGGTGGGACACGAACCTCTCCCTCCAGCTGTTGGGACAACAATGTTTGGGAGACCAGTTCTGTACCTGCCTGGTTTATTTAGCTATGGTGAGTTACATAAGGGATAGCCAAAGACCAAAACATTCTCCTGTGGGGACGACTGTAGTCGTCTTGTGATCAGGAGGTTGTAGGTTCAACTTCAGCTTCCTCCTGTCACATTTTGATGAGCCGCTGGGCACTTAATCCCAATTTGGTTGGACATAGTTTATGAAAATATTGATATCAAGATCTTCTCTTGGCAAATCAGATCACACTCAGTCAGTGCCATGACTGAGTGTGTGACAGACTGTATAAACATTATGTGGACAACATTATCCACAACACACTACTACTGTCTTCCTTTATGACAAAGCCCAGGTCACACCAGTGACCTGAAGAAACTGCTACACATGAAAAAATAAGGGAGGAAGATGAGCAATTATTGAGAAGTATATGAAAACAACTTAGTCATGGCAGTGTACTTGAAGAAGCTGAAGAGCAAGTTCCAGCAGAAGAATATCAAATATATTTTGTCAGCGATGAAGAAAATCACAGTCTTCGAGCAGAAAGTCTGACTGATGGAAGTCCAGACAGACGCAGTGAACTGAACACACTTTTCAACCGGTAGCAAGATCAGCATCCTCCTCTCCTCCCATCGGCCAAATATACGTCACACCTTCCTTTGACCAACAGCTCGTCTGTCATCCAGTGTTTTGTTTTCCACCTTAATGGACCCTTTTGCTTCCATCGATGTCTTTAACCAAATCAGGAGATGCTGGAGCTCTCTTTGTCTCGTCCTTGTTTTTGTGCATCTCTAAAAGTCAGGTGAAGATGTAGCTGAGCGAGTGAAGTGGAACCAGGCTGTGAGTCCAAATAGTGTCAACCTGAGTCCTGAAAGCATGCGCCATGCAGCTCTGTGGAGTTCTGCAACATTTCTTCCACCTTAGCTGGAGCCAGTACAGTGTTGTTCCTGCCCTGCTATGGCACCAAAGAAAGCTTACCCATCAGTCGTCACTGGCAATTGACCAGTTACCTTGACATCCAGAATTATGAAGGTCCTGGAGAGACAACAGTCGGTCCACTTGAGTATTGTTGCTTACTCAAGTGCTTACGCAATATCACAACCCCTTGCAGTTTGCTTGTTGCTGTTGAGTTGGAGTTGAAGATGCAGTCACATGACTGGACAAAGGAGGCAACACCGTGAGGATCACGTTCTTTGATTTCTGCTTTGTCTGAAACTCCAGAAGACACAAGCAGAGGCCTCAACAATCGCCTGGATTAACGACAAGCAGATTTAAGTTTCTCGTGGGATAAATAAAGTATTTTTCATTTTAAAAAAGGCACAGCGTGTGACCTATGTATATTCTCTCGCAGCATGTTTCACATGTTGACTGAATGTGCTGACTAGCAGCTAAGAGGAGGTGTGTTTGTTTCCAGCTCAGTATATTCTCAAGGTGGATGGAAAGGTGGGACTCTTCCGGGGTCTCTCACCTCGTATTGTATCCAGCACCATCTCCACTGTGGCCAGGGGCAAAATTAAACGGGTAAGAAAGAGACTAACACTGTGGTCATATTAACACAACGGTGATCACTTGTTGCATACTTGGAAACTAATAGAGCTTGGAAGTTTTCCTGTACAACACCACATGGACTTATGTTCAGTGTTGATGTTCATTTATTCAGATGTTGTTCCCAGAGCTCCGAATGCTTGTTACTGCAGTTCTACTGCACAGATCTTATAGCAAAGATTATTCTCAAATGCAACTTTTTATTCAAATTGCAACTTTTTTCCATAACCAGAGGGAGCTTCAGTCCAAAAAAGATGAGCACCAGAATACCTTTAGGAAATTGGTCCAAGAGGTGAGAGGTCAATGGTTTCTGAAGAATCATGAGCAATAGTGTTTTCTATCTCTTTAATCCAAGAAAGTTGAGGGTTAAACTGACAGTTCTTATGTTTCAAAATGCCATGTTGAAATCAAAAGTCATAATGGCTTTCTTCTTTCAACTTTTACTCTCAGACATCCCATGAGATGATCTTCCAGTGCCTGTCCAGAGTGGCCACCCATCCTTTTCATGGTATGCCCTCAGTAAGATGGTTTCCTCTACACTGGTTTTGAATTTTCCTCTGAGCCTCATATCACCAGTAGAACCAGTTTAAGAAAAGTTTTCCCTTATTCAGTTTTTTTTTGGTCAGTTCTGGGCTTAATATTGTAAATTATTATTTTTATTATTATTTGTCATTTGAAAATGAGAAAAACTTTACAACATCAGTAGAATCTTGTAAAGCTCTACTGATGGTAGGAGTTTACAAGGTTTCACTTGGACGGCGCAAGTGAAACAATTTCAAGCAAAACAACAGAAGCCAAAGTGCCGTAATGTTTTTATGCAGGGAGAAATTAACACTTAACTGGTGAAACCAACAAATATGTCTCCCGCTCCCTAGACTGCGTGCCCTGTTATCAGTCCGATGAAGGAACACCAGAGTCAGTAGATTATCTGATCAGCTGTGTTGTTTTTCTTTGACAGTCATATCGGTGCGCTGCATGGCCCAGTTCATTGGCAGAGAGACCGAGTACAGGTAAGGTCACAAGATCTGGTCCAGGTTCAGAACAATAGCTTCCTATAAAGTTTTGCAAGTCAACACAGAAGAGGGAACAGCTAGTCACTGATGGGGATCCACGTTGAGGGAGATTGCATTGTTCTCTCCCTTTCTTGGTCCTTCTGCGTTCTGGACATGGCAGACTGACTCCTACCTGGTGACTTTTAACAAATGAGGTCATACAAACAGATGTTTCATTGAGGTGATTTGTTTATGTTGAAGTCAGAGGCAGATTTGATTTGATAAACTCACTCACTCAATCAGGACACCATCTCTTGATATCCATTTAGACCAATCTGCCCATGGAAAAACACAACTAGCTTTTCCATGTGCTTAAACCCCCCCACCCAAAAAAACTGGTGGCGCTATGTGTGGGATGAGGCTTCAGCAGATGTTGATTGTTTCATATGTAAGTGCAAAGTCTAAAATGACACAAATCCCAACAGAAAAGACAAAATGAAGAAATATTTAGTTTGTATGTTGTTGTTGTTTGTTTGTTTGTTTAGGTCTTAGCAAATTTGATTATTATCCTCCAAAAAGGGTGATATTAAAGCAGAAAAGTACCAAGTGATATGAATACTTTTGCATAATTTAGCATATTTTGGCTCAAACATCTGGCTCTAAACTAAACTTCTGGTAAAATTTTAAGCCACCTGAACTTCCAGGAAACAGAATATCTTTATTTTATTTTTCTACAAGAAACTGAAAAGTAAGAGAAAGGGAGTTGAAGTTGGTCAAACATTTGTGCCTTAAAGTATTATTATTTAAAGGGAGTCCTTCTCAAACTGTGGTCCCCGGGCGCCCCCTAGTGGTCCGCGGCGCACTGCCTGTAAACGACCCTTTATTCGCCGTGTCGCGAGGTCAAAGTGCCTCTCTGCAAAAGGATTGTGCTAAAAATAATCATGTAAAGCTGGCTTAAAACCGGTTTAGACAAAGAAAAGATGCTGATGGGTCGTTCAGCAGTGATTGGATTCCCTTGTACAGTTATCCATAGGAATCGCTCCAGTTAGTTAGAACTGTTCTTTGTTTGAACACAAGTCAACACAAGACTTTAACCTGAAGTTAACATGTTCGTTTAGTTCAGACTTCTTGTTGAGGTTTTCAAAGGTTATTCTGGGTGACCTTTTGCAGAGATATCTGAACGACGACATCACTTCCTTCATCCCACCAGTCAAGTCTTTAATCACTGATCTTGATGTAATAATGTGGTATCATTTGTGTCTGGTGAAATATTGCAGAAGGTGTTTTCTCATTTGCAGCGGTGTATTCAGTTGTATGGTGAAGATATTGAAGGAGGAAGGATTGTCTGGATTATATTCGTAAGTGGTGTGAGCTCTACAGTCCTTACAGTGTGTTTAACTCCTTACGGTCTGATCACAGTGTGCTCGTTTGCAGCGGCTTTGTTCCACATGTGCTGGGAGACGTCCTCTTCCTGTGGTGCTGTAACCTACTGGGCTACTTTATCAACACCTATGCTGCAGACGACAGCGTACGTACACCAGCTGTGATGCTGTTTGATTAGAACATGCATTGATATTCATGGTTTGCAAATGAACACGAGAAGAGTTGCAGTGAAGTTTGTCCGAGTCCAAACTAAACCAGCCAAAAATGATCTTGGCTGACATTTGATCACATTTTGTTTTTTGTTTTTTAGAGGTATTGGAATAAATCTAATGTTGCACCACAGCATTACTCAACAATTCAGTTTGAAATGTTTCAAACTGCTAATTCAATTAGCTAACATGGATCAAGCTTTTATCAATTGTTCTTTCTTTATTTGTTTTTTTTTTGTTATTCTTTGTTTCTTTTCTTTCAAGAAATACACTCACTGGCCACTTTATTAGGTACCCCTTGCTAGCACCGGTTTGGATTCCCTTTTGCCTTAGTTCTTCGTGGCATAGATTCAACAAGTTTTTGGAAACATTCCTCAGAGAGTCTGGTCCATATCGACATGATAGCATCACACAGTTGCTGCAGATTTGTCGGCTGCACATCCATAATGCATATCTCCTGTTCCACTACATCCCAAAGATGTTCTATTGGACTGAGATCTGGTGACTGTGGAGCCCAGTCTTGTTCAGTGAACTCATTGAAACCAGTCTGAGATGATTTGCACTTTATGAAAGACATGGCACGTTATCCTGCTGGAAGCAGCCATCAGAAGATGGGTACGTTGTGGTCATAAAGGGATGGACATGGTCAGCAGCAATACTCAGGTAGGCTGTGGCGTTGACATGATGCTCAGTTTGTACTAATGAGCCCAAAATGTCCCAGGAAAATATCCCCCCACAGCATTTCACCACCAGCAGCCTGAACCGTTGACACAAGGCAGGATGGATCCAGGCTTTCATGTTGATGCCAAATTCTGACCCGAATGTCGCAGAAAAAAATCGAGAGTCATCAGACCAGGCAACGTTTTTCCAATATTCTGTTGTCCAAATGCAGTGAACCTGTGTGAATTTTAGACCCAGTTTTCTGTTCTTGGCTGACAGGAGTGGCATTCGGTGTGGTCTTCTGCTGCTGTAGCCCATCCGCCTCAAGGTTTGATGTGTTGTGGTTTCAGAGAGGCTCTTCTGCAAATAATGAGTGGTTATTTGAGTTACTGTTGTCGTTCTATCAGCTCAAACCAGTCTGGCCATTCTCCTCTGACCTTTGACATCAACAGGCATTTGCACCTTACACCTGACAGGTGGTTCTTTTTTGAACCACCTGTCAGGTGGTTATGGGTGAAAATCCCAGTAGATCAGCAGTTTCTGAAATTCAGACCAGCCCGTCTGGCACCAGCAACCATGCCACATTCAAAGTCACTGAGATCACCTTTCTTCCCCATGTTGATGCTCGGTTTGAACTGCAGCACATCGTCTTGGCCATGTCTACATGCTTTAATGGATTGAGTTGCTGCCATATGATTGGCTGATTCGACATTTATGTTAATGAGAAGGAGGACAGGTTTACCTAATAAAGTGAGTGTATTTACAGCTTTTGAAGCTGTTTTAAGATCGTTTTCCAACAGGTTCTTAGTACTTGTGTTAAAGGTTATCTGAAGGATCATGAACTCTGAACTCTCAACCTCTTTGTATCGGTTCAGTCTGTCACTTATTCTCCCATTCTTCTTTAAAGATCACATCATTGGTTTCAGTGTTTCTGTTCTGCATTTATTTTAGTATTGCACCATCAAGCTGTCAGGGACTCCACATGAAATTTATACTATTAGTTAAATGGAAAACTTTAGCATTTTCATTAATGTGCGTTGTTTACCTCCTGTTCTTGTTTCAGTTTAGTCAGGCGTCAACAATAAGAAGCTACACAAAGTTTGTGATGGGCGTAAGTTTATTATCATTATTAGCACTTTCATTTTGACAGCTACTGATGGTCAGCAGGTACATTAATGTTGACTGCATTTCTCTAGATTTCACTGAGTGTTCTGACTTACCCATTCACGCTGGTTGCTGTTGTAATGGCCGTCAACAACTGTGGGTGAGTAACAGAATGAGGGGCGATTTATTGTTTTCCGTTTGATGAGGGTCTGGCAGATTGTTTTAACAACCTGGAAGTTTGTCATCCGTAATTAATACCTAAGATCAGTAAAAAAAAAAAAACCCTTATGAAGTAATTATTTAAACATTATAAATCTTTTAAAACTGGGATTAAATGCAGAAATAATTCATTCAAAATAGAATGTGCCCTTATTGAATGGATTGTGGGCGGGACCAGGGCTGCATTTAAGGTCTGATCGGCTGCTTCAGAATCACAGAAAAGAGAAGCTGATGTTGCTCCATGCTGCCGCTTGGACTCATTCAGCTCTGTGTTTCCAGACTGGCTGCAGGTCTTCCTCCTCGGTTTCCTGTCTTTAAATCCTGGCTGCACTGCTGGAATCATCTGAGTGCCGAGGTATGCTGACATTCTGACCTGCAGCGACCACAAGTCCATCTTCCTGTCCTCAGAACATTTAGAGCTCTACTGTTCTCCCCGACCTCCTTCAGGGTCAGCTCTTCAGAGGCTCCAGGCTCTTTTTCCGCCGGGCGCCCGTGACTCTACCGCTTTCTGTTGAAGATTAACGTGGTCATCACTTGTTGGGATGAAACAGGAGATCTCACCCCCGAGCTATGTTCTTGATAAAGTAGAGGAGGCAGTGCTGGTCATCGTTCATCAGGTTTTTTTTACAGAATTTGGGGAACATTCAGCCCACTGCACTCCAGTAACTGTGACCAGTACGCACCACAGCTCTGATGTCTTCACTGCAGCAACAAGGGACTGGTCTGATTAACTGGAGAAAATGTACTGATGGCCTTAATGACAATTAATTTTGCCCTCTTTCAAGTTTTTTGTTTTTATATAAATTTTTGCCTTCATTTTACTTCCTGTTTGATCACATGGTGCTGTTTTTTGTTTTGAGCCAATCCATGTCATTATATTCCGTTATTCTTTGCACCTGTGTCGCTCCCTGATTGTTTCCCTTCTCTCAGTCACAAACACGCTGCCAGATTATCAAACGCTTTCAGCGAGGAGTTTTCCAGCACTCCCATGTTGCCCTCATGGTTGCAAATACGCTCGTTTCCCGAATTTGCCCCTTTTGACTTGACTATTGCTGTTTGCTCATCTGGATCTCGGCCCACTCCCATGGATTTTGCTCTTTGCCCCGTCGTGCGTGACCTCGGCCCGTCTGACCAAGGATTTGGATCTGGACTTCTGCTTCTTCAGAGTTAGTGTTGGGATGCGAAGCGATCTCAGCAGAGATCTGTCCATCTATCCTCCTGGTCAGATGGTTGGGAATTCACTTATGTGGAATCTAACATTTAAGGTTATTAGATTCCAGTTTAGATGCATAATTATCAGCACTTTCACTGGAAACCAATGAATTGTTGGAAAAACAAAAAAATTTGGTAAAAAAACAAAAAATTACATTAGAATATTTTATGCATTTATTGCATGCCACATTAAATAACTTTTGTTTTGTGGTCAGATTTGACCTATAAAATACCAATTTAGCTACTAACGAGATGTTTCAGTTCACCAATATTTGACACACAAAAAAATGAATGATAGGAAATTCAAACAGGATGAAGTGACTCAATTTTAAACACAGTGATGAGTGAAACTGTGCATTCCCAGTTCAGCATGGCCACCGAGGATCAGAGCAGCAGCAGTAAAAGTCATCATGCTGAACAGACGACCAACCACATTAAAACTTACAGGAGAAACAAACACATTTACAGTCCAAAGTCTAAGATGAAACATTCACAATTCTATAAGATGGTGCAAAATAAAAATGCAATCCATTATTGATAAAAAGCGGTCACTGAGTCAACCTGGGATGTTCTGAACCTCTAGAAAACCTGCAGTTTTGGGGTTAATACACAAGAAATAAAGCTACGTTTTTTTAATGTTTTGACATTGTGATGGTGCTTCTATTGTTTTTAGAATGAAGGATTACAGGATTTTAAAAGGCTACTTGTCACAACTCTTCTACATCCCTCCTTCATGTTGGTTTCTGATGATCTGGTAATTTTGGAGAACAAAGCAGGACTGAAAAACGGACACCTTTCCATTACATCCATCGAACTCTTCCACAGGAACACGAGGTTCAAAACTATAAAACACCAAAAGACCTGCATTTTACTATTGGAAATCAAAATGTGGAGGTAAAAGAACCCAAACATCATCCAATAAGAGCAGAGTTTATTTAATCAGTGATTTACAACCATGAAATAGAGTGGGACAGTGCAGGAGGGGTCAGTCCTCACTGGAGGAGGGCAGGATGATTTTGCTGGCGTCGTAGTAGTTCTCCTCGATGAGCGGCAGACCGTCTTTCTCCCTGAGCTGAATGAGCCGTTCTGCTTCCCGTCTGGCCCACTTTCGCATCCTGGAAGCCAAAAATACTGGTTAGGCCTCACGATGACATGAAAGTGCCCACATAGGACTGTTTAACTTCACTGAAGTCAGCGCTCGCCTCATTAATTTATACTGGATCCTTATTTAAACAGTCAGTTTTCCAGAGGTAGTGAGGAAAACTGCTTCCTGCTTCCACTAAAAAAATAAAATACAAAAGAAGGAGCAACCAGTAGCTGTTACTCATCAATATGAAACCATTTTCACCTTTTTGATTCCCATCATTGTACTGTAAAGACATTTATTGTAAGGTAGCACCATGTGCAGGATATACTCATCACAATATCAGTGAGTGCAATATTCACATCACAGTGTTTTTTTTAATTATTTTTTTTAACCACACTGTACTGGCTTCAAATCAGCTGCAGCTAAGCCAAATTATTTCTATAAAAATAATATTGTTTTGAGACCACTTTCAAGTAACATGAAAATGGTCTCAAAAAACATTTTCATACGTTTTGCACCAGACTGAAGACTTTAGTCGGGCAGTCTTGGTAGAACGAGACACGAAAAACAATCGTGAAACAATCAGGCTCGTTTTAAGTCCACCCTCTGAAAGGCCAATACGTTTAATTTGTAATAAATAAAGAACACTAGAACTGAAAGGCATGTTAAATGTCCAAACTAAATAAACAAAACAAATTAAATAGATATTGAAGTTTATGTAAACAAAACAGCTTTTCAGAAAAGGGGCTCAATGGAACCAGACTGAAGACTTTTGTTGACCAGACTTTGGTAGAAAGAAACTCAAGAAAAACAATCAATCATGAAATGATCAAGCTCCTTTGAATTTATTGTGGTATTGCTTTTTATCATTTGAATAACCAACAAATTTTCTACAACCACAGTCATCGGAACAATGACAACATTTTTCTCATCGGGTTCAGTTTTGGCAGTCATGGCTTCTTGGGTTAGAGAGATTTAAAGGAATATTTCAAACTGCAGCTGAAACATTTTGCACTTCCAAACATTTATGAATAAACTCTTTCTGCATCCCTGACCTCTGTCACCTCACATCTGAGCAGAACCAAACAAAAAACTTACCCCTGGTCTGGTAAATAGTGGACAAAGGTTCCGCCGATAACGAGAGCCACAGAGATGCCAAAGAAGAAGCCCACCCTCATGTTTCTCACATCCTCTGCAGGATCGGTGGAGAAGCCATGGAAGTCTGGATTCTGGCCAAAACAATAAGTAACACAATAGAAACTCTTTAAAAAAGAGAAAATTGTCAAAAGCTGACCAGAAACAACTGTGATGGGTTCTGTGTTTTCCTCTAACGCTTATCTGCTTAACATGCACAGTGCTGCTGCTCACATAACCATATCAGGGAGGGAACAGGTTGCGGATTAGAATAAAAGCTAAACTCAAGCTACAACCTTTGCCTCACTTGGTTGCATCCATAAGGTGAGCTAAGTGGCCCAGCGCTGGACGGTGAATGTCACTCTCTTATCTGTGTCATTTGTATGACTTGTAACATTTGATCATTTTTCAGCATTAAAAGCCTGTTTTTATACTTAACCAAATCTCATTATTTCTCAAGGTCATAACCGACTCACACATTGGTCCTGTAGGAGGTGACCGTCTGCCTGAGTATCAGAAGTCAGGAGAAAACTCAGGGAGGTGAACGTTACCCCGGGTCCACAGGAAAATGAAACGTTATTGTAACTCATATCATTCAATTATCTTTAAAGATTCGTTGTGGATGGTGATGCTGTGAGCAGAATGGATCTCCAGTAGCAGTCAGTGTTGCAACAAATCTGAAGCGGCCTCTGACTGAAGACTGCTGCTGTGTAACTGACTCATCTGTTACACACCAAGTAAAAAAGAGCAAAAATCCTTCCAGATGCACAACATTTCGAAGCAGAGGGAATAATTGTCCAAAGATAAATTCAAAATATATATTTAAAACAAGAACAGCAGCAAAAACACCACAACAAATCAAAACTGAGGAACGAGAAATAGTAATTGCTGCCATTATGAATGTGACAGAAGAGAGTTTAACAATTTTATACTTAAATATAAAACAGCAAGACTTTATGCAGTAAAAACAACAACAACACTGTTTGTTGTTGTAGCTAGTGTTTGTATAAAAAGGGTTCTCTCAATAAAGATTTACTGTGTCACATTTGGACCTTCCAAACATGAACACAGAATAAACCTGCCGCTGAACTGAGCCGAAAGTGAACAGAACTCCCCGCCAGGACACAGTCCCGTCAGCGCAGGCTCGGTCCGCTGGAGGCTCGGTCCGCTGGAGGCTCGGTTCGCTGGAGGCTCGGTTCGCTGGAGGCTCGGTTCGCTGGAGGTCCACTCACCTTGGCGAACGGGTTGACCTCGCCGCGTCCGGTCTGATCCACGGGCTCGAACAGCTCCGTGACCGCCGTGGAGGAGACGGCGCTGTCCGCTTTGGACTGCGACACGAAGCGGGTCGAAAGGACAGAAACAGTCCGAGGCGACGCGAGCCTCAACCGTGACAACCGGGACAACATTTCTCCTGCCCGAGAAGGATACTGCGCTACCGGAAGCGGAAATGTTACGTTTTGTACTTGCCTTACGATGAGCCAGAACATTACCGCCATCAGGAGGTGGACGATGGTAATACAAGCTGACCAAACAAAACAAAGAAATAAGGAAATTCCAAATGACAGTTCAATAAATAATAAAAGGATTAAAACAGTTGGGTTTCTATTAAAGCATTGTTTCACGTTTATTTTCAAACTACTTTATTCTTCACAGAGATAAAATATGTATGGTTGTAACTCATATTATGCCATTTTCTTCAACTAGATGCTGAGGGCATCTAGTTGATCTCATGTAGATCTCATGTAGCAGTCTGTGTGACAGCAGATCCAAAGTTTTCAACAAGTATTTGAGGGGAAGGAAGAGAAATTCCCATGCACAATCAATTTCTGACAAATCTAACAAATGAATTAACATAAATGGGAACAAACATAAATTACTATTTTCCATTTTATTGTGCAGTTTTGAATCTAAGTGCAAAGCTTCTTCTATTCTATTATTCTGTTACAGAACAAAATAAGTTACTTCATTTCAATGACGAACGATGGGATGCTCTCCTTCAAGTCTTACACATTTTATTTTATTCTTCTACCGTGACGATGACTGTAAATTTCCAAAACCTTTTTGTATTTTCACTTTTTAACAATGTGCTGTTTCTGGCTTTAAATTAACAGAATCTACAACACACATTCTCTTGTTTTGAAGAATCAATTCATTGTCGCTTCACTTATTTTATAATGATACTTTTTTTGTAACATTTTTAGATTATTTCTCATGTTTTGCTTTGGAGGAAGCAAAAGGGAAATCTGCAGGGTTGGCATAAGTGTGATGTCTAGCTTTGAACTACATTTGGATTTTTGTCAAATGTTTTTTGTGAATTTTAGATATTCAGAAAATGACTACACAACAAAACCCGACTAGCAAGATGCATGATTGTTTATTTGTGTCCAATATACAATAAACAACATTAATATATGTTTAAAAGATGAACTTGTGTGAAGTGACATCAGTTGAGTTTGAACCAACAGCATCTCATCACCAGCTCAACGAAGTCCATCACCTCACTGCACGTCTCTGCAGACAGAGGCAGCTCTCCACATTATGAAAAGAAACCATCCAATGGGAACATCTGGAGAAATGTAAGATTTTGTTCTTGAGCGCCATAGATCATTCTGCACCACAAAGCCGCAGACAAGCTCCGAGTGTTACGTAAAACAGTGAAGCTGTTAATGCTGAATTGTTCGCTGCATTCTTGAGTCTGTGTGTTTGGTAGAGAAATTATACATCAACAATTCCTGCTGTTCTACTTCATCGTCACAGTCGCCAGTCTTAAGAAAAACATTTTAAAACAGAAAATCAGATGTGCCACAACAAATATTCATTGTTTTTTTTGCCTGGCGGTACATTTCAGGCATTAAATTGAAGAAAAAGCTCCAGCAGGTGAACCTGCACCGCTTAGACTGCCAATCCTTGCTGCAATGTGATCTTTCATACTCATTTAAGGCATGTCACCATGTGTACATCATTAAAAAAGGAAACATAACAAAAGATCATTGAACAGAACAAGAAGACATGCGCCGTCTGTGCTCATTACAATCATGAGAAAAAGAAAATAGTTCAGATCAAACATTGGAATCACAGCATGATGTAGTTCCTGGTTTAATCCTATAATAATGAAATAATTCTGCAAAAGCTGACCTGTTATTATTAGATTAGGGGGTATATTCTCTGCCTTTATCCTTAGTCAACATTGTTTGCTTTAGTTGATTCACCTCTGATTCTATTTAATTTAGTGGATCAGGGATAAATGGGGCGATGATCTTTTAGAATATCTCTTTTTGGAGACTCTTGTTTCAAAAACCAAAACAAAATCAGCTCACTTGTTATTACTTGGAAGAAATTCAAGATCCCTTTAGGAAGATTCGTTTTCCCGGCCAAGACAAAGTTTGGGATGTAGAAAGTCCTTTTTAGCTCAAAAGGGTGGAATCTTGACTCAAAGACATATATCTGAGAGAAACCTTTAAAGAAATAATTCAGGCAACATAAAACAATTAGTAAACAGAGATTAAACTCAAGACATGCTCTCATTAAATAAATCATGAAAAAAGTAGGAACCAAAATCCCAAAAAGGCTGGTGCAAAGTTAGATCATGGTCAAGCAAGACAATACCGCGGCTCCAGACGTTTGTTCAAGGTTGTTCTTAAAACTCATCTAAAGGTTTGAAACAGACATTGGAAAGTTGCTGAGAAAGCAACTCAAAAAAGAGTCAGATTACCAATAAAACTTTAAACAGATTCCAAAAATCACCGTGTCCTTCACTATTTTTCACTTTGTTATTTAGTTTCACCCAAAGTGTTGCAAACTATAGAGAGCACAGAAAGAATAAGTCAAAGTTATAAATTTTGAGGCACTTGTGCTCCAGATTGTTCTGCTCTTGTGGTTATTTTACTGTTGGCTAAAAAACATAGCAGTGACATCCATCATTCAGTCTGGGATCCCCTTACAATAAAAGGCTTTGCATCATTAGTGGAAATTTATCATTAATTGTATATTGGTTAATGCGTGTCAATACAATACAATGTCTTATATGATTGGCCCAGCTCTTAGCAAACACACATAAGATCCTGCAAGTTCTGAGGTTAACTCCGTCATTTAGACAACCCAAAATCTCTCAAGTTCACATACGCTAGAACTTTTGATTTTCTTTTTAATAGGTTCTCCCAAATCTTCATATTGATCCTAAATCAGAAGCATCAGGTCCTTTTAAGAACAACTGACCTCTAAAGGCGACAAAGCAAAAATATTAGGTTGTGCAGAGCAAGATAAAAGGCTTCAAAAAATAACACACTGTTGCTTCTGTCTCATCAGTATATAGCATAAGTATATGTTTAAATAAAATCTAGAAACACTGTAAGATACAACATCACTATTCTGAACCATACACTGTATGCCAAAGATGGACGCAATCTCAGCCCAATCAGGTTTTTCATGTTGGTGTGGCTCTGACATCTGTCGGGAACAGTCTGGATGAAACCTCCAGGGCCCACGCAAGTTATGAAAACCCTGACGAGCATTAAAAAGTTGGCACCAAAGACAAGCCAAGTATCAATACGACCCAAAGAAGGAGTGCAACAAAGCTGGGATCCATATTCTCAACAAATCCTGAGACTAAAAGAGACTTCTAGAGATGTCGCTGCAGGACAATTCTTAGAATTTCAAGATTTTTCTTAGTATGTTCTTTCTGTACAATAAAAGTTAGGGGGCATTTGGTCCAGACCTGTTACAAGTTGGTGGCAGTAATACTCCATCAAATTATTTACCAACCTCCATTAAACACCAGAAGAGGCCAAATAATCAATCAAAGTCCCGAGAGGACAACGTTGCCCATTGCAACGGGGTCAACCATACCTGTTGACCCTGTTGTTGAGAAGAATATCAACCCCTACCTCAGCAGCTGAATGAATCACTCTTAAAGGGACATCATTATGCATTTCCAGGCACACAGTGGCATTTTATAGCAGTCAAATACCTACGTTACCTTCAGTTGTATGAAGGTAACATGTCTTGAAAGAAATTTGATGCCTTAAAATTGGGCTTCTGTCTCTTTAAGAAGCTCCTGCTCTTTCCTACACGCCACCTGCAGCACATTATCACAAACAGTACTTGTCATTATGCTTCTTACTATCGTTCGTAGGATCGCTGGACTGAGAGGTGGTCCTTATAATGACCTCAGCAGGTCCACCAATAGTTTGCCAGTTACTGCTCCCACCTGTCTGGACAAGCCGAGTGGGTCAGGCACGAGGAAGGGCAGCTTTGTGAGACAGAAGCTCGGCTGGAGCCTGCAGCTCCAAGGAGGAGCTTTGTGGGAATGGCTGTCATGGGAATGTGAGGATTTCTCAGCTGCAATCACAGCAGCATCATAGGCAGGTTTTTGATGAGGGAGTAACATTATAGCATGATGAAAAGCTTTAAAAAGTTGATTTTACTGCCACTCTTTTAAGCCAGCAGTCCTTGGCAGGAATTTCTGGCTTAAGATAGAAGCTCTCTGAGAGGAATCTTTGAGAATATGGACCCTGGGTTATAAAATGACTGGTAAACAACATTAAATTGGTTTATGCTTTTCTTCTCCTTCAGTATGCCTCTAACTAAAGGAGGAGACTGACCAACGCTAAGGCTGGGGGCATGGATCCAATTTGACCAACCACAGCACCACTGATGAGCCCATAGATGGCAGAGTCTCACTGAGAAAAAGTATTTGACAATATATAGTCACTAAAATTTTTTCCACTACTTATTGCAGTAAACTATTAAAAGAGCTCAGTTTTAAAGCACACATTAGACTAAACAAATTAAAAAAACGATTAGTTTTCCATACCTATGAGGGCAGCAAAATATATTGAACTGTTGCAGCATCAGTGAATTCCATGTTGCAACCAGAAAACACTGCTTGGATGTAATATTCGATCTGACATATTTAAAGTGCCATGCATGCAAATTCAGTGATCCATTAACACAGTTAAGCCTCAAATTACCAATAACCCTGAGATCCAGATTTGAAATGATTTCATACAACTAAGAGAGGTTTTGATAGGAAATGAGACAGACATCTCTACAAAGTTAAGAAAACATAGGAAAAGATATATCAAAGGTAGGAATCATTTTGTGTTTAGCTGAATATTTGACCTGTTGGATGGATTTTCACTGCTACTAATGTCAACTCTTGATGGATCCTAAAGCTCATAAAGAGCAATGAGAAAATCACCAAGAAATAAGACAGACTCAAGAAGGTTGAGTCAGTCTTAATAGACATTAATTTATTGTATATCAAATTACATGTGTTCCTGATATCCTGCCCCCCATAATGTAGAAATAGAATTAAAATAATACATACAAAGCCAAGGTTGACATCACAGAGGCAACGTCCATTTTTTTGCATACAGCCTATGAGTTCGACCCAATGCAGAGTGCTATCAAAACCAAAAGTACAGCAGCTTGGATAAGTATTAAAAAAAGCATATAAGGCATGAAAGTTTTCTTTTTTTAAGAGGAAGAGATTAAAGTTTTGTGTTTAATGAAGCCAGATTGAGGATCTTCTCTGGTGACTTTGATCGGGGTTCCAGGTGAGACACTTCCGAGATGACTGCAACTGAACGTGTAAGCAAAGCTACAAAGAAGAGGCTGAACGCAGAGAGCAGATCAACCATTCAGTTACAGAATGCAGAAGGACTGAGTGAGAATTTCATGCTTGAACAGCCTGTGAGGAAACAGCTGTCAACAACGCTGTCAGACAGATCAGAGAGAGAAAGATGAGACATTATGATGCAGACAGATATAAGGAATACATGTAATCAGGCATACATAGCATGGGGAGATTGGTAACAGACCAATTCGACTGGAGAGAAGGGGCTGTTTGAAAAAGATCTCCAATAGGTTACCAAGAGTCAACTGAGAAATCCATTGAAAATGCAGTGATGCAGGAGGGAATCAGGACACAGAGGAAAGGGAGACTTGAGCTGAAGGGGAGGGAATGGTGGTAGCCAGGTTGTAAGTCGAGTTAGGTGATGATGGCGGTGAGGCAAGCGGGCTGTAGATGGGTCTGGCGGAGATGCTTGAAGAGGGGGACTGAGGGGCAGCTGTCGTCGGGGAATCTGAGCTGACCTCGTCCCCTTCTTCCGAGTCCCAGACTTCGCTCTGTAAATAGTCTGCAAACAAGGCCTTGGCTCTCTGCAGCACCCTGCTGAGGTTGTGGCGTCGCACCAGGCGATCAAAGTGCATGGCGATCTCATTGTAGTCCATGTTGTTCTTCATGATGTGGTCCCGGTGCTCCAACAAGATGGACAGGCACAAAAACAGCATGAAGGGGTTCCCTTTGCCGAACTCATGAGGGGGTGGCAAAGAGCAGGGCTTGATGCTGGTGCTTTCAGCTTTTAAAGAGCTTGGTGTGTTCGCTTTGGTGCTGGGGGATTTGTTTCCAGGTGAGAGGAGGTGGTTCGCCGAGGAGCCTCCGCCAAACGACAAAATGGGTGAGGAGAGAACTGATCTATTCTGAGGGGGGGGAGACACGGCTGATGCTTTAGAAGTACCGGTTGGCGAGCTAATACCTTGTGCTGAAGAGGTTGATACTTTAGAGCCAGTTCTTGGTGAGGTCTCGCTTAAATTGGCTGCAGATGAAGCTGGAGACACCAGAGGAAAGTCCAGAGAAACTCCTGGCCAGCTGGAGTTTGTAGGGGAAGGTGTGGGAGAGACGGATGTGCCAGTTTTCCAGACTGGAAGTCCTCCAGTGAAGTGAGTGTGCGAAGTTATTGGAGACAAGCTGCAGTCAGAGTTTCTAATGAGAGGTGTTCTTTCTCCGGGGTCGTCCTCGCTGTCAACCGTTGACTGCCGCCTTGGGTTGTTTGCTTCCGAAGTCACAGAACTCTGCGGCTGCTCCTGATCCTCCATATCAAAGCTGCATTGACTTCGAGCTGTGTAGTATTTAAACTCCCCAAAACTGAGTTGTCTCTGAAAGAAATGACCCTGCAAATTTGACTTCTTTGACATTTCTTCAGAATGTCCATCTTCAATGCCCTCCATTTCTACACCAGAACCTACAGTTTGATTGGCCTTCCCTTCAGTGATGGGATTCCTGCTTATATCCATTTCCTCTCTGGATGGTCTCAGCATATGTCGTCGACGCTGCTTCTCTTTTTGTGCCTCCTCATCTTTAAGGCAGTTAACAGCCTCGTCTTTGCACGATGTTGTCTCCTCTCCCTCTAGCAGTGGCCCCACAAGTTCTACCTCAGTTTCTGGAGGATCTGGGGGCAGGGAGCTCCAAGTTACCTCCAGCATCCTCAAAGCGTCATCAAATGCAAACTCTCGCTTGAGCTCCAGGAGGAGCCACCGATAACAAAAAAAGAGGTCGTCGGCTCCCCGGGACACCAGATAGACATAGAACTCAGGGTCAGAGTACTGCAGGAGCAGCTTCAGGTGCTGGAACTTAATGGACATGAGCTGCCCATCTGGCCGGAAGTTCCCCTCTAAGCGTTTCATAATGCCACAAAAACAAATGAAGGTGTGTGCTTCGTTGTCCATTACTGCAAGTATAGGTGAGGCTATGTCGCTCATGCCTTGGCAGTACGAAATCTGAAAAACAGCATCAGCAGAACGTTAGAAACGTTAGTTAAATGATATGCTTAGAATATGTGCTTTAAACAGTGATGAGCACAATCCTGCTAATTGGCTAACAGCGTTGCAAATTATTTGCTTAGGGTTTTTTTTTTTGCCAACTTTGAAAACTTCTAGCACTTAGTTTCCCTAAATTTATTTTTGCTTATACATTCTAAAGCCTTTCAATGAAGGTTTCGTAAACCTTCATTTGAATAAAATTTGACATCTGTACAAATTTTGGTTATCGACTTCCTCAATTCTTCAAGTATTCATGCTCTTATTTTGAAGTGGTGAATGTTGTTTGTGCAGCAGTTCAATTTCCTTTCTTCACCTCCTCAACCTGGATGTGGTGAAACAAGACTTTACTTTGCACCAAGAATGTGTCGCTGTCGTTCCACACTAAAAAGTTTAAAATTTATTTTAAGTTTAATTTAATTTCACTTTGGGATCAATAAAGTATTTGTGAATTGAAATTGAATCTACTGATGTAGTGCTTTCCCTACTGCGGTCAATTACGCAAAATCAACAAAAGAGTTAGCAAAAGACTAAGGTAATCCGGCAGCCATTCATTCAGAATGGCTGCACTTTGAGTCAAATTTAAAGGCTTTTTTTTTTGGCTCTATTGGCGTTTATTTGAAAGTGCTATGACAGGCGTAGGTCAATGAAAGAGAGGGAAGACATGCGGCAAAGGTCACCAAGCCAGGAATCGAACCTGCAACAGCAGCATTACTGAGGCCTTTTTATGGTGGCTTGTTTATACAATATAAAAATAATGTAGTCTACACAAATGAAACAACAGTTTTTTAAAATCAAAATTTGAACTTAGTACCTCATTAAAATTTTTGTTTAGTTACTTTATGATGAGCAAAACAAAGTTTAACTCATCATAAAAGCTAACGAGAACATGTTGGTGTCATGCTATTATTTAAATGAGGACATTTCTAAATAAACAAGCAACACAGAATATTTGTATTTTTAATGGGACATTAATTTCCAGTATCTTATGCCAGCTGCTGTTTGTTACGCCTCTCTAGTAGTTTTAAATGAAATTCACACTGACTGAGAGGGATTCTGTTTGGGTTTAGATTGTTTCAGCTTTGAAGTGGCTTTATTTTGTATAATAAACCTGGTTATTTTATTTGAAAGGTGACATAAAGGTTTGTTGATGTATTTGTATTAAAGTAAAAGCTTGCTTAGTCCGTCCGCTGTCAAAATAAGCCAATGCTCCCCCACTCCCTGCTAAATTCCTCTGGAGCTGGAGCTCTACACAACTACATTACAATGTTACCAGTTCACCACTAATTCATTCAAGCACTGAGTAAAGTTAATGGACCAAAGAAGGAGTGATGAATAGTCAGCACACAGTTTCAGCTCTTATGGCCTGAAATCTGAGTGTAGTGACTGGCTGGCAGAGCACGCCACACAGAAACTTAGACATCCAGACGACTGCAATGCAGAAAAACAATTGAATGTTTCAGATTGAGCAGAGTTGATCCCAACAACTGACATAAACACTTTGTACAGTACACATTTAGCACCTAAAGTGATGTACAAAAAGGTACTTTAGTGTTGCATTTATATGAACGTCTTTGAGTGATGGGGTATTTTTGTCACTTATTTTCTAAAGATTGCTGCACCCTTATATCCTCAAACTAGAAAAAAACTTATAGCGGTGAGCATGTGTCCACACCTGAGGATGTGTGATGGCAAATGTGGTGAGCAGGTCTGTTAGGGCAGTCAGGTGCGGACTGTCTTCTGAGCCTGCGTAATATGGATGAGCCCGGTCTGTCCTCAGGACGTCCTTGAGGACATTCCCACGGATAAACTCCAGGTCCTCGTGGTTGGCCCTGGCCGTCCACTCCCTCTTTAGTTGTTCGTATTCCCTCGTCTTCTTCTTCATGTAGTCCATTCTCTCCTGACCGCTCAGTCCATCGGGGTACACATTGAGGAGGTACCGCCAAACCACCTGACAAACAACCACAACAAAATATTCAGAAATCATGCATGTATTGCATATGCATGCATGCCTTTCTAAAGACAAACAATTTCAGAAACAAATTTGAACTCCTGGACAAAAACTAAGATCTGACCTGCACCGTAAAGAATGACTAACTCTTATAATGTTTTTGAACAATTGTTTGATCCCAAAACTTTTTGTTTTCAATTTTATTTGAATGTTAGTGCTGCCGATGTAAAGTTGTGGCCATAGTCTCTATATTTAGTGCACTTGCTTTATCATTAAACTACCGGTCCAGAATTCCTCCACAATAGACCAACATCCATAATTAGTTTTTCATGACCACATGATGACCGACACAATGAGGGGGGAATACTGTCGACTGACAGTCGGTGATTTTATCCTCACTGAAGTTAAGCCGCAAATGGTCATTGCTAATGAAGCTGGTGGCTTTAAGAGTGTAATGAAAGCCGAATGGAGATCTGACCAAGTGTTGAATTTATATAATGTACAGTAAATTATATACATTTTCAGTTGGCCCACATTTCTGATCTACGTATTGGTCTGATGTTACATTCAAATGGAAAGTTATTTTGGCTGTCAGTAGCTGGAAGCCATAAACATGTAAAGTAGTAGAATTAACACCCAAAGTATTTCACTCTGAGTATAATTACTATATCTGAAATAAATTAACTTCAATGCAGTGGAAACCTTTCGCAGCGAGGGCTCCACGCCACCGTGGTAGATCCGCAGTCGGAGTTCTTCAGGCCGTGTCAGCTGGCCCTGTCCATTAAGGTAGCTGTGAAACTCTGAATCACTGAGTGGAGGTTTGAAAGGCTTGATCTCCTCTCCATAAGACCAGGTGAAGGCCTGCTGGACTCGGGACAGGGTCCGTCCCACCTGAACGCAACAGAGGAAACAAACACTTGGATTTAACAAAGAACTATTCTTACTTGATCATTTCTAAAAAAATAAAGTCAGTGTTTTTAGATTAGATTAGATCCCAGTGATCCTAGGAGCTATGCTGTCGGGGGCTTTATGGCCCTGGTAGGACCACTCAAAACAGACAGGTGCTAGGTGAGGAGCCAGACAAAGCGCAGCCCAAAGAGCCTCTATGATGCACACAACCATTATCGAGGCGGCTTATCAGACCTGTGGAGATCTGACCAAGCAAAGTTGCTGTTGTCTGTCGTTGTGGCAACCTTTGAACCCGCTGGCGAACACCTTCAGTGTCGCTCATAGGCATGGTTGATTTTGATACCTTTTGCGGTCTGAAAATCAGATCATTAATCAGCCAAAATTAAGGAAATTCAGGCAGACTTATTGGTGCACCCTAGAAAATACCGAATACAAAAACATCTGAAAGGAGATGAACGTACTTGGGACAGCAGAGACTGAGTGAAGGGAAGCGCTGCAGAAGCCAATGACCTGGTCCTTTCTCCAAGCAGCAGCTCTGAACCAATCACATCTTTTGGGCTTATGATGTCCCAGTCTTCCATTACTGGACCTGAAGCCAGACAAAAACAGGTGAGACTCACTACACTTACTTTTTGCCAAGTAAATACTACAGTACAGATCACTGTCTTCATGGCTTGGTTTGCTTTAAAAGTGAACTGCTGTTCTTACTGTCCTCAGAAGGCTTCACATCCATCTTGAGCTGCAGGAACGGCTTGGCTGCACTCATAAATGCAATGTCCAGATCCCAGTCAGACAGCAGAGACAGGTACATCTCTACGTTGCTTCGATCTCGAGACAAGTAGCTTACACTGAAATTCCGCTTCCTAAATTTGTTTTTTGTCCCCAATCAGATGACAAAAAATAAATTAATTAAGAAGAACCCATTCAAATCAACTCTTGAGATTAGATCTACTCTACCTGAAGGTTCTTACCCATTGAGGTCGAAGGCTCTGATGAGGATATGCTGCAGGACCTCCAGTGACGTTATCTGAGGATCAACAGCAAAGGAGCGAGACTCCACAGGAAGTGCCCCATCGCATTTCTGGACAAAATCCCAACACAATTTCTAAAGTATCAATTCAACAAAGGTTTGTTTGTCCAACATATGCAAAAAACATGGCAATAAATTTGAATCAATATAGTATAAAACAACAACACTCTAAAAGGAGATGATTTTATTATCACTCAACTAGCAAGTCTTCATCAGCTTCATTACTATGCCAATCACTCAGGTGAAACATGTTTTCATGCACAGATAGAATTTATTTTTTAGATTATTTTAGTAGTCGATCATTATGAAAATGTTTTAGTAATCAATTGTTCTGACTAAGGGTGCACTGATTGCAGTTTTCTGGCCAATCGCAGATTATTGATCTTTAAAAAGCATGACCTGCCAATTCCGATTTTGGCATATACCAATTTTTTCCGTCTGAAATATCGCTACATATAGCAAAAAAGCCACTGTGTTGGCTGCTTGGGTGACTATTGTGAACTGCAAACGTTGCTGATGTAGATAAGATCAGAGGATAAGATTGGCTTCACATGCAAGTATCGGTCGGTCACCAGTCCCCCAAAATTAAGAAAACCCGTGTTGATAAATTTGCTGGCCGATAAATCAGTGCACCCCTAATTCTGGCGATTGATCAGATAAAAATCAAGACTAAAAACCTGCGTAGAGTTGCTTTAGAACCATAATAAATGGAGCATGAACCAACATTTTTGATGTGTACTGATGATTTTTATTGACATGTAATGTTTGTTACTGGTTTCTTAATTGTTGATTGTATGTTTTTTTTTTGTAAGAATTGTCATTTTTGTGCTTTTATGATGTGAAGCACTTTGAATTCCCTTGTTGCAGAAATGTGCTATGAAACTAAACTGATTAAATAACTTGGCACATTCTGCAAATTTCTCATTTAACCACCTAAGCCTTTTTCATGCAATATTAGAAATACATTAAAATATGCAAATAAATAATTACATTCTTTTTTCACATAAACATTTTATTGCCTAAAAGCAATAACAGTTAACCATTTGCTACAAATGAGAACATTTGTAGCAAAGTAGGCATTTTCAGCTAAAACATACTTCTATGCCACTTTAGTTACTTTATGAAGCACCTATTTATTTCCATTTTTCCTACCAATTTTGACAGGATCAGTGCTAGACCATCTCTTGCCTAGTAACGTTTACCTGAGTGAAGTTGGCCTCCCCACCTTCTTCAAATCAGAGAAAATTGGTGTGTGTGTGTGTGTGTGTGTGGCAAACGAAAATTTTTGCTGCACAAACAGAGTCGAGTCAATTGATACCCATTTTGTCTGATTTGAAGAAGGCAGGGGGGGCTGGTTGACCTTTCATGACCTCAACAAACATTTCTTTAAATCTTTAAAATGACAGCCACACAAACAAACTTTTTTTTTGCTGCACAAACCTGCACAATCATAGCGTTTGACACCAATTTGGCTTGATTTTATAAAAGTGGGGGAGCCGGTTGACCTTTAACATTTCATTAGTATCTTCAAAGCCAAGGCAGCACAGATGGAGGTGGGGGGCCCCACTTCACTCAGGGGTAACACCTGCATCTCATGGCAGTTGCTAACATTTTATTGGTCCACAAAAATTGCATCCAAAGTCCAAAGGTCTTCAGAAACATTGGGAAGCCACTGGCCAAGGCCATTTTGAAAAGTTAGGCAGATTGTAAATAAAGAGATAAAAACGAAGAGGTGTGACCGAGGACCTCACCCTCACTGAGTTATGAATCTGAATCAATCTCAGAAAACATTCTCGTCGTTTCACCCGTTCTGCGGTTCGATTTCTGCAGCCCGTATTAAAGCGGCATCACGACAACAAGCCTCTTCTCCAAAGGCTGGCGGAGAAATCACGTCACACCGTTGACGACGAGCGCGCGCGCGCTCACGCACGCACGCGGTTTCTGACCGAAGAGGTGACGTCAGTCCCCAGGTTCAGCGTTCGGCTAAGAGAGTTGTTTATTGATCCCTGACAAACAGAGCTTATTGTCGACAATAACCTATAAAAGCAGTAGATGAGAGGTCGGAGCTTTGCGGACCTCCTGCCGCACAGATCCGCGACAGTAAACAAAGCCGGCGAGAAACAGACAACACAGACACAGACAGCGTTTGGTTCTGAGCTCATGTTCTCAAGCCCGCAGGAACTACCGTGTCCAGGATGACCTGCTGTGGGGTCAGCTGCTCTGACAAAGACGTAAACACAACGAGAACAGGGTTAACGGCGCGGCTAGCCGCCAGCAGCCACCGCCGCTCGCAGCCTACCTTGACTTTAACTCGAACCACTTCCCTCTCCTCCTCGCCTGCCATCTTCAGGATTCCGTTTCGGAACAGAAAAGCCCCTCTCAGGATGCTGTCCCTGTGACACGGACTCGGTCACCGAGACATGACGGTGATGCTAGTTCCAACAGAGCTCCAGTGGTCCGTCAGTTCCTGCTGCTTCGATTTTTTTACGGGAAGTTTGCGTGTGCAACACCGCCATCTGCTGGTCAAGGTGGTTATGTCATCAAATTCTTTCTTTTTCCTTCGTTTTTGTCTTTCTTTCTTCTCTATATTTTCTTCTTTCATGCTTTATTTTTCCTTTTTTTTCTTTTCACCCTTGAAAACAACCAGCACCAGAACTCCCATAACCCCCAACTCTTCTCTCTATTCGGGGATGACAGGACCTCAGTGACCCATGTGAAGCTCCTGAAGTTTGCAGATGGCACCACTGTTATTGGTGTGACCTTGGACAGTGATGAGTCTGCACATAGATGGGCGGTGGATCAGCTGGTCTACTGGACTAACAAACCCCCGACCCCAGCCCACCCCTCACCATCTTCAACACTGTGTCACATAGACACTGTCCAGAAGAAGGCCTGGTGATTTGGCTCATCAACAGAACAGAACCGGTCCAGAGAGCAACCATTAGGTCTGCAGAAAGGATCATCAGGGCTGACCTTCTCTCCATTCAGTTCCTGTACAGGTCAAGGGTCAGGAAAAGGGCAGCTGACATCTCTTCAGACCCCACACACCCTGGACACAAACTTTCAGGAATTTTACCTGTTGGTCGGATCTACGGAGACAGAATGTCTCTTCAATGAACATGGTGAACGTCTGACAGCTTCACTGCTCTGAACCTACATAGACATGTTGGAACAGCTGTCACAACCTGCCTTGTTTCTATTTGTAATACAAAAATATTTGTACATACATGCACATGAAGTTTCTTTTATGATTAATTTTTATTTAGTCTAAATGTTTTATATTTATATTCAACGTGTGGACATTAAACAGAACTGAAATTCCTTGTTTGTGAACTGTGGACACAATCTGAGCCAATAAAGCCGATTCTGATTCCAACAGCTGTCAACGAACACAGCGTCAGGTCACAAGACTCTCTGTGGTGGTGCATGCTGGGAAATGTATTTCAACTTTGTGCACGTGTCCTACATTCCCAGTTGACTCAGACTCACTGAAAACTCCGTTTCCCAGAAAGCCCTTCCGTTCCAGTCGACGATTACTTCCACTCTGAACAAAAACTCCCAGCTCTGGGCTCTGTTAGAGCCGGTTCCGTCGGGTTGGACGTGATTGTGGAAGTGTTTTGGACTGATTTAGAATATTTTGTTTGTGTTCAGTCATTTAGCGAAGCTGGTAGGGAAAATGGAAGCGAGGAATGCCGCAGTTGGTAAATAGGAGCCAGTGTGTTGCTAGCAGTCGATGGAAGCTAACCCATGTTAATAAAGCATCTGTCTGTAGTCGGACTGTCTCGCTAGATTCCTGCCACTCGGTCAGAATATATCCAGAGAAAGCTGAGCGATGGAGGAAGTTGATAAGATCCTGATACACGCTCTCAGACAAGTCGGAACGTAAGTGTCTCGATCGGGTTCCTGCAGCTGGAAGTTGTTGACAGCTCTCAGGCGGGCTCTGTGTGGTTTGTGTCCCACAGGGAGGTGGGTGAGGACGTCGACAGGGTGAACCAGTTCACCAGTGAGTTGATCGTGGAGGCGGTGGTCAGATGCATCCGGGTGATCGATCCGGCCCTGGGGGAAGGGCTGCCCACCTCCCTGCCTCCGGGCATGTCTGCCCGCTTCAGGGTGGGCATGAGCCTGGCCCAGGCTTGTCAGGTGAGACTCCCCTGATCCGCCCACACATCATGTCTTCTGATTAGGTTCTCCCCGGCTAGTTGTTTGTGTCATTACTTGCTAGCAGATCAAGATCTGACCAGCAGAGACAATATTCCACCTGGATAAGCCTCTTTCTTTGAAAAGAACTCCTTCCAGCTGCACAGCAGGTTCTGAAGTGGTTGCTAATATGGTATTTTGATGTTGATTATATGGTGTCTTCTGTTCAGTCTCCTCTTGATGTTACAGGAAAAAGACTCTGCGTGCTATAGGCTTTGGTTGAACAGCAAAGTTGCATTACATTACTGCAGAATATGTCAACATGAACCAAATTGCGAGAAAATCTTGGCCCAATTGTAGAGAATTCCCCTCGATCAGCACCCTGTTTGTAGGGTTCTGGTCTCTCCTCAAAGTTTACATTATCACATGCCTGTCTTCCTGATACGGGCATGTTCAGGTCACAGTGTTCGTATTTCTGCTAATGCATCTGGAGTTCATATGTGAAACCTGTTTTTTGAACTCAGTGTCCTCTTGCACATTGCCAAAAAAAAAGTGCTCATGTGTGATCAGATAGTACAGTTATTTTATCAAAATATTAGTTCAAATACTAACCCGTTATTTTGATGTCAAACACTGTGATGCAGAAATAAGACTTTCCTTTGCTTCTGTGTTACACAGTCTATGTCCTGAAGCTACTATAAACTTCGAACCTCAAATTAGCATTATCCGTCTTACATTCAACACTTTAAAGCTGCAGAACACAAGTCATGTTACAAAATTCCCCAACATTCTCACATCTTGCATATTTTCTTCTTATTGTACAGTATGCTATGCTGACGCTTTTGCTTGTATGTTTTCAGGACGTCGGCTACAAAGGAGAGATTGGCTACCAGACTTTCCTATACAGTAATGAGCCAGAGATTCGCTCGCTACTCATGTACCTGGTGGAAAAAATGCCCAGGGAGAGCTCTGAGGCCTCGGACCAGCCCACAGGTAACAATAAAAATAAAAAAAATAAAAAATCTGTCATCCTCAAGAAGTCTGATATTACAAAAGTACAGGCTGTGTGGCTTTGCTGCTCTCCTGGCGTATTAAAGCAAAAGGAGCAAAAATGGAAGCTGTGAAATGTGTGAATATTTTTGTTCCTTTTTATTTGAGAAAAAATATGAGGTGTATCGACTATCACTTAGTTACAGTGTGTCATTGCACTTCACTTTTGACATATTTTATTCCAAAATGATTCCAATTAAGACGTTCCCTTAAAATACAGACCACGCTTCATAATGACAAACTGAAAAGACTTCTGGCATGGGGGCGGAGCTTCAGATGACAGGAGAGATGAATCAGCCACTTTCTGCTTAAAATATTACTCAAATTTGTTATATTTTCGTCCACTGAGAACATCCTCATTGATCTGTTTGTGTGATTGGTTTTGAAAAATAGTACGCTGTACTGCATATGTAAACACATGACGCAACAAATCCCTTGAATCTGAGCTGAAAGTTTGGACCTTTTAACCTTTTAACATTTTTTATTTTTTTTCACAATTCTGAGGCCAACGTGGCTCCGCAGTTTTGGACCAGAATGGCAAAAGAATGTTACCCAGAATAGAATACCTTAAGCTTAAGCATCACACAATGGTGTTAGAAAATATTTTCTAATATACTCATTTTATACCAGTCCTTCTTAATATCCGATTATTTCCGATTCTAAAATGAATGAGAAAGAATTGAAAGTCATAGCTTTTTGACAGGGAGTAAAAAATAGACAAGTACTACTAGCTTAAAATCTCTTTGTTTACCTGGTGATGGAGATATTCTCTCTTCCTGCAGGTAAATCGGCCGTCCTCCACAGAGCCATCGCTGCTGCAATCAGCAGCCAGCTGGCTGTTTCCTGGGTGCCTCTAAACTGCAGGTTGCCATTACACTGTGAAACTCAGGTATGTCAACATGTGAGAGCAGTAGCTGATAACGTATGTGCTGCACACAGCTTGACTAATTTACCAAGCACAGGCTATTTCTTCACCTTTTAAACAGTTTGACGATCTAATTTTTTAAGTGTTCTTGATTAATAACCAATAATAACCAATACTGCTGTGTGTGTACACACATATAGGCTGATACTGATATCAGCCTGTATCAGTGTAGGCTGATATCAGTATTAGCCTATACTGATATTACTGCCGATATATTGCGTACCTCTAGTTGTGCTAGGTCTTCAGTCTGGTGACTTTATTCTTACAAAGGGGGCCTTAGTCCATCGCAGGTTCGATTCTTGGCCTGGCGACCGTCGCCGCATGTCTTCCCTCTCTCTTGTCACCCTACTTTCCACCCTTTGTTCCTTCATGTCATACACAACATGCCCCTTGCTCAACAGTAGACTTACTGCAGCCCCGCAAATGCTAACAACTGCTGGCCGGAAGCATTATTCGTAAAGCAGCCGATTTCCTCCGCCGCTCTCCCAACAACTCTGTAACACGTTGTTTCTGCAGATCCACGTCGCTCCTATTGGACTGTTTTCACCTGCTGATCACACAGTCCTTCCGTCTGTTATGTGGCCGCTACCTTTTAGGTGTTCCACCAGCTTCTCTGTGCAGACAGCTGATAGATAAACCTACAACTTCACAGGCTACTGTCCTTAAATAATTTTCTCTTTAAAAAAACAGTGTAAAAACACTAAGAACGTGCAGTAGCATGATTAATAAAAATCATGCACAAACTTAAAAACTATTTACAAAAATCACACTTTAATCATAAAACAAATTTCCTTTGTGTGATAAGTACTTGTAGTCCCTACTGAATTGTAGCCTCGGATTTTGATTATTTCAATACTGTCTTTACACTTTATATTGTTTTTCTTCTCTACCTCTGATTTGCAAGGCATGGATTTGTGCTTCATTATGTTTAATAGATTTGTGAAGAGATCTGTGGTCAGTTCACTTGGTCGTTTAAATATCTAATAGAGCTAATCAGGACTTGTAACATAGATTTAAATTCTGGGTTTGGGAGGTGCACCGGTAAATCATACGGCTGATAGATCATCCCCGATTTTCTTAACTTTAGGAGATCAGTGATTGGCCGATCCTTATGTAAAAATCTGATCTTATCTCCTCTGAAATTTTAAAAATATAGCCGCTCTTCCCGTCTGCTTGTTGTGAGAGAGATGCTGACTGCAGTCACATGTTTGTCTACATATTTGTGGTTAATAATAGTCACCCGCTGTTGCAGACTTAGCTACTCTGTTGATAAATTTAGTGAGTTTTCAACAAGATTAATTATCAGCCAAAGTTGAAATCAGTGCATACTTTCTTCTGCGCTAAATGTTCCAGCTTGTCATCTTTTTTTTTTTCAATTTCTCCTTTTTAAATGTTGTCTTTGTACATAGTCTGAAGTTTTTGAATTTTTTATTTAAATTTATTGAGCATTGTAACTTTGTTAAATAAATTTTTTAAAGTATTTGAAATTGAAAAGGCTGATCTGATACAGTGCAGAAAGCCAACTGGAAGCTTCCATGTATTTTCAGGCATTTTATTTGAGACATCGAATAACGACCCGGGTTTATCCATTATCCGATTTCTCATTTTGGTGTAATAAACAAAAACCAAAAAAAATTAGTCTAGTTTTGTTTCTTCATTTTGCACTGCCTGAAAGTACACAGACCTTCAGAGCTGGATGAAAACATTCCCATCTTTGCTGAAACCCTCTTTCTTGTGTTTTAGAATAAAGCAGCATCACACAGCTTCCACGTCTGTCCACTCAGCTCCCCGCACTGCACTAACGGCCAGAAGTATCTCAAAGGTATGTCCTCTGCTGCAGACACATGGCTGAGTCAGAACAGAGTTTATGTTCAGTTAGCAAAATGCTAAAACAATTCTCTACACGGTGTAGCCTTTGGGCTGCAAAGTAATTCATATGGGTTTGAGTTGTACTGAACGATGCAGGTTTCACCCCAAACTCATGATGGTTTCTTCTTCAGTTGCAACTAGATCATGTAAAGTACTTAAAAAATCATTTGTTCCTTTTCAACTTGCCTTTTGATTTGGTTTTTATGTCTCTTAAATGTTTCAGATCATTAAAAAATATGACAGTCTTTTGTGTAAATCCAAAAACTGCTCTAGCTCAGAAAAAATGTTAGTATATTTCCTAGGTGAATAAATTGAGTGTGCATGTGCGCTGCGCTTACAGAGGTGAAGGACTACCAGAGAGACTTCCTCCTTCCTGTCGTCGCTCAGTTTCCCAGTCAGACCTCTATGGTGTCGTCCATCTTGGAGCAACACACGGCGGACTTGAGCAGTGCTCAGGAGTGGGATACCGAGTGGAAGAGTCAGGGCCTGCTGTCCCGCCTCACACCACAGGTCAGGGCTGCTCCACATCAGAAAATCCCTCCATGTCCCCATTTTTGAGAAAGAGTTGCAATGTTATCAAAGGGGATGAAAATTCTTTCCCTCTTTTTCTGTCTCAGCATTGCATGGTTTCCATCTCAGTGTCTAGCTGTGTCATGTGTGAGCATCCAGTGAAATTTTTCATTTATTTTACACTTTTCATCATTTGAAGACTGATTTAGTCACATGCAGGATTCCCCAAGAAGGCCTCCTAGGTAATGTCTACATGCTCCCAGTAGCTCAGGGTATGGCAAGAAATAAGATTAGTTACTGTGACATCACCATTCAAGCATTTAGTAGATTAACCATCACTGATTTTACCTGTATTCCAGTTTTTTATTACTTTCCTTTAAAGTAAGGTAATTATATTTATATAGAACATTTTCAGCAACAAGACAATTCAAAGTGCCTTACATGAATTAGAAGGAAATACAAACAAAACAAACCAAAGGAAAGAGCAAAAAGAGAAAAATTTCAGACTTTAAATTTTGCAGATGAAAAATGTTTGAAAGTTACTCTGTGGACTCAGAATAACACGTGTGTGTGTGTGCGCGCGCGCGTGAGTGTGATGTGTAATTTGGTGCTGACGGGGTTTTCCTGCGTGTTGAACAGGAGTACCGCTCCAGGAAGCTGACCCGTCTGCGTAAACGCATTGAAGAGCAGCTGCGCTCTGCTGCCGCGCCGTCTCCCGAAAGTGTCTTCAGCGTTTCCCGCTCCACCTCTGAGCTGTCTGACCTCTTGCACACCTTCAGAGGCTCCACCCCTTCTGACCTCATCCTTACCAAGGGCAGCCATTTCACACACACTCAGAAGTTCACATTCACACAGGTGAGCGCCTCTGGACGAGCAGACGGAGCTCTGCAGAACGGGTTCTGTGCTAACTGTGTGTTGATCCTGCAGGAGGCTGCGGCTGTAACAAGCCCAGTCCACACGGGACAGCAGTCGGAGGGTGATGCTCAGCTCCGCCAGCAGGAGGAGTTAGCTGCCCTGCAGCAGCAGTTTCAGCAGCTCTGCAGTGACGTCGACCTGATGGTGGCAGACATGAAGCACATGAGTGTCACTAATGCTCAGGTATTTCACAGAGCATTTAGATGTCCTTCTTCCTCACAGCGAAGGGAGGGTGATTTTATTTATAGAGCACAATTTCAGCATGTCAAATTACATGAATTAAAGGAAATGCAAAAAAACCAAAACAAACAGAAGAAAAACAAAAGGAAACACAACTGAAGTACTCCACAATTATACACTAAAGCAGTGGTTCTCAAAGTGTGGGGTGCACCCCCTTGGGGGGAACGCAATGCCAGTACAGGGGGAACGGGAAGCATTATGGACAAATGGGGAAAAAAAAAAAAAAAAACAGTTACACAAAAGTGTTTCACTGTAAAGGTACTTTGTAGTGTGTTTTGTTGTAAACTGAAGTGTGAAATAAACTTCAGTGAAGTTTGAAAACAAAATATGTGTACAGCTTTATGTCTGGTTGAACAGACATAAACCTGGGCACACACTCTGGGATGTGTTGTGCCCAGTTGATTTCTTTGTCTTTTTTTCTTTTTTGGGGGGGTGGGATTTTATTGGAATATATAGGGGGGCCCAGAAAATCTTTGGAAACCACGACACTAATAGGAGCCTCCACTCGCCAGGTGGTGGGCCCATTTCCCAGACAGAAACTCGGCCCTGGGCTGCCCTGAAGCTGTCAAAAAGGGGGGCTGACCCGTTGCTTCTGGGTCAGCAATGTTAATGAGCCTTGATATGAAAGATGACCAAAGTACTATCAGACAATACCAGACATGCCTCCCTTGCAGGCCTAGCAGGAAGTGTTGCAGCGCCCCTTATACAGCCTGTAGCTCCAAGGCATTGATTTGCTTCAGTTTGTTCCCTTGGAGATTGCTTTGATAACTGGTATAAACTTCATATTATAAAAAATATTAGAAGCATATAGACTGAAAAATGTTGCTTTGCTGGCAGGTATTTGATGAACTGAAGCAGAGAGAGATGGAAAATACTAAAAATGAGGAGAAGATGCAGGTAAAGAAGAAAACTATCGATCTGTTGCCAGACGCAGACAACAACCTGCAAAAGCTTCAGGTAAGAAAGGATGTGTGGAAACTCTGATCCAGCCTCAGAGAAGCTCTTCTTCACTCCCCTGTTTCTGCTCGGCCCTGCAGGCCCAGGTGGAGGCCAGTGCCAACCGGGTGGTGAATCTGGCATCTCAGTGGGAAAAACATCGCGCTCCACTTATTGAAGAACATCGCAGGCTAAAAGAAATCTGCAGCACCAAGGACGTGAGTGGTGGAGTAAATATGACCTCTGTTCAGCCAGTTCTGGTGGTGCTGATGTCGCCTCCGTTTTCCACAGCTTGAGTCTTCCACAAAGCTTTCTGAGATCAAGTCTCTGCATGAAAAAATCCGTGCAGCCACAGTGGAGGCGAAGAAGAAAGAAGAGTCATACAAGCAGCTGGTATGTCTGCTAATTCTGCCTCATCTTCTTATGATTGCGTGATGAATGCGTTCCTGTTTGTGAGACTGCGGAAGAGTTGCAGTTTGGGATATCTAGCAGTATTAAAATTTGGGCCAATCACTTTTTTGTAAATAAAAATTTATATTATTTACAGTTATGTGCTGCAGCACCCATGACCGTTACTAGACCAAACAAATATCACATAAGCAACCTCCTCCAGAAACAAAAAGCAACAAGATGAAAATAAACACCAGTTATCAGTATCATTTAATTATGTAATTATTCAGATTACATAATTTACACATGAAGCAGTACATAGTAAGCCCAACAGAATAAACCTTCATAGAGGCAAATAAGGTGATGAACAAAGACGTCTGAAATGAGGTACACAACTGATGTTTCACACATTCACACCGCCAGGGATGCTCTGTACTTCCTGTAGTGTCACCCCATCAAGGGCCACAGTGTCATAGCCAGAGTGATGACAGAATGAAAGAAGTGTCGACTCAGCACAGTGTTGGTGCAGATATGCAGACCTGCTTGGGCTGGAGCAGTGTTTTTTGGGAAAGTGGAGGGCTTAGAACTGAAAGTCTTTTTAGAAGGAGCAGCTCAGCCAGTCAGGAGACACAGTCTGACCCCGCGCTGACCTCCTGACTTTCTGCTGCTCCGGCGTTTATCTCCTCATCTGTTTGCAAATGAACTTTCAGCCCAGCAAGACATTGCTTTAAGTCAAATGCGAAGTGTGCCGCTGTTGGCCCGACTGATGCTGAAACGACCCCTTAGAAATGTATTTATTCATTTGTTTTTTTTAATGTATGACCAGGTTGGTTTAATACTGGGTGTGTTTGAGTCAGCCTTGTCTCTCTTCTCCACCTCTGAAGGTGACTGAATTGGAAAGCCTTCCCCAGGACGTGTCTCGATCAGCCTACACTCAGAGAATCCTAGAAATTGTTGGCAATATCAAAAAACAGAAGGAGGAAATTACGAAGGTAAGATTTGAAGAAGTTGGTGAAGAGCACAAGCTAATTCACAGATTTCTAGGATTCATGGAGTTAGTCACATTACGTTGAAGAGAAATAATTTGGACTCTGTTGTGCCTCCGTTGCTTTTTCTTTCACCAACTTCTCCTCAGATCCTGTCAGACACCAAGGAGCTGCAGAAGGAGATCAACAGCCTCACTGGGAAACTGGACCGGACGTTTGCTGTGACTGATGAGCTGGTCTTTAAGGTAGCAGGCTCGTCTCTAACTTTGCAAAAATCTTCAGTCACACTTTTTTGTTTTTCATGCAGCTGCTTCCAGGAATCGATAATGTATCTCTTTTTGTTTCATTTAAGAATTAATCCTTTTGCTGTTGTTCTGTTTAGGATGCCAAGAAAGATGAGTCTGTGCGCAAATCCTACAAGTACCTGGCTGCCTTACATGAGGTGTGTCACTGTGGGTCCAAGACCCTGATCTTTCTGTCGTCTGTGCTGGTTCATGTCAGGAAACGGTCTCCTGTTATGTCTCTGTCATTCACTACAGAACTGCAACCAGCTGATCCAAACCATTGAGGACACGGGAACAATTCTGAGAGAGATTCGAGATCTGGAGGAACAGGTAGGCTTCAGCAGACTTAGCTCATTTTCCTGTTTTTGTGCTGAAGCAGTCAAATGCATCTGCCTGCCCACAACGTCACTCAAATGGTCTTCTGCTAAAGTTCACTAAATATCTTGAAACATAGTAACGTCCTTAAACAAAGTCTGAGTGAAACGTGTACACCAACGGACCCCCAGTCATTTTTGGCAATGCAGACGCTGCCGTGTGGAGCTAATCTTATCCACCAATTTAATATATTTGTACAAACCAGCCTCTGTCGTCCGGGCGCTGCTGTGAGAGACGACTAGCTGAACGACCCACCCACCAGGCCACCACTGCACTACAGATGCACCAATACGATTTCGCTATCCGTATCGGCCCCCATATTGAAAACGGTTCTAGATCGGGCATCAGTGACAATGTGCCCAATCCAGAAAATATTTAGAACAACTAATTTCACTTTCTCAACCGTTTGTTTGTTTGTTTGTTGGAGTTTATTTGTACATGTTAGACCAAGGTAGTCAACCTATTGTTTTTTTTATTTTCTTCATTATTTATTTTACACTTTTGTACTCGTAATTGTGCTCACTGAACAAAGTTTTTTGAAACTCTTGGTGTTTGTAAGTGTGCTGTATTGGTGCAGTTATCAAATAAATGTGTAATTCAGTGGACTCAATTCTTTGCTTAAAAGAAACAAACATTTTAAGTTGATTTAGCTTTAGTGTTATGGATCGGTATCATCAGATACGTGTGTGTATTGGTTATTGGAAGTAAAAAAAGTGGATCGATACGTCGTTAAGTCACTAATTTAGTGACTTTATTGTTATATCTCTTGCCTATTCAAACCCCTCTAGCCAATTTTTTTTCAAGCATCAAGTGACAAATCTGCCAAACTTTTTGTGTCTTTTTGAGACTGACATCATTTTTGCTGTATATCCAAATTCAAGTATACAAAACCTCAAGCAGCAGCTTTTGCCATGTTATCGGGTGAATAGAAATTCTTTTCGCTGTGGCTGATGAATTGTTGTCTGACCGTTGTCTGCAGATTGAGACGGAAAACTGTAACAAAACCGTGACCAACCTGGAGAGGATCATGGACGACTACAAAGCAATCCGACAGGAGAACTCTGCCCTCGCCGCCAAAGTCAGAGAGGGCTGAGAGGAGGCTCTGCTCCACCGACGCCAGCAGCCGGTGGTTTAAAGCGGTCTGAGCAGGACAGGAGCAGCTCTTCAGGTCGATGCTGTAGAGACTAAGATTCGCTAACATGGAGACCAGCTGGTTTTTGTACCGTTGAAAAACCAGTAATGCTCATGCACATCATGAATGAATGGAGAGATGGGTTTTGTCTCGTTCGTTTCAAACTGAATCTACAGAGGAGCTCTGATGGTCCATCCACTGGTTTGATTGTTTTGTGAAATGGGACTCTGGACAGCATAATGTGGCTTCATGATCTGTTTGCAGAGGATCTTCTCCAGTGTCAAATTGATTGATACATGAATTGGTGTTTGATTTTCAGACGTTATGTGTTCTTTCTTGATCACATTTGAGCATGAAATGATGAACAAAAGGAATTTGAATGTAGTTAAATGGAGATGTTTTCTAGATTCATCAGCAGAGTATTGTATACATGCTACCAGCTTAAATAAAGATGCCTTACAGATCCATGGACTTCCTTTTTTTTTATAACCGACTTAATTGATACAGTGACAGTTATTTGAAATTTACATTTAATGCCACATGCTTGTGGCAGATTTTGATACGGTATATTTCTGTGCCTTCAATTGATAACAAATGTCATCTCCAGGTTCTCTATGACAAAGGTAACCTGGCGTTTGTGATCATCTGCCACAGAAGATGGGCAATGACTAGAAAATAATAAACCATTGAGCTTTCATCCAAAACCTAAACAATTAAAGGATAAGCTGGGCAACAGAGATAAGTCCAAGTCATTGAAAGAATTACTCTCTCTAACCTTTTGTCTGCCTCTGGTGATATACCAACAGACTCTTTGGTGCATGAAGTGACATAATGAAGGTTGCAAGCATATCTTAGTTAGACCAGTATTCTTTTATACATTTTATTTAAGAATATTCACAAACAAACCAAATTAACACATTCACAGTTCCTCAAGGTTTTTAAATTTTTGGCTCATAGACAATTTTCTTGTTTTTTTTTTATGTCTTTTTCTACAGAATTACGAAACAAAGACATTTGAGTTCTTCACAGGTTCATAAGAGCAAATGCATTGACCCAAGATCGCCCTTTTCTCAGATTAATTTAAGGTCCACCAAGTTTTAAGCACCATCTTGGATTGATTTCACAATCATTATGTAAATAAGCTAATTTTCGTCAAAAAAAAGAAAAGAAAAAAAAGATTGCTCCCCGTTTTTTGGCGTAGAGTTTTACTTTTAAAACCGTTGCTAATAAAACGCCACGTTTAGCCTCAGGAAAAGCTCCAAGCTTTCTGTGGTTGAGGGTCTGTCGGAAATCGTGAATACTGCAAGTTAAACATGTGCAGCGAACGTTATCCCAGCGTCAGGGTTGAAATTTCCTCCTCGTCACAGTGGAGGTACAGCTGGTCCTAACCAGAATAATGTCAGTCTCACTGACGTCTTCATCTTTAGATGAAAAATTTGTTTTCTTTAAGAGTCCTGGAAGAGGGGGACACAGCAATAGGTTAAGAGTCAGAGAGGGAACGTGTTAATGGCCGCCGAGACTTCGCTTTTCTCCACTCGTCCAATCAAGTATGATGAAGGTCAGACTCATGATCATGAAGATCAAACCCAAAGTGGTGAAACAAGCAGCCTGAAAAACAGCAGATAACCATTAACATCAACTGACTCTGTCATTCTGAGCAAGTCCTCTGCTCAAGACCCGGATCAGAGACATGTACCTGGATCTTTGGCCTGGATCTCATGGGCTCCTGGTTTTTGGGAATGATTCGAATGTAGAAGAGTCCAGGCAGGATGAAGATCAGAGTGGGAGCAGTGGTCGCCCCTGCACAAGAGGATTAAACACGGCAATTCATCTTACTGCCACAAGAAACCTTTTAGGAGCTTAGTTTAATGGATAGCTAATTATGAAACCACAACCCAACTGCTTAATCTGTTTCAGCTTAACTCTGAGAGAGCATTCAAACCAGCCCTCCTTAGTCCAATTTAATAAAACTCTAGTTTTGTTTGCCGAAAACATTTTGTTGGTTTAGGGAAGTGAATGTGCAATCTACAATGTTGCGTAGACTCATAGAAAGAAAAAAAGTAAATTAAATTCTAGACTAAACTAGGTAAACAAACAAACAACAAAAAATAATTTTCTGAGTTTGTTGAAAGTTTTCGACTTTTGGAACTCAGAAATGTCCACGGTTTTTCTTGAAATTTTTCAAAGATTAATCTCAAAATTTCTGAGTTTGTTATTGGGAATTCCTTTTTTTCTATCTACACTGGCCCTAATACTCTATTGTGGCAAAAAAAAAAAAATAAAAAAAGCAACTCTGCTTGGCTTAGTTCAAGTGAACTCTGGTATGCATATGTGAACGCCAAGCGGACCAGAAGCTGCTCCAAAAGCAGGAATCAAGTTGCTTTTGCACGGCATTGCCAAAACAAACGTGTGAGTCTAGTGGTTGGAACGGCTCATGGTCTCTTGCCAGATGTTACCAGATGTTCCCATGAAGTTGCAGCTGTGTTATTCTGGAGAAGCAAAAGCAGTAATCTTTGTTTTTCTCACAGCTGTATTATCTCACCTGTAATCCCAAAAATGTCTCGAATGTTGGGAACAAAGATGACCAGCAGGTTCACGGCGAACAGCAGGCACACAGCGATGGCGATGTGACGTAACCAGTGGAAGGGTTTTTCTGGGAACAGCAGCTGCAGGAGCGCTCGACGAATCTGACACAAATATGATTATCAGGAGGCTTCACAGACATCAGTATCTATCATGAATCTCTTTAGCTAGAGATAGAAATCAAATTCATTTTTGTTTGTGTTCTGTATTATCAGGCACGTGCAGAGGAGTGTGTGTGTGGTCTCTGCCCCTTTTTTCTTTGATGCTTCAAGTGCCCTTTTTTGAGTTTTGTTTTTTTTTCCAAGTTTTTTCCTCCAGTTTTTTAAGGTTTGCATCATGAGGCCTGCTTGTGCTGCTCAACAGCAATATTTAGCTAAAAATAACAATCTAGCAAAATAAACTAGTATTCCCTTAATCTATTAATGACTGAACCGATATAAAGAAATGCTCTGCTTCACCTTAGTGCTTCTACCAGGCGGTTAAAGCCGCTGCTGACAGGATCAAGTCCCCCTTTTTAACTCTGAGCCCCTGACCCCCACTTGTCTCTGCATGGCCCTGTGTCCCAATCGATTCTTACCGGAAACAAGACAACGGGTACAGTGAGTGTGACGGCCACCAGCACAGCCAGTCGCACACATAGGATCAACGTGTCCAGAGGATCGACCCTGCTGTAGGTGTGGAGGAGCTCAGCCTCTGTGCCTCCTGTGGAATCAGACACAGAGTTCAGGACATTCACTCCACAGGCAATAAATCTGTCAATAAGACACATTTAGTGTTGGCATGCAACATGGGTTTGTGGACTTATGAGAAGTTGGTGTGATACTTGCTATAAATATCAGTCAGAGCAAGATCACTTTGGGGAAGGATTCTCATAAAGGTCAAACAGGTTGTTTAGAAAAACCCAAATGTCAAACCCACCTGATAGTTTGCGTGAATACTTTTTAGAATTTCACACCCTATCAATATTTAATGGAATGTGCATTTTCAGTTTTGATTTCAGTTTTTAATTTAAAGTTTCTAACTGTCCAGTTGAACAGCGCTCACACTGCTGCACCTGAAGCCCCGGCGTGGCTCATCCTGTGGGATTCGGCTGTAAATGAGTGACGGCTCGCAAAGTGTGGAGCCTCCTGCCTTGATTCTCTGGTGACAGGAGTTCTTCCTGGCTGCACTATAGCTGATCCTTGTAGAAAATCTAAATCTTAGCGCTTTCACAGGCGAATCCGCAAGTAGGCAATTATGTGTTAACCCTCACTGTCAGTGCCATTTTGTTACAGTTTGATGGAATGGTGACAAATCAGATTTCACAAGCCTTTCCAGTGTCTGGACCGCTGCTGTTTTCTGCACATTCAACTTTCACATCCAGACTCCAGTGGATGTTCCACAGCTCAATTAAAGTGTTTGACTCCTGCTGCGGCGACGGCCACGCCTGGTCTCAGTATTTGAATTTGTATTTTTTTCATGTTCTTTAAGTAGCTTTTTTTTCCCCCCTGTTTTTCTTATTTGCTTTATTTTCGGAGGAGAATGTGTATATGTCTAATTTAAATATTCCAAATTGAACCTATATGTTTGAATGCTTATAATTGACATTTCTCCCAATTTAAATGCACAGAATGTAAATGAATTGTTTCGTTTGTATTAGACTAAAGTGAGGAGTGCTCACCGTAGAAGGTTAGGTAGCCAAAAATAGCCGTGAAGAAATACATGATGAACATTGCGAAGATGGAAACATTTCCAATAGTCTGCATTCTTCTCTTGGTTGGACTTAAGGGGAAACATCACAGAAGTTTTCAATTAAACAAAAATGCAGTTGGAGAAACATCCTGAGAAGTACCACAGACCCGAAAATGATGATATGATCATCAATCAATGTCTTCTTCTGACTCAGCAGGTTAACACGCCTTCAATCTGCATTTAATAGTTTATATTTCAATTTGCTTTCTAGAATCTCATATCTTCATCAGTCAATTCAACAGAACCATTGCAGAATCAAGAATGTAACTTCATAAATCAAAACAGCGTGCTATATTAAATTATTGGTATGGTTTATCATCTGTTTTGTACGTCTTACTTGCTCAGCTCTGTGTAGACAGGAAGCACTTCAGGGTGACAGACAAACGCAAATGCCAGGATGGGGATGGTATACGCTGTCTAGGAACAAAGTGAAAGATTAATGGGCATAACTTAAGGAAGGTGTAACATGAGGCACTTCAGTCTGCATGTGCTCAGTCTCTGAGTTCCAGTCACCCCAGCTCACAGCAGGCCCAAATGAACATGCGTGTGAGTTCCCGTCCCATCCAGCAAGGCGAAGCCTCACCTCATGGTTGATGGTGAAGTATTTGGCCACGCAAGTGTCGTCAGAGATGGGCGCGGTTGCAGAGAAGTTACCGAATGTCTCCAACGGGCAAGCGATGTTAAACTTCTTGTAGATGACCTGACGTGACAAAGGTATGCAATCCAGGTAAGGAAAGGATGTTTCTGAAAACGTAGCTTTCTCTGGGTGATTGTTAAAGTTTGTAGAAGCTTGTGTGCAGAGGCTCTTCTTGGAGCTTGTTTTTCTTTAAAAGTGCGATTCTGAAAGTGCTGCTGTTCACGTTCTAAATGGATTTTAATAACCAGCCCAAAGTTAAATGTAAAATAAACATTTAACTTTGCATTGAAATGCTATCCGATGCATTTCATCTTGAATAGCATGGTCATCAATCTGTCTTTGGTAGTCAGCCAAGTTTCAGGTTTCTGCTGAAAAGTCTCCTCCGTGTGAGAAAAAGACACTTTCTTAAGGACAGTTAGGAAAGTGGAGCTTATGATATCAATTCATATCAGTATCTTCACATACATATTTGCTTGTTGGTGAATTGAAACTTGAGCTGTGGTGCATTTGGATTTTTCCTGACATAAAACCCACAGAGTTTGGCACTTTGACAGCTCACCGCACAGAGGAAGAAGACCATGCAGGAAAGAGAGAAGCCACTTGTATAGCCGAGATATCCTGTATAACGATCAGAAAACAACACACTGATGAAAAATACATCCACAGATATACAAAAAATACTTTTATCAGTTAACATTTACATTACAGACAGACTAAATCAGAGTTTTCTTTGAAGACTAGAAATAATCTGTTTCACATATGTGAGATTCAGATGAAAACTTTGTTGCTTTGATATTAGCTTCAGAGTTTTGGTCTCACCCTACAGATACAACTGGACAGACTGGCAAGAATATGGAAATGCTGGTCAGTTTGAAAGGTTTTTGAGTTGTGTTTAGATTTCTGTATCTGCAGATTTGACAATAATTGGGCCAAATAACTGATTTTCCTCCTAATTTTCAAACCCTGCCACATAATATCCAATAATATATTATTACAAAAAGTGTTTGTCTAGCTTCATAGAAATATACTGGGGGGGAGACTGTCCTTCTAATGTTTTGGGCGACATCGACCGGGACTTACCCAAATGTTTCATTGTGGCCAGTGGGAAGATAACGCAGATGGTGACAATAATGATCAGGTAGTTTCCATTCATAAACCAGCTCCTAAGACCAGAACACAGAACACCACATAAAACACAATGCATAAAGCAAATAAAAGTTATTTATTCTTTCCAGATTAAAAAAAGAAAAAAACAAAACATACTGGCATTCAGTTTTGAGTCTTTTAGAAACATTTAGACACAAACATGATGGTCTTCTGTTTTTATTGGATGTCGATTCAGCTATTTTTATCAATTTAAAAAAAAAATTGTGATTGATTACATTTTCTTTTGCTCCTATTTCATTGTTGTGTTGTTTTTCACAAGAGAGGTGGATTCAAGTCATTTGATGTGAAGCTGAGTCAGACAACTTTCATAAATAAATATCACAAAGAGGCTTGAGACTCGACTTGAACACTCACATCAGTGAGTCACGACTTTAACTGGACTTGAACCATTTCACATGAAAAAACATGATATATTTTATGTACAAATATCCCATTTTTACATGGATTTGCAATCACATTAAAATAGTCAGACTGCCATTAAAAATCTGAGGAGAAGGTCTTTTTATTTGTTGACTGTATTTCTCTTGTTTAGATTGATTATGTGCAGTTAAATATATTGGGTCAATACTCACTCAGTGATAGATGTTTGTCTGAGAAAGGCTTGAATGACCAATGGTAACTCAGATTTTACAATGAATAAGTAGCTGGACATGGCTGCAGTTAAAGACAAACATAGTTAACCACATCGTCACATGACATAAAGTAACGCCATACTTGCCAGAGGCGTCGCAACTGGCATCCACTTTCCATGGTCTTACCCCCAATGTTGTGGAATGTTATGATGACAGCCGCTAGGATCTTTCCCGAACGTCCAAAAGCTCTCTGGCCCAGCTGCTCGTAGGCACGGATCCCTGAAGAAAAGGGTATTTAACGCTGAGATTCTAGGGACAATTCCATTCGATTCAACTACAAACATAAAGAACTGAGAAGAGAAAGAGCTCTCACCGACCACTCCAGCACTGCGAAGCAGAAGGTGGATTGAATAACAAGATAAACAGGCAATACATGTCAGCAGGATCCTGCAGGAGACAAAAAGTCAAGAATTTGTTCTCTGAACTTTTTAATTTCTTACTTTTGTAACAGTCGAGCTTAATATTTACATTTTTTACAAGTTCTAGCTCTCAGCATAGTCTGGGGTTTCTCCCATTGACTTGAATTCTCTCCAGTCGATTTTTGAGGGGGCCAATCGGTGAACAGAAGAAGTACTTGTGACCAATGAGGTCAATTTTCTGTATTATTTTTAGATTTGTAGTTTGCCTGTAATTTCCCGTGTCAACCACACTTCCAAATATTGAATGAACATGAATAGCTGCGTTGTTTGGATTGGCTCTACTCTCTTCACCATGGAAGAGACTGTTCTCTACAGCGCAGGCATTTTCTGGTAAACTTCTTAAAATCAAACTGGCACATTGGTTACGTTACGGGCAAATGTTAGCAATTGGCACACCAGCTGGGTGAGAATACTAGATGAAACTGACAGGTTTAAATGCATCACAAGGGTCTGCTGATGCATTTGGGCCTGAGGCCATGGACAATGACATCTGCATTCTTTGAGTAGATTCTGGTCGGCCATCCAGTGTCTCAAGAGGGGGAAGCAGTGAGTACCGCCTCCGGGTTAGGGAGGTGTTCCTGTCCCAAATGGAGAAGTTTAAATATCTAAGGGTCTTGTTCACCAATGATGGAAAAATGGTTTGGGAGATAGGTACCAATGGACAACTGTATGGAGAGAGATGGCCATTTAATTAAAGAAAACATAATACAATGATGGGTAAGATATTTACAACCCATTAATCCTTAGTGAGAAGATACAAACTCAATAAAGGAACCTTTTCAGGATAAAATACATGGTGGAACAGTAGGCAATTTCTTTTTGTTGGAAAACAGCATGACCTTGTTTATGTCCACTCGTGTGTGTGTGTGTGTGTGTGTGTGTGTGTGTGTGTGTGTGTGTGTGTGTGAGGGAGATTTGAGGGAAACAATATATGAAAGTATTATGTCCTTCCAGATAGAATGAAACTTTCATTCTTTGTTTTACTCACAGAAAAAGGACAATGCCAGTGTTTGACATTGCATAAGCCAGCCCCAAGATGCCACTGCCCATGATGGCATTGCTTAAGTTGAAAACAGACATCCCATAGGAGGTTTTTCCTTCAAACTGGGAAAGACATAATATTAGAATTTAGTCAATAAAAATATTGTAGAGTTGTGTTCATCATATACATGTTATTCAGAAAATTCTCATATTTCAGTTATAAATAATTCGTAGGTGATGAAAAACATAGAAAGTTCAATAGTCAGAAAAAAACAACAACCTCAAAGTGAAAGAAACAAAACAAAAAAACAATCCATAAGCAGATTATTTCCTAAAGAATGATGCATCTCACAGGACCTGCCATCATGTCTATATGGACCAGATTCTCTGGGGAATGCTTCCAGAACCTTGCCGAATCTTTGCTATGATGGACTGAGA